>NC_064599.1:48076642-49276642 GCF_943734845.2 Anopheles funestus
AATTTTAAAAAACTTTTTTTACATTTTTTTCCTTATTCTTTTTCCTGATTGTTTCATTTCGTCTTTCGCATCATGATTACGATCCTTCATTAGCATGTGAACTAACTGTTAACCATTTATCGCTTAATTATAATTATGTTTCATTGCTACAGGGACAGCTAATAAGATTCCCTAAACAACAAAAATGGCCGAAATGTTTCTTCAATTTTTGCACAACAATCATTTTGAAAATGAAAGCCGTTCTGATGTGACAATCGCTCTTTCCATGTTCAGCCTTTTTAAATTAACCTCAATGGCGCAAAAATACAAAGATTGTAAAGGACACACTATAGTTCAGTTTAGTTCCACGCAATTACACACGGTTGAAAAAAAGGTTTAGAGAGGATGCCCGTTTTGCTACGTTTTATTATCACATCAAGATTAATTAGTCCTACTGGAGAGACTGTAGGGTGTAGAAATGCTATAAAAACGCAACGTTAATAGCGCTCAAACAACATTAGCATTTCGTTTGCTCCGCGATGTAAAAGTGTAATTCCCTTGGGTTCTATTTTTTATCTTATCTGTACGGCTATAAAATGAGTAGTACGAGGGTTTTTTTTAATTTATGAAGGACGGTGTGTGTGTACAACTTGTTGCCTATCATCAAGAACACATCACTGCTAAGTATTAAATGGTAAAAATCAAAGTGAACCGTTGAACAGGAAGGTTGAACACGCTACAACCCGGTAGCAAGTCATATCCATGCGGTGGTATGTACAATTTCTTTGAAGGGTTGTTTGAGTGCCTTTCCCACAGAAACCGCTACACTGTGTGAGGGAGTCGTGTACAGGGGTCATCATCATTTCTCCACTAGCGGCAACACTTTGATTTGCATATGAGCGTATCCTTCTCGGACGAAACATTAAAGAAGCGAGCACTATAGCACACAGACACATACAACAAAAACTATCATTTTCATCAGGTGGCAAAAAAGTTCTTTCAACGGCAGGAAGAAAGGTTCATTCACATTCATACCTTTGATACAGCTCTGGCAAAATGTTCGCTTCTGCTCGACTCAACGTCACTCTACGTTTATTGGTGCTCCATATTTTCGAACGCGCGTATCGTTATGAAAACGCTAGCGGGTAGCATTAAATAGTGAACATTGGAAACATCCTAGCAACGAGGAAATTGGTATATTGATGATGCTAGATTGTGCTGTCTCCTAGTTGTTGGAGCTACGTAATTTTTTTTTTGAGGTTTTGCGAGGTTAATTTTTATTTAAAAGACACAGTAGCCATGGAAAAACGGTCCTCCAGACTGACTGACACGCGGTATGCAATAAGCAAACATACAGCCATATACACAAACACAAGCATAACAGCGAACAAACAGTGTGTATGCATACTTCAAACAGCGAATTTCTGCCGAACGCTTAAAATGTGTGTCAAAGCCAACCCATACACGAGCGTTCTGTGCGGGTCGGGAAAGCCCGGAATTTTCACACGAGCGTTTTCCTTTTAACCAAGCGAGCAAACACACTTGGCTTACCGCCTCCGGTATGCAGCGTGGTGGCGGCACAGTGATGATGTGGTGTGGTAGTGTTTGCAGGACTGTGCGTCTAGTGAGGAAAAATGAGTGTTTACCTCGTTTTTGCGGTGATGGCAGGTTTGTCGGCAAAAGCTGCTGCTGCTGCTGTTGTTGCTGTTGATGTTGCTGCTGCTGATGCTGGTGTTGGTGCTGCTGCTGCTGCTGCTGCGATGTCACAACAAGCACATGCGCATTCAGCACGAGTATAATGAACAGAGCTTTTATCCATACTTTTCGCGATTTGTGTAAATTATTCACTACACCTTTCGATTCTTGGCACAACATATTTTTTCTACCCTGCTTGCACTAGCCACCCGCACGTGGACACCCGAATACTAATCGTACGGGCACTGGGCAAATGATGCACTATCGATGGGGAAAACAGCACTAGCGCTCCGGAAGCGCTCCAACCCGAACACACTCACGCTCAGTGCACCCCCCTGTATGCACAAGGGCTACAAGGGCTGGAAAACCGAAACTGAACAACGATGACGTTTACGGCGTTGACATCAAAACAGCGTGTGAGCGCTTTTCCGGATGGAAACTGGAACAATGCTAAACGGTTCGCCTGGCCAGTAGTCGGTTTTCCCGCACTGGTACAAGTGCGCACGGAACAAACGATCGGGCAGACCCTTATTGACAATGATTGGACTGAGGCAGACCACTTGGAACATTCATTCGGAATACGCTGGCGACCTTCGTTGGCTGTAATGGGATGCTATACATCATACACTCACACACTGGTATTCGGTAGTTGATATTTTAACATTTGTACAAACTTTTCCCAAACACTTGCTTTTAGGTTTGCGAGTGCATGTCGCTGAGGTAATCCTTGCCTTTGACGTCAATTGGAACTTTTTTTGTTGTTGTTGGTACTTTGCTCTGCACTCTGGTTCTAAGCGAGAATAACAGAAAATATATATTGATTTGCACAACATTTACTCGATACTACACTCGATACTCCATTGCTGGTGTAATAAGCGAGTATTGAACCACATGCTGTGAGAGTATAACACACTAGAAAACCGATGTTTGCTGATTAGAACGCAGGCAGTTGCCAAGGAAGCAACGAAACACTATTATTTCACAAATGATAGGTCCACAAAATCGGTGGACCAACAATGTTATCCTTACACATTGGAAAACTTTTCTTCACTCGACGGAGCTGCTTTGATCGGTCGTGTGACTGGGCAACAAACAGACAAGGCGTATATCCTTGAACCACCTTTAGGACCGTTCCAAACCGAGAACAACGCGAAACTGAGGCGCGAAGTCTAATCGTGTTCAATTGGAAGTAGACTCCCGTTTTTGAATTGACACAGTAGAGGGGATAATTCGGGTACAATAACATTCCCTGATTCCGGGCAATGGAACTGATTGGAGTTGTGCGCATGATTGCGATTGTTCGTTAAGGGGAAAGATTAACGAATGAACTTCTTACAGCTGATAGAAACGCTTAGTTGGGTTGTTGACTAAGGCGGGAAGAATAGCAAGGAAGAAAGCGAAATAAAAACATCGCCAACAACACATTCATTTGGGTACTTTTTTATTTATGTTTTATGCATTTATTTAGTTTTTTTTATATTTTGTTGATTCATATAACATTTAAATCGTCATGTTCAAGTACAGTTGTATAGTAATGTACTTTAAAATCGTAGTAAAAATACAATTTAAATAGTTGTAATGGAATGTACGAAACCCTTTTTATTACACGAGTATAGTTTTACTACTCTCTTGAAACATATCGCTTTGAATGAACGGAACCATCACAATCCGTAATAGTAACGAGCCAGTGAGGAGTGAAAATGCGTAGAATTAAATTAACATATTTTTCCAGTCCAGTGGACTAACTTGGCTGTACTTGCTACGGCAATGGTAAACTGTTCGGCAGACGACTCGTGTGCCGCTTCCCCATGTCGCTCGCCTGTCGGATAACTTTGACAAGGGTTGTAATAAGTAGACTAAGGGTAGTCGCAAGAAGTACAACGGTGGCTACACAACATGACATTGCCTTCACATTTTAATCTCGTGGAATCAAGAAGATTTGCTTTGCTTCGGTTTGTTGCGATAAGGTATGTACGAGAAAACATTTTGCTTCCCAGGCTTTTGGCCAGGTTCAGTGGGGGAGACAGGTTTGGTTAAGAAAACCACACACATACACAAATAAAAAATAAAGGCACATTTGAATGGTTTTATGCTGATCCGTTTTCCACTTGTCTCTCAGCTGTACTGACCAGGTCGTATTTTTGAAGAATAAAACAAAACTAACTTCTTATGACATGGAACATAAGTAATGCTGAATTTCACATAATTTTAATTACATTGCTACACTAAAAACCTCCTCACACCCTTCCATTGCAGCGGCTGTTTCGTCCTGTTCACAATCAACTGTAACCCCGACTGCAAGGTCAGCGAAAGTGAAAAGGACAACGTGCGTCTCAAAAAGCGACTCGTCGTGTCTTGTGATGTGAGTCTGAGATTTATACGCTTTATTTAGATTAATGTGGCCCGGGGAGAAGTTAATTTGGCTGGTAATTAAATTCATCGCTATCGTTAGAAACGAACTTGCCCTGGGCCCGTCTCTGGCCCTCTGGCTGGCATGGCGAACAAACTTGGATGAACTGAACTTTTGAGCATGAAATGGATCATCATCAGCAACAGAGTTCACGCCATGCTACTGAACAAAGATCAACCATCGGGCTTTCTGTTTTATTCGTGATAGTAGGTCATAAATTACCCATGATACCGTTCGTGGTAGGCAGCACAAAGTTCGCTTGCTGGAACTGCTCAGACAAGATGCAAGTTGCAATTATTTGGTCTGGTGATGAGTACTATGTCCCTGACGTTAGACCAATTTTTTGTTTCCTGTATCTTCACACCAAAACGATTATTTTAGCAATCGGTTACATTTTACATTTGATTACAGTTTACATGGTAGGTAGAGTTCGGCTCAGATAAGAGATTATTGGTAAAATCAAATTCATGGAAAGTATAATCAGTCTAGACCGACAACAGTTGAAGATCTATTATTACAACAGTTAACTCGTTCACGTTCGTCTGGAAGCTTTACACAAGTATGATGAATATGTACATTCATTTTATTATATGTGCACAATAGTGTTCGCTTAATTAAAAAAGGACCACATTGATTTAACAGTACTGTAGTAGCAAAGCTGAATAATGAACTATTTGTATAGCATAAAAATGCGCTTCTGTATCCTTTGGAACCATTGCAAACTTTTCCCCACAACACATTGTTATGTGCCCCACGCAGATTTATACAGCAGACACGCAAACCATGCTGGGAATCAGTCTATTTCAGTGAAATTGGGCTGTGGGTGGTTCCGAAATATGTATGCTACCTTGTTCGCAGCATGGTGCAGGAGCCTCCCTCAACTGTACACAACAGGCAGTGCACAGCGAATCAACCAGAAACCCACCCAGGATGGAAAGCTTAGCTGACCATATCGAGCCACAAACCGCCCTCAGTAATGCTTGCCGTGGCCTAAAAACCAACCGGTATGGAAGTAAATAAATTAAACTTTTATTTAAATTTCACCACCGCTTTTTACTCGCTGCATGCCTTTCGTCAACCTTCCTTTTTTGCCGACTTCCCCTGCGCCCCCCCCCCCCCCCAACACACACACACGCGTTTGGTTGGTGGCACAGATGAACCACCGGAAGGCTATCGTTAGCTAAACTAGACGGATTTTTGCCGCAGGGAGAATTGGAAAAGCTCGTTATTTAAATTGAATTAAAACACCACAAAACTACACATAAAGTTTCATCTGGCCACCGGCTATTCTCTGCCCTGTGCTGATGAATTTTATCATTTTCCCTTTTTTCCGAGATGCGTTGATTTAATAGTCGAGGCATTTCACTGGCCTGGCACGGTTTATCGATTCGTCTGTGTAGGTGCGTTCCGTCACAGTTTGTATGGCATGAAATATGTACGTTTGTTCGTACGCACGAACGATTTCACGGTTGTATGCTTATAAACATGTGTGAATATTTGTAATAAAAGTGTGTAATTAACTGCCACATCTAACCCAGAATACCAAAATGAAGAGATTCTAATTTTTTGTTTTGGGATTTCTAGTAATTCCAGACTGAAACATCCCTTCCCGTCTCAAGTGTGCTGAAACTATTGAAAATAATCTGTGTTCCATCTGGCCGTCTTGCCTTCCTTCGGGTGCTACGACAACAATCTTACAATTTTGCGTGGATCCAAGCTAAAAGGATGTAAACATCATAGAACAACGGCTACAGACGTTGGAATTTCTCACATTGTTCCGGATTAGATTTAATGCTGCCGCACACGGCGTAGAACTTTATCCACAGGTTGACTTTTGAACGTGTGGAGACGAGGCTACGGTCATTCGCCAATGGCAAGCAGTAAGCTGACGTCGATTGTATGTTGACCATTATATTTGCTCCACTGAGAAATCGGTTGTGGAAACAGGATTACCTTCCAGTTTCCGTTCGTTACGTTCGGCTGTCATGGAGAAAATGCTGGCCAGCACACTGCACTGGTGCCACTGTTGCTTTCCTTCCGATCCTTATAGCTACAAGCACGACCAAGTCAGTGAAAGAGTCCTGAAGGATTTTGCCCTCTCAAAACTCGGGCAGGCACCGTATTTCTGACCTTGTGCAATAATGCGGGTAAGCAAACGTTACCCAAACGATGTGGTTGGTGTCGTTTTCTTGTTAAGCTTAATAATAAATCGTACTTCCTCTACCGTTGCTAACCATGCATTTGCTCAGTGCTTCGCATGGTCTACTTACCGCCCGGTCCAAAGAACCAATCGAATCGAGCACTCCACACGCCAAGCAAATGCAAATGTGTGTGCATTTGATTTCTGCTTCCATTTGCATGTTTCGGTCAGCTCAAGTGTGTGCGGTAGGGTTCGACTTTTCAATTTCCTGCCCACAGAACATATATCTACCAACGTGTGCAACGTTCTGCCCCAAAAACGCGCTCATCGTCACGTAACCCCACAGGGCAGGTAGAACTGTTTGAACTGGCTCATGGCTCAAGCGTAGGTTTGACTTTCTGCAAGGTGGTAAATACTGTATATTGAGGTTGATCCTGCGTGATGGGATCGAAGGGAAAACAAATAGCTTGTTTATGAGTAGAATTGTTTGTAACTAATTTACTCCAAGAAAAAGGGTTTGCTCGTTGATTGCAACCAATCGTCACTGTAATAAGCACTTCAATGTTTACCAAAAACAATTAGGGTTCGGAACAAGGCAATGGAGAGCTTTTTGTTAAATACAAAAAGTTATTGTGATTTTTTTCAAAATTTTAATTTATCTTTAAATTTTTCATCCGTAATTGGACAATCTCGAATGCTGCTTCGTTTCATCCCTGTATTTCTATCCCTCGATTCGTTTGTTTTTGAATTAACGTTTTCCACTATTAATTAATCAATTTCTGTACTTCTGTTTTTAATCCTCTATTGCGTACTGCACGATTTTTTGACAACCTCCGCCGTTTGTTTAATCATCCCTTACCATCCTACCGCGCCATTTATGTGAGAAGATGCTGCTGACAAGATTTTACGAAATAAGTTATAAATTCCAGCTTTGTATGTTTTTTTTATTTTTTATTTATTTATTAATTTATTTATTTATTTATTTATTTATTTTACTTATTTATTTATTTATTTATATATTTATTTATTTATTTTATTCCTTTAGAACGGCCTGTCCGTATTGATATTAGTTTGTATTGTATTACATACAGGGGTGGCCCGGTGGTGTATGTGATAAATGGCGCCAGTCCACTTGTCAGGACTGGGAATCAAATCCCATCCGCACCGCCCCGCCGTAGCAAAGACTGACTATCCGGCTACGCAATAAAAATAAGTCTAGTAAGTCAGAAATGGCCGGCATGACCTTACAGGTCGTTAAAGACAACAAGAGAGAGGGAGATGTATTGTATTATGATAAAAAATAATACATTCAGATATGCTTTTAAATGTTACAATGCTATGCAATCTTTAACAAAATAAATGAACATACGGAAAAAAAATTATAATAATCATTTTTTGTTTCTCAATTCCATAAATATCACGATCTTATTGTCACGACCTCAGTGTTCAGTCAATACATATCTACGGCTTTGATTAGTATACTTTATATAAACCAATTTTCATTCACACTGTATGAGTGAAAATTGAATTAAGTATACAGTGTGATTTAAATTTACTTGTCTACTGTTTTAGTGTTGTTAGTATTTTAGAATAATATAATGTTTGTGGGAGTTTTGTTTTGCTTCTTAAGAACGGCCAGGCTGTATCAAAATTTATTTTTACAACGTAGCCGGATAGTCAGTTCTTGTTACGGGTGGGTGGTCCGAATGGGATTTGATACCCGGTCCTGTTGTGTGGAACTGAAGTTGTTTATCACATATGTACACCACCTTTAGCAAATTGAGTTTAAATGACATAGAATATGTGTAGACTCTGAAAACTTGATCTTTTTCTCACGTCTCCATTGTGATTAGTCAAAGGTTATTTCGAAGAATTGGCGCATCAGGCAAGCTTCTTTTTCCGAATCCTTCGTTGAATTCAATTCACAAACCTGATGTGACGACGAAGCTTGCCAAGACAAGGCTGTAGTATGTTTTTCAGATATTGGTTCGGCTAAGAAGTATGCGGTGATCGTATGGGGAATCATCTTCTTCTTCTTATCAGGCCTCACGGTCGCGTAGACATGGCCTGGTCGCCAATCCGTTTCCAGGAATCTCGATCCAGGGCTGCAGTCCTCCATCCACGCCTGCATCCGATCTCCGACAGGTTTGACTCCATCTGATCCAGCCAACGAGCTTGCTGTGCTCCTCTCCGCCTCGTCTCAAACGGATCGCTGACATGAGTTCTGGTGGGGCATGAGTCCGGCATCCTCATCACGTGCCGCAGCCATCTTATCCTTCCGGCGTCAGGATATCTGCACCGCGAAACAGCTCAGCTAGCTCGTGCTTCATTCTCCTTCTCCACACGCCCTGCTCGCACACACCGCCAAAGATAGTCCTTAGTGTTGAAGATAGGCAATTATTACCCCTCAATAGCCCATAGTTCGACGAGATAGGTGTGACATTTGCGGTGCAGGGAGGCAACCATTGCCCAATCTTGTAAACTAATTACAATTACAATTACAGTCCGCCAATAGATGTACAAGCATACAGAGCACATGTGATTCTCTTCAGTGTAGTGTACATAATCCGAAATCCTAGCAACGCTTATACTGCGTATTCCCCACTCTAACACTTAACACCCGCCGTTCGAAAATAGCGAGTGTATTGGCATCCTCCGTTAGCAGAGTCCAGGACTCGTACCCCTAGAGGACTACCGGACGTATCAGTGTGCGATATATCGTACATTTCGTGTGTTGCTGGAGCCTTCTGGATCGCAGGAGTTTGTGGAGCCCGTAGTAGGCACGATTTCCCTGAACAATGCGCCTTCGGATTTCGCTTTCTGTTGTCAGTGTATGTAGCAATACCGCACTGATATGGGTATGGATCCGAAGCCTCTAGAACAGTGCTTCCCAGCCTTTTTAGTACCGCGGACCACTTTTTGTTCGACATAAGTATATCGCGGCCCACATGTGCTGTCTTTGAAAGGTCTCGTTATGTATGTATACCGCGGTTGAGGCAATTTTTTAAATGAAACATTAGCGAAAATTATAATTGTCCACAATCTGACACATCGAGAAGTGTAGAATGATTTCGTCACGTAAAGTTGCTCTAAATGGTAGACAAAAAGATTAACACTTTTCCAACGGTCCAACGCAGAAAATTTCTTTCGCAGACTACTTCTACTTAAGCCACGGACCACAAGTGGTCCGCGGATCATAGGTTAGGGACCAATGCTCTAGAAGGATAATATAGGCACTCCATACCCTACTCCGACTCAATACGTCCACGTCGTACAGAATGGTAACATATCTCTCCAAATATCTGAGCTTGGGTATACGAGGAAACCCAACCCCTTGGGAAGATGGGGGATATGGCTAAATTGAGCGGAGGGGGACAGGCAGCGTCTGTTCTCCATGTTAGGGGCGGCTGGATGTCCCTTCTGTCCTGGCACCCTACGGGACTTTAAACAGCTAGGATGCGTAGGCCCTCCGACGAGCCAGCGGGTTGGGGGAGAGGCCTTGCAAGCCACCCTTAATACATATGCAACAAAAAGTATGGGGAATCATATTCATGAACTGTATTAAGCTCCGTTTGGCCTAGAAATTGTTGGATTTAATCCCGCATTTGAGGTTTCCCCTATGAAGTTATGGAGATCCTTGGTAATTTTTTTCTCTTTATGGCAATCGTATTCTGATCGTGGGCCTCGATTAACACTTTCGTATATCAAAATCAATGTTACCCAGGTACTTATTCACTAACTGATCGATTGCTTTAACCTTCAAGGGTTACGAAGAGATCACTTTGTTCTTAATCTTCATCTGTATCTAATGCAACTTTTCGGTGATATCTGGCTGTTGTTTGGCGGCCAAAACAACTATTTCACATTGTATTCATTCACATTTTGTTACAGGGTCTACAAAATATCCACCATCGTGGCCCAATTCGTGTCGACCGCCGAAACTTCTCCAAGCATTTCTGGCGAAATGAGAATTTATTTACCCGGAAGCCTGTTACCTGCCGAGCGAGTGTTTCAAGTGACTAGAGACTTCAACAGAAGCTCAGAAGAATACAGAAGGGTAGGTGGTACCAATTCCTTCCGTGTGTAACCACCAAAACGGATACTAAAGATTTGGCAAAAATGGCTGTGTCGGATTATCCAGGTCAGTCGTGTCGCCAACTTCGCCCAGTCAAGAATTTCTGAGCCAATTGAAAAAAAGTTTATACCTATATTCAAATGATTTCGTGAATTTTTTTAATTTCTCAATTCATGAAATGCGATTTAGTTTGTTGAAATAACTTTTTCCGTCCTTTTTTACAAACCATCCCAAAATAGTCGCTTTACCAATGCTTATTGATTTATGTATGTTCAATGATGACGACATTTATCCGCATTGTCAGCCTTATAGGGCTGAAGTGTGTACGGTTTTCACAAGGCATTTCCTTCATGTATTTTGCCTTATTACTACTTGTGATGTGTGGCTCAGAAACTTAGTCTTTTCTCTACTGCTTCTAACATTAATTCTCCTCGTGTGTGACCTCCGGATGCTGCGCTCTTCTTTCGCCCGAGCGAAACAGGACTACCAACTTCGCTTTTTTTATTTCGCCCTTTTTGCCCGTAGTTCCCTGTTGACATTTTGTTGCAATAGGTTCTGTAGTTGTTTCGTTGCGATCTGATATGATGTCCATGATAATATGATGTCTCGATTATCGGGTCTGCACGGGACTGTAAAAAAACAAACAACAAATCAAATTCTTTAGACAAAACGGAACACGCGATCATGTCTGTCTCCCTTTTGCGACTTTGGTATTTTCCTCAAAAACGACTGTAGAGAAGCGTCATATACTCTAGGTCCCTGCAAGCCAAAACATCTCGAATCGGTGTATCCGGCTGTCAGCCAACGGCCTCAACTGCACTCAACAAGGAGGGTCTTACTTCAGTAGCGCAGCCACACACTTTCGTCTGAACAAGCTACATATCAATGGTGTTAGAGGAAGATGTTGTAATGTAGTGGTTCTTAATTCAATAGCTTATTCATTTGTATTAGTTCATTCTAACTAAATCATTATTAATTATTATTTACTTTAAACATTTATGTGATAATTAAAAAGCTTAGATCAACAGACTAGCAGTATATAACATTTGAATCTTACCAATGCCTATAACACAGTGTCCGGCGTTTGAAGACGTGAGACGAGAGCTGTTGTGTTGGGGTACGGCGGACCAAATAGACTCCAGCAACCTGCCATCAAAACTGCTGGAGAGTAAGGAGAATTGGTGCCGCGTACAGGAGGCTGCAAAGTTGATGATGTCGGCGTTGCAGCAGATCTGGCGAGATGAGGAGGTCGCCAACAACAACACTGCCAACCAGGCATCTCCAGAGGCTCAGGAGGCGGCTGATCTGCAATCTTCGCTGTATGGTCAACAGCAGCAGGAAGTAACCGATCGAGCGGCTCGAGGTCGTCGCTTTAGAGCGCGAGCATACGGTAGAGCGCGAGCAAACGATAGAGCTGAGCAGCAACTGGCGGCGGATGTGCGTGCGGCGCAAGCTGCTCGTGATGACGAGATACTGCGGACTGCAGTCGAGGCCGAGAGGCTGGGAACAGCGCCACCCCCCATTCCCAGACGCAGCAGGGGGAGACCACCATCCCCTGAGACGCTGCGTATGAGGCGTGAGCGTCGGATCTATATGCAGCGAATATGGAGATGTCGAATGAGGGATGGAATGCTGCCACCGGTTCCTTCCGGAGGAGGTCGGAGACGTCGGGCTGCGCCATCGGAGGTGGAGCTGATCCGAAGACGGCGAAGGAGGAACGAGATGGAGAGGGCACGACGACAGCGGGCATCTGCAGAAAGGGGTCGCGCTCCAGCTCGACTAACTCCGGCAGAGGAGGCTTCGTTAACGGAAGCAGCGACGTCGGGTCGCTAACGGAGTACTTCTTTTGGGGAGGGCTATTATGGCCAATGGGGTTGGAAAGAATGGTCGAAATCGGAAGGCAAAGGAAAAAAATCAAACTTCTTCGGAAAAACCCTAGCGGGGGAAGTCGAAGAAGAAGGTGTAAAAGATTTTTTCAGGGAAAAACAAAAAAAACTGAATAAAACAAAATCTTTTAAATTGTTAAAAAAAATGCCTATAACACATATTTCATCTTTTCCCTTTATTCATAGCAGATAACCGAGAATATGGCATAAAAAGCTTATCAATCTAAGAAACTGTTTTATGTTCCGTTATCTCTATTGCATGTTTTAGTACATATACAGTTATCATTTTAACTGATGCTGAATGCTGTTGTACTACATACCATTGAAGCAAAAAAAAGGAAAAAAGATAAATTAATCTAACTGCCAGCATTTTGAATCAACAAATTAATAAAAAAAAGATTGCTTATGAAATTGGTGCTTCTACCCTTGCAAAAAAACGAGTCAACCGGTAAAGATTCTCAATCCTATACCGCTTAACATGTCCGAAGGGAAAGGTTTTAGTGGAAATACGTGCAGCTTACGAGGGTGCTGCCCTTTGCTACCGAGCTTAAGGATAATCGTAAAATGTGCCCGTTGCGTCGGATCACGATACAGGTGTTGACTGCGAGGTATAACGTGTTATTTTACGAGCCGCCGCGAGAACGCCAACTACAGTCCCACGCGGGTTAAGCCATCACGAACTTTAGGTCCACCTGAAAAAGGAACCGTGGAATAGAGATTTGTGGAAGCATTTGAGATAATTTATCGGCGTATGTTTTGCTTGATTGAAGTGAATTTGTTTTGCACCACGTGCCGAGTGAGGTTTTGTGCGCATTGTCGAAAACGCGGCATCACCATGTGGAACAGCGTACTTATTTATAACTCACTGTAAATATTTTATACACTTACAGCCGCATCATTGCGGTAGGTAAGATATAAATAATTAGATTTACATTATGCATAGTTATTTACATTATGCATAGTTTGAATTACGCATCTGTAATACACGGGCTGGATACTACCTAGACATATGATTATGAGTGCCTTCTAATTTTGGTTTATTTTTTGTTTTTGTTATCAGGTATCTTGTTTGGTATCTTGAAAGCTTTTACTGTAATTATCTCAATCTGTTATTTCTCGGTATTCCATTCCCTGCTTCACGGGTATAAATTCGAATAAAAAACAAAAAAAAACTAGATTAATGAGAAGATATTACCGAGAGGAGTAGCGCATCAATCACGGTTGTATATCCTTCGCAGATCTAAAGCGTTGCGGAAAGGTTCGAGATGGTGTTGAAGTTGTTGATTTATGCGTAGGCTTGGTTTGACCCTAAAACATACGAGAAATACTATAATCTGCAGGAAAAGAATGGGCAACCCCGTAAATGCTTCAACAACACCAAAACACAAGAGTGCAGTCATTTGTTTCTGGACGCAAAAAGTAAACTGAAAGTAAAGCCATTCTGGGCAGTGTATTGGAATTAGTTTTTTTTTATTCTGTATGAATTTCATTTCACGGTAGGACAGGGAATAGTATCAGAAGTCAGCACTTCCTTGACTTTGAGGGTAGCAAAAATATATAATAGGTTTGCGTAGCCGATTATTAGCCGATTATTTTTGCCAATCATCATCATCACAGTTACTCTCGTCGACTTCTCGGAATCCTTTAGGGAATGGAAAAAGCAAATTAATTAACGGTCATAAACGGTTTATCAGGTGCAGTATGTAGCTTCCGTTTGCTTACTATTATTTGGTTCACACTTGTTGTGTCCCTCTAGCAGACATCTGTTGGAAAAATACTGAAATTTACGTCCATCCGTTGTACAAACCGGATCAAGTATATGCGGACAAGCGACGGTACATTCATTGTCTTCACCAGCACTCAGTTGGAAAAACAAAAGTGTAGCTAGAATTAAAAATTAAATCCGTCGCTGAATGTGTACAATCTTTTACGCTACCGTATTTTTTGAGACAATAAACCAACAGCAACCCTACCAATTGTTAAACAAAACCATTTACTTTCCATGTTTGAATAGTTTTCACTCTGGTTCGATTGGACACTGGTGCAAAATTGTAGCAACTTTGTTGGTTTTATAGTTGCGCCAGAACATCGATTGACATTCCCTTGTACCGGTGTTGTACAACTGAACAAACAGATAAAAAAACAGGTTGTGAGCGGTTCCGAGCGTCGGGTAACTTAATAGTGCATTGCCTCAAGGCATGTTATCATTAGAATATAATTCATGTTCTTTTACTATCCAAACGCCACTCGAAAAGCAAGTATTTAAACATTGATTCAATTTTACCGGAAGCTATATGCATTAACCTTATTAAAAAGAATAAATAAAACAGTTAGCAATAGAAAAGTTAGCATTAAAAGAAACCAGTTTCAGTTGCAATGTAGCTGTTTTTATTTTCTTCATTATCATGTGGGTCAATGTCAGGTTATTTACAGCTTTTTCAGCTTCAAGCACCAAGTCTTAAATTATTCTTTCCATAGAAAAGTCGATTAGTTATACTATAAAAAGCAAAGGGTTTAAAGGTTTGAAAATTGGGTATGAATGCATTACGTGCGGAGAAAAGCAACATTATTATTTAGCATAATTAGGCTTTGCTAATTTGGTAGAATTTGAAGCTTTCTAAAAGACGCTGTTGGTTCTTTTTTCGGCTTCTGCTTTGTCTTCCGTAAGACATCATCCTGCGGAGCGGTGACTTCGCGACAACCTCAATCTTGCCATTGGAACTATGGTTTTGTCTATTCTGTATACTTTCGATATATTTCTCCTATGGTCCATTCACCGTTGATCACGTGGTGCGTTAGTTGACGATCATGCGACCAGCTCTTTTTGTGCTCAAGACTATATTTTCAAAATCTTTTATAGATTTTGGTGCGGTAAATACAGTTAACAAGTTTACTGTGCTTCTTTACACTTTATGCCGAATGGTAAGCTGACAAGACTCCTCTTTGAGCCAGACATTCTCATCGTATTGTATGTTTCAGGTCTACATCACCAAGGATGTATAGTTGCACGATTGTAGACCTATGACACACCAAAGCAACTTTTAAACCATAAAGCAACATAAAGAGCTCCTCATAAGGAGTACCTAATTTATTCTTACACCGGAAGAAGTCCTCAAGGAATGCTCGAAATCAACGATTCATCAGCATCCTTCCAAATTACCTTGCAACGGAAAAGAACACGTGAGAACACCAATTCGTCTTCAACGGAATGACTGGCCGTTGAGAATGAAGAAAGATTCAAATAACGATTGGATAAAAAAAAAACAAATATATGCCAACGAAAAAACTTAAATGTTCCTAAATGGCCAGAGCGAACCAGAACATCTGATGAACTTGCCCACTTTTTAGTAAAACACCTGCCCGCTTGATATCCGCCAAAAACGTCGATAAATACTCATCCTTTTTTTTCGATGGTGGAAGGGATACATATGCATGCCATTTTCTTACCATTAGTTATAAAAAATAATGTTAGATCCGTTTTAGACAGCTCTAATATTTAAAAATTTAGTAGAGAATACGCAAAGCACTTAAATAATAAAGATTTACGTTTATCATTTTTGATTTTTTTTAAAGCATACCAACTTTGCAGAGCGCGAACTTGAAAACGATTTTCTGTTGAGTTTTCTTTTTAAAATGTTACTAAAGTTACTTCAAAAATGCAAAAATCCGCAGGCTGGATGCCAGAAATATGTTGTTTTTCCTGGTTGTGATCGTGAATATTTTTTTTTGTTTTGTAAGAACGGCCAAGCCGTATCAGGACTTATTTTTACCATGTAGCCGGACAGTCAATCCTAGCTACGGGGGAACGGTCCGGAAGGGATTTGCTACCCCTGTAGTGTAGAACCGGCACCGTTTATCAAATACACTTCCGGGCACTTGGATAAATTTTATATTTATATATGTATATATTTTAAAAACGCGTTGCTCGTATATCTATTATCTATCGTATATATTATTTAGACTAAAAATGCTGAAATATGTGATAGGTCGAAATCAACGATATTGATTCCGCCTCAAAATTAACGTTATCTTCGAAATTCGAACAAGCTTCAAATTTAAATTCAAAATGCGTTCAAAATCTTTTATTCTGTACCCAAGCGACAGAGCAAGCGATATACGACGAGTTGAAATGTCATTTGCTCTACGGCTCACACACACATGTACATTTCAAGCGTTTAATCTATGTAGGCTGTTTGGTGCGCTAACGCAACTATTGTTTTGATGGTAGAATACGTTGGTTGTTCGGTTCCCACAGAAATGGTACAGAAACTATTACATTTATTTAGTTGTTTTTCTAGCCATTTGTGTAGTTGTTGCGTTTTATCAACAATTCCTGAAATAGTAGCGATTCAGATAATGGAGAAAATAAGTGCTAAATAGGTAAAAGTGTGCAAAAATCATTCCGATGCGTCGGCATCGGCAAAAGTGAGATGCACTGCATTCAAAAGATGTAATATTCTTCAGGATCAAAAACGAATTCATCCAGGAATGACCAGTGTGGTGGACGAAAATGGATACCTTCCCGAAATATATTCACAAACCCGAAACAAATCAAGGATAACATTCATTAACGATGGTAGAAAGTGCTTGCGTATCAGAAACGGTGGTGTGTGCGTTCACAGAAAAAAACTACAACGTCAGTACGACACGAAACAGTATTTATTTTTTTTCTATGGGTTCAAGAGATACGGTTGTATTGAAAAGACAGAAGGAAAGAAAAATAAATATGTTTTTACATTGTTTACGGTGTAACAAAAGTGTATACAATTATTCATTATTTAATACATATCTAACATTGGCAACTAAAAACACAATCGTTACACAATGTTTGCCATTTCGAGATTCAGGTTCGGTTATATTCATCGAACCCGAAATTAGTTTCAAATTCCTGCATTGAATTCAACGTTCATTCATCTTTTGAAATAATGTTGCAGCAGGCGTGCTTCTTCTTGTGTTGTGCGGTGCTCTTGCTTTGGAATATACAAACTGCTCATTTTCGTCACCCCTCTCTATGAAGCAGCGTATTCAAATCAATAAATGCATTAGAACCGACATGTGGGGCCTTTGATCAAATCCAATATGAAACACAAGATAGGAATATATAGAAAAAGTTTTAGTTAGAGTTAAAAATAACATAACAGGCGTAGGTGAAGGAGAATGAGGAAGCAGAGTGAGTAGCGTGAGAGTGAGCGTAAGGGGGTGGGGTGGGGATGAGTATATTTTTTTCTCATTTCGTCAAGTTTTGAACTCGACACTATAAACGTACAATATTCGTCGAAAAAGTACTTCCCATCGACGTCGAAACGACGTCGTTTCGACGTCGGTTGCTAAGCGTTTTAAGCGTTTTTTGTCGGTTGGGTATCGATGGTTCGGGGTGTTTACACCTCCATGTGCGAAAAGTTGGGTGGATGAAAAAAATTTGAGAACTCATGCTTTTTCATTTTATTTACAATTTGGCTGGTCGTCTTCATACTAAAAATTTTGGGGCTAGAACAATTACGTATATTCTGGTAAACTTAAAATTACGTGAGTGAATTAATGTGCTGCGTCATGATACATGACCGCAGAGTCGACGTAGGTGCACTGAGAATCGCTGTCAGCAGCTGTTTTATTTCATAAAAAAGAGATGTTCGTATTGTTTACAAGTAAATTTTTCCATTGGTTATAATTGTTTCAGTTCGAGATGGACGATAATGAGGAGCTGGATTACGTCGAGGAAGATTATTACGCTACCTTAAATTTACCTCGGAGTGTAAGTTGATATTTAAATTCAAATGATTTGGACAAGCGAAAACGTGCGTGGTTTCATCATACGTTCATCTGATTACATCAACAAACTCATCTACCCGGCATATGCGTGTTGGTTCACTTTTAGGCTACCCACGAGGAGATCAGCAAAGCGTACCGGAACTTAAGCCGAATTTTCCATCCCGACAAGCATGGAAATGGAGAAAATAAGCAGAAAGCTGAACTTATGTTTAATCGCACGAAAAAAGCATACGAAGTGTTGTCCGATCCCCATCAGCGCGCTATCTACGATTCGCTTGGTGTAAAAGGGCTGGAAACAGAAGGTTGGGAAATAGTGCATCGCACGAAAACGCCAAATGAAATCCGGGAAGAATATGAGCGATTGGCACAAGAGCGGGAAGAGCGCCGCTTGCAGCAGAAAACCAACCCGAGAGGAAACATTTCGGTGCACATCAATGCGACGGATTTTTTCAGTCGCTACGATGACGAATACTACGACACCGGTTTGCTACCGTCGATCGAGGTTTCTGGTATGAGCATGTCTCAATCGATTGAGGCACCGTTATCGCGTACGGAAATAGCAACGCTATCCGGAAGCCTTCATCTGCAGAATGGTGTAGGCAGCGGAAATTTTCTTCTCTCCGGAAGGCGACTGATCAACAAGGGATGGTTCGAAGTTGACTGTGGCGCTGGCAATGGGCCCGTGTTGGGTGCCAAAGGTTCACGTAATCTTACCAATAGGATTTTCTTGACCGGAGGAACAACTTTCCATTTTCGGCCGAATGCAATCATACCGGGATTGACAGGAAGTAAATAGGGATTGGTACGCTATGTGACCGATTCAATCATTAAACAAGTTTGAAACCTATCGTTTTAGCTTCGGCGATACAACTTGATAAGAACACCGTAGGCTATCTAACCTACAATGCTGGTCTGCAGAATTCTATGTCAACGGTTGTGGAAAGGAACACGGAAAAGTACCATTGCAATTTTACTATTTCATTAGGTATTCCCCATTGCTACATAGCTGCCGCTTACACGAGAAAACTTTTGGAGCAAGGCTTAAAACTTCGAGTAGCACTAAAGTGCGTGTAGTGAGGCACCGGAAGTTGGTAAGGATTTAAGAAAAAATGCAATAATGTTTGTTTCATGTTTTTAGAGGTGGTACGTTTGGCTTCTTGTCTGAATGTGGAGCAGAAAAGAAGGTTTCGAAATACAGTTCAGTATCTGCGACAGTTTGCATCGGTGTACCATCCGGCGTAATGCTAAAAATTAAGTAAGAAACATTTCTATACTCTCGCTTGTCTTTGTATAGTTCGTGGAAGTTTAAAAGTTTCCTTTTTGTTTTCCCCCATTTTCTTACAGAGTTATTCGTTCTACACAAACGTATTTGTTTCCGATTCACCTAAGCGAGGAAATCATTCCGGCTGCCATCTTTTACGCTACCGTAACGCCTCTGTTAACGTACTTTGTGCTGAAAAAAATGCTGTTTGATCCAATGAATGAGGCAACAAAGCAGAAAAACATCGAAAAGGTGAAAGAAACCAATAGTGCACGAATGGCAGAAAAACGAAGAGAGGCAGAATCGGCAATTGCACTGATGGGCGCATTGTTTGAGCGCATACGCAAAGATGAGCTCAAAAGCGAGGGCCTAATCATCGTGTCCGCCTTGTATGGTAAATTTTCGGATAATGAAAATGTCTCTCTGGAAGAAGCAGACGATATGGGCTTCGTGCAGCAGAACCCGTTCGTCATTGATGTTCGGATTCCTTTACAATGTCTGGTGAAAGATTCCCAATTGATGTTGTATTCATCCAGCAAGGTGAGTTTGGTCATAGATAGGCGGACAAGTAAATAGTTTGTTTAAATGTTTTCTATTATTTTTATTTTTAGAGCGAACTTCCCGGTTTTTATGATCCATGTTTTGGCGAAGAGAAACAGCTTAAAATTGATTACGAGTTTAGAAACAATTCCTACAGCTCGGTATTTGCAGACTCGGACCCAGTTCGTCTTCCGATGGTTACGAACGCAGCATCCCAATAAGTAAACGATAGAACGAAGTTGAATGCAGTAAGCAAAATTTATTTTACACAAGTGGTCTAACATCAACATTCAGCATCAAGCTTAGAACTCATCAAGGACTAGCCACCATGGTAGAGCCGTGCGTTTTAGTAAGGTGTAGGCGTAATTTTATTGTTACATTTGGAAGGCCTCAGTAAAGTAAAATTATCGCGTATAAGCTGTTGAATGTTTGAATGTATTTTCTATAAAATCCGAATTATGAGTTCCTGACATGTTTAAAATTTTTTAGAGTGTTCTATTCTACTTACTGATTTCATTATTACTGTTGTGATAATTAATTTTAAAAAATATATTGCAAATGTTCCCGCGTTTACGATGATATTCAAATTGTTTATTTTCTTTTTATTAAAGACCATTTTAGCCGCAAGAATCTTACGACGATTTCACTGTGCACTGGAAACGTCAAACGTTGTTTGGAAACAATTGGTTCTGTGTTTTGCAGTCCGCTGAAATCCGAAGAGACCGAAACTAGAAACATGAACTACGTAGAAAATTTGCTTATTTACGCGAGAAATCTTTCACCATTCTATATCTTCAGCATGGTGATTTCGCTATGTGTTGTTTTACTGACGGCATACCTCGGGTTCACGGGATGCACCGCGACGTTGGATCACGATGAACGGAACGATGAGAAGCAGAATAGCAGCAGTGCACACAGTAAAACCGTTCCTCATAAGAAGTTTGCTACTGAAAACGCGGTAATCGAATATTTTCTTAGCATGTGGTGATTAACTTTTATGATAACTAACTCTTTTGGAGCCGTTTGTAGAATGATGATCTAAGCGATCAGTTGGATGATTCGGCGGAAGACTGTAGCAATAATGATAGTGAGCAAGATCAGGAACAGGAAAATGAAATCAATCGACAGTTGCACATCGAATCCTTGGGCCAGTTAAAGTCAGCGAAACTTAAATCGATTGAAAAATCACTAACCGAAGAACAACGCCAAGCGGAAAAGGAGTATGTAAATGGGGGGACGGGATAAATACTAATGTCTCTTGCGCTTACGTTCATTTCTTCTCATTTGTTCCAGAATTGAACGAGCCCAGCTAGCTGCTATATTTGAGCTTCTGAAAAAGCAAGCCGATAGTTCTAATTTAAAAGAGGAAGACCTTAAAGAGCAGCTTAGTTTGTATCGCTAACATTGTGCTATAAATTTTATATAATTACATTTCGTGTGCTAGTCAATTGTTAGCAGTAGATTCAGAAATGAGTGTCCATTTGATGTAGGTACTAGATTTATGTTGCAGGGACCATTAGGGAATTCCGTGAACAATCACAATCATATCGAGATATGCACGTTTATACCCAACAGAAGTTTTAAAACCTATTTGGAGTGTTTTTATTTTTAGAAAGAGAGCGTTTGCCATGTCCCCATAGTCATAGAAACTCGAATAGTAGTAAAACATTGAATATATAATAACATACCAGATTTATTTACATGACTGATGAACGTACAAGTTTAATCGACTTTATAGTTGTAAGCAATATCGTAGTTACTAACAAGCATTTGCAAAATCAGCACGTTGGAAAAGAAAAAAACTATACTTTGTATCCAAATGAATTCGAACGTGTTCCAGCCTTTGAACTCCAGCAGATAGGCCGGCAGCAGCCAGCCGCCCTGTGAGATGAACCACATTACGGGAATGAAGACAGCTTTGCGGATACCTATGTTCCGAAAATTTTTCACACACAGCGGCAACAGCGACAGGAACCAGACAAAGTACTGCGATGTCACAACCGGATTGTACGTGACCATTACGAACGCGATCGCAAAAAGGCCAAAGGCTAGCGTTTGCCTGTGCTGTCCGTACCGCACAGTGAGCATCAGAATGAGTATGAGCTGCGGCAGAAAGGTAAGGATCTTTTCGAGGATCGTCACATCGAACGTGGAACTCAGATACTGCAGATAGAAGTAGAGCGAGAAGTTGTGTCTCGTGTCTTTCCGTACCAGATGGTAGAGCATAGATTCGTACAGGAATTGATAACCGTACAACCAGTAGAATAGCGCCGTGGAAAACCCGAATGCTACAACGGTGCCCAACACGAGAGCGATTTGTTTTGCATTTGGTTGTACGATGGTGCGAACGATATCGTGCCACTTCTCTAGCGTGCGATTTTGCGTGGCGAGATAGAACGCTAAACAGAATCCGATGGGATAGAGCCGAAAATGAATCGATAGGCCAAGAAACAGTCCGGCGATAAAATGTTGGCTGCTAGTTTGTTCGTTCTTTAGCAGAAAGTAGATGGATAGGAGAACGAGCGAGCATGAAACACAGTCACCATTGCCACGCGTTGCTATGATCATGGTGAGCGGATTGTATAGCCAGCAGTAGGCACTGAGTTCGGCCATCCGGATATACTTTGGAGGCAGCGCTTCATTGTTGCTGTTAAGAATTTCATTTTTGCGCTTGATCAAATACTTGTTTCGATTATTTAACGTTTCCAGCTTTAGCAGTTTGGTTTCGATCGATATTTTGTTGCTGCGGTAGCAATTCAACAGTATCCATTTTATAAGCACGCCTATGAGGATGTCGAACAGCGAAAATATGAACTTGCCAAAGCTCGGATGCACTAGTAAGTTGGGTAGTACCAGATAGGCCAACAAAGGGGTGTATCTATAGGTATGTCTTTTGAACGGAGATCCCAGGGCCAGCACGTGGTTAGCACCATCGGTGACCACGCGGTAGTCCACATCTGTGTATTGTACATCCGACAAACTGTCCTGCACTTCGCCATAATATATGAGGAAAACACGTATCAGCGTACTGATGATGAGATGCTTCTTGAATGACATTTTTTACACACTTGATCGTTTGTGGTTCAGTTTTATATGCAACTACAGCTATTTTGGGTTAGTGTATCTTCGGTTTTCGTTATCTAAGCTCGTTCTATGTTTGTTAGCTGTTTGTGTCACCTCTCTATAGTTTTGTTTTCATTTCGATAGCGGCTTTCCGCATGCACTCTTTGAAGTTGTGAAACTCCTTATCGCAAGAGCGATGCGCTACATTAAGATCGGTTGTTACGCACGTAGCGTAAGTCGCTGCTGCAACTGAGCACTTCGCCATCAACAGTGGATAACTGCGAAGACGTTGGTTGGCTCGTTTCACTGATTCCATCGCAAAACACCGCACAAATACAAAACGTCCCGGCAATATGCAACCACTTTACTTTGGCCCGATGCGAAACGAACGAATTTCACGAGGTGGCAATTCACTTGGTGCCGGTTCGGCAATAAACGCGTCGTACAGTGGCTTTGAAAAGAATATTAGCAGGGCGGTGGCGGTTATAAGATTGCTGTACAGCCGTGGATTACGCTGAAACCAATTTCGTTTCGGAACTCGCAGTGGCCGTCTCGGATCAGTGTGCATTGCTCTTGCGGGCTGTTTCTCTTTCTCGAAGAATGGTTTCCTTTTCTGCTTTGTAATCACGGTCAAGTTGGATGCCGGAACAGCACAGCGATACTTTATGCCACTTCAGACAGCATTGTCGCATGTCTTCGATGACATCGTAGCACTTCACCTCGTCGTAGCTGTGTTCTAAATAAGAAAAGACGTGAATTACGTAAGCATTAGAAGTGCCGTGGATCGTTGGAAACCCAAAACCTATCTAAACTTACCTCTCAAGCAGGTCTGAATTTTACAAGCTGCAGCTTTGCATGGATCTTTGGATTTGCTCGTGGACATGAAAAAGGAATAATTTTTCGTACCGCAAAAGTTGGTGTTTGCCGTACTCGGAAGAAATGTCAAATAATGTGCAGTCGGCATTTTGCATTGCATCGCGTATAGAACGTACACTTGCGTACTTCGATTACAGTCATTTGTATTTTTGAAATTAGCGACTGTGGATTATTGGCTGCTTGTATGAACTATATGTTTTATGAGTAATTGTTCATTTTTTAACGTAATGTAACAAATTATCAATTTTATATGTTTATTTTAGCAGTTGGAACAAATTTCGAACTACAAGTTCGAAAAGCGAGATGGCAACAATTCAGAGAAATGTCAAACCATTTGTTGTTGTAAACACAAAATGTAAACAAAATAAATTAAAACTGCCTCTCCAGTTTGTCGCTTTTCAGTCTCGATTCAAGTGCTCTTCCCGTTGGCTGATAATATGGGTAGGAAGTGTTGTGTGCCAAACTGTTGTTCAAATTACGATACAGCCATTAAACGTGGCCTTCCATCGATTAGTACCTTCAAGTTTCCCGTCGATCCATATCTGCTGCTCAGTTGGAAGAAAGCGATTAATCGACCCAGCTGGATTCCTTCTAAACGTTCCAGCATTTGCATTAACCATTTTGCTCCTGAAGACATTGAGCGGTACGATAAGCCGGCTAAGTTGAAAGCAGGTGCGGTGCCTAGCTTGTTTCTAGAGCCGATTAGATCCAAAAATAACATTAGCAGAAAATCTCATAAAAGAGAAGCGCTTCATGTGGACAAAATCCTTCAAGCCGATATTCGTGACACATGTATCGACTTGGGTTCAGATTTTGTACCTAACGTTGAATTACCTATAAACGATAGTATTGAAAATTTCGAATGTTTTAAAACAGAAGTGAGTGACAAAGTGCAGAACAAGGCATGGGTGTTTGCTTGTAGGCCGAACGTGGTGCATTTGTTTAGCATAAACGATGTCGACGATCGTCATGCAATCAGAATCGATGCAAGTATAAAAGTGTACAATAATTTAAGAATGAAGATTTTCTACGATGAACAGGAACAGACCGTCGCACAACTAGGCACCGAAAATAAACTCTTCACGTGGTCACAACTCAACGGCATAATTGCCTCCTGTACAACTTCTTCCATTGAAGATTTGAATACCACGCTTAGTGAGGCGTGTTTAACAGATGAACATTACGAAACGGTGTTTCTTGAAGAACATCTAGAAGAAACAGAATATGACCATGAAGCACGAGCAGAAACGACGGTAGAATTAACAATAGAGAAACCATCACCTGAAGTAAACACACACTTTAATACAATTGATCAGCTAGATACGGAACCGGGAGCTTCTTGTAGTCAAAAGCATAAAAATGGTAAATCTATACTGAAAGTTGTACAAGACTTACAGGCTGCGAAAAATAAATGCTTTGTTTGTAACACGGAACATGATACAGTAGAGGAACTGGAATACCATATGCCGACCCATCTGAACCTGTTGCCATACCATTGCACCAGCTGTACACATGAAGAAGTAATTGTTAGAACCCTATCTTTGCTAAATAAGCATCATTTAATGCATCAAAAGCCAATAAACTGTCGCTTTTGCGATAAATGCTTCACAACGTACGGTTCGCGTAGATTACACGAAGATTTAAAGCACGATAAGAACAATGTTACATTCAGGTGCGATGTGTGCCAAAAAGAATTGGCATCAAAACGTAGTTTACAGTATCATCGCAAGCATCACGAAAGCCCCGATTCGCTCAGGTGTAAAGTTTGCCTACGGACTTTGTCCTCAGCGTACGAAGTGAAATTGCACATGCGAACACATACGGGGGAGAAGCCTAACAAATGTATATTTTGTGGCGTTTCGTTCAACAGAAAATCGAATCTTACTGAACATGTCCGTCGCTGCCATAGCCAGGAACGACCATTCGTTTGTGAAGTATGCGATAAACGGTTTGGTAATAAGTTAGCGCTTAAAAAGCATTCCATTTTACACAGCTCAGAACAGAGAAAATCGGCCAAATTAACTCGATTACCAAAAGATTTCCATTGCAAAGAATGTGACAAAAGGTTCGAAACATCCATCCAGTACCATTCGCACAAACGGCAGCACGTAAAACGTTACCAGTGCAGCTACTGTGGCATTCGGATAGCACAGTTGCGTGACTTTGAGGATCACGAAAACACGCACACCGGTTCCCGACCGTACGAGTGTCGCAGCTGCGGGAAAAAGTTTAAAACTGCTTCAACATATTACGGGCATCGATTAATTCACAGCGGGGAGAAGAAACACTTTTGTACAATATGTAACAAGGGGTTTCTACGTTTGCGCCATGTGCAGGTGCATATGCGAACGCATACGGGTGAAAAACCGTTCCGGTGTGAATTTTGCGGCCGAAAGTATGCCGACAAACAGACCTATAATAGACATAAGCTCACACATCGCCCTACCGTTGGAGATATGCTGAGAGCTAAGGAGAATAATGCTACAGCTACCAACACGATGCAGGCAAAGTTAGGCCAACCGGAAAGTATGCAGATAGAAGAAACATTTGAGAGAACGAGCGGAGAAACCGTTTTTGAATCAGGATTCGTATTTTCAACGAACAACTTTGCATCTTCTACTGCCTCCGATTTAGATGTTATTTCTAGCCGCATCTCTTCAACCGTTTTAGACAGCCAAAGTTCGGTGGTGCTTGATGTTGTTCCACAAGGTACATACGTGACAGAATTATCACAATTATCGCCTTCCGATCAAGATGCTTCGATATTAATCTCAGCAGATATACAAAACATTATCATTGTTGAACAATAAAAATGAACAAACACACTGTAAGGTGTTAGAAAATATACAATTTTTACAACGAAAACATATGCATTTTAATTATTACGGAGATAGTCCAGGATATTATTATTCTTGTGTTCGGCGTCGTTAACTAAAAGAAAAGAATAATTTGTTTTTTTTCCGTGCGGTTGGTGCTCTAGTTTATTAAATACTAAGAAAAATTGATTTCAAATAACACTCTGCAAGTTGTTGCTGGGAGATATTAACAAAACAAACGACTAAAATCAGTGCAAAGTACACGCGCTACACATTCTAATATACAGAACAGTATAACAAACACACATTTAAACTTGTAACAGTAAAGCAACTCCAGCTAGTGTCCATTTGGCTGGTTTGTCTTTGGTTTTTAAATTAAACGTCCATATGTACGTTGGTCCACGTGTCCTGGTTTTGTAGACTGGACATTCATACATGTTTCGTAGATCCTGTTTATCCTGGGTTAAAGCCTGGTTAACAATTACAATAGAGAATGGTTAGTAGAATGCTACCGAAAAGAATACAACGGCAGTTGGATCGCATCGCGAGCAAACTTTACCCGTATGTTTATGACTGGCATCTGTGGATACAGTTCCTTCAGCTTTGACTCCATGATTATACTCTGCTGCACGTCCCATCGTGCACCTTCCATGAATATTCCATGAACATAGGCACCTTCTCGCGGTCCGGCAGAGAAATCATCCTTCTGCTTCTTTGTCACGTCACAGTGCAGGCACATTTTGTCGAGTGGAAGTTCGTTCTTTCTTGCCGTCGACTGCATGATGGCTGTCAGTAACGATTGGGGATTAAAAAAGCCGGCCAACCAAACGGAAATAGGGAGCTGCGAGCATGTGGTGAAAATAGAGAATAGTAAAAGTGAGTTGAAGCGGAAACAGTAACAGGACGGGTCAGGTGTTCATACCACAAAATCGGCCGACCAGGTTTCGAGTTCACGTAATCGAAGTAGCAAATCCACGAACCACCCGGTGAGGCCTAACAGCGAAGGATAAGCACGAGAAGCCCATACTACGGGTACCTGATCAAGGAAGAGAGAATTCTCCAAATCTTCCATATCGGACGTGATGGTGAGTTCGCCCTTCATACCAAGGTCAAGTTCTTTCAGGCTTCTCTTTATCTCACCGGTAAGATAGTTCATACGTTCGCACTCCTGAAATGCAACGATCACATAGGGTGTGCGCTCCTCCACTTTGCCCATGATTTCTGGCATATTAAACTCTTCCGGCAGCTTCTCCATGATTTCGTCCAGCACCTGTTTCACCTTGTCCTCGCGCGTCACCGTAGTTCCAGAACCTGAGCCAGCGTCACGCGGTTGCATTTCAAACACGGTTCGGAAGAGATTTTCGGAAGTGGTCGTTAGGAAGCCTATTTCTGCGTTGGGATGCAAACCGTATAGATATGGGGATTCTGGAGGCATTGCCTCATCGATGTATGCATGATAGCCAGCATAGTCCGTATTGGGAGGAGCTGCAAATCCTGGTGCCAGGAACAGTTCTCCGTCGACCAGATCTGGCTGCATCAATTCCTCCAGATAGGTAATGCACGTGCGCCTATCCCAATCGTCCGTGATGTGCCCACCGTACATGATTTCGCCGAACAGATAGCGCAGATCCTCCCAGGGTACCTTGGTATTAGCTTCTAGATAATTGTAAAGTACGGATACGGATATGTTGAGGTCGCCTACATTGAAAGGGTAAATTTTATTCCAGCCTTGCGGTCCAAACTTGCGTCTTTCCGCAACGACTGCGTGGAAGTAGCAGAGTGAAAATAAGATCACTTTAAATTCCGCTTCCTTGCCACACATTTCCAAAGTTTCCTGTGTAAAGTTGTCCAGGGCTTTGTGTATGTTCGCCTGCATCCCAGTCGGTGGTTCATTCGTGATCTTAATCGACGACTCCAGTATACCTTGTGGTATAATATGTGCGGATGGTGTAGCAGCGGGTTCAGCACTCATGAACACTCGATAGTTATCGTGTGACCCTTCTGAGTAAAATTCGAGTTTTTTCTCCAATGCTGGCAACCACTTCTTAACCAAGTGAATGTTTTGCAAAATAACCCAGTGACCAGAAGAGGCCGCTTTGTCCATAGCCGCTTCGGCCACAACTTCCTGACCCTGACCAAGCGACACATTGTAGAAGTTACCATTATCGGCAGAATAGCCCAACTGTTTGCCAAGCGCTTCCACATCCTTGAGCGGATTTACGCCTGGCGATAGAATGAAGAATATCGGTGTTGACGGGCTGGTTTCTTCGAATGATTTGGCAAATTCCATCGTCCTATTTTCCACGTATCTGGCTCCAAGTTTTTCC
Organism: Anopheles funestus; assembly: GCF_943734845.2. Classification (NCBI taxonomy): domain Eukaryota; kingdom Metazoa; phylum Arthropoda; class Insecta; order Diptera; family Culicidae; genus Anopheles; species Anopheles funestus. Next base: position 48,105,480 of record NC_064599.1, read on the forward strand.
TCAATAAAATCTCTGAAAGTATAGAACAAAACGTTAGATGGAACGTTCATCCACTGTAAACGCACTTACGTCATGGCATAGGTCATACGATCAGGTCGTAAAGCACGCATCATGCATAAGCGCTGGAGTGCAGTTTTGTTCTTCCACTCTTGGGGGAACTTTTCCTTCTCGGGACATTCCGATTCAATGAGCTTCTTCCAACGTTTGGAGGAAGTTTCAATATCGCGATCAAGATTTCTAAACTCATCCTTTGAAGCTAAGCTGCAAATGCCGCCCCAGGCAGCATTGGTGAGAAAGTCTACTGGTGATGTAACGTGCGGTTTGATGGGGAAGCGCAACAGGAAGTCAAGTTCAGCCGGTGTTATTTCTTCATTAATCAGCAAAATCTGGGAAATGGTAGAGCAGTTTCGGACCTTGTAGGCTGCTGTATCGCTTAAACGCATACGTGATGCTCACCTGGAACGTCATCTGTGACATAAAAATTAACTTATCACACTCGAACAGTCCACGAGTAGTGTACTGAAACACCGAGAAGGAAATGCAATCGATCAAATTGCGTACTCGCGCTGGAACTTCGTCAGCAGAATCCGCCTTCGAGATAGCCTTCTGGAAGACTACACTGAACGCTTTGAGAGAAAACTGGTAAATGGGATTGATGGTGTTAAGATCATTGAGTATGAAATACAATAAGCTAGCCCTAGCAGCAGCCGGGCGATAGTGTTCTCGTGCTTCGTCGATCTCCTTGGAGGTGACCTTAGCTTCAGTAACTTTTTCTTCAATTTCTGCCGCCGTCTTCTTGGTTGTCTCGAGGTTTTCCACCAGTGCGGTATCACCGAGAATGTTACCTCCGGCAGAGGACAAACGCGATAGCAAATCATCCTCTAGCCGTTTAAGCATAATTTTAAAATCGTTCTGTTGCTTTGTTAGGTCTGCCTTTAACTCTTCCAGATCCGGTCGTTCCGCCTTGACAACCTCCGCTAGCAGCTGATCTTCCAAACCGTCTCTGGTGACGGTGAAGTTGATCAAGGTGGTTTGCGCTTGCATCTCTGGTTTGTAGTGCGGGTTTGCCAGTTTCGTGTGTAGGATAAGTCTAAATTTGTGGTTGTACTCAACCTCTTTGTCTCCGATTTTGATGGCACTGTAAGATTAAGATACATTCGCTTATCTTATTCGTTAAGTAAAATATTCAATTTGGTACGGTTTGAATGCAGTTTCAAAGTCTTACCGTCCTTTTTTGATAAGGTTTCTTCCAAGCAAGGAATCCAGCACCGGATCAACATTTTCACTAATATTCTCGATCAACACAGTGCTCCCCTTGGCGAGTGCCTTTTCCAGCACTTCCAGATATCCTTTCGAACCTAAACGTATGACTTTGAGTATATCGCCATACTTTTGCTTGATCCACTTGATACCCTGGAGTTGAGGATCGATCATTAAAGGCCAACGATCCGAGTTGCTGAGAATAGTAGCGTTTTCAATGGACATTCGATCGCTTGGCAGACCTTCATTTTGCCATGTGGCGATTTGTGTGTCATCAGTTAGCAAACGCAATGGATCAAGACTGTCAGTAATTGGAACAGGTGGTTCAAGAGCTCTCAAAAATGGTAACCACATCTTGTTCATCATATCCAGCCGAAATTGTTTTGTAAAACAACCGACATACGAGATGAATGCCGTTACGAGCAGAATGTCTCCCGGTAGTGTGGTTGCTTGCTGCATAAACCTTAAATATTGGAGAGATTGTAAAAAATGAGAAAAAACAGTACTTAAACTCCTGTGCCATAATTGAATCATTGCTTACTCTGCGACAGCTTCTGCCCAACGAACGTTTTCACTAGCAAGCCCTCCGACAAGACGATTGGCCAGTTGGATTGTGGCCTGGGTGGCATCAGCTTCCTGTTGACAGCGCAACTTATCGGCGGTGGCTTTCTCGAAATCAGCGGTAAGTTTAGCTAATTGTTCTTCAAGTGACTGCAGAAAAGCAAAACAAGCAACATGCCGGAAAATGATACAACAACGAGTAAGTTATTCAGTTTTCTTATACTTACGGCAACTTTTTTCTTAATGTTGGCCAACTTTTCCTGTGACGCCGTCAGCTCGGCGTTTGCAGCTGCCAGAGCTCGTCGTTTAGGCTCAACGTCGCAGTAAACATCGTAGAATTTGATAATATTGATAACCCAAGCACAGAGGCCAGCCGCAGCAGCAGATTTGGACCGTACAAAATCTGGCTCAAACTCGGAGTCCTTCAGGTATGGCTGAATGGCTTTGATGATTTCCGGATGTATATGTTCCTTGTCGTAATTGATCAGCGAGTCTAAGAATGTGTCAACCTTGGCCATCGTAATTTTGGCCGCTTTCCAGCTACGATCCTTTGCTATTTTACCATTCGGGGCCAACAACACCATGACAGCGGCGGTGACATTCGTCACCACACCCGGCGGTGAACCGAACGACTTCAGCTCAGTCAGATTGGCCTTGTTGAGTGTGTTTAAGGCTTCCTGAGCTGCTGACAAAGCTGGTTCAGCTTTGACTAAATCTTCCTCACAATCACGCTGCTTCTTAGCGACCTCTTCAGCGATGATGGCCACCTTCTGTTCCTCCTCATCGGCGATCGCTTTTTCCGTCTGCACCTTTTCCGTCTCAATGCCGACGATTTCGATCAAAGCATCAGCTGCATCATTCTTCTCCTTCAGCTCTATTTCCTGTACTGCCAGCTTTTGCTTCAAGGCTGCCACTTGGTCAGCGGTGTTTCGCAGTTTTTCCAAACCATTCTCCAACCGTTCCACCTTTTTACGGAGCTCCCCATGTTTCTCCTTTAGCAGTTTATCGTACAGACTGATCTGCTCCAGATAAGACTTTGGCGTGGTGTAGTTGTAGCGTCGCTCATTCTGAAGGTACACCTTGGACATTGAGTTGACGGACGTGTGTACGTATGCCATGAAGCGCGCAATAGAGTCCCTGCATTCCACTGGTAAAACTGTCAATTCCTGTAAGAATCTCAACGACACGGACATGAGGGCTTCCTGTGGCCATTCGTGGAACCAGTTGATTTGGGTGCATGTGATGATGGCGGGAAATTTACGCGAACGCACACGAAGTGTCACTCCAACTGGTGAGAAGCAAAGCACCACTTTCAATTGGCGCCGGACACGATCGATGAAAAATTTCCAACAGTTTTCGCGCGAATCCACCAATCCAGCTCCTTTCACCTCGTTCCGTACGCCGGATATGATGTTTTCTACCTCGTCGTCTGGGAACAGGTCCGGTATCTCACCCGAGGAAAGCAAATCATTGATTATGACTAGGAAGATTTCGTTCGATATCTGTGCGTCTGTCATGAGGAACATAATTCCGACGTTTTTCATGCCTGCCTTCATGTACAGTCCGGATAGCTCGTTCTGATATGCGTGGAAGGAAGAAACAGTGAGTAAAGATCGTTACTAACGGTACAATTTTTCAGTGAAACTTCCTTTGATAACACTGCTACACAGTTGGGGAAGAGATTGTAAAAGAATCGAATGGGCAAAATACAAAATGGGCCATCGTAATCTGAAATCGCGCCCGCTTTGGAACACCTTATCAGAAGGAAGTTATCTAGACAGTTGGGTTAGTAAAGTTTTGTCAAACCTTTAGATCGACGACACTGTAGCCTTTTTTGAGTTGAATTTGGGCCACTTCCAAGCTGGAGATGAAGGCGGCCAATCGACTTAGGGATTGTTTTCCACTGCCACCAACACCCACCAGCAGGGCGCTACCTCTAGGCGACTCCAATATTCGGTTGATTCTGCGTGTGAGAATAAAATCGTTATTGCCTGTGGGCTAGGGTGAATAGACTCTAAAATTAGTATGCGCGTTCGTGTGATAAGGTGCAGGAGTTTGCAGGCGACTTAACCCGCTGTATCGAAAAAATGACTCCCGTGACCTTCTCACACACGTGTGTTTCGCAAAGTATCCATATATCCTACCTGCACACGTGCATCATGGCGTCTTCAAAGAGCACCAAGTTCATGGCCGAGATCAGATCGTTGTATGACATCATCGCTTCCTGTAGAAGCTTGGTCAGCACGCCCCAGTCAGTAATGGGCATGTATTTCGGTTCACCGATACCGCCAGCAAAATGGCAGTAAATGTTCGGTTTATCGAAGACGATCGATTCGTCGATCTCTTCGAACGATTTTTTCACGAGATCGTTTTGCATTTTGGTGAAGCTGTCGATATCTTTGTCGTCTAGCAATTTGTCTCCATAGACGCGCTGGGTTTCATGAAGCCACAGTCGGATGAAATCGCTCGACGAAACTAAACAGTCATTGGTACTGAACAACAGGCCCTGTATGTATAGCACGAATTATCCGAACGAGAACCGATAACGATGGGAATAATAGAAGCGCCGAATGGTAGGAAGGCAGAAAGAAAAGGGAATAGATTCAAAAATCAGTTCAAAAACATTCGCTCGTGCTCGGCTGAATGGCAGTAAAGATAGCGGTTCAATGCAACGAGCAATCTCATATCTAACCTGAAAGACGTTTGTCAGGTCGCGCAGATTGAAGACATAGTGAAACTTGATGGCCGTCGGTAAAAACACTTGTGCCACTTTAGTGTGTAATGCCAAACTTGCTGCGACAATATTTTGTGATATTTTCGTAACGGCTATGTTGAACTTCTGTTCCGCATTTGCAAAATGCTGAACCAGAATCGAATGATAGATCGTTGTGACGGCGTCGGAGCCTGGAAAGCTGACAGCGAACACACAAAAGTGTCGCTGAAGCCGGGGGTTGATGGTGAAACTGCCGGAAGTAGGGTTCATGCAGGACACGTACTGGCAATTGTGTATATCTTTGAGCGTTAACTTGTTCCGATCGTACCAATGGTTGTAGTCGAGATGTTGTCGAATCAGCGTGTGCGGCTGGACAGTGCCGTAAGCGTCTACTTCCGGCATGTTCATATCGTCGATGAAGTAAATTAGAGTCTTGCTACCAGGCGGACCATAGTTCCGTCCGGCTTTCTTCTCCAATGGTTTCTCCATCACTTTCTGCAGCATCTCCGAGGAGGTGTAAAAGTTGAACGGTATGTTCGCTATGGCGTAGTTCTCCGAGAGGCTACCCAGCTTCTCGTTCACCACGACAGTCTTCCCGCAGCCGGCAATACCAACGAGCATCACCGGGTGCGCCCTGTCCATGAGCAGGTCGAGGAAGAAACGCAATCGTATTGACTCGGAGGTATGCACCAGAACCGCCTGTAAAGGCTGATCACAGTCCATCTCGAACTTTGGTAGAATCTCCGTCCACGGGGTCCACTGCTTCGTTTCCGTGTCGATGAAGTAATCGAAAACAGTTCCATTCGGCGGGAACTTGACGGTTTTGAACTCGTTCACCCACCATTTGCTAAATTCGATGCGGTAGTCAATGGCCGCATCCTGAAACATAGCCGAACCGAACGCCCAAACGCACGAGAACACAAAATATAGGTCATGCCACTCCTTGGGACAATCTGCTGGAGTATTGGTTGGAATCAGTAGACACTCCAATAAGTGACACAGCATTTGTATGTGGGCCATCTCGGCAACGGGGGTGATTTTTTTGAAGCGCGTCCGAATATTGTCCAGGCACGCTGGGATGTACTTGTCGAAGAGAATGACCAGGTTGGATTTTTCAGCAGGAATTGTCCTCGTTTCAATCCAACTTGTTACATACCTGAAAGTACACACATATGGTACTCGTTTTAGTACGCCGGAACTATCGATCGGGGGGATGTAGCTAAGGGGAAAGCATAGCCCAACCCCCGAACTACAGCCGGCCTACTAAACGCATAAAATTCTCACGGATTCCATCCAAGATCCTGTGGGTTAATGTAAAGTATGCCAGCTCTCGATACTGTCGCGGGTGTGGCGGTGCGCAGGTTGGAAATTTCAAAGATTAATCGCATATAGGGCGTGAGTGCTATGCGCTCGTTCGAGGCTAGCGTCAGAACCTTGTTGTCGTCCATAACCGTATTGAGACTTTCGATCCACATCGGATCAATATCACCGTCCAAGATGATCCACTTAGGATTGTCCCCACTGAGTGACGCTTGGTCACGCATGATTACAGAAAACAAACCATCCTTCCATTCGCGCGTTGCCGGATTAATGATACCAAACAGTTCATCGTTCGTTACTGCCTTTGGATTGAGATCGTTGAAGAGAGGCTTCTTCTTGACGTTTTGATAAGTTTTGTAAAGTGTCTTCCAAACTTGTGTCTTTCCTGTGCCCGCATTGCCGACAATGAAGACGGAATGTCGAACTTCGAGCAGCTCTTCCAACTGGACCACCTTCAGTATGAAATTATCTTCTGGCTGAAGGGCCAAATCAAGCGTTGCCTGTTTGACGGTTTTTTCAAATTCCAAATCGCGCTTTCTAGGTACATCTAGCGCTGGGAACAAATCACCGATCAAACCCATAAATACAGGCATATCATCAGTTACGATTTTGGGAATGTTGAAGTCACGAAGAGCTCGCATCAGCACTTCCTCCTCCGGTCGACCAGGATCACCGCGCTAGAAGTAAACATCGAAAATCATAGAAAGATTGAATAGTTGGAAGGATGCGGTAGCATGATATTAGATCTCATAAATTACACGGTAAGATGCATGTTCTTACTTTCAAGGAACCAGCAACAACTAGAACAGATTTGATTGCACGTAGACCCCAATCGTAATGATCTTGCTTAGAAAGCAACTCCTTGCACAGCGTGTAAAGTGTGATGAACTTCCGCGCTAGTACTCTGGCATCTTGGAAACCTTCAGCAACCAACATGATTTCACAAATCAGCTCGAAGTCAGGCACAACCATGGCGCATGGACTAATAGTGTATTTGAAATAAATTAAGATCCAAATTGAAACTATTATGTATAAACTGTAAATCACTGTGACTTACCGAAAGAGTGCTTTCAAATTTTCTGGCAGCTCAGTTCGACCGGCGTAGCCCGGATTCATCGTAATAAATATACCAACCGTTGGAACACAGGCAATGAACTCTCCCATGAAGTCAAACTTAGACTTTTTGTCCCGTATGGCATCCTGTACGGATTTCACCTGTACTGCCACAACCGACAGCACCTCCACAGAGATTCGGTTGAACTCATCGAAACAACCCCATGCTCCTGTTTGGGCCAATCCTTTGTAGATGTTACCGCAAGATTTGTAGTCCATTTGCTCGGAGCAGTTGAAAACGTACACCATAATTCCGAGTGCACGTCCAAGATCCTTGGTAGTTTCCGTTTTTCCCGTACCGGCTGGGCCTGCAGGTCCACCGCCCATCACCAGATGGAGCGACTGTGTTAGGGTAATGTAGCAACGATCGGTCAACGGGGTAATAACTAGACGCGGTGTGTTGCCAAGATATTCGTGGCTATAACAGAACTGTGCGTCACAAATGTTGGCGAAACAATCCTTTTCCGCATCATCCCAGCGGTGACGCAGCTGCGACTGCCACTGGAAAGCGGACGCAAACTCAACCTTCGACTGAATGAGCTTGCTTACAACGTCCCGGGAATGGACATCGATCGTGCAGATGGTCATAATTTTTTGTCGATCGCCTCTCGTTAGTTCGCCCAGCAGAAGTGTGATGAGTGTGCTAAGTTGAGAAATTTGTTTTTTGTAATAATCCTTGATGGCATTGTCATATCCCTCTTCGAGCCGGCTAAAAGCAATGTTCACTTCCGTTGACCACCAGATTTGAGTTCCACACAGCGATACCTGTGCTGGGTAATCGAACAGCCAGTGCTCGCGTTGTTTCTCTTCGTAGGCTACCACGGCTTCAGCTATGTAGCTACGCAGCGATGTTCTCATCGCAATCTGGATACGGTTTAGCCATACTTCAACCTTAAATACATTGCGAAAAGTTGTTAACCATTACCATGGAAAGCTTTGCACTTGTTATACTTACAGCGCCCGTGCAGTTACAGCACTCGAAAAATTTGACATATTCGGTATCCTTTGCTATCATTCCTAATGCCTTTTTGCTGTGCCCGTCGTCATGAGATTCGAGTTTGAGCTTTGCAATAGAGTCAAATAATTTGGTTAAATGTTTACATACGACCTCCGGTCGGTTTCCATTACTGAGAATATCGAGCAGATCGGCTGCCGAAACGAAATAAAATCGTGGAAAGTATAGTCGCTTGGTTTCGAGATACTCAGCCAATGCTTTCTCGCACAGTGCCAGCTGGCTCTGCAGGTTGTCCAGCTTATCGACCAATCCTTCCCGGTTCGTAGCATATATGACGTTGGAATTTTTAGCCATTTCTTCCATCATTATCTTGAACTCGGCGTCGATATTATCGAATCGTTCCGAATCGACGGGTAGCTGCATCCGAATATCGTCCGAGCTCATGAAGATCGATTCGAGATGAGCCCAGGTACGCTGTACCTCAAACCATACCGTGATAACCTGATCTGCCGTGGTTAGTTTCTTCTGCCATTCGGACACTTCCTCCAGGAAGTGCGCAATGAACTTCGATGTGATTAAATTCTGCAGCACAACCTGTAACATAACGAATGGATGCAATTTAACTGTAAAAGTTCGGCAAATTGGGCAAATCAGATCACGTTACCTGATTCTCCTCAAGGGTTTCGATCAACTCTTCTGACGCTTTTAACAATGTTGATCCAGTGCGGAGATGAGTTTCATATTCAAATTCCATCATTTTTGTATTGGGACTGCCGTTCCACACCGAATGTAGATCACGTAAGATTTTTTCCATCGACATTTCCTTAACAGCCTTGTCGACTATATTTTTCACTTCTTCTTCACATTCGTGAAGGTTCAGAGCGAGCAGATCGGAAAGTGTGGTATTTTTGTCCATGATGAACGTTACCTGGTATTGGTGCAGGTGCAATAAAAGAGTAAAATTAGTAATGGTGCCATCCGATAAGCCATGGCTTAACCGCTTGTCAGTAACAGGATTGCTTTGAATATTGGGACAGCTTTAGGAAGCTTATTTACATCGCTAGGAAACTTACTGTAATTTCGGGTGGAAGATTTGCTAAACTCTGGAATACAAGCAACGATATGTACAGAACAATTAATATTTGTGTATTTACAGGGTACAAATTTTGAGACTGGTGATATGTGGCAGGATGAAGACGTAGTCAGACAAAATGATAGTTAAAAATTCGAACACCGTTATTTACAAAGCACTTACGAACATTTGAGTTATGCTCACATTCAGCATTAAACTAAAAATATAACATTCCGTATATATAAACAGGTATTATTAAAGTAAAATTAATTAAAGCGATAGTTTTTGTTTTCTCTGTTTAACACTTTTTAGCGGTGCACAAGTGCGAGCAAAAAATGTGTTTCAATCAAAAGCAAACTACGTGTGGGCGTGTTGCGGACAAAACTGTTCAGTTTCACCGACATGCAATTAAGAAGCATATTGATTATTGTTTATTATTCGTTTTGAACATAGTTTTCGAACTGTGCCTAGTGTGCACAAAAGAGTCTGCAAACGTTTCAATTTTTGGTTTTAAAGAATTTTTGTAATTTTTCATGACAATTTAGAGTATCAATTTATACTTTATATACCACAGTCACTAATAGAGTTGAAGACTGCAGACATTGCCTAACAAGTTGTTTACTTTCGATTGAAACATTCCATATGACTCGCGGTTGTAGTATAGAAAAAGGACATCAAAACGATTGAGAATGAAATCTCACAAAAAAGAAAATTCTACGACTGATCGACACTTGGATAAATGGATAGTAAAATGTATTAGTAACCTTTGTGGAGGACATCAGCTGATTCCAATGCCGCTCTCGGATGGCGGGATTTTGTAGCTCACCAACGGCACGCAGCGATGTCAGCATATTCTTAACGGTTGATTCAAGCGTTATGTACGTATCCCATGGGCGCATTTCCTTGTCGAGCAGACGGATATCCTTGGCAAATTTTTTGCACTCGATATCCATGTTTTCCACGTCCACCTTACGCCAGGGAGTAGTTTTCCAGTCTTCAATGCTGGTACGAACGATGAAAACGTAATCCCACAGTTGCTGCATGTAAGTGATACGAATAAAGTGAAAGCAACTGACCGAGTAGACACTGGGTTTCCCTTCCCAGCTACCAACCTTTAACATTTTCATTTCCTTGCGACACTGGCGCAGCAGCTTAAACTCTGGAACAGACACTTCAAATAAACTACCCGATTCTTGTATGTCCGACATATCTTTTTCCAACCGATTGACATCGCCATCGATACGATCGAGAAGAATGTAGGGTTCTAGACAATCGTACTTGAAAAATTCATATGTACGGAACACATCTCGAAAAACGGTAATATGAACGTCGAACATCGCAATCCGATTTCGTATGCCGACAACCTCATTTGCTTGCAACGGTGCTACTTGCTGCTTCACAGTCAAGGCAATCTTTTTCGTGTTGGCCCACTGCTCAGGCAGCTCTTGGAGATACACATTTACCTCTTCCGGGATATCCATATCGTAGTACTTCAGCAACTCAATCGTGTCTTTCATCGGTTCGAACATCTCATCCGTTGTAGCAGTCCGTTCCTTGACGTGTAGCAGATAGGCCATAATGTTAACCAACCCTTCATAATCGCCTTCTTTAACGATCTGCAGCAGTCCTTCGTCTGCTCTCCGTATAAAGTTTCCAAGATCGGTCAGGCTGTGGGTAACGTTGTTAACGAGATGTTCCTTGAACATGTTTCCCCACTTGCGGACAATGTTCATGAGCGATTGGCGGAAAGGACGAACGTCAACTTGAAACCAAGAGTTGAAAATTTGAAAAGATTCTATCTTTTCTATCTCCTGGTACAAAGATTCATAGTGATCGATTTGCTCCCGGAACGCCTCAATGGTTGGTGGACAGGGTTTTGGTGCTTCCGGATCCTTATTGATGATCAGCTCAATTTCATCTGCTTCTAGCTGGCGACCATATTCCAGAAACGTTTCCATGCTGTATTCACGATCCTCCAGCCAGAGATAGGAGTAGCGTTCGAAATCTCCACAAAACTCAGCTGCCTCCTGAATGACCTTATCGACGCCTTGTAGAATTTCGACTTTCATCTCCTGAATATCGTTGTTTTTGGTGATGATCTGTTCGTATGTTTTGTTGACTGTTTTCATCAAACGTGGTATTAACGATGACATGTAAGTTATGTCATTAACTAATCCTGCTAGAAGTGCAGTAAAACCATTGACATCATTTGGATTCAGTGATGGAACAAACACTAGTTGCGGCTCTAGTAGCTCTAAGCGTGATTCAAACAACGGTGCGAGATTATTGCCCACGTCCATGTTTTCCGCAAGATATCCGATGCTGATCCCAATCATGAACAGTAAGTTCTCGTACACTATGTTATCAACAAATTTAACATACTCGACCCAATTATTGTCTTCCTGGTCGTTTTCCATTCCGAACAACTTCATATTAGTGTCGAGCAGCTGGTGCACCTTGACGGCAGCAGCCTCAAGCTCGGCGTAGCGTTTTGTTTTGCGATCGTTACGCTCCTCCAGGCACAGCACTGTGTCCTTCTTGGAGTCTTTACGCTCAAACAATGGCAGCTTCGCCCAGGCGGACATGGTGGTGCGAATGTCCTGCAAATTGTTTTGAATGCTTTGCATTCGCTTTTGCAGCTGTTCCACCGGGTCACGAATCTGAATCATGTAATCTTGAATGTCTTCCGAGTTCCATGTGAGTTCGTTGATCGCCCGCTCCAGCAGTGCGTCGATATGTTCTATTTCGCCTTTGATTAGCTCCAGCTCAACTTTGGTGCAGTTTTTGCGTATCTTGTTGTACCAATCAACCGTCTTCTCTAGGTTAAGGGTATGAGAGCGAAACACTTCACTTCGATCAGAAAACTCGAGTCCTCGCTGTGGGATGTCTTCTTTTTCCATTAGCCTTAGGTAATGAACCTCTCGCAGGATAGCAAACAGCTGTGGACTAAAGTTGAGCAGAAGCTCGGGGGAATTTTTCTTTCTAATAATGAGCGGTTTGTCTAAATGTGCTTCAATCGTTTCCGGTACTTCTTCTGCCCACCCTTCAAATATGGATCGTTCGAATTCTTTCAGCTTAGCTATCAGGATATCAAAGCGATCTATTAAAGCAGCGCCTTCTTCGGATTGAACGACTCTAAAGAGGAATATAAGTAAACATGAAATGAATACATTTTGTTGCTCAAGGCCACTAGTGAAGGATCGCTTACGGGTGTTGCAAAGTTTGAAATTGTTTGATGGGTGAAGTTATACGATTGGTAAGCTGCAGCACCCAACGCAGCGCGGCGGTTACTGGTGGAGCACTGCGGTCAACGAAAATATACCCCTCCTTGCGGTAGTGTTCCATTTGCTGTGTGTAGATGTTTTCACAAGTGCTGAGCTCTTCATCAATCATTACTAAAATTTGTCTGTATTTGTTGGTAAATTCTTCTTTAATTTTGGGTCTATCCAGCACAGTTCCTACAATGCTTATTAGCTGTAAAATTGCAATGAATATGGTGAATGTAACTTTCAAAAGTTAGCGTGTTCAATGCCAAACATTACCTTGAAGACACTTTCCAGATTATGACAATCGTCAAAGGCTTGGCAAAGGATTGCAGCGAGCTTTAAGTCGAGCTCCAGAATGCGATCCTGGAACTTGAGAAAATCTTCCTTAAACGTTGGATCATCGGGATCGAGCACATCGTAGGTTTTCGAAGCAAATAACGAAAAACACTGGTTGAATTCGACCGACACTCCTGTAATACGTGCGCTTAGCGCCCGTCCCTTAAGACCTCCGATTTCCACCTTTTCCAGCTTGAGAAACTCTATGACAGTGTTGAAAAACCATTGAATGGTAAACAATCGATCGAGAAAGGCATTGTAGCGCTCAAAGACGGCATTGGGATGGAAGGTCCAATTAACAACGGGGCGCTCTTGAAAGAATGGTGCAATATTATCCTTATATTCATCATAAACAGTGCGAAAATATTTCAAAATTTGTATAGACAACGATATGCGCTGCATCGCTTCATCGATGTCTGTATGAAAGATAGAAGATGGATCAAGGAAGCGTTTAGCCTGTACAGGTAAAAAAGTTTAAATTACGGTTAGTGAAGCAAAAACTAAAGTCTTGAAAGGAAAGTAGAGAATGTTACCTGTTGAATGATTAGATTGCATATTTGACGAAGAAGAACTGTGGTGAGAGAAGTTAAAAAGAAATCAAAATATGCTGATCGCTTCTTCAATATGGTAATTCATAGTACAACTTACCAATCAACTTCGCAGAGTGACAATAGTACAGCGAATTTGACCAAATCAAACATACTACGTGCAGTAGAGGCTTTAGTAAAACTTTGCATTCAGAAAACTCGGTGTCCTCTAGTTGTTGGAAATGTCTTGTTAGTGGGTTCAAGTAAAGTGTAATATCTCGTGCTTCCGCCAAGGCTGTTTAAAAAGAAGCAATTTATGTACAGTGAAGTTGATTGAGCGTAGATTAAATCCTTGGAGGAACTAACCTGTCACAACGTTTTTGAAAAGTGTTTTAAAGCAAGGATAGTAAGCACTATCCGTGTATTCAAGGATCAGTGCCATACTGCGTATACGCTCGTGACGCAGCTGTTCGTAGATGTAGGTCAAATTTTTCAAACGATTGTTCCAAAAATTAATTTCTGCAGTAAGCAAACAATACATATATCATTGAACAATATTTAGCGAAATATTTGCCAAAGCAAAACATGTTGCAGATTGGAAAACAACATTACCGACGGAAGGAACAGGATTTTGGCCGCCATTAAATGCGTTTGCACTCGACTCCAGCATGACATCATTCACTTGAGTGGCCCATTTGATGACAACACCTTCGATTGCACTCTTCAGGTAGAGATTAATCGAACATTCTGAGTTGACAACTAGTTCTTTGGCCGTCTGCACACATTTATCAACTCCTACGGGCATTGGTAGAACGGTCTGTCCACTAACTTGACCCTGAACTTGATAAACCGTGCTCTTAAGACTGTGAACTTGCTTTTGTACGTCTTGTGCTACCATTTCCGGCCATCCGAGATGGTTGTCCGAATTTGAAAGAAGGGGTACAAACACTTCATCGACCAAACAGGACAGCTGGTCGATGGTTCGTGTTGCAAGATCGCCCACGACCAGCACATCCTTGCACCCGTCGCGGGGCACATCAATTGGATTTTTCTTTACGAAGTAGACACCTGCAAAAAAGCACAAACATCATTGGCAGGGAGTTGTTTTGCAGTAGATTTTAACGTAGAATGCATTTACCTTTATTTTTCAGTTGCTGTATGGGAAAACTCACAAGTGGAATCAATTGTGCAGATGGTGTAAGAATAATAATCATAACGACAGTCTGTGCATTGTCAAAGAATTCCTTCAGAACTGCCTTGTGCTCTTCTCTGTTGTTGGCAATCGATCCGCAGTGCAGTTGAGTGTGAGAATGGGGAATAAAATAGGAACGTATGATACACATTAGCAATTGTAGTACAAAATGTACAGAATACGCTACTATCCGTACAGTGTCACTAATCGGTGCCATTTTTCTGGTTTCAATTTGAGCGTCTTTTGAACAAATGATCCAAGAAACTCGAATCGTGGATCTGAGTTGCTACTTCCTCCCGCTCCTTCCATGATGCTCGTACGTGGTATGTAACAATATTATTCAAACAACTGTGGGTGAGCGAAATGGGGAACAAGAGAAGAAAAAAATAATCAGTCACGGTAGAAAATTGCTGAGGAAGTGTACAATTATGTTTGGACACTTCTAAGCAAGTCATTTAAGATTCATTGAAGAAGTCTTTTTGAGATACATTCAACAATGGCAAAGTGCTAGTTTGAAGTAGAATCTGTACACAATTTAATTTTTCAATGCATTTTACCATTTCCGATACGAAAAGGAACTTTTTTTAAAGATTACGAATATTTTTGTGTGTTGTTGTTGGCGTTCGACTTAGCTCATGCTGTAAATCGTGAAACTGTACGGCTCATAAATAAATGTGTAGTTTCAGAATATAAAATAAAATGAAGAGAGATAAAATGATTTGGCCTCAATAGTAAATGTACAACTTGGTTCTAAGAATGCACGAACCACATCACGTTTATTTTGCATAAGTCGGTTCACACGATTGGTAAGCAATAAAAGCAATATATGGGGCGGCCCGGTTTTACATGTGATAAACGGCGCCCCTCCACACGGCAGGACCGGGTTCAAATCCCATCCAGACCGTCCCCCCGTAGCATGGAGCAGATGCATGGGCATGACTATCCTGCTACGTGGTAAAATAAGTCTTGATACGGCCAGGCCGTTCTAACCGAGCAAAAAAAAAGCAATATAAATAAATATAAATGAAAGCAATAACAGAATATATTCTCTAAAAAAGTAAACAGAATATATACTGTATTCGTTACACTTTTTTTTGACCATATGTCTACATTGCATCTTGCTCTGCCGAGTAAATTGTTTTGACAACTATATTATTACAGGGTTAATAGCTAATTTTTAAATGTTAACACAATTTTTCATTTGGATTAAGCACTATTTCAACAAACAATTTTGTGGTATTCTATTTCAATACTTGCCCCCCTAACTATCAAATCGAGAGCAAAAAGTTTTTCAATTATGTTTATTTCAAAATTGTTGTTTAAATCCTTTAATCGAATAGTATAGTAATAGTAGTTGCTGATGTAGTCTCTCTAGACGACAACCTTAAAAACTACATATCTAAATACTAAATACTAATACAAGCGCTTAGAAGAGAAATGCTGGTTGCTTGGTACAGGATTATTTATGGTCAGTCAAATCCCTTGAAAATTCGATGTATACAATTGATTGCAAATTTTAACGATAATTACTACATATTACAACAAGTTTGTATGTCTCAATCCGCGTTTCGTAAGCGTCTACGTATGCATTTATTATTTATTATTCAACTCATCTCGTTAAGTTCCAGGTTATGCTGTTACATATTGAGATACTATTCATTAAGTTATTCATTAAGACACATGTATGTAAAATTATATAAACCAAAGGTCATGTAATGAGTTCGTAACTCCACACACTTTCAAAAACTTGTTGTTGGTCTCAATGGTTTCAACTCTAATGTGAAGATAAATCTTCAAATCATATAATTTAATAAATATTATGTATACTGTTAGATACTTTGTTTCTTTTTTCATTCATTCAAAATCATTAATAAATGAACACCGTAACCAAAGTATTGAAATCATAGTGCTAGTGTCGAAATGGAACGCGATGAAAATGAAATCCATGTCCATGGAAACAAAGTGTCCATCGGTGATTGAAAAACTTCATTGCCGAACTGAAAAAAATCAGTTCGGATTTAAAAATAAGTTGTAAAACCCTGTAAGATTTGGTTTTAATCATTTGTTGAATCCTTTGAAAATTCCTTTTTATCCTTTGGAATCATTTGTAATAGAGATCAATAAATTTAGAATATTTTTTCGAGCAAATCCATCGTGATACAAAGTATTGCTTAAAACTTAACATAATAATTTAAAAAAATCAAAACTACAAAGCAATTATTTCCAATTTTAACCAATATTAGACTTTTTGTTTTTTTCGTCACTGTGGCACTACAATCTGAATAGGCAAACTGCCGTTACTGGCTTTCCTTGTCCTTATGTATCTTTAGCAGGAAAATCAGTCCTGCGTATTAGAGTTTGGCAGAGATGGGATTTGAATCCCGGTTTTGTTGTGTAGAGACCGTCGTCGCTTCCATTTGCACCATCCCAATCCATGTCGGATAAGTTATTAAATCCTTATGGTTTAATAACGTTCTAGTCCATCTAGGAATGTCTCAAAATGGTGGGGCAAGAATTAATTTTATTTCGTCATCTTTCAATGTTTTTTCAACAAATTTTTTTGGCAGTTTTGATATGTTTCTCAAACTTTAGCGTGATAGCTGACGGACATTTTCATACATGTCTAGTATAGTTTTATTACTTGTTAGAGCTTAATACTTTAAAAAGTAAATATTTGTTAATGACTCCTTCAAACCGGGTTTGCAATATAAAATAGAACACAAACGACCAAAATGACGCATGAAGTGACTATCGCACAGAGAGCACTATTATATTTTCATTATAATTTAAAATATGTTAAACCCTTAAAAACAGTTTTTAAATTGGGGTACGTTTTATGTTTGCAGAATGTAATAGACGAAGGTAAAGTTGATTAATTATCCGCACGAAAAACTTCCGTTTCATTATTCCCGATTCTTTATTGTTCACAAGCAATAGTGTTAATAAATTAAATATTTGCTTGTAGACTCTGATTGGTTGAACGATTCATTAAAGTCATGATTTTCATGATATGAAGTCAACAAAATAGAACAGCTGCTAACATTGCTACGATTGCAATGCATTTTGTGGAAACTTGTTGCCAGCAGAATTCCGCCGTTGCGTGTTTCGTCCTAGTTTCAGGGTTAATAGTTTGTCCTCCACTATGTAATGTTTCTTCTAGAGTTTGAAAATTTTTGACACGCGATTAAGCTATAAACTGAACCAAACCATGCACTGTTTACGTATTTCTTTTTTGATGCAGAAATTAGGGTATTTGTAAATATTTTTTTGTGCCCGAGGTAGAATCATCGGCGAACATGAACGTTGAACCGAATTCGCAGACCATGATATGACGAAGTACAATATTAGCATAACGGATTAGAAACAACGCCATTAAGGGTAGGCTTCACAATTTTGACACGCTACACTATTTGTCAGTTGAGTCGCACATTTTTCTTCCAGAGCTTCGCTATAAATAATTCAATCGATACGTTTTCCGGTTAGTATGTCTCCGGTAACACGAATACTGCGCAATAGCTTTGGATGGTCATAAGTACAACTGTTTTGAAGGTGGCTTTTAGGAATATTCTTTGGAATATTATTCCAAAAGTAGGTTGTATTCATTTTTTTTATAACACATATCCATTTTGTTGTACTTTGCACTTGAATATCACTTTGGTTTTACATCGATTTGCAGGAGCACTGTCACTGTTTCATTAGCTTAACTGTTTTTTAACAGAGCATTAACTTAACTTTTTGAAATATATATTTGTTTGACTTCAAATCACTTATTTTTCAACTTTTTTGTTGAATTCATTTTTTTTGTTTAAAACACACCTTTCATATACGTTTTGAAAAATCTTTCATGTATCTCACGAGTAAAAACACTTAAAACTAACAAATTTAGTTGCATATAAAATCACACAAACATTCACATTAAATTTTCACAACGTAACAGTTATTTAAAATACAAAGTTTTCAAACAAATTAATCTTTCAATCTTTTTTTTTATTCCAGACACTCGCACTTTCGAAAGATTTCGTCTATTCGAGTGAAATTCTGGCCGTCGACTGATCAGATCGATTGTTTGAGGCCAAAGCTTCAGAATAGATATGAGAAGCTATTCAGGGTGATACATTTTTGTGCCTCTTATCCACCATGCCTCCACCATGCCATGTCTCTAAACTCCGTGCAGAAGAGTGAGTCGGGACATGATAGCTATTTCTTGTGTCACCAGCAAAATATGGTGAGCTTCGTGGCTCAGGCTTTTATAAATAAATTCGTAGCTAAGATACTGATATTGTTTTGTTGATACAGCCTAACATTATCTAGGGAGCGTTAGATAGTCGGGGAACGGAATCGTCAACCGTTACGAATCCAGTCCTGGGTCGGGTTGACCTCTGCAATTCGCTGTGGTATGTTTTGGTTATGGTAAAAGCTTCACACGTTTTGTATACGAACGAACGATTGTTGGGTCGATCGCGTCCTAGAGGAGAGCTGCTCACTGTCAGTTTAAATTCTTGACATCTTTCGATGAAGTTCCTTTTTTTCTGGGTGAGTTCGATGTAGAGTACTTGGAACTGTAGTGGTACAGTGGGAAACTAGAATATGAGAAGGAATAAATATGTTTCAAAGCATTCCTTGCACAGGGATCTTTGTTCATGCGTGCGTAAAAGCTTTCTGCAAACTTTAATGTTTGCGTGAAGTTTCATATGCTAAGCTAATAGTGTCGAATTGATTGCATCTTTATCATGCAATATTTAAAAAAAATAGAATTGAATGATATTATTTCATTTAAGAACCATAATACTTTTCAGCTTATTATAAGTCATGTAAGAAAACCGATAAGATCTCATATTAAGTCAAGCTAGTCATTTTATAATCGAATTTGCCGTATTTTTTAACGTCTCAGAATGTGTTTTCTTTTGCATTTTAGTTCTGGTTTTCTACTATTTACAGTTTTACAAGGATTTCACTAACTTCATGTTGTAGTTTGCTTGATTTGTTAGTCTAGACCAGATTCGATACCATGATTAATGATGTTTTGGTTGTAATGCTTCGGTTACGAAAAAAAACTTTGGACTAGGTATAACAACGGAAGCATAGCAAACATCTCAAAATGGTATGGTTAACTATATTTGAAAAAAGATCATTTTTTCTATTCATATTATATTTTCCATATTCTTTAAACAGTTAGAAAAGAAACACTTTTTTATTGATTTACAAATAATTTTACTAAATCAACTATCAAAGATCAATATTATAACTATTATTATTAATAAATAGTATAACTAAAACTCAGTCATCTCTAGATATATGAAAATGCATTATATTTGCATCGTTGCTATCTTCCAAAGCCATGCATAAAGTTCATTGCAGTTGGAACACCTTACCTTTTGCCTTCATATTCAGTAATCAATACAGAGTGTTTATGAACTTGACCATTCGTTTGGTTCTATGTGTGATTGATACGGTTAAGGATTGATTCGAGCTATCCGGTAATGATGAGCTATCAAAACCATTTGCATCACCCACATGATCATGTGAACTAATAGTCAATTTACTTTGAACAGCAAATTGATTGTGAACAAACAACGCTCATTGAACGGATCACACTTGATGAGCGATTCCATTTCTGCTATTTTCTGCACAGAAAATTGTACCGACCAATGAAGCATGCAAACGATTTGCCGAGAAATTTTCCTCAACTTGTACCTATTTATATTACCAAAAATGGTAGTTAACAATGATTTATTGCAGTGAATTTTATGTATACATTTAATAAGTCATTTGTGGTGATTCTGTACCAGTCATTCAAGATAGTTATTAAACTAAAAAGGAGAAATTGAATAAAAATTAAACTTATGTCCCCTGAAAGGTTTCCGGAACAGTATTTTTTACCGATATGACCTTTCATAAAGAAACTTAATTTGTTGGTATAAAAAAAACACAAAAACGTCACATACTTTGGGTTTTGAGAGAGGTTCAAAAAGTTTTGTTCTATCGATTGACCCATTTTGACCGCCATGCAATTTGTTAAAAGTTATTGTACGTCATCTAACAGGACAACACCAACATCATTGTTCGGCAGTAAGCTGGAACTACTATTAAAGGTATACAAAAACTTTTTAATTCAAACTTTAGGTGAATGGATTTTGAATGTAAAATATCCAAAATTCAATGAATAAAACTAGTGTACAAAACGGAGAACAGTTTTTATTAGTTATCATTGAACCAATATTGATATTATCATTTTAACGAAGGGAAGTTTAATAACCAAGACTGGATAAATGTAACAGAAGAATAATAAAAGACACTGAAATTGAATATTGGGTCGCATCATACTTCTCCAACAACCTACCCGCAAAAAGTTGAGCGAAAATTGAAAGACAAAGTGAAAGCTCATTGACAGCGTTACATCATCTACAAAGAATATTCCGCGTGGGTTGAAGTTTCCCCTCATATTAGCTTTCGTGCAGTTTACCGTGAACTCGGATGTTCTTGGATGGAAGTGACATGAAAATTGAAAAGCAAAAGTTTTCACATTCTCCGAGGACGAATAGTTCGGCGAAAAGTTTTCGCATAAGCAAGTGCGATACATTTACGGTTGGATGCGGTTCGTAAGTTCGGGTTTGCGGAGGGTTGCTTTTGTAATGAAAGTGGTCACTGTAGTAAATAGAATAGATTATGTGGATGGAAACTATGATGGTTTTTTAAGTAGCTTATTGGATTGATAAAATACTTGTTGTTTTACAAGGTAATTTCATGTTACATTTCTTGAGCTTTGTTGTTGTTTGCAATATATTTTGACGAGCTGTATAAACAATTTTTTTTTTAGGTTGGGATTTGTTGTATTAATAGTAAAATCAGCAGTAGTTCTCATAATTCGGTTAAATCGAATAGAAACTTGGTCGTTATTAGAATGATTTTTACTTTACTGTACAATTAGCAATGGTATTCACAAATACTATACGATGACATTTATTGTTTAAGTCACAAATAGTTGTAAGCGATACGGCGATCGTTTACACGAAAAAAAAAATCATTACTGTTATCGTCTTCCAAAATTATTGCACAGTTACATTTACAATAAAGCAAAAGTGAATGTTTTTCATTAAGATCTTTTGGTCAGTTCGCTGGTTTCATTTGTTCTTTATTATAAAGAATTCTTTTCAATTTTTTTAGGTTTTAGTCCATTTTTATTTGTTTTTTAACTCTTAAAATGTTGTTAAAGTAGTATGAAATAGATAGTAATTATCAGCAATATAGTCGAAGCACGTGTTAGTGTAATGGAGACGCCCAGTATTTCACACAATTGTATTGATATTAGCTGTATTTCAACTGCGTATTTGTTACAACAGTATGAAAGTCGAAAACCATACTTGTAATATTTTGAAAAAAGAGTACACAGCTATATTTGTATGGTACTAACTTATTAAAGTTCCATGTAACTTCACAATATGGGAAGAAGTTACTTACGTTGTCTTCTGTTGCACCGCTGATAAGAAAATAATCTTTAAACGTATGTTGATCAAGAATCAAGGTTTCGGATAATTCGACCACATCCGATAATTTGCAGGAATTAAGGATGATTTAGCCTTTATCAAATTGAAGACCTACGATTAGTTCTTTAATTTAATGTTTAACGAAGAAGAAAACAATGTGAAAGGTCACGGTGAAGTACGCGGCTTGTGGTTCTTTAACGGTTCATCGATGTTGCTAATACAATCATCATGAAAACCAAAGTTTATTATTGGAATTGGAGCCGAACTGTCAATCTTAAGGTGGTGAGTACGTGATGACGTAGTTGAAATGTTGAAATAAAGTTATACGATTTCCGTTACGCTCGATGGATTTTGTGTGTTCCAGTGAGACATTGGTATTCATTGAAGGAAGTTTTAATGTAATGTGATAGCGATGGAAGGAAAACAAAATTGAGAACAAATGTTGTAGCTCTTTAATGTTTCGGAGCTTTTACACAAATCTGTTCGTTTTGCTTGAAATTGGTTTATAATATGTTGCAAAAAAAATGTCAGATTTATTACGGCATATGCCGTCATAGTGAAAATTGAATAAATCAGGTTTATTTCAAGAATAATCACGAAAAAACGAAAGAAAAATCATTGTGTATATTCATCTGCATCCTACAAATGATGCTTTTATTGTGAAGGTATCAGAAAAAAATGGATACCTACTGCAAATGAAACGACGAAATGAAACGTATTCTGACGAAACGAAACAGAGCACAAGTAGGAAAGTTTCGTGAAAGGTGAGTGGCAAAATGTAACAATGAATGTTAGTGCTGATGTTTGCCTTTAGCAACGCAATCGGAATATATTGTCATTTATGAGGTGGGTTGGGTCAAGCAGTAGCGCTGCTTTGCTAAGTTGATAATGGTTTCATGCACATTGTCTTCTACCCAGCTTTGCTAAGCTGAGGTTTAAGTGGTGGATAACAGACAAAAGGTTCAGCAGCGAAAAAAGCTCTTGCCGGTGGCTAAGAGCGTTATCGTATTTCTTCTCCAGGTGGTGTGGGAGGTTTTATCGTACCACAGCAGCATTCGCAACCTCTGTATTCTTTTCAATACCACTCAAATATTCTTCGCATGCATCCGACAGGTGCGGTGTAACAGGTGTGGGCCATACTAGGCTAGTTGGAAATAATGGAGATAGTCAACTATATGAACGTGTGAGTCCAGGAGAAATGCGTGCTCTGTTTGAGTTGTTGCTTCTCAAGTAGTGTGTAAAGATGATAATGTTTTTGGTGTTTATACTATGGCAATTGTAGGAATTATTGTATTCATCTTTCATCTGCTTGACACATAGTAAATAGCAAACATACATTTTGCCAGCTGCACCGGTGAGCTTTACCTTTATCTTCAAAACTCCCGCGCGAGGGTAAGAGCCACCCTTCAAGATATTGCCATAAGTAGAATTCCCTTGACATTGCTATGCCCTTTAGGAACATCCCCGCTTTTTTTCAGGTAATAGACTGGCATAATGGATCCACTTTGTCTTTAAGATGAGCAAAATATATTACACTGCCGCTTTGGTGTGGAGTGATAAAATTGGCGTAATAGAATGCTAGCATGATGGAGATATGTTCTTGCCGTGAGTTTTGGAGCGTTTTCTTTCTGGCGAAGGAATTTACTGCATTAATAAATAAAACACACGGCATACTTTCTTAACTTTACAGCACAACATCTGACTTTTGTAAAGGATAAATTTATTTGGCTTTAGGTATGATGGAATCGAAGCATTGCATGTATGACGGCCACACTATATTTGTAGGAAAATTTTTGTCGAAAGTTTTGTTCCATAAAGCATATTAAAGCATTTACATAAAACGTGTAGATGTTGTGTTTCACAATTACCGTATGATTGTTGTTGTTCGAAAATGTAAATTAAATAGAGCAAACAAATGCCGGCATAAATTTGAAATTCCAATCTGTTAAAAGCACGTTTAGTCGGTGGTGAATATGTATGGAGGTATAATTTATCCTGTGTGAAACATTTATTGCAAATATGAATTGCAACGCTTACACCAATATTGTAGAACTATTTCACCAATATCGATTAAACATGACGGGTTGTTCAATGCATTTGCAAGGTACATGATATGAACGACAAAGCCGTTGACGGCTGGTACGGAGAGTTTGTTTGTCTCACTGCTATTCTAAAATCATCGCGTTGCTTCGTAATACTGAATACGACGGGTTTTGTGTTTTTGTGTGTTTTGTGTCTTTGGTGTATGGTTACGCTTTTTACAGCAACACTGTCTTTTGGCACATATTATCAGAACTACACTTAAATACGTTCATCGAATGGTGTTTTGACGTAGTATGTCGTAAGAATTCCTTTGCCTTTTACATGAATCGGTCCACGACAATCGCACGAATAGCCGGCTGCCATAAGGACTTTGGCCGTATTTTCCGTCACCTGAGGGTTGTGATAAGAGAAAAGAAGGAGAGTTCGTGTGCATAAGCAAAAGTAAATGGAAATAATAGTAACAATGTGTCTGACAGCTCGGTTTTATGTGCTAGCTGATAAATGATAAACATCAAACGATCACTGGTAGTGTTTTTTTTATTTCTCAAGAGACATCATTAAGCTTTAAAAGCTCCAGCTCAAAAATAAAACAACATGTACACAATTGTCTTTACGAGAAAGTTGTGTTAAAAGATGGAACACGTTCAAAATGGAAAAGAATGTAACGTTGTGTGAAAAGGATAATTATCCTAGATGAATTTCGTGTTTCTAAAAAAGAGCCTTTAAAAATAAGCATGATTTTCTTTTCCGAAAATTCACTACATCATGTGATTTAAAAATATGCACAACGACAACAAAACAAAAGGTAAGGCTCATCTTTTGTTCGCCTGTACCTAAAAAACTGGCCACATTCTTAGGTTAGCACATAAATAAACATGAAAGTTAGCCCATTATTCGGGCGTTCAATTACCTGCACACGGCCCATCACCCCACACGAATCCATTCGGGACGCCACGTTAACCGTGTTGCTCCAGATGTCGTACTGCGGCTTTTGGGCTCCAATGACACCGGCAATCACTGGACCATGGTTGAGGCCGATCCGCAGCCGGAATCGTTGGAATGATTCACGATTTATTTGATCCAATGCCGTCATGAGAGCGATGGCAAACTCCACCAGCACGACCACATTATGCTCCTCGGTGCGCTTTTCATCCTGTGCAGGCAAAAAAACCCATGCGTTGCGTTGGGGTCATCCGGGAAAAAGCGTTCACCGCAAAAGTTAGCGCACATTGTTTCAAGTGCGAAGTGGAGAAGGAAGAAGATAATGATTGAAGAACGGTGAAAAATAATCAAATTGAAAAACTGCTCCAAGAGGAGCGCACATAATGCAGAGCAAATGGCGAAAATAACGATAGGTCATGATGTTGGACGAATAAAAATTGATGGTATAATAACATCGCCATGCACCGGAAGCTAGCAGACGGGAAGGCAATGGGAAGCACTTCGATTCCATTAGAGAGTGAAGGTGTGTTGGATGCTTCCTCTAACATCGTTTAGCCGTTTCGCCGTTTGCTAGCATCCGGTGGTGATGGCGAAAATCGAAAGTCTAACAAGGTCTACCATTCCAGCAGTCTGTGGTGATACGTACCAGCTCATTATTTTTCTACCAGGTTGGACGTAGAAACAAACGAACATTCATGAAAAGGGAAACAAGTGAGTTAGTACAACAGGAGCAAAAGTGTAAACATTTCAAACAACTCGGTGAGTGTTAGCACCAACGCCTTTTGTGGTATGTTGCAAAGCAATTAATGGTTATGTTTGTGCTTTGGAGTTTTTAACGTTGGAAAAGAAGTATCTGCGCAAATTGTTGTAACTCATAAACACGAAAATTAGCCTTAGCAAAAAATTTCAAAACACCTTTAAACCCCCGACATGTTTAGGGTAGTTTACTGTACATGGTAAAAACATAATGGAGGAGAGCTAAGATGCATGCGCTTGTGGAATAGGAATTACTTACATGACCCATAAATAAAATTAATAAACCGTAGAAGACCTGCGTATAAGTCAGGGCCGACCTTTCACGGTGCCGAAATACATGCGTTGAATGATATTTCTCAATTAGCTCAAGGAAATTCCTTGCGTACCGCTCTGCACACGTTTAACGTAATGAAAAGAAATGTTCAGACAGTATCGACCCAAACAAATAAAGCAATCAGGCTGTTTGCCCGCAGCAGGTTTGGGTTGATGGCTGTGAAAATTATTCGATGAATCAGGGAAACTTTGAAAAGCCCTGAATCGTTCAATTTCGGTTGCCAAATAATGAAACCACGTTCATTTAGGGCTTACTATAAAACCATAACGGTTTACTATGTACCCGCATTTTGAATTTGATGCTAATTATACCTGTTAGGAGCTGAATTCATCATCAACGCCTCGGTAAGTATAACAATGTTTGATATTTTTTTTATAAATATTTGCTGAGTGTGTGTTGTGTACAATGTATACCGTTGATATATACAGTATCAGACATAAGAAATATAACTGAGTCAAAGCAAGTAAAAAGTAACAACACATAAAAAATAATGTTTGATATAAATCGAATAACTGAATAATTTATGTTTGACTAAAACGAAAATTAAGATAGAAGGTTTAAAACAAATGTGAAAAAAATCTCAAAAGTTAACTTTTTTTCCTACTGCTTTTTTTTCCTGGCCATATTTTATCCATTTTATCCAGGCCATATATATCCTGGCCAAGCAACGTATTTTTATGTCGAATTAAAAATTGTTTTACCAATATTTTTGATAATATCCTTACTTTGTCGGGTAATATTGCATATTGTTGTCAATAAGTTAAAATATTTGAAGTAAATTTAAGACAAATCCTTGGTCAGAAACGTAGTTCTACAGCCATTAGTAATTCCTCACTAGGCTCAAAGGTTTTTTTGAAAAAATCGTGTACGGTTGTGTCCTTATTAGAGATGAGAATACTCACTCTTTTCAGGGAGTTGAAACAGAGTGAAAGAGTGGTTATCAGGATTTGAATCTTTTACTCACTCTTTTGCGAGTCATAAAAATATTACTCAAAACTAATCCTTTAATTATTCTTCTTGGCGTTTTTACTCACTCACTCTCTCTGCCGACTAATGACTCACTCCTCGGGGTTTTTACTCACTCTCTGTGTCGATTCACTCTTTTGCGTTTCAACTCACGCAATAAGAGCGAGTAAGTGTTTTGTTACTATTTTTGGATTTAAATCACTCTACTATGAGTGAGTGAGTCATTAGTCGGCAGAGAGAGTGAGTGAGTAAAAGCGTAATGGAGTAAGTAAAAGAGTCATAAAAACTCCTTATGCTGAGTTGAAACCATTAACCCCTATGCAAGATTAAACTCACTCACTCACTCTTACTCAGTGTGCACATCTCTAGTCCATATCCATGTACTGGTTGTGTCCATGGGCGAAATTTTCATTTATTTTCCGTGTTGTAATTTGATTTGATTTTAAACTGTAAAATACTCTTTTTCATTGCTTGTGGAGCAAGAAGACCAAGAAGTGTGAGACAACATAAAATTGAAATGTTTTTTTTTAAATCATATGGGTTATAATTTTTATAAAATTCGGTTAAACAAGAACATAGCAAATAAAAAAAAATAACGATGAAAAATGAATAATATGCGGCCTTTTCAGAATAAATATTAGACTATATCATGTTGTTTTAAAGATTTTTTCGCTAACCACACAAGTTGCAATCATCAATTATTGTTTTGTCCGATACTGAAAGTTTTAGTTAATCATATGGTGAAGTCGGCCACTTTTACGTGCTTTTACGCCCCATTCCAAAGAACTTTTGTTGCAAGAATTTCGTGTTGGGGAAAAGTTGAAAGGAAATGTGGGATTGAATCATATTAATGTTTTCCAATATTGCTGTCTGTGATTACTCTTGTTTCTGAAGTATACAAACTGTAAAACAATCATCTATTGTATCATGCTCTTTGTATTTTCGAATTTATTTAGGCTGTATTGCTTTGTGGAACTTTGTAAAAATGATCAAATTTTAAATATGGTTTCACATTACGACATCCATAAATTTTCGAGAGGACAAATTTAACTACATCATCTTAGCAAATCTCTCTATTCATAGTTCATGCAGCTTCGAAACAGGATGCAAGCAAAATACAAATCGAATTGGAAACACAACTGTAGAGCGGCTGTACGGCACGGGCACGAATATAATGCTCCCTTTTACGACGATGGGAAGCAGTTGTATGTTTTAAAGATAAGGGATCTTACCGTGGCCCCTTCCTCTTTGCCGGGGCGCAGTCCGGATGCAATCATGTAGGTACTTCCGATGGTTTTTATCTTCTCGATACCGCTGAACTTTGGCTTGAGCAGAAGCTTGTCAAAGTCGCAGATAATCTCGTTCAGTAACCGTAAGCACTCGAGCCCTTGCTTGTTCACATCCGTTTCATCGTAGAACTCCTTGTAGTTCGGTATCGAGGCAAACATGACCGCAACAGACGAGTAGCTCTCGTGATAAAGCTCCTGCACGGCACGTTCCTTCTTGAGAAAGTGCTGGGCGACGTGTGCGGGCAATATGTTTTCCAATAAAATCTACTCGACCGAAACACGTCGAGCATACGCGGCAACCGTGGCACAGGACATAGCAAAAATCGTGCGATGGTAGCACGGTGGTAGATCCCAACACGTCAAGCAGCACACATTGTGGTTTGAAGGCGAAGAAAAAAGGTAATGGAAAATAAGCAAAGGAACCAGGTTGCAGGTGGCACGTTCCGGATGGACGAATGCAGGAACCACAGTAACGGCGATTAATTTACAGTTTTTATGGTTCCCACGGCTACTAAATAGTTACCTTATTGATTCCGCGCATAGTTTCGACCTCTTCCTGTTCAACCTTGAGCTTCGCCTTCCACAGGAAGTCCGTTCGAGCGACATATTCACCTTGGCGATCGAGTGTGTGCAACACCGCACTTATCAGTAATAGGAATAAAAAGCCTTGAAATCCTAAAGGCCATCTATAGGAAAAAGTAGAATTGGTAGAATAATTGGTTCCATTAAGTTCTTTTAGAGTCTATTTAGATTATTGCATTGAATATGTTGTAAAATGGCATATAGATTTCTAGTCATTTAGTATTGTAGTAGATTCAGCAGTTCAAGTCTGAAGAAATACTTACGAATTGTCCAATATCCCATATGCCTCAAAGAGAGAGCTTGTCCATAAGATCGAGGACTGAACAGCAACGAATAGTGCCATCAGCAATCCCTTGACAAGAAAACCTGCTTTTAGAAAAGCGGACACAGCTGCTAGACTGATTGCGCACATATAGAGGTAGACGGGAGCAACCGGAGCAAACTCGTCGTCGTACATGATATCCTCGGTGGTGTTGTTCACAAAATGTATGTCGGCTATAACTAAATCGTCAAAGTTTATCTGCCAAGGAGTGTTAAGTGAAGGAAGGCAAAACAAGAAAAAAAACTGATGTGAGCAGCAATGTTGTTGTTTTCGGTGCCCGAGCTTCGGGCACAATTGGGTGACTTACCACACTGAAAATGGCACAGCTCGCAATGAGAGCGGTGGCAATGAGGAATATTGCTAAACGAAGACCACGGCTGGCAGCGATGACCTGTCCTGGGCCGTTGTTACCCGGCGGCGAAATGTTCGACATCTGGTAGTTGCTTAAGTATAAAAACAATCCTAAAGCTACAGCTGTTGCACTGAGTGAACCAATAACGACTACATTGCTGTGAATGGCCAGTTAGTGTAATGAAACATTATAAAGAAAATGTAAAATTTTGATAATAGTTAAGATAAGAAACCATTGCTGCTTACCTTTTAAATACTATTACTTGAATCAGTCCTATGGTCAGGAAAAGAATGAAGGAGCAGATGAGATCAAAGCGAAACGTGGGCTCGGGTTGTGCACGAAACAGGGTTTCTCGGGCCGTATTTCTATACCACATAGTGACGGGTTGCAGTTCCTTTGGTGGACCCCAGCACTTGCATTCACCGCAGTACCCATCTTCCGGGAGCAGATTAGACTCGATCATCGCAATACTCTGCAAATGGTACCATGAATCCACGAATCACTGAAGAAATATGAAATGGTCTCGCTAGTCTCATTACACTTACCGCCAACCCAATGTTCTTTGCCATCTTGGAGTCGGTGATGTTTGCGAACGGTTTATCTGCACCCCAACACTCGACGTACTTTGTCATCTTAGATGAAGGGCGTGTGCGTACCAATGGTCCCCCCGGTGTCGCTACCATGGGCGACCGGAGACAATCAATGTTGGAAATTGACATTTTGCGCATGTCGCCGAAAATAGAACTTGATGATTTTCGCCGTTCGGCAAAAGCAATCAATCCTGTGGAAATTGGTAAAGTTGCGTGAGTGAGTAGGCTGCTTAGGTAAAGGTCTTAGAATACGGTGCTCTATGACGATATGTATAGGTGAAATTCTATTATACACATTCTCAATTTAGTTGACAACAGCTTGATTTAGTTAACTTTAACATGGGAAATATTCATCATAATAATGGCATAATACTGTCCATTTTGATGATTTGCAATTGAGATAATAATAAGTTTATATTGCCAGAAAAAAAGCTTTTATATGTGATTCTAACTAAATAACTAACCCGGTGATCTACGAAACATTAAGTAAGAAATGACAAATCGTATGAAACATGTTTGTACAACAAATACATTTTCATGTGAATTGTTCTTCTTTGCTTAAATTTAATTGCTGGAGTTTTCAAGAGCTCTGCCTGATTTTGAGCAAAATGAACTTGTTTTAAATAAATATTTGTTAACGCATCTACTGTGTTGGTTTTAACGCAAAATTGTTGTATTCTTTTACAATCGCGTCATGGGTTTTTTCTCTCCCATACATATATTCGAGCCATTTTTTGGTCTGTTCCAAAACAAATGGATTCCCATTAACTATGAATTGCCTTTTTGTTCTTCTGTCTGCTTCTAGAACAACGAAAGCAAATGGAAACCCACAAGCATCAAGAGGGAAAGATTGCGATAGTAAAGAAATTGCTATCATCTACGCCGTACCTTGTACCGAGAGCTTGCGACTTCCGACACGCTCCGGAAGGTGTCCGTTGGTGGTAATTGGTTCGACGGGAAGCGTCAGGCAAGATTTCTTCCTTAATTCTCCCTCGTCCGCTTCACCAGTGTCATCGTCCGCTGTACCGTCGTTATCCAGCGTCTCCTCGTTAATGGTGGGCGGGTTGATTTGTACGGTTTGCTTGGAGTTTGGTGATGGCGGTGGAACCAGTCCGTGCCCACCGGAAGCAATATTGGCCGGAGATGATGGTGGCAGCAGTTGTTCCTGTTCCTCTGGTATAGTAACAGGCGAGATGGAGGTGTGCGAGCGCCGCATATCATCCGGAGTTTTGGGGGTCCGTGGAGTTTTCGGTGTTTTCGGAGGCTCCAAGACCGGAAGCAGGTGCTCTTGCTCGGGCTCGTTGATTTGCACCATCGCCGTAGGTGAGGGAGTACCCAGGTTCGAGGTGGGCGTGTGTGAGTCGGTGGTTGTTGGCTTACCCAAATCGGTTGCAGGTTTCTGCGGCAGAGTTTATGATTCGTTACAAAACCGGGAAAGGAACAGAAAATTTCATTTCATTAGCCGGCTCGCCAATCGTTCAAACATCCTGAAGCGCTTACGAGCAGCGACAAAGGTAGCATTTATTTGCCTATCACAGTAATCCCTGGTTTAGGGTTCCATTTCTCGCTTCAACGAAGCGGTCAACCTAATGAGAAGGAACGAGGATGCGTAGCCCCTGTATTTAAACAATGAGCTTTCATGAAGGATTTGGGTGGCGTCGCTAGTGTGGAAGGATTTTATGCGACAATTAAAAAAGGTTGGGATAAAAATGGTTTATTTGTTGCCCTTTCTATTCGGCAAGTGTCTGGTGCAGAAAGGCTTAACCATAATATTTTTTTAAAAATACTTTAGGAAATATATGTTAAACCGATTGTATATAGTATTGGAAGCGATATGTATTTTGTGTTGTGAGTCATATGGTTATAGTAATAATACTAAATAAATAGCAAAAAACTAAGCTGCGGTAATGATGATAATATTATCACTAGTAGAAAAGAAATCAAACATCATCTTTAATTGCTCGATTTTTCCACAGCCAAACATTGAAAAGGTTCGTAAGTAAGATAGTAAATCACGGCGTACATATTTTAGGGCAACAATCCAGCACCCACTTAATCCGAGTATCGAAAACGAAAGACTCTGTTGCTCCTCCAGCAAACAGCCAGTTGATGTAGAAGCACCGAGCCGGTTACTTACCTTCGGTGGCACGATAAGATATGTTTCAATTTTATGATCCGCCAAGTAGGACTCTCTGGAGGCACCACCGCCCGGTTCCACCTCGAACATGTCGCCTAGATAATCCAGCGTTGCCTTTGTGATGTGTACTCGGCTGCGCAGCGGATGCAGATAGTATTGTGTTGTTGTGAGTCAAACCCCCGGTACCCGGTGTTAGGAAAATGAAAGAAAAACAAAGTTAATAATGGGCACGGGTGTGGGAATCCTTTCCCGAGGGCGATACATGGCGAAAACCCTTTGGAAAGTTGTCCAGGGAACGTCGCTACACGTCGCTCAACGTCGAACGACATGGGACGACCAGAAATGGTAGAAACTGCTAACGATTATGCTCCTACCCTGCGACGCCGCCACTTTCCATATGGTTGGCCAGGGTCACGTCATCGCTCCAAACGTCGAACTGCCACTTCCGCAAACCCAGCACACCGCACAGGACGTTACCGGTGTGTATACCGATTCGCATGTCCACATTGAAGCCGGTCGCCTCCCGCACGAATCTGCAGAACGGGAGCAGAATGGAAAATATGATTTCGTGAAGGATTGATGGTTTAGACGTACGGTATAATTCAATTTGGTCGTGTTACTGCCATTGCGATGAGGTGGAAATGTCACAAGTGCAGGGCGTATGAATGACACGGAATCGATTTTTTAACCTTTTCCTGGAAACCTAGTCAACTCGTGGATATAGATAATCCTATGCATACACTCAATCAAGATTGTTATGCAAGATCTGTACGCGTTGTGAGCTTTAGTTTTTTAGACATTAGTTGCAAAGTATACTAATACGTGTAAAACTAATAAAAATATGACTTAAAACCCCATCAGAATTGGACGAAATACAAAATTTAGTCCAAAATTTACAAAAAATAGAACATAGAACAATAAATAATAGATGTTCTGTTGTTGATTCCGAGAACTCACCGTATTGCATCTATCATTTGTAGCCCCATGTTGACACAGTTAGCCGCATGATGTGGTCTAGACACAGGCAATCCAGACACGCAGTAGTAGCAATCGCCAAGAATCTTTATTCTAAGACATTGATTTTCCTGCAATATCACAAGACCAAAAGGTTGTAGCTTTGAAGCACTATAATTGGTATCTTGTAAACTGTTATAGTTACTAAAACAAATTTAAATTTGCTCCTGTACAGAGAGTGTAGAGTAAGAGTAAGCAAAGCAAAACTGTACACCGAACTTACTTGTGCGATCTGATCAAATCGTCCGAATAATTCATTTAGTGTCTTAACCAGATCGGATGCTGTCAACTGCTCGGACAGTGGCGTAAAGTTGACGATGTCCGCATACAGAATGGACACGTTGTTGTGTCGCTGCACGTGCATTTCGTGGAATCTGGTCTGGGTCTGGCCGCCGGCACGCTGGCAGGCGTCGGCCATCTTCAGCATGATGCTACGCTTCACCTCCGCCGCAATGTAGGCCGGTATGACACTCAGCAGGAGCTGCTCCTGCTGTTCTCGTTCACATTCCAACTTCACCCGTTGCTCAATCCCCGTTCTCGTACCGTCCACTGCATCGATATGGGCCGCATCGGACATGATACGGTAGTAGAGACTGGAAACGGAAGCCGACGCTAGGAACACGGTTTCCGCCAGCAGCTGGGGAAAGAATGTCGGTGGAAAGTCGTAGACCTGTGATAGGATGCGATACCCAATGTGGACGATGCAAAGCAGCACGGCAAGCACCACCGACACGGGCCAAGAAATTGGTAGCATCGTGTGTACACCCTGGAATTGTGGAAAAAGTAAAACCAAACGCTCAGTGGAAAGTATTTGGAAGTATGAACTGTCTGTTGTTGTTAAACAAGGTTTAGGTTGAAGTGAAATATTACGGTTTATGAAGATAAGAACCCCACGGTGAGCAGGATTGTATTCGGTATTGTTTTTTCTTCGCATTATCATGAACGGACAACTGTATGCCACTGTGTAAAATGTTTGCTACAAAAATATTCATGCGGAGCTTTGAAAAGATACATTGGATCTAGAGCAAAATTAACACCCTGCTGCGTTTGGTGCCCTCTTACTTTGACCACATACGGCGGTTAGAGGCCACACACACAGCGGTGCCCTGACGGAGCCGAGTGAGCGGTACCATTATGGCACGAATTGGAATTGGGTATGCAAATGACGGATGGAATTCTGCGGGCCTAAAGGGTAAGGTGAAGCTGCTTGTAATGAATAAGTGTTGCATATTAGCCGAAAGAGGAGGTAGCAGAGAATAGCTACATGGTGCTGTAGTTGTTAAAGTCGACACCGTACCGCAACGGTTGGGTGAGAACAGCCCAACACAGTTTGGTTGTTTGGCGCTTTTGCATGTGCCCCGGGTTTCACAACACTAATTAGTCTCTTTTATTCTTTTCTCCATAATACTGTGATCTTATTCACATTTTCATCATTATCGTGCTTATATCTTGCAGTAGTCACTGTAGTAGTGACGATGGAGGAGAGATGCGCTGTCCGATGGCGCAAAAAAAGAAAAATGTGAAGTTATAATTGTGTCATGTGTTTGCCCGAACGAATTGCACGTTACATAAAGACATCATTATTTCTACATTGTGCTGCAGCAATGTGTTTTTGAGTCGTTGGTTTAATAATGAACGAGATTATTAATTTGATAACTTATTTAATTATTTTTAACAGTAATTGAAAACGAGAATAATAATAATTAAAACATCTACGCAACTCACGTAGAGGGAAAAAATAATAAAAAACTAGAAAATACTTACGAGTATCAGTGCAAACAGTGGCAACGGAGCGAGCTGAGTTCCGACAAACGTGGAGATTGCACCAATCGTACCGGTCGTTAGAATCGCAAAGGAAAGTGCAGCCAGGGGCGAGTTCATCACTGCAGGGAATTGCAAAGCCACCAGTATCCCACATAGTACTACGGATGCACCAGCCAGCAGAGCTAGATCGGCCAGAATCTATAAATCAACTGTTTTCAATTTGGATCTCGATTTTTCTTTTCCCATGTTGTTTGTGTAGGTGCGCGATTAAAATTGATTAGGAGTGGTTTGGTTTTTGTGTGTGTTACGTTATTTAATGGCGATGCAATATATGGGCACAATCACATACGATATGGTACATGGACGCGTAGGATTACACACATAGTTCATGCACGTGGTAGCATATGAGAAGACAAGAAATCAGCAAATAGTACATACAGACAAGTAGCGGAAGAGAGATAGAAAAAGGGAGAGATAGATAAAGAGAAATAGAACATCGTCAGCATTCGACATCTTGAGAAAAAAACAAAATACATATCAGGATGGCTTGGATAGAGCAAAAGGAATGGATACAGCATACGACAAGTTGAAGGAAACAGTTTATCGTGATTGTAAGATATTAAGGAAAGGATAGTTTAGGACGTTACAGTCATTATACCGCAGTGGAATTGCATTGGCTTTGGACAGAGTGCAAAGGGATTTATTACAACAGAACATAACCAAACAAACACACATACACAAATACACAGATCTACGTAGTTACATCATGAAAGGAAAGGTATGAAAACGCCACCTTACCGCATCGTGAAGCGCACAGAGGACGATAGAAGTGATGCAGGAAAGTATCGAAATTCCCAGTCCGGTGATAAACAACGATCTTCGAAGTCGTTGCCGATATCTTGTGTAGAGGTCATCTAGATGCGAGTTTTCTGTAGGTTAGGATAAGAACCGGACGGAAGGAGAATTTCAATTTAAATCCTTAAAACTTAGAACTGAATGAACATTATCAACGGAACGTACAAGAATAATGTCCTTCTATCGTTTATAGAAGCTTGGTTGGTGGTGATGGGGAAAAAAAAGTTTGAGGTTGGCGTGAACTAGGATCGTGAATAGTGAGTGGATGGATAAAATTGCCATCGGAAAATGTTATGCCATTCTGTTCCTGTTTAAGCACTGGAAACGAGATTGCCTATTGAAGTAGCAAAGTGAAAGTGACATTGCAATGAATGGAAAACGGAATTCTAGAATATGAATGCTGTACGTTACGTCATGGGCAGTCCGTCTATTGGATTTCTTCCCATGATTGAACCTTAATGACCTTCAGAAAAATGCAATGACAAATATCCGTTCGATTTATGAGCATGTTGAGTGGGCCCGACCGGAAGTCGTTATGAATAAAAATGAATTTTCTGGTTCGTACGGTTCGAAAGGAGAACTTTCAAATATAAAGCCGTATCTGTTTCGATCGATCAGTTACTAACAACAATTTTAATTTAATGCCAAAACAGACTACATTGGATTTCCGAGTATTAAGGGAATGAATTGATTAATAAGGAGCAGTTATATCGAAAGTGTCTATTTGCCAAGTAGTTAAAACTATGTTCCATGTTTATGTTTCTTGGTAGTAATGAAGTTTAAAAGTAAAGTCAATTTCATACTTTTTCTCGATAAAAATTACTTTAGGGTTGTCCTATTGTTTACTTAAAAATACAACAATTAAAAATAGAAACAAAACTTAAAAAATACTGGTAATATTTAAAATGGCTTAATAATGATAATGCTGATCCCATGAATCAACATGTTTTCGAAATGTCAAGGAAGAAGCATATGCCATGTTATCGATCCTGCTGATACCACTTGCTAGTTAGGGTCGTTTAAATCATGCATGAAAGGGATTCCCAAGTTTATATATTTCCAGTTGATTTACATATCGTGTTGCTGAAAATCTGAAATGTGCACATATGATTCTTGTGCAATACGATGGACAATTTTCCTTCATAGATTTGACAAAAATAAGCATAATAATGATAAGCTTTGTATAACTTTAGAATAAGAAAACATTTTGTTACGTATCATGGGTCGTATAATTTCTATTGTACTTTTAGCAATCACAATCAAGATATTTGAATTACGTTTGCCTAAGCCCAACTCATCATGAACAGTGAAGCGCAGCTGGTAGTATAACATCATCACACAACACAAAGAAAAACAATGGAAATTTCCCGAGGAGCCAAAGTTTTTGCTGGTGTCATGAAATACTTTCCCATCGTAAAACCACAAACTTTTGCTAGACTGACACGATGTTTTTCATTCTGCAGCCCTTCTTATTGCTCTTGAAGTCAAGAGCAACATCAATATTGGTTAAAGTTCGTTTCCGAAACAGCACTCAAGAAGCTGCGTTTTTGCTTGACATCATTTTAAGGACGAATCAAGCGTCAATTACGTGAGAGTTGGAGATCAATTTTGAATGATTAATGTTATTTCAATCATAGTGGGTTTGCGGTTTAATGACGACGAACGTGTTGGTTGATTGTTTGGCACGTAATAGAACCATCAGTGCAAGCCAAGAACCAACGATTTTTTTATGAAGAAGTTTCTGATTTTTTCACAACCTGAATGATATGAAAACTGACATCTCGGGTCTATTTTTGGCTTAGTTATATGATGGTAATTATATGGTTTGTGCATCTGTAGAGCGATTATTCGAGAATGAATGGGATGAACAGTAAGGAATTATAAAGATGTATTTTATAAAAAACTTTAACCATTGAAAGCTTAAATTGCAAATGTTTTTTTTATTTATTTCTTTGTTGAACGGCCTTCCAAAATCGCAATTATAAAATACACAAACATCTTCAAAATCAATTGAGAATGCCCGGGATAAGGTGAATTACAAATGCCTTGTAACATGGTACACATCAACACAACCGGTGCTGACTCATGGTGAATAATTAATAAGGGTTTTAATTCATAAAATTTATAAATGTTTTAATTGAGATTAAACTCCTACTTTGCGTGTTTTTAGCTGTGCTGTCTTCACTATGCCCTTGACTAAATCTGCATTATTAGCTTAAATTTTTCTTTTACTAAACCTAATATGCTGACGCTAACTGGGGAAACTTTTCAAGGAACCAGAAAAGTACCCTCTTGTTTCATATTAGTTGCTCTATTCTCTACTAACACATTTTCAAGAGAAGAAGAGCGGATCAGAATGCAATTCAAATGTGAATCCCTGCGATTAAATAAGAGCTGGTACTTTCTAAAGTCTTTAATTATTCACAAATCTCAAGAGCAAATAAGAACCGTTTCATGTTTGCCTTTCTCAAACAATATGCAAATACATCGCAGTCAACAAAAACTATCTGCCTGGTTGGGAGTAAGTAAAGCTGCAAACATGTCTGTATGAAGCACGATTTAGTAGTACAAAGCACATTTAAAGTTCACCAGAAGCTCGTGTAGAAAAGGAATGTTCGGTCGAAGAGTAGTGTATTCCGTGCGTGATTTATGCTGCATTATGCTTTTATATTTGTTATTGTAAGTTAAATAATGTATGTGCAGACAATTTGAATATAGGGTACATTATGACCAAAAAAACTGTTGTGTTTGTAATGGTAAAGATAAGTTGCGTTTCGATCATACATTAAATTAAAAAAAACGAACGTTTCCCTTCCAATCCCAGACACACGTGCCGGTGGTGGTGGAATAATGTCCTCGAAGCAATAGTATATGATTAATTATCGAAAAGTGAACCCTCAAAATCACAGGGAGAAGTTATCTTTAGATTTGGGGGAAAAAATTTCAAGAAACATCGCCAGGGCCATGATCTTGTATGAGTTTATATTTTTGGCACTGCTTTCGGCCATTAATATCGTTAGGAACTGGTGAGCGCAAATTTTCCGGAGAAAGCCAGATAGATTGCGACGTCTAGTATAATTGCCTTTCCCTTTTAAGTGCGTTGGTAAATTGAACGCATAATTAGATGTAAATTGGACCT
This sequence comes from Anopheles funestus, assembly GCF_943734845.2. NCBI lineage: Eukaryota > Metazoa > Arthropoda > Insecta > Diptera > Culicidae > Anopheles > Anopheles funestus. The sequence continues at coordinate 48,144,364 of NC_064599.1, forward strand.
TTAGAAATGAAGCATAGCTTGTTGCGTACTTCAGGAACGTACTCTACTTCTTTATGCTGTTTTTTGGTCACGATATAAAAACTGATATCTGTAAACAAGACGACAAACGCTGTGCTTCTGGGGCGTTTCTTCTCGAAATGATCACTCAGAAATATCAACAAGTATGCTAAATGGATTGCATAAAAGTGCAAAGTTTTTTTTTGTTGTTTACCCCATATTGCTATTGTAGTATTTGATTTTTTCGTTCACAAATCCGCAATCGTTGTAATAATGGATATTAAGTTTAAAGTAATAATAATAAATTCTTTGATGTTTAAGTAATGTCACAAAAAATCACATTTATTAACCTGCAACAACATCATCTGCCTTGTCGTCGTCATCATCCTCGTTCGGCTCTATCTCTAATTTATCCATTGCACACTATCACAGCGAATCGCGGGCGCTAGTACTGAATGGAAAACCGTTTTTACTGTTTAATGCTGCATACACAGGACACACACATGAAGTAATGTTGTACAAAACGATTGTGCTTGTTGTAGGTATAAATAACAAAGCAATACTTTTTTTTTCTCACTTTCACATACCGCCACTTTTTAATTCATTTCATAATTTTCATTTGAAATTTTTCGTGCACACGCTATTTATCACACAACGAACAAACAATAGTGATGGAATTACAAAAAAAAAGAATAGAAAAACCAACAGGTAATTAAAAATAATATAACTGCACGATAAACAGTAAACCAACGTTTAATTTACCCAATTAGTTCAACTTTCCCATTAAAAATGATTGGCATTTCAAATGGAATTGACCTGTATTGCATTAATTAAATTTACATTCTTCACACAATAACGTTTCGAACTTCTAACGCGCGGGTAGAGTATTCACAACGGCAAGAATGTGTCCGTTTGTTTTGCGACTGGTTTCCTTTCAATCAATGAAACACTCTTATTATAGCTTCTTTATTCACGCAAATTTGTTTGCCAACTGTAAGGTAGGCAACGAAAGCAAAAAGAAAAGAAAAACACCAAATAGATTTATTTCACTCTGCAGTCCTCTTCCATGTAAAGAAAGAAGACAAAGCAATCATCCTTGAACACCAAATTAACGTTGTGTGAAACTGATACGTTCGTTTATGGCGATGAAGCGTTAAAACCAATCAATCTATTAAACAGACGAGTGTCATGGCTGAATAACCAGAACAATTATGTAGTTGTACTTGCAGATTCACTCACGCTTACGGGGCCGCTTGATTAGCACTATTACCATTTGGTTCGAAGCACAAAGGAAGTAATTGCTGTTGCTGCAATTATCCTATCAACACCGTGCTCCGATAACACAGCGGAATCGAACAGCAATTATTCACTTTCAGTAATCAGCGCTGTAAAATAAAACATATTCTAAATCGTTCTACCATTATTGGCACGTTCGATCGTGATAAATCAATATCGAATCTATTTTTATTTCGTTTCGTTTTAAACATCAAAGACACGACACTCGGTTGAAATATACTCACTCACGTTGATAAAGAAAAATCATTCACTGAACGAATGAATATTTATCACTTCCTCACTGTGTTGTTATCACCGAAAGGACAGCAGTTTCGTCATCTTGGTAAGAAAATCCAAATGCACAATGTGTTATCATGTATCGACCGTTTGCGCGTCGTGGATAAGACAGAAATTTATTTGCATTCCAAAACTCCGAATGCCCTTTTGACACAGCACAATGACACAAGTGGTGGCTACACAATAGAAATGAAGGCTATAAATATCCTTTTGAATGAAGCAGTCAGCATGAAAACATGTCAGTCACTTTGTTGGCACTGCGAGCGCGTTGCCTACCAGCGCAATTTAGAAATGATTCCATTCCACACACTCTTGCGAATGTTGGCCAACAGCACTGGCGCTGGAGTAGTCGCGTAAAGGTAGGGACCGCTCGCAAGAAATAAGAACCGTTTAAAGTGGAGGATTTGGTGATATGATACTGCATCCACAAGCGTGTGCACAATGGGTGCAACGGCACCTGAGCGCGTCGGTTTGTAACCAAGCTGTCAACGGCACCACACTGCTGCACTGTGCGCACTCGAGCTGAACGAGACTGAACTGCTCCAATTTCGAAACTCATCTAGCGCGTTCTGCCTCTAAAACAGGCAGCGAACGTTTGTTAGACTCATCGACGCGTTCCTACCACACAAATATGGTTCAAGTTCGATATGTACTTCCGGCAGCCGAACAGCTAGCGCACTAACTACACCAGAAGGACCGTCTAATATCGCATCCAACAACTGACTGAGCGGATCCCGGCACGAAGGGCACAATTTTTATAGATTCACAGTATAGTACATGTGGCGCCGCAAAACAGGTTCGGCACAAAACCGAACCGAGCCAGCCAGACAAGACCGAGGAACTGTTGCACGCTGGTTTTAGGTAAGCTGTTGGGGTTGGTTTCAAGCATTGCAGCGCGCGGGCTCCATGGAGATGCGGTGTGTGCGTGTGTATGTGGGGCTTCGGATTTTACGAAACCATTCGCCTGCGCAGTTCGTACCGCAGTGAGAACGCGACCTACGGCGGATTTGGAATAGTGTGTAAAAAGCGCACTTCGCCAGCAACACGTGCTTGGGGCAGTTCGGGTGTGTTGTATTTTTTTGTTTGTTTGATTTTTTCTTCTTTTTTGTTAAGTTGTTGCATGCTTTATTACCACAAAGCTACCGGCAGCTACAATGGTATGGTATGTAAGGATAAACAAACTGGCGTTGTCTAGCATAAGCTCCACATTCGGAACGCAGCCTTTGAAGCAACCTCTGACAGCGCAGCCACGGAATCCTTAACACAACCGGCACAATGAGGTCACTTTAAGGTCGCTGGTCTACAAGGCCAGGGTCACGGTAGCTCCGACGAATTCGATAGAGGTTCCATTCATAACTGTTGTTGAATGATTATTTACCTAACCCAACCGGTCGGTTGGAGTGGCATTCGGCAATCGGCCAGACAACGTACTACACTATACTATAGAAGTAGTGGGTTATTGATCTAATAGTGATTGTTTTTAATATTTCCGTAAAGCACGATAGATAAACAAACATTATCAATGGGAATAATGCTCATTGTTATCGAATGGCAACAGTGCTGTTGCGTTATTAGCAACAACCAATCTTTTGCTTCTGGGTGTAAAATTGAACCCGTTTTCGCTAACATCATGCAAACACCTGTATGCTTGCAGGCGAAAAATTTTTTCTTCTTTTCAGAAGACTTATATTATGCGACCTTCCAATACGGAGTGCCAAGTTTCATCCATCATAATCAGCAGCCGGCGGCTAATTAGTATTATCTATGCAAATGAGAGCGCTACCCGTGCTGTAATATTTAAAGTTAAAAGCCAGAACTCCACATGATGTGAGACGTCCCGAGACGAGGGGGGATATCGAAAGGGCTTTTTCGCTGCTGCTGCTGCTCTCACGTACTTTATCATCATCTTTTAGCGTCTACGTATAAACAACAACGTTGAGCTGGGTTCGTAAATTGAATCAATCCCGCCAAAGGTGCGCTTAAGGGGGCACTTGATCTAGTCTGGTTGCATCCGTACCGGAGTACGAGGTAAAAGTTTACCATTTTTCCCCCCCCTTTCTTCTTTCTTACGCCGTACGCCCTTTTTCCCTGCCGGCAGTACGAAACATTGACGTTACACGTGAATATCTAGATTGCCATTGTTGCATCCTTTTATGTTCCGTTCGCCGGCTGAGGTGCGCGTGACATAATCAACTTTCTTGCTGAATATAGCTGAATGGAAGTCAAGTTTTTAGTCGAACAGGTTAAAGCCACGGAAGGTAACCTTGGTGCACCTTTTTCAAGCCGATCGTTTAGTCCATTAGCGTAATGACTTTATTTATGTGGCAATTGATGTATGCAAATGCAAAATTGCCTTCGCTGTTGTGATTTAAATTAAAATTAAATTAATGCATTCATAATGTGGAAAGGTTAAATCTGGTTTGCAAAATATATGCCAATATATGCTTCTGGTGGGTAATTTATAAAACATCAAAAATAGAACGTTACAAAAAGCTTTATACATTTATTGTTATTTATTTATGTTATTAAAAATGTAATAATAATTTTCGTTGGTTTTGTTAATCTGGTTTGTTAAGTGGTTGTTGTAAACGTTTTGGAATTTTGTAAAAAGATAATAATTATAATATATAAATAATTACACAAAATAAATCTAATCTACCAATCTACTGAAGTGCTACTCACCCGAAAGAATATCATCTTCTATCCGTTCCTGCATCGTTCTGGAATATCTTTCAAAAGCCATCGGTGTCGGTATGTTTAGTTCGTATATCATTGCGCAAATTAGACCGTCTTGTTTCTGTATTTAAAAGCTACGTTTACACTCCTTCACACTGTAGTCGATAATATAGATGAATACATTCGGCACTTTGAAATTGCACGTGGATCACATTGAAAGATAGTAGCTGGAGTACTTCAGTTCTTGCTATAAGCACACTGTACTAGATGATATTATAAAAAATATTAGATCCAGGTTCGAATGTTATAATGCGTTTTTGTTTTAAAATTTATAAACATATTCTGTTTTTATAAATAATTGCATTATCTTCATGTTTTAGGGTAGTCTAATAAATATTTAAAAAAATTATCATTAATCGTTCTATACGATATAGAAAACAATCATATTCAATTTGATTAAAATTTATACTAGTTTCGTTACTAAATAATTAATCATTAATAATAATAAATAATTAATTTGGGGCTGCCTGGTGGTGCATGTGATAAACGGCGCCCGTCCACATGGCAGGACCGGGTTCAAATCCCATCCGGACCGTTCCCCGGAGCATGGACTGGCTATCCTGCTACGTGGTAAAATAAGTCTTGATACGGCCAAGCCGTTCTAACCGAGCAAAAAAAACATAATAATAATTAATTTAGTTAATAGTTAACTATTAATTTAGCATTTACCAAAAGCAAATTTTGTTACATTGAAACAAATAAATTCCTTCCATGCCAAACGGAAAGTCTTCAAAAACCAACACTCACTTGTCCATAATCTGAACCGGACGGTGAAGAAAACACTTGAGTCATGGTGCAGATTTTCTTGAAAGAATTCCACAACCGTTCTTCCGGTTCATCGCAGTTAATGCCGTTCCGAGAGGAAGAAACATATACATTTTTTTACCCCTGACTGGCCGAAAATATCACAGCAGAAAACGGCCAGTGGATTATTTCGATAGACCGTGAAATTTCCGCTAGACCACCATTACGGTTTAGATTTATTCTAAAACCCCTCATTTCATCTAAATCATCTACCAGGGAGGGTGGTTCGTGGACAAACCACGGTTTTGCACTCGATTGCTTATGACGTGAGACCTAAGCCGTGTTGAACGAAAATAGATCCAAAGGATGGAAATGATACTCGGCAATGGAGTGGGAAATTATGAGCGGCAAACCGAAGAAGCGGGTTACTATTTTTTACTTGTTTACAGAACAACACTGGGGGTTTTTGTGAAAAATGTGGCAGAGTGTTACTTAGCGGCACTTTCAATTGAAGCTGGTTTTTTTCGACGGGTGGGTATGTTTCATGTTATGTATAATATTGTAATATATTTATCCGATTTAGTTTTAAATAAAATACATTTATCCAATAGTAGGCATACAGAAAGAACTTGGTTCCAATACGATATTTTAAGTGAATTCAATAAAACCCTGAAATAACATACAATTTCAGTGATTTTCTGCTTTTTGCATCGAAAGCTGCATAGAATCATTTGCAAATCTCGTCCGTAACCATACGAAGATCGCGTTCTTCCCATGTTTTCGAAAACACCGACTCTCCGATCATACCAACATGTAAATAAACAAAAGTAATGGAACACAAACGCAAATAAAAACGTAAACAGTAAACTAGCGTATTTCCTTCACTGCGACTGTCCCGTGGCAAGCGTCACTAGCACATTTATTTTAGATCGTTCCGGGCCGGGGTGTGGTGGCGCTTGCGAGTGGCGCAACATGTGGGACGCGCACACCAATGTACACCGTTTTATCATAAACATTTCCGCAGCACGCGATAAACATGGGCTCGGACGACGGCGAACGACGATTATCAGCCTGCTATCCTCCACTCAGCTGTTACGGTAGGCCACATTCTTTTCGTTATGTTACAGTGGTGGTGCTAATCGAAATTGAAAAGCAGTTACGAAAGGTTGGTTTTTCCTCCGGCACCAATCTGCAGTTCTAAGTACGCAAATGTTGCAGAAATACGCAAAATTATCACCACCACCACATGCGCAAACGATCGATGACGATGATCGCCATTCAGCAGCGAACGGATGATGCTAAATGCGGACACTTGCGCGAATTCGTTTGATCACGGGACGTTTGGACGAGCGCGTTGTATTATTTGTACCGCATGTTCACTATGCACCACCAGTTTGTATCGCCACCCGCAGCAGTATAGGTGGTGGTGAGTTTTAGTTGAGTTGATTACGCGTCCCCCTTTTCGAGACGGATCGTCTTTGCATCGTTTCACTTCCTTCGCTGGGGCTTAGCGTGACGCGACAAAGCCGAATGCGATCATTTTGGCGCGTTCCTCTCACGTCATTTTGCAGCTTCAATCGCCAACCGGAGACTGAAGGAGAGTGAACACCTCCTTATCTGATTATCTGATGGGGCGAGTGTTAATATTGTTAATGCTCGACCGACCGGTTTGGATTTTTGACGCGCGTCAATACCACGCACATTAGCGGGCTGGTGATGTTTCCGTCCAATTACACTTTACCGTGACTACACCCAAATGTGCTACCACGAACACAAACTGCACAGTGAGCGGCACGAGCGGCACTGATCCAGGTTGCGATTAGATTGCTTTTAATTTTAATTTTAATATTCACCGGTCGCAGACGATGGCGGATGAGAATGCATTTGCATGATAGGTGCAAACGATACAAAGACCACACAACGGACGGTTTGGGTGGCAGAAATAAACGTCCGCCATGGAAAAATGTACCTTTTATACATGTGAAACAATGGGATTTCAATGACTGGTACATACTGATAAGTCTGAAAAGTATGTTTTATATTTAAAAAAAAACGAACAATTTGCGAAAAGAAAACTATAAAAAGTAACAAAATTAAAAAAAGGTAACAATCTTTAAACTTCTATAACACTAAAGCAAATTGTTTAAAATAAGATGACACTTTTTCATGCTTATTGCACTGTAAAATATTTGCTGCAAAACTCTACAGTACAAAGCAATATAATTGTCCCATTGGATGTCCGAAACTGCACGACCGGTGTTGTGTACGGTTAGTTCTGTTGTCGACACGTGTGCCGCACCATCAACACAACAAAACAGTGTAGTAAACTCGTTTTGCACCCTTTGGCCGATATGATTCAAACCAACACTTGGCTGGGCGAAGAGGCACATCGAGACACGACACGTTACAAAACCGCGAAGGTGATTTGTTTTAATATTTCATAAATTTCCCTTAGACAGCTGAGAAGGTGAAGGTTACGGATGGTTTGTGGTTTTGAACTTGAGTTTTGCAAGTGACGAGTAGAGTCACTGTGACGAGTTAGTGTAGTACTCGTATAAAAATTAAATCTCTTTCATGCTCTGGACTAAGGGCTACAAGGCGAGCTCTCGTAATGGTTAATTAAAAAAAGTTATGCAAACATTTGAAAACATTGTAAACGGGGTTTTTCGCTTATCAATACGACGAAGCAATTTAACATCCGACAGCGTCTGAGTTCGATAAGCACATTGATTATATTGGTATCTCGTGTGGCATCGAGCGATGCCCAGATAAGTGGGTAAAATGTAATAATCTAAGGCACAAAAATTCCGCCCCACAATCAAACGTTTGGTTCCGGTACACTTAAACACTCAAAACGTTCTTTTTAAACCAACGCTTCTTGCTCGTTGTTTATTTCGCTAATCCTTTGCCCAGATTGAACCGCACGACGAACCGCGCGGCGTATGTTAGAAGTATTTTCACGAGTTGCGCACGACATCGCATTCTCTATCCTTTCGTTAGCAAGTGACCGTGAATGATGAAATATGATTGCGTGATGTCTCGTTTGCCCGCTGGTCTCGCTTGCCGTTTTGACCTAGCCCCTATCACTCGGGAGATTTGCCACCACCTATTCACTCGATCGCTCTTGTCGTGAGTGAATTTCAAGAGTAGAGCACGACCAACATAACTAAAAAAGTCATTGACCCGTTAGCTGAAGGATGTGCACAACGCACTATACAACGCAGCACCGCAACACTGTGTAACACACATGATTAGTAGCAATAGACTTAAGGAAAAGGATAACACTCATATTACTCTAGGCTAGCTAACGATAGAAAATCCGACCCGTGTACGCAATGGAGGCATCGGGCTTCCAAGCCGGTCGCGAATCAACTGTCGTTGTCCATCCACCAATATAACGCTGCAACGGTGCCGTTGGCGAGATAGCAGCGCGCATGCGGTAGCCGATTGCGGCATGACGATAGTGAGAGTGCGATTAGTATACAGTGCGTGCAAGTTTTCAGCTCTAGCACTGCGCTGCCGGTCATATGTAACGAATGATGCGTAAAATATCTTTATCTCCATTCTACGTCCCAGTTGGGGGTTAGGTACATGAATACGAAAGTATCACAACATATGAAAAAATGGAATATGTGAATATGAATTTTAAATGTGACCTTGATCGCCCGCAACAAGCAAAAATGGTACGGTACTGTATCGTAATACTAATGTTGCTCCCTGCAAGACACGTTAACACATACCTGCCCTTCTATCTTCACCTTCGCATCGCTAGAATCTGCCTGAGCCAATCATCGTCGATTGTTTTCGCACTCACGAGATACAAAATGTGCCGAATTACGGCACAAGCATGCTTGAGCAGGGCGGAAAGGGAAAGGAACAGAGGAAATTGTATAATAAATTGCACTTTACAGCATCAACTGCATACATCTCTCGGTCTTTCGGAAGTGGTGGCTCGTATGTGACAAAAACCGTCACACCCGCCGGCAAAAGACCGATATTTTTGTTCGGTTGGTTTGTATCGCTTATAAAAATTGTGACAAATGTGGCCAGCTGCCTGCTTGTTCGCGAAATGGATGGGTCTGTTTCCTGTACTTGAAGCAAAAAAAAAAAAAAAAACATACAAGAAATAATAATCATTCTTTCGTTGATATGGTTTCGTTGGTGCTGGTATGACATCATAACACCGGGCGGGTGGAGTTTGCCGTTTCTTTTAGTGTTTATGTACGATCCACCTGTCCGTCGGACGGATGCTGCAAAGCTGAAATGGCTGGGATGTTAAATTTAACAACGGCTTTAACTAACGCGACCACACCCATCCACCTTCTTATCAATGGCAAAGTGATTATGAATGCGAATACACGATCCCAATATGTTTGTGTGTGTATGTGTGTAAGTTGTCTTGGTTTTGCATACTCAAGGTGCAATACAATATTTATCAGACTCAGTGTTAATGTTTTACTGGCCTTATTTTTTATAATGGCAATCGATGGTTCTTCTCTGCTGTTTTATAACTGTGAACGATTCTACGTTTAGAGATCAGAAAAAGTGTATAAATAGTGGATGAGTGAAATATTGATTTGAATTTTTTATTCAAGTTTTTCTTTTACAGAAACTATGAGAATCACTACCATATTTAACAAGATGTGTTATTGTTTAACAGTTTAATTCTTGTAATAATGAACACTATATACTTTTATGAAAAAATGAAAACTCCTACAACATACTGTTTACTGTTTGAAGGTAATTTAACGTTGAGTGCAAAACTCTATACCGGAGTAATTCAATCTCCGATCAACCAATTTGATGAAGCACATGGCCCCCGCTATAAAGCATATTAAAAGTAGCTGCACGAAGATTCTACAGTATGTAGGCTAACAGTATTGCTGGCCGGTGCTAAACAGCATGTTGCTTTAATTAAGTTATCCGTATCTTTGTGTTCCCCATAAATATGTGGCCCTTTGTTGAGTGTTTTGCTTGTTTTTGCGTTCGACGCGCTCGCAGTGAATATAAACATGTTCTGCTACCAGAATCTTAAACAAATATCAATAATACCAGCAACAAAATTTACTTAATTGTCCCGTCACGGGATGAGTATTTGTTTACTGGCAACATTTAGTGTATGTTGTGATGCGTTTTGGTTCATTTTTTTAAAGTAAAAAACTTGAAATGAAAAGACTGGTGTATGATTAAAAAACTATATGAATGTGAAAAAATGATTTAGCAATGAACTATAAGGCGATGTGTGCGATTGGCTTGGAATCTATTCTTTTTTCTTACATAGTAAAAAAAGATATTCCCAACGATTTATTACAGCTGTCCGCACGCTGCTTTTGACAAAATTTAAGGATTTTAGTCTGCAGCAAATACATAAATATGTACATAACGATTGTGCAAAAACATGCAATAAAAAGAAAGTGAAGAACATGTTAAAATGAATCTTGAAATTTTGTTGCAAACAATAAGTTAAAAAAAGTTCTAAACATATCAAGCCTTCCGGTTATGTTATGTTCTTTAACTTTTTTGTATTTATAAAAAAATCAAAACATTTATATTTACACACAAAACGACTGAGTTATTCAAACAAGGGAAACCAGGTGCAACAATTGCAGAGTTTTATTAATTTTTATGATATACAGTATGTTTTTGTTGCATTGTGGGGGCGGCTCGGTGGTGCATGTGATAAACGGCGCCAGTCCACACGGCCGGACCGGGTTCAAATCCCATCCCGACCGTCCCCCCGTAGCAAGGACTGACTATCCGGCTACGTGGTAAAATAAGAGTCTAGTAAGCCAGAAATGGCCGGCGTGACCTGTGTAAGGTCGTTAAGCCAAGAAGAAGAAGAAGTATGTTTTTGAGTAAATGTTCATCGATAATTGATTGATTGGCTTAAAACACCTTTTTTAATTTTTTACAATGCATTCATTCTTTATTTTGCTGTTTTTTTTTACTTCTTATGAACTGCCATTGCTGGTTTTTATCAACAGATTATTTGTATCGTCGTATACAAGAAATTTCCTTTACATTAAATGACAAATGTAAAAGTAAATGACATTGAAAAACCATATCATATCACAACTTTTAATTGCACAATAATGGATGGGATGAAAGTGGTGAAAAATCATGTTTTCAAAGTATTTAATTTCAGCTCTTTGATTCCAAGAAATTGAGTTCTTATAAATAATTTATTTTTGGATAATTTTGTTACAGAAAACTCGAGTATTATGGTTAATAGTAGGTGCTAGGGTAAAATAAAATTTTAGAGACGTCGTTTAGGTAGGGGTTTAAACAAAATGAACCGATTGGATGTTTTTAAATAAGTAAACATTCAGTATTTTAAGTTATGCTTTGCGGAAATATTTTACAAAAGCTCTAAATAATCTATTTTTTCCATAAATCTGATATAATTAATGTAACTCAAGCGTAACTTGATTGGAATAATATTCTTATTATTAATTTAAGAAAAAAATCAATTATGAGCTGTAATGTTTATTAGAAATTATGGTAAAAATCGTAATTTTTATTTTTTTTTAATTTTTTTTTATTTTTATTTTTTCTATTGGTGATCAAAAGTGATTATAACGAACAAGAGGAAATAACGAACCATATGTTGTAACATTTAAATTTAGAAACATGCTTACATGAATTTGTAAATAATGTTAAACCAAAACTGCTCATGGAAGAATCGCTTGGTCTACGGAGAGTGCTCACTGTGTTGTAAATTCGGAAGCTCGAATTCGAACTACCGTGTACTTCCATTACTAATGGTAATTGCAACATCTGTTACCACTGAGAGCGATCTGAATTATATTCTCTAGTACTCAAAATAATATACATTATAAAGCATAAAACCCGTTCGTTGTATTGTCGTTTACAAAAAAGTAATACAGGAATATATATTGTTTCGATTGTGTTATTTTTCTTTTTGGTTACCATGATGTTTACCACGATAAAGGGAATTGGCTTACGTACCTTATTGGTTTACTACGGGAGAATGATCCGAATTAGAGTTGGTACTAGTCCTGTCGTGTGAGTCCAGCATAAGCCGCTGCAATACAGTACTCATCGAGGCGATTCCAATGCTAAACTTTATTCATTTATTTATTTAACTTTATTTATCGTAACTCACAATAATGATACTATGATCAATTTTAGGGAAATTGTAACCTGTTTTATTTTTGTGTTTCAAATTTAAAATAAAACTAGGAAATGACTGAATAACTGAGTTCCACAGTTTTAGGAACTCATCTTGGCAGTTGGGAATAAATTTCGTCGTCGGAGAGAAATCGTTGAAATGAGCTACCGCTGATCAGAAGGGTCATGTGTAACAAAGTGGTTCTTGTCTTGGCTAAGCATTCGAAAAGAGCGTTACGATACGTTACGTTATATCCCGTGATAGAATCTGTTCATGATACTAGAACAATGTAACAATTTAATAATCTAATTTAGTTGATTTATCAATTTTTGGGTAACCAATAATCTAGATAATTACTGAGAAAAAAACAAATGAATTTCTTTCACAAAAATGGGTCGCTGATTCCGGTTCACTGGTTAAATTTGGCATGTCAATGTATTCCAACCGTCTCGCAAGGTTTACAAAATTTCTAATGCAACAAAATGTGCACTACATTATAGTTTTCACTGTATTTCATCCATTTTATTCAGTGCAATCTGTAAAGGATTGGATGCAGCTGAACATAAATATATTTTTTTTTTTTTTTTTTTTTTGCTCGGTTAGAACGGCCTGGCCGTATCAAGACTTATTTTACCACGTAGCAGGATAGTCAGTCCATGCTACGGGGAGACGGTCCGGATGGGATTTGAACCCGGTCCCTGCCGTATGGACGGGCGCCGTTTTTCACATGCACCACCGGGCCGCCCCGACATAAATATATGCAGCCTGGAAATTTTCTGATAATGTAGCGTTGCGAAATGTTGCACACTAAAATATGTTTCAATAAGTCAATTCACTATAAATTTAAATTTTGTAGTTTTACAAAACTAAACAAATATTATAATATTTTTCTTGAAATTTTGTAGGTGGACGCTTGATTGCTTGCAGCGACAAAAACAAAAGATTCGTATTTAACCCGAAGTCACATGGATTCAAAAAATCGTGTAGTTAACACGTTTTGGTTCAAATATTTGCAGTAAAAATTTCAAGATTAAAACTTGTCTTTGTTCTGTATTTTTAAGTCGTTTAAAGACAACTAAATAGAAATGTTTCTCTTTTTACTAAAAAAGTACACATGTTCAAATTTACATAGTAATTATTATCGTTAGTGTACTTATGTGTTATAGATTTATTACACATCTTCAAATGGAAAATTATGTGTATTTATATAAGGAATTATGCTGAACCATATAAATTTACTATAATGGAAAGATTGGTTGAGAAGAAATTTGACTATATTTCAGAATTAGATTGGCTCTATATTGAGATATATGAGATAGTTATTTGGAACTAGAGTTCTGGTTAGTTAACTTCGTATTGCAGTTTTGGAGATGTGTTTGACTTTATCTTTACTTTGAATTTTGTCAGAAATTGGCACAACTTGTAGCAGCAACAGCCAAGTAATCAGTAACACCCTTTTTGTTTACGACAGCCATAAATATCAACGAATTTTTCTGTCTTTGGACGCGTTATGCTGCTGATTACTGGAGGGTTGAGAGAATCATTCAAAACACTGTTCCCTACGATAAATAGTTGATTAATGAACACTTATCAGACATTCAGATAGCTTTACGGATATAGAAACATGTTGAGCGAAGTGTTTTGTTTAGCTCAACTGGTCTTTTACTGTTGTCCTTTATGCTGCAGGAGGGCTAAAAACATATTTATGTAAAGTAAATGCTGCCGTTTTGTTTGCATGATTGTTACGCTAATTTTTCCTCGATCTTTCGGGCGGAGTTATGGAGAAAGGCGTTAGAATATATGCGTTCGGGATGCGATAAAATTTATGTTGACACTTTAGCTAGGCTCTAATGTCCTGCCGCATGGAGGCTGTGCGGTGAACATGGAAGTGTGAGCTAATGGCGATAATTTCATACGAACGGGAGGAACAGCATCCTAGGGAAGCTCGCTAAATGGTTCGTTTTAGTCAGTGTTGGCCATTAAAGAACATCATTATAGGCCCATGAATGTTAGTTTGATTTATAGAGCGTGGAATAAAATGGCACGCGGGACTCGCTTCCGGAACGCCCATTAGCTATGAAGTTTAGTATGCATCAGGATCTCTGCTTGAGGCGGGTAAGTGTGAAACGACGGTTCGGTCGATGACGCACATCTGCTGTATTTGGTGTCAATGTATTGAATATAAGTGTGAATTCAGTAACGGTGTGTAATTAGTGCATCAGTCCGGTTTTGACATGATTCCGAACATGATACCCGATCGGTTCACATTGAAGGCGCACCTTAAGCTTGGGATAGGATTAATGACATACCGTACGAATAAATACGAGTTCCTCAGCTCAGCTAAAGCAAGCTCCACATACCGTGGAGGTAAATTTGAGGTTATCAAACAGTACGACCTAGGGTGCTGGAGGGCGAGGGAGACTATATGTCTTTTTTTTCTTTTTCAGCTTTCTTACGTTCATCAAAAAGGTAAAGAATTTCACAAGTGCACCATGCACCGCATCGTTCCCTCAAAACGGATGGCCAACGGTTTCCGTGAGCGATAGTGTTGTTGTTCCCATTATTCTTGTTATTAAAGTTTCATCGCGTGAGCATTTCGCGATATCATCTCTCTCGCGCTTAAATCACGGTTACGGATACGACAGCTTGGCCTTTTTTTTGGGGTCCACAGTCCGTTCATTTGGTTTTGGCAAATAATTTATCTTCATTTTATTTTATTTTACCGTTTTTGCCACCTTTTCGCTTAAACCCTTGCCCGAATGCTCATTATAAGCAAATTTGACATGTGAATACGTGTCGTTGACACTTGTGCTACGCTACGCTTACGCGTGTACCTTCTATCTGGAACGTCCCGTTCAATCGAAAATGATGATCGACTGCCTCGCTGGTGAAGAATGCTGCATGAATGATATTCAATTCCGTTGACCTCATTTTTGCTCAGCGTTGCCTGGTTGAAGAAGTTATTGCTTTTCGTATTTTTAAGTTTAAATAGAATGCAGTATTACTTTAGAAAAAAACTGCGGCAAAAGTAGTGCAATCCGCGTGCAAGTATTTGAGTTGCTTGCAATCTCACGACAAAAAAAATTGGGCAGTGTAGACAAACCATTCTGAAATTCCCACGCTTATTTATGAAGAGGAAGTGAGCGATAGGTTTACCCGCTTGGTTTGGCTTTCTGCAAACTGAAACGTTTTAATTTAAATTATCTCACTCACACGTGAATCATGCCAGAGTGCTTTGCGGTGGTTCGCAAACTATGTCCATCTCGTATGTGGCCACTCCGTATCTCGGTGTATCTTATCGCATTAATGTAAGACGGTGATATGGTGACGGTAAAGCATTGCTCATCCTCAACTCCCGGAGGGACGACGCATGGGTACGCCTTCTGTTGTCCATTAGTAGAGCATAGGACCCACAATCACCCCTGAAGAGCAATTTGAGATGTTTTATGATCTTCTGTAGCTGGGCAGTTAGTTGAGAGCAAATCTTAATATAATTTTGACATGTTATTGTACGGTGTGAAAAAATGTTACGATACTGTAAAGAAACTTAAATGCTATGCAATTTTTAAATAGAATACTTTGCGTATTATTTTCTAGCTAGAAATAAAATATTGTAGTCGGAGTTAAAAAGATAAATTAGTTTAAAGATTTTATAAAAAATTAGTTTTTTTTTGGCGTAGATCGCCAAACTACGCTAATAAGACTACCATTAGTCATAAGAAAGCAAAACATATCTCGAGGGCATTCCGAACGCATTGCTTCTGCGCCCGTGACATACGCCTTCTCCGAGACGAAGATTTGTTTTCTTTCCTCTTTTTTTGCCTACCACTCCGGTGTGGCGGTCAATAAATAGAGCGTTTTTATGGTTCACGTGAATTCATTAATCCAGTAACAGTGCGACGAGCAGGAAAGACGAGCTGAACGGTCACCCGACTTGCTTCGAAAAGGCGGGAACTGTTTTTTTACCTTGCGGCTCATCGCAAATCTCACACATGGGGCACAACGAGCGCATATAGTGCGCCCGTATTCTTGCGGGTGAATCTTCTTCCCCAAAAGCCTTCGCGCTAAGTGGATGGGTTTTGATTGTGCAATTAAGATAGGTGGATGGAAGCCCGGGTGTGTGTGCCCGGTTATACTCACGCATCTCCTCGTGACATTCGGATGGGGTTCGGTTGCCATGGCTCGTAAATTGTACGTTTCAGGATGGCAGCTTTGGTTCACAAGTGGTTCCCAACGATGGTTTTTGGGGAAGTTGAATGTCAGAAATTGGACCAGTAAAAGTAGATGGTAAATGTAGGAATGAAAAGTGAAACAGTTTATATAATGAGATGATCTATTTATGAAATGTATATGTACGGGTAAGTAGTAAGGTGGGAATTTATTTTTGCGCTAATTACAACACTATTTTTATACCAATCCAGGGCGTCATGGACACAATATTTTAGAAGATTAAATTAATTCATTCAATGATCTACTATCAAGGATCAGTCACTTTTGCGTGTTAGTTATAAGCTTCCTCTACGACTTTCCAGTCACATTTGGACTCTGTTTTATGAAACACCTATCGTTCCGATGGCGGGAAGTGAATAGCACCCTGGAGCATGTTACTCTTATTTAATCGATGATTCGTGAAACATCTCTCTCTCATACTAATCGCTCGCTTCTGTTTCGTTGTATTCACCATACAGGCTGGTTGATTGACTTCACCTGGAATCTCCTTATGTCCGGCCAGAGTAGGGAGGCAGCAGCGAAATAGAAGCATGCTGTTATAACCGAAATGGTAGCAATCAAATTTATTAAACTAGATTTTCGCTAATGAAACATTTCAGCAGCAGTAATAATTTTCATTTAAAATATCACCTATCACTATCGGCCGTTAGGAAATCGTCCTCGGCCTGCGCGACCCACCGTACGTCAAGGAGAATATTCCCATCCCACGGCACCCCACGGCTGAGGCAAATATGTTGTGGCCCTGTTCGTGTATGAATCAGCACAGGTTCACCCTGAGCAAATGGGAGGAAGGCTTAAGCATTCCCTCGGCATGCTCGATCGAGCTAATGGACTGGCTCACACCGACTGACACTGGGCACATTTAAGCGCAGCGATCACGTTGAATGGCACGTACAGCTGCAAACAGGGATGATGATGATGTTCACGATGATTGAATCTGGCAAACGGCTCGGTCCTAGTTAAAGTAAACGGCAAGTTTCTAAATGCTTTGTTTTGCGGCGAACGATGCGCGGATGTAGCATGGAGATGTCTCCATTGGTAAACTCCCAGCATAACGACAATGCCGGCTAACGGTAGATATAGTGCCCAGTGCCTTGGCGCTGGCTCTGGTAGGGTTCAATAAAGGCTTCGAATATTTTGCTGTTGTGATTAATAGATTTTGCAGGCTTGTATCAGTACACAGTACTACATCGGTAGAGCTGAGGTGGATGATCATTTGTGAACACGAAACCCCAATGACAGTACTGTCAAGGATGCTACAGGTCGGTAATAGGTTCAGTAGTGTGATGAAGTTTTTCTACTGTGGAAAATTAATTTGCTCTTTTTCAAACCTATTTTATAGATTGCAACATTTTACCTACAAAACAAACATAAACAGCTGGTTGAAATTGAGTAGAGCAACTATCTGACAGCAAAGGTTCTATAAAACAAATCATTACGATTGTCTTCAGTTAGGCTTATACCGAATACCGAGGCTCTTATAATCGCATCGCTGCAATGATCCGATCGGAATAGCAATATTCAAAATGTAGATCAATGAAAATAAAATAATAAAATGGTTACCGCTTCCACCCGTTTCGTTCTCACATGGTACGTGATTTGATTGATCTCGGAACGCATTTCTCTTTCATTTTCTGCACCCTCTTCTGCAGCGATTGATCGTACGAGCTACCGAACATCTTCCAGTCACCGAGTGAATGTGATTGAAAAAAAATCTACTTGCCGACGAGATAGTGGCTCGTAAAACGATCTGGATAACATAAAGTTTTCCTATTATTAAATTAGATACTTTTAATGATTTAGATTCCGATCCGGGGACCTTGCGATGACTGAAAGTTGACCATCAGGAGCGGTCGGTCGGTATTGTGTGCAATAAATTCCGTACGAAAAAATAGATTTTTAATTGACTCCCTAAGATAATAATATGGATCACTGGGTAGGAGTATAAAGTTGGAAGTTGGTCGTTCGCTTCCTTCACCCAACATACACCAAGTTGGCTCACAGAACGGAATCACATCGTTTGCCACAGCTCCATTCCCTCCGCACAGCTCCACCGTTACGGGATGGTTGGCGCAGTTTTGCGTATCGGGTGCAATAAATCTGCTAACTGTCGTCGTACCGTGATTCTCCCGCTGACGTGCAAAAGTTAGTTCGGAATCCAGCTTCGTTGTGAATGATATTGGATTGAAATACTTATTTCGCTTGTTAAAAGATATGCAACGCATAAAAGTCATGCGGACTCGCTCGGTAAGGTCAGTTTTATTGCCTTTGAAGCTGGTATGATGATAACAATCTAGGCAGTAGCATTGACCCTGACTGGAAGTCTTTGAATTTTATTGCACGGCTCTACAAAAAAGGTATCTCACAAACTGGAGCACATGCGGCACGAATGAAACATTTACTCGTTAGCAGCCTTTCTGTATCGTCTTCGGTTCTGGATCGTATTGATGAACCTCAGTCAATGATTAATCATTCTTTCGTGTTTGCTGCTTGTGTGAGTTTGTATTCGCCACTGGTCAAAATCTATTCCAGCACGGATGCAGCTGAATGTGAACTGCCGACATCGCATGCGTTAAGCATTTGTTTTACTTCTTTTTTGAGATAATTCGTCACAGATATAGGTAGGGATGGCCTTCTGTTGCGCTGCAGCGCGGTCATCGAAAAATCATTGAACTGTTCCGATTCATCTTTGTCTGTCGTAGAAGTGAAATCCTCCTGCCGAAACTTTGCGCTGACACAGCGGAACCGAAACAATGCAAATGCACTCGAGAATGAGTAATGACCGGTGCAAATATGGACTTCGTGCTGTGGGACAACGACCGCTTCGCAAGACCGTATCGGGCGAAACAAATGCATCATTCTTGGATGCAATTTTCGTGCTGTTTGTCGTTTTCGATCATCCGTTTGGTGTTCCTTTTTATTTGCCCTCAATAGGACAACTAATCGGTTCTGGTCAGTTGGTATTTAGTACGGTTAAGGGAAGGTTTTTGCACACCCTTGGTACCAATCAGCCGGAATGTTTTGTTAATGATGGACGAATGGAGTATGGCGAATCAAGGAAATCGTAAAATGACCATCTCTCGTAAACACGCAAGGTGTTTGTTTTGGTTGTCAACTTTCGTTGCACACCTGAAATGAGTTTTAAAAATATAGACTTAGGAACACAATACGTGCGGATTTGCAGCTTGCGCCAAAAAAATGTTGCGCATTTTTTAGTTTGAAAAATAAATCTCTGATTTAAACAAGTACCTATTACGGGTTTTGCAGTAATTAAATAAATTGAATTATGATTTATAAGAATATGTGGTTAATGTAAATTTTGTGTAATATTTCAATACATAAACAGATCAAAATTTAGCTGATGGTGAAATTAATTGATAATTTGTTCTTAACATTTTTTGTTTTTGTTTACATTTGATTCAGGTAATAGGACTGATAAAGCATATTACACGGAACGGTAACTGACACCACGTAAAGCAAAAAACTTGAAAAATTAATGGCGAGTTTGTCTATGTATTTATTAATCTAAATTACAATACTTTTCTTGTTCCCCGTAGCAAGTACTGACTACCAGCCTATGTTGGAAAACAAATCGTCGACATGAACTTAGATGTCGTTAAACAAAAACTAACTTTCATAAAAAGTTTGTTTTCGTTTACAATATAATCATAATCATATCATTGACACTTCTCGAGAAAATGGTCGAATTTTGGAAAACAATCTTAACTGATATAGGTACACAAAATAACTTGGCGTTTCTATTTGTATGAAAAACTAGCAACGGACAACGTCAAAATGATTGAAAAAAAGTGGAAGGTATCTTAGGCTGCAATAACATGAACTCAAATGGTTGCTGTAGTGAGGACATATGAATAAGCCAAACGTTTTTTCCCTCGATCTTACAACTAACATAAACAACATTTTCTTGACTTTATCATCAGTGAAAAAAATTCTACAATATGAAAAATCAATTATACTTCATTCCGAGCATAGCGTGTATCCCGTACACGAGGAACGATTGAGATTTGAACCCCGATCACGTGTGTTATTCAGCCATGTGTTACCGAATGCACTATTCGACCGATAGCATGAGCAAAATGTTCAAAGTATACTCAATTAAGCTGAGAAATGACCCCGCAAGTAGAAGTTACGAGTCAGTTAAGAAATGTAAGTCGCATGTCAAAAATCGTTGGCTGGTTGCTCTCCATATAAATTACCTAAATTTCATACTTAATCTTTGTCCAAGGATGGGCTATCATCTTTGTCTGTTCATGATCACTTACATCGCTCCTCTTTCCGATCTTGGTAATGCTCAATGGCAATGGAAACATTTACTTTTATAAGCTTTTAAATCTGACGCTGATACGTGTTCGAAATCAATATAAAAATGTAAATTCGCGATCATAATTTTCGGAACCGGCCAACCGTACCAATCGCGTGTGCCCATCTACAACCACTATCTCGGGGTATATTGTCCGAGAGCAATATTTGGATGACAGTATCTCTCTTAAACTTTGCTTTCGGCAAAAAACCCAGACAGTACGGATTTCAACGAAGCTGCATTGGTTCGAATTTACAATCGTTCTAATGTGAATACATATTTTCACACTTACTCATGTCCTTGGAGACTTATCGTGTGCTTGAAGTTTGTGAGTGCGATCGTTTAGTCCAACACCTAGCCCAAATGGAATTTCCAGGAAGGGATGGTTTAACAAAATTCCCAATCAGATTGACCTAGAATCATGAACAGGATTCTTGAATCCCGATATGAAAAGTTAAAAAAGGTAAAATTAAATGCCAAATGTCTTGGAGGATTCAGGTGCATCTGAAACAAGTTTTTGTGTATTTTTTTATTATCGTTTCAATGTATCTTACAAAATACTAACAAAAAAAGGTGTTGCAAAGTCACAAGCATGGACGGTATTTATGAGACGAATAAAACGTAAAGTTATTCACAGTTCGCGACAAGAAAGCTCTTCACAGACATTAACGCCGATACTACAACGACGCAAAACGTGTTTGTAGTGCGAATGCATTATACAAGGTGTGTCGGAAGACATGCGGGAGTGAAGAAAGCTGATATAATGATGCATCTCTTCATAACAAACGAGAGTCATGCTGTCAGTGCATTAAAAAAAACTCCTTGATTCTTTTGCTTAACAAATGAACATTGATTTAAAAAAGTTGAAAACATATAAGAGGCTCATTAGATTTTTTGTTATCAAATAAGATCTGGATGGAAGTGGAATATTATTTTTAATAATTGTTCTATTGGCATTATTGTACAGTTCTCAAATCCTTTTAGTACCACAAAAGTGTAATGAAATTAAAATTTGGAACATAAAAGCTCATCCACTTAAAGTATAGACGCGTCTAATTTGTTTTTAGCTTTTGCTTTTAAATGATGTATGTGTAATTTCTTACTCACACTATGTTTGATTTTAAAATGTCCCTCGAAACTAGATCGATTGCCCGATGAGCAGTCAAGGCACAATGGGGCAATTACTCAGTACGTGCTACGATTGCTCAGCTAATATTTACATTTCAAGTGCCAAGGTCCATTATTGGACGGTACCACAAAGTCCAAGGCAACAAAGGCTAGGCCCACGCGGAGAGCACCAAGATGAGCTGGTTTTCGTTTCGAACTATTTTAATGTTTCGCAAATATTTGTTCAGACGCACGCACTCGACGGTCGATCGCTCTTTAACTCTAAACGGTCAATTGCTAGAGCTACGCTTCATGAGATTGGGCCAATTTAGCTGTGTGTAGTATTTTGTTTTCAGACTAACGACAAATGGCCTTACTCTGTTTGATCGGCTCGTTTTCTAGATAATGCTCGTTGTTCCACTCTCGACTCTGTCACTCTCACGCGTTCCATTCTGCAACGCGTTAATACCGCTTCTGGACCACCTTTCATGATGGGCTGGGGAAATATTTTGAGGGTTCAACGGGCCCATTGCGCAAGCGTAAATACATATCATCCCTACCAAAAGCAACCTCATCGATGGGCATGTGAAAATTTATTAACCTCATAAAAGTCGCTCTGCTCGTCGGTCAGCATACAATGTCAACCGTTGCGTGTGAAGGGTCCGTGGCGACGATTTGTTCTACTAGTCCCCTAACAGCCGAGTCACGGAAGCCCGCACTCGAGACTACCCTCTCGTAAGTGCCGTACAGATATCCTTTGGTTGCCCTGTATTGCTACAAACAAAAGTAAAACCAGTAAGGGACAACGCAGCAACACATCAAAACATTGTTAGAAATTCATAATCAATGCTAGCTGACTGAAGGAACTCGTAGCGCTGCTATCCTGTCTGGCTGCGCAAAGGCGAGATCGTTTATTGTGTCTGTACAGTTTTCGGGTGTTCTTTTTTTTCGACTTCCATTCGGGTTCTGTTACCGCTGCTGCTCCGTTTGTTGCTCCTGCGGCCTACGGTTTGGTCTCTTTCACCGTTTGACACCTTGGGATCATAAATTATGCTTCATTGAGTAATGAAAAATTGTCACGCTGCCAAACGAAGGAGAGATGGCGTCGTCTAAAGGTTCGGCTTGTTGTCCCAAACGGCGTATCCATGGCTAGGCACTCGGAACGACCTATTGCATTTTGCGAACAATGCCATCCGGACTGGTGGTGTGTTCGAATATTTGTAAATATTTACACACAACGGTGCGATACAATACTATTGTTTGTTTTCGAGGGATGGGTCAAAGTTTTATACCGTTTTGATGAACTGAAAGGCATATGATCGACTTTGTTACTGTACTGTTGTGATTGTCGAGCACTATAAGTCCGTCATATAAGACATACGTTGTTGGTTGACCATTAGTTCTTGGTTTGTCTTTGTGGTAATGGTTTGAATTACGTGTATGTTTTCGTAACAATTTTTTACATACATACTTGAATGTAGAAACTTATGACCTAGGATTTCTCTATCTTTCTGACTTACTAGACTTATTTTACCACGTAGCAGGATAGTCAATCCTTGCCAAGGGAAGACGGTCTGGATGGGATTTGAATCCCGGTCCTGTCGTGTGGAACCGGCGGCGTTTATCACATACATCACCGCCTATCATGTTGTGTAAATAAAGTCAAAGAGAGCCTTTTAAGATTGTAATGCCTCACTGGAATGAAGATACACTTCAAAGAACTGTACTGGTAGATGTTTGTTGATTAAAATTTTGCTAAATGTAGTTGTATGAATGTATGGCTAAATATATTTCTGAAACAGTCAAGCATTAAATTTCATTGCTTTCACAATATGTTGACATAATGAATACTCAAATAACTCGAAAAAAATTGGCAAAACAATTAAAACAACCCTTTTCTTCTGTGGTAAAAGGCGCAACGTTTTTGCCACAGTAATGAAAGTTAAACAACATTCAGAGTTTATAAATGGGATTTTTTTAACATTTTTTTAGGGCTGATCGTGATTTGAGAAAGATCTCTATACCGTAAAGGAAAAACTAGACTTGTATTGGAATTTTGTATTGGTTTAATATGTTAGCGTATTTGTTTAACATGTCATCAATTCTAAAATAATATGTTATCCTTTTCCATCTCGCAAAAATCGATTGTGGATATAACATTTTAATATGCTGTTATTTTCTGCTCGTATCGATTGCTTTCGTTCATTCTGGTATTAAATCATACAAACTGTCTCATTTGCACGCACGCTGATGTATCTGATGGAAAGACTTTTTTGTTGTTATTCAAACTTTCAAAAAAGCAACAAAACAAGTTGTTCTCTGGATTGACCCATTACCCGAACAAAGTGCACGTATACGGTACTGTATGGCCGCTCCTTAGTATTTAATTCCTTCGGGGTTACTTACTGCCACGAAATGGACATAAATTTGCGTCCAAGTTTATCGTGTTTCGTATATTGTAGAATTAATTGGAATACATATTTTTCGGCACCGATTCCTCTGCTTTCGTCTTTTTTACTTCACCCGTGTCCTTCGACAGCTGAGCAATTGGGATCGGATACTCGGACCAATCAACTGGGTGCTTACGGTGTCAAATGTAGTTGTGCGAAAGGTTTTTCAGTTCCTTGATCCTGCGAATGCCGGAATCACGCATTTACCTTAGGCTCAGTTTGAAATTGTGGATAGTAGTAGTAGTAGTAGTATTTTATTATTTCAGCTTATTGTATATTTATAAATTTCATTGATTCTGGTTTTCTATACTTAAAACCTTAACACAATATTGATAAACCTAACTATACGCGGACATTTTTGAGATTTTTTTCATTAATAAATTTGTAAACTATGCCGTTGGGAAAAATTTGCAAAAAAACCCAGGAGTTGCTTTTCTTAATTTTGTTCCTTATATCTAGCTTATGATTATTAAGTAATAAACCTATCATAATTGCTATTCTAACCACTATCTTATCCTAATTTCAAGTTCTAAGATATGTACATTTTTCATTATATCTATGTAAGGCATTTGATAGAAATAGTTCAATTTTAGGTAGTTTAGTTCGATCATGTATATCCTTGGTACTGTGCCAAGGAGGCAAGTTCAAAATTCTTTTTATGTATTTATTTTGGTAAACTTGCAGTTTTTTGATATGCATTTCCGCGCAATTTGACCAGATTGGTGATGCATAAAGAATAATTGGTCTTATAATAGTTTTAAACAGTAGTATCTTGTTATTTGTGTTTAATTTCGATTTCCTATTTACGAAGCAGTATAGCGAATTTAAGACTTTTTGACCAGAGCACAATTTCTCTTCAATGTGTTTTTTAAAAGTTAACCGTTTATCTAACGTGACACCTAAGTATTTGACATCATTCCCCCAAGCAATATCCGTGTTATTTATTTTTAAGGGTCGATTTGGAATTTTCTTATTACTAGTACATCTAGTGAAATAAATAGCCTCAGATTTTATATCGTTAATTTTTAATTTCCACTCATTGCAATATGAAACATATTTCTCTATACCCTTGTTCAGATGTCGTATGATGGTAGCGGGGCTCCTTGCCGAGGAACTGATAGCAAAATCATCCGCAAAGGCATACCGTTTGGAAGATTTCATTTTGGGGATATCAGCTATGAAAATGTTAAACAATGTTGGGGACAGTACACTTCCTTGTGGCACTCCAGCTAATGGAGTGAAGGTATTCGAACAGGAAGAATTTAAGTGTACTGAGCATTGACGGTTAGTTAGGAATGAATGGATAATCAAAATATCTTTAGGTGGAAAATTGAAACAGATTAGTTTGTAAATTAGACCATAATGCCAAACTGTGTCGAATGCCTTTTCTAGATCAAGAAGTATTAACCCTGTAGATTTTTTCTTGCAGCGATTAGATTTGATTGTGTTAGTGAGTCTTTGCAGTTGATTCACAGTTGAAAGTCCTTGCCGGAAACCAAATTGGTAATGCGGGATAATGCTATTGGTTTTTAGATGTTGTGTAATTTGTTTTCCAATTAATTTTTCTAATATCTTACCAAGACAACTTAATAAGCTGATAGGCCTGTAATTTTCTGGATTTTTGTTGTCTTTTTTTGGTTTTGAAACAGGGATTATTTTGGCTTTTTTCCAAGCAATCGGAAAGTAATTTAATTTGATACAGCAGTTGAATATGAACGTTAGATAAATAATTGCTTTTTTAGGTAGTTTCTTCAGCGAACGATTGTTTACTAGATCTAGTCCCGTTGATTTTTTTGCTTTAAGTTTTGATACAATAGATTTAATTTGCTTTGGTTTGTAAGTGAGTAAGGAATTCACATTGGTGTTAGATTCGTGATATTCTAGAAATTTGTTCACTATTTCTTGTACTTTAATAGCGGACGGGCTAGCGTTATTTAGAGTAGCATTGTTGGCTTTTTCAAAATGAAATTTAAGTGCTTCGCATTTTTCATTTTCAGTAGTTAAGAGGTTATTGTTATGTTTAAGAGGGGGTATGGAATGAACATTTCCTTTCATTATTTTAACAAACTTCCAGATTCTGTCATTGTTAGGTCCTGTATTCATTACCATGAGGTTTTGGGTCCACGCTTCGTTACGAGCCTGTTTGATTTCAGATTTTATTTCGTTAGTCAATCTATTGTAGTATGTCCTAAGTGCTAGGTTCCGCCTGTCTCTTTGCCAACGACGCCTGAATATATTACGTTTTTTAATTTTGGATAGTATTTCATTTGGGAGAATTAATTGATATTTATCCGGAATAGTATAAGGAACGCTTTTTGAATGAGCAGTGTTGATTAGATTTGTTAAATGATTGATCATTTGATCTATTTGCGATGTATTGTTAATGTTATTTAAATTAAGATCGATTAAGTTAAGTGCATTGTTTATGTAAGTTTGATATGCGGACCAATTTGCCTTGGAATAATTAGGTATGCCTTTCGATGATCTGCTATTTACGTTACATGTTTTTAGTTTAAACTGAACTGGTAGGTGGTCGGAATCGAAGTTAGTGCTAGTCTTGGGTTCAGATATTACATGCAGACCATTGGTCATCACTAAATCTAAAGTAGAGTGAGAACGATTTGGATCTTTTGGATAATAGGTTGGGTCGTTCGGGTGCATGATTGAAAAACTACCTCTTTGAATTTCATCATAGAGGATCTTTCCCATCCGATTTGACCGAACACAATTCCATAACTGGTGTCTAGCATTAAAATCGCCACAAATTAAATAACTTCCACGGATACTACTTAGGGATCGGATGTCACGACGGAAACTTTTAGAGTCAGTATTACTACCTGGGTTATATATCGATATGATATTGATGCATCCTAGTTTTGTGGATATGGAAATCCCTATTGCTTCGATAACTTTTAGCCTAGGGAGCTTCAGGTCAAGATACTTTATATTCCTTGCAATAACGATTGCTACTCCTCCTTTGTCTCCAGGTGTTCTGTCTAGCCTAAGTATTTTAAAGTCTGGGTGCGAAAATCGCATGTTTGGCTTTAAAAAAGTTTCGTTTAATGCTGCTATGTCAATTTTTGTTGAAACTAGAAAATTGAAAAATTCTTCTTTCTTATTAAGAACGCCATTTGCATTCCAATATAATATTTTAAGATGTTTCTTATTTTCCATTTGAAAAACAGTACTTAGCGGTGATTTGTACAATCACAGTTATAAGGTCTTTTTTGGAGTTACATTGGCTTAAATGGACGAACACATCTTCGACGATCTGACCTATCTCGCTGAGGTCAATCTCATTGTTGATTTGCGTATTTGATTTGAACGCATCGGCATAGCTTCTAGTCTTGGTTGTGTTAGTATTATTTCCAATGATATGACTAACCTTTGGAAGCGGAGGGAAGCTGCGATGGTCTACTTCGAATTTTGTAGGCGTAGTTTTTTTCTCCTGCACTTTGACTGTCTTTATAGCTGGGCAACCGTAGTAGTTGGCAGTGTGGTGGTCACCACAGTTTGCGCATCGCAGCTTAGCTGGAGCAATTTTACCATCTGGGCTCGTTGTCGATTTACTCAGCGGACACATGTTGGATTTGTGTGATTCTGCACACTTTACGCACACAGGGGCGCGATAGCAGTTTGCTTCACCATGACCATATTTCTGGCAATTGTGACACTGGATGGGTCCTCGTTTGTGAGAGTAATATTCGAAGTATACTCTGTGGTGGTTTACCACCGGTACTTGTTTTAGTTCCGCAAGCGTTATTGAAGCTTTGGCGAAATGTAATAGGTACATTGCCTGGTCATCGTACTTCTTTTTCCGAATATTTAACGTTTTAACTGCACATGGTTTGATGTTACATTCCGCTAATGCGGCTGTTACTTCTTCTATCGGCATTTCGGGGAGACCGAATAAGACAACTTTCGTTGTGCGATCTTCAGGCAGTTGATGTGTATAAAATTGAATCTTTTGTGCCTTAAATAAATCGACGACTGTTTTAAAGTCGTCCGCATTTGTGACCTTCACAGTTATGCCATTTGCAGTAGTATTGGTGGTGTACTTAACGACGCCCGAGGAAACGATTTTTTGGTGAACTACACCGACGGATGTACCTGTTACCATTATGGGAGGTATGTGAAGATCCTTCTTCCTCATAGGAGTATTATTTGATAAGGAAGGACCTTCCTCATCGTCACTTAGAAGCTCAAACGAATTGCTCACCGTCACAGCATTCGTTGGTGTAGGCTTTTTTGGCTGGCCCGTTCGGTGGTATTGAGCCAGCGACAATGTAGTGGTGCCACGTTTCGACATGCTTCTTTTGCTTCGGCCCATCTCTGTGGGCCGATCACAGCTTCTCTTACGAACACGAACGGTACTTATTTTTTTTTTTTTTATCCTTCACTTGTATTTCTCTCGTAGATGAGTTGATCTCGATAGAGTGCGTCCGATCAGCTCGGAGGTTGACAGTGAACTGATTGAAATTGTGGAACGTTTTGTTTGATGATGGTTTTTAATTTGCTTTTCGTTCAAAATGAATGCATTAAAAATGATAAAACATATTTATTCATTTAATTGAGTTTTTTTGTGTTTATTGTTCTCCAAAATTTGCAAAGAGATTTATAAATTTCTTAGAACACCATGTTTACATTTTACTTAAGACAGTATTGTTTAAATATTTCTTTCTCTATTTTATCAATTTTTTCTTAGAGTTGTTAGAGACGTAAATACTGCGCAAATATCATTAAAACTATTTTTACGTGTATAGTGGTTTAATCAGCTATAAGTTAAGTCATATAAAAAATAAACAAAAACCAAATTTTATAGTCATAAAATTGTTGTTTGTAAGCTCATATTGCAATAAATTGCAAATAAATTATTTTGGATACCGGGTAAAGAGGTCACATCTGTGAAACGATATTATGTTTCGCAAGTCTAATAGTAAATACATAATTTAAATGAAATAACACCAGATTTAATTTATTTACGATTTTTAATGACGATGAAGTTTAAATTGTTCTCCATAGTGTTAGCCTAATTTGAGGTGGCGCACAGTCATACGAAATATACAATTAGAAGATATGTAATGTAGTTAGAGAAAAACAACGATTTAAAGAAAAAAAGCTAACACTAAAGCACAGAGCGTTTGACTTTTTTGTGAAATTTAAAAGAATAACTTGTAGGAAACAATGAAATAAATACTTGTTTGTTTTAGTATAAAAAACAATAAACTATAAACAATGAAGTAATAGTGAAATAATTATTTTGTACACAATACATCTGCTTACGCTGCAGAAAGCAATAACATGTTCATTCTCCTCTCGACTGAATCTGACGATTTTAAGCTGAACCTTAAGATAAATGAAACACTAAATGCCATTATCGCCGGAAGTAGTCTATTTTGGTTAAGTAGTTGATGACAAAATTATCATACACATCCGTGAAAAATTATGACTTACGAGGGTAGCATTTAAAATTTATCGTGAGAAGCTTCCTTTGAGTTCACGAAAGTAAAATTAGTGTCTCATTTGAAAGCAATATAATATTTTTATGACGTTTGTAGGTTATTTTTCTTCCACAAAACTTCTAAAACCTACCACCTTGTAAACCCTGCTGCAGGTGGTACGTTTTAATTGAAAAGAGCCATGGCTTATTACGGTGACTTCGTGTTATACGATGTTGAAGGTTAAACTGTTTGGTGGCTTTGATATCTCACGCTAGTGGTGGTTGAAATAAGTGGCAAAATATTTCAAATATTTACCTAAATAATTGAAGGATGCAATCGTGTGCTGTATCACGATTTCGTGATTGCGTTAAATCATTGCGTCCTGTTTGGTAAGGTGGCGACTGTCGATAAACGTGAACATCGCGTTTCGCTGATAAACGCACTTTCTTCTTGCGCATCTTGACGTGCGATCATTCACGACGATCGTCGCAAAGCCTCAGCCCGAATGCCCGTTTCTGGCTGGAAGGCATGCCGGAGGAACCATATCTCTCCTGTTCGGGAGAGAAAAGCAGAAGCCTTTCCAGGAGCTGACCACAGCCAACGTCAACTGGATCTGGTAGACGCGAAGCAAACATAATCACCATTCAATAACTAATCGCGCCAACTCGAAAGTCAATTTGACCCACAAAAATAAGCAGACATCGAAATGGGAAAAAAGCGTGGAGGCGCATCATCGGTCCGCAGTGAACGGGCAGCTTTCGTTTGCAGCTGCAACAACCGCGTGAAAGGGATTCATCGAGCATCATTCCCGGTACTCGCTGTCCAAGAAGTAGAAAAACACGCCAATTCGCTATCGAGGAATCGCCACCAGCCGCCAAAGTGTTCTGGGGTGACACTGGGAACCAGGATAGTGGCGGATAGGTTGAAATGTTGGCATAGCGCATAGTGCTTCATTGCGAGGCGGCGACAAGTTGCCAAGTAGCCGCTCTGCCGGTGTCCAGATCCCGTGTGCGCACACGACTATCGTTTTCTTCATCGGTGCAGATTAGTTGAACAATCCTAGCGTCCAGTGAAAACGTTTGCGAAACGACACGGGACCACAGATACTTCCCGTACTAAAAATACGGGTTAGTCGATGGTGCAGGTGGTATGGAACAGTGACAGTGAGAGGATTGGGCTCGGCAAACATTAGGGACAGGTTGCTGTGCAAGACGATGGCGACGGCCCTGGGGCAATCGTTTCTCGGTGCCTTACGGGTATGGCAGATGCGCTAGTGTTAACCTGCGCCGTGACCGCTGAATGCTGAGCTTGAATCTGAAACGGGAATGAACGGCGAAAGGAAAGGACAAATCTTTATGGAAATAAATACATTGGAATGGCTCACTCGTTGCAGCAACATGTTAAAGACGGCGACGCAATGAAGTTTCGTTAAATTAATTCGCCTTGTTTATTGACGGTTCGAAAAACATTTTTTGGGTACGTGTATTTACTTTCGAAGATGGTATCATACAGAAGTAGTACAATTGTTTGAGCCTATCGGTGTGAAATTGCATCAAATGATAAAATATGTGTGTGTTGTGGATTTTGCTACAATTGCAATTAAGTACTTTATTTGCATATATTTGCATAGAGAAAATAGAAAAATAAGTTCCCAATTTTATTTAAACGAAAGCAGTGCAAAAAAGACAATTTATACAATTTAAAACTTTTCTTTGAACCCCAAGAGAGCGATGAATTTAAAAAAAAAATCAACATCTACTGCTTGCAGCGCAGCATATCCCTGTTATTGTACACTAAAACCTTGTAATTAATTTAAAACGTTTCAGTTTTCTAAAAATAATTTTAATATGAAAGAACGGTTTTGCAGATGTTGTGTAAGCAACATATGGCGAATTTTAATGAATTTGTGTATGACAATCATTTTATGTAATTTTTTTATCTTTTGCTTAATCCTGCGATTCAGCCGACAATTGAACCCAAACTGAGCTAATAGTTGAACCATGCTTAACTTTATTTGATTTGCTTTAAATTTAACCCAACGAGTGAAGTTAATGTTTGGCGGAATCGTTTAAAATAATAAAATTACAATTTCAAAATCAAAATACTGTTTGAGCAGGCCTAAATGGTTTTAACCGCAGGTATCAATGAATGCATGAAAACAAGCTTTTGCTTGCGTTCTCTAAAACAATCTAGAAATGTTAAAATTTCTACTATCACGCGTAATAGTATCTCAAAATACATATATCGAGCAAATGGTGTGTTTTGCGAAAAGAAAATAGAAGATACGCTCGATATTCCAGTGTAACCGGCTCTCAGCAGACACTCGCTTGGTCCATCTCGGCATTTCAAAGCTGAAGGGATCGGATGCTGTATCTCACCTGTCGGAACTCAGAAGATGATCTCTTGTTTGGTTTCACGTGTGCGGGACAGGTTCGTCGACTGTGAAGGACTGAAGCTGCGGCTGCGGCATTGGCTCTCGCACATTGTTGTTTGCGAATCGAAGCGAGTGCCGGGTCTCTCACGACACGGCGGTCTTCCTATCGAGGTTGGCTTAGCGCATCCGCACGAGGCGACGAGTGATGAGCTCGATGGCCTACGGCGAGGGCGCTACCGAGTGACGGTGAGCGACGCAGGCAACAAAGCATCAGGGAAAAATAATAATATGGGTTTACCTTGATTTTACTTATATGATTCCCCCAGTCGTGATTTGACTCTTCTCCGTTACACATCTCATCTGCTGCGGTGCTTTAGCTGTTTTGTTGCGTTCGGTGCGCCGCTCCTGCAGTTGCTATTGGCCGGCATTGCTTTTACGCTTAGTGTGTATCCGGTTCTGACGGCGGTTCGATCGGTCACCGGTTCGCGCTTTGCGAGACCCGATTACGACTTTGACGGCTCGTTGCTACCTGGTTTTGGGCCTGAGGGGTAGAGTGTGGAAGACGTGCCATCCGCTAACATCCTTGGCCGGTGAATTCGCGTTGTGCCTCGTTTTTGGATTGTGAATCATACGAACCGATGGCTTCTCGATCTCTCGATTTAGATCGGCTCTCACGAGAATTGCGCGCGGCCACGGTTTCGCATTTGTTTGTGTACAATCATTCTGTTTGGTTCGTTTTTGTGTAGTATGCTAGATGAGCAGGCGGAAACGGTTTATTTGACGTGTTTTCTATTGTCATGGCGCATGTAGCGGCAAATGGTTGGAGGAAGATTCCGGGTCACTCGCAAAGGAAATAAAGCAATCCGCCAAGGAAGGCAATCAATTTCTTGATTGATCTGTTTGACGGTAAAGTGAATCGAAAGAACAAATTGCTACATGAGTTTTATTGAACATCGATATCAGATTGAATAGTATTTACGAATGTAACAAAAACGCTTCGAATAAAATAGATTCATGGTGTGTACTTGTGAATGAGATGTGATAATGCTCTAAAGTGCGTAAAGTTTAAGTTTAATCGGCAGAACTGCTACAAACCAGCGAGAGCAAAACACAAGTGATTTGAGTGCGGTAAAAGTGACGAACCTGTTTGCAGTTTCAACGGTCAATCAAAAGTGAAGCACAAGTGAGGTGCAATGAAACAGTACATTGCACTGCTATGACGAATGTGTAGCTCTTAAGATGTGTGTGATTTATTCGGTAAACTGAGTGCGTTTAATGACAAGTGCGAAAATCATATCCTATAGATCGGAATGAAATTTAAAAATGATAATTATTGCTGTTACGAAGCGCAATTGTTTTGACTTGTATTTTGCATTTTGCACGACAAGTTAGTTATCCCGACAAAGTTTACCCTACGCTAATCAGCTTCACTTCACCACTTCTACACTTGAGCTGCTGGAAAGGTAAGCTTGGATGTATAAGAAAATGTATACAAATGTGAAACTTTTATCGAGTATTACACAAAAATCAGAAAAGAAAACAAACCGACGGGGTTGGTCGTAGTGGAGTTCAGCACCAGATGGAACGGCATTGGAACAGGAAGAGTCCGAAAGTGACGCGACACTTGCGAGACCTCCGGCGAAGAATTTGGGCGGCATTCGACATCGTGGCATTATGAAGCCTTCCGCCATACAACGCTTCGCGTTCGGACGTCCAGCCCGTGCGCACGGAGCTTTACTTGCTTCAGTTTTAGACCGGTATGATGTACCGAAAAGAGGAGATCTTTTATGTTTATGTTAATTACATTGCGAAAAATTATACCCACGAGTGATTCAGAGGATGTTTTCATTTTGGTTAGTTTTGTGAATGTGATTTTTGCCGATCCTTCGTCTGTTTTGGGATACCTTTTTTTCTGTTTATCATCGAAAAGGCGGTTACCGTGGTCTCCTAGCACCGTAGGTTCAACGGGTTTTGGTTTCCCCTTGAACCCGTTTGCTTTGGGTCACCCGTTCTGGGAAGTGATTGTGTCGGGAGCTCGGTTTTATGGGTGTGTTTATTTTTAGTGTTAGCGTGCGATATTCCTCAAAGCGAGCGTCAGAAATCAATTGCCTTAGTTTGGTTTCGTTTGAACCGGATAGGACGGATTAGGTAACAAATATCTGGGCGACATATAGCCGTATTTCCTGTTGTACTCGGGTGGGTGTTCGAACCGTAATTAGTTGATAATGGCTTTAATCAACAGCAGCAGCATCGGTAGGTTCAGCACGTTACAGATTTTGTTCACCTACATGCCTTAGTATTCATTAGAATGTGGTACAACTGGAGCTCGAAATGTTTGTGGGTGTGTTTCATTGTAACAGATGTTGCCGTAGTTTGTCGCTTCTTCGATGACTAACGGAATATTAACCCGAAAGTTGTTAATGAACGCTGGGGATGTTACAAGCATATGCAGCCCTGCCACAAGACTGCAAGGTGAACCGGTGATAATTAAAAAGTTGAAGTCATGGGAAATATGTAATGTGTAACGGCAGTTAAAACGGAAACACAGTGAAGAATTTTCTTCGTTAGGAATGGAATCATAATGAAAAAAACATTTTTTAATTACAAAATTATGCACAATTCACACAATTTTTACGATTCGCGTAATGTAACTTGATTTGTTTAATCCGGGATGTCGGTATCACAGAAAACAAGCATTAAGCAAACGAAACGTGTGTTGTGAAAAGTAAAGACAACAGCATTTCAGTACTAAGCCACTCTATTCAGGATAGGATACCTTCGCGAATTTCCGAGTAGCAGAAGCAACTCATCCGAGAAAATGACGGAAACATCTCTCCCTGTGGTGAAATGAGCCTCCAAATCGCAGCATTCCTTAGATCACCAGCGGCCCAAGTAAATGGGAAACCATTATCTTGATCTCTTGATCACCTGCCGTTGTAAAAGCAGCGCACCGCTCGCAGGGCTGCAGTTCACTTTCAAAAGTCAAATTCCTTCGCGATCATCTCGCACAATGTGCGCTCGAATGAGATCAAAATGTCGTGAGACGGATTCCGGCCCCGGTTTGCGACTGCACACGAAACCTAAACTGCACCGCACTGCACCGCAGCGTGTCGTGGCGCACACACTAGCCTGACTTTGTGTATTTCTGTGTGTTTTTGTGTGATTGTTTACACTTTTAGAAATGCGAGCTGGTGCGCGCGAGAATGGGGAAAAAAGATTTATCGCATCGATAGGGGCAGACGACATCATGATCATAAATATCGACAAGCGTAAAAAGGCGGTTCCAGGGCGGCGAAGGAAGCGGCAACCAACGTTCGCCTCGGACTGGAAGGGTCGAAGGAAGCATCGGGACTTCCTTTTCCTATCGTTCCCCTCCGGCAAATGGCGTAAACGCTGGTGGCAACGATAATGCGTCTTGGCATTAGAGAAAAGCGAAAGGCCAGAAAGAGTAAAAACTCCCAGCTTTATCGTTCACTCGGAGGCCGCAGAAAGTGACTGTCAACAAATGTGTTTTCTCAGGTTTTCCGTGTATCGTACCGGCGTTGGTTGGCTTGGCGACGGGTGAACGCAAACCCCAGCAGGCGAGGGTTAATTTGATAACCCAGCAATGAACGAGCGACAAGGCGAACATGTTAGCGAAACCGTAACGCTTGATGCATTTTTCTAATGGTAGCTAGAGCAGTAGGGGTAAAATGTGTAATCATTAGCTCGAATTGATTCGTGTTTGCAAGCTCCGCCCATTGTTGGCGGCTTGATAATACTGATTTGATACGTTACAGACGAGCAACCGGCGTTGAATGTTGTTGAAAGAAGGCTAACACTTTAAGCATTGTTGATTGCTGACTTGCCCCATGAATGGTATGCCATTGGAATAGCCTAACTGATAAAGGCTAATTGAAATAATTCATTTAATTTTAGTTCACTAAAAAAAAACAAGTAAGTAAGTAAATTAATTTAATGACTGTTTTTTGTAAAAAAAAATATTTCAAAATTGATTTGGTTCGCCATTTTGCATAATCTCGATGATGTAATTCTAAAAATAAAACATTCTAACCAATTTCGAATCGGTTCCAACTATCGTCCGCATGTGATCACCACCTGCTGACTAACCTGCTGGCGCGAACAAGCCATACTTTTAGCCACTTGTGCCGTGTAAACAGGGCGCTTAAAGGACGTTGTACGAGAATCTGCTGTACAACCTGAACGCGAGCTCAGTAAAGTGGCCCCACTGATGGATGAGGTAGAATGCAATCCTGGGCATTAGGTCAGTGATGCTAATTTGAGTGCGTAAACGAATGCGGAATACTGATCAGTGCGGATGGCTGTACAGAAATGGCAAATGATTTACGATCCTTCACGGAAATTGGCTTCGAACAAGCTGTGTACCGATCGTCTTGATAGACGGCAGAATGTACCTTTGAGGCGGTGTAAATAAGATGGGAAGTACAAGATCTGCTTGCATTTAATCAGACCTTACAAAGCGTGATGCGATGTTAATGTTATGGAGTTAATTTAATAGGAAAGATTTTCTATCAAGATTCGAGAAAGTAATTCGTCGTACGATGGAATTTTCTTATGACAATGAATTACATTAATTAAATGACTAATTCACTAGATGGTTGACACCACAGAATGACATTCAAGTAAGGTTGATTTTTAGACGAATTTGCAAAACATGAAATGAAGCACTGACAATGACAAATACTTTATTGTGGTAATCACGTACGATAGTTCTTGTTTGACGTACCTTATTTGTTTTTGAAACGGCATTGATTAAGGTGCATTTGTTTGAAAATCCTTTTCAGAGATTTAGCATTGACCCTAAGCACATCGTGGTAGACTAAAGGTGATAAATATTTAAATTATTTATTGCATCGCTTGCAAGCGACACTTGTACTATGCAAATTTACCCTGTGTCGTTTTGCCAATGTAACACATTGTTCAACCGACGACACTCGGGTCAACATAAAGCGCCGAGTCTTCGAATCAGTCGAGTCCTGGTAGAGTTGGTCGTTTTAAACTTTTAGCCATATTTTGTACCTTCCTCCTTGGGTCGTTTTCGTTCGTGTTCTGTTTACCACCGCTGTATTTGCAGCAACGTTGATCGTTTGGCAATTCATTCGGAATTATTAGCGATACCATTTTATATGCTCACGATACGAACAGTATCGTCGCGATGTGGGATCTTCTGGATAGGATCGATACTGCGATGCTTTCCATACCGTTTTGTTATTAATGGAGCAGCTAGCATCTTTCGAGACATGTCTGTTGAACGTTTGTCGCAAACCTAAGTGCCAATCGTATGCGCTACATTATCATATTCTTCCGTTTTGGCTGGCACGAATTAAAACGCCCTCAAGACGCTGGCGCCGTACGCTGCCTTTCGCATCGCAAGGTTGTACGAGATGGGGTTTATTTCGTATCAGGAATACCACGCTCTCAACCCTATGATCCTAATCTATAACAAAAGGGCAAGGTAGGAAAGCAAGGGCAAGGATGAACAAGGTGCACGGGACGTAAAACGTTCCCCATACGAGATGATATGTTTTCATTCAAGAAGCAGAACATGACTTCTGTTTATGATAATTTGCTCACCGAACATATCCTCGATCATCGCATTACAAGTGATGGTATAGAGCCGCACGGTGCTGTGACACAGGAGAGTAAACTTGTTCACTTCTGGGCCAGCGAGCTTTGTGATGAAAGGAATTCGATCGTGTTCGAACGATGACATCGATCGAGGCGACGTTGCGCCCGGTAGCGGTGAAAAGTGTGTTTTCCTCGTGTTGATCGTTGCGATCAGGGCTCTTGATGGGGCTCCAAGCAGATGGTGGGAAGATCAACGATGAGGCAATGTTATTCAAATATATTTGTCTCTGGCGGGACGGGTACAAGATCACGAGTTGATCGGTAGCAGAAACCAGAAGCGAAAGAGAATCGCTCCAGAATTCAGTATCCTACACCATCTTTACCTGCCAATTCCTGGGAAGGTAGATTCGCCCTCGGGAACAATTTCTTACGACCAACGTGCTGAATGTATTGTCGTAGAATGTTGCGATGTGCTGCTAAAACTAGACGTGCTGTAAGCACTAATGTCCCGCTGTGTATTGTCAGCTGGTTGTGTTTGTTGTTCTGAGAAATAGATAATACATTTAAATTTTATTTAGCTTGAGCTGAATAGCTACAGATAGCTGTAGTGCTTCAGATTTCTCGAATGCTGATCGATTTCACATAATGAAGGAAAATAAAAATAAAGTTATTTAATTTTTATTTTTCATGATTACGGGTTTTAGCCGTATTGTCTAAAGCTTAAGTAATATTGAATAAATATAATCGTATTTAAACCGTTTATATTATATTAAAAATAATCGTATTTTATTTCGTTTCTTGAGAACTAAGACTGCTTTATTAGATTTAATTATTATTCTAATATAATTTCAATTTTTAAACAATTCATCCTTAGAGCGTTTTAAACAGCTTTACAGTAGAAAAATGAAGACTTTCTACATTATACAGAACGTGAAGAGGTACGTGATGGTAGTGCGTTCGTAATGAGACAGCCATGAGCAACGTGTGGAAGCGCCTCAAGTAGATCGTAATCTCACCGATTTTGACATCAATACCTCATGACGATTAGGCAGGCTTAGCCAGGGCTAGTTGAAGTACATGTGCACGCTGTGTTTTTCTTCTTCTTGCATCGCAACGTAGTAGCTTCAACTCTCGAAATAGCTAACTGGATCGCTGATTCCATCCCATTCGGGTATATAATTAGACGAACGTTTGCGATCGCCCACCGAGGCGTTAGCTGGCAGGGTAACCAGGTGCAAATTGTGTGTGGATTACCAAAATTCATACTTTCGAGCCACTCCACACACACACACACACACACACACACACACACACACTACACTTCTTGCCGTATCGGGACGTAGCGCCTACTTTCGCCTTCCGTCAGCACTAACGAGCTGAGAGCGACGACTGTTATGACATCTTAATAATAGCCGAACGGTATCAATTTCGTGGATCAATATTTGCTTAGAGTTTGCTCCATTTTTTGTTGGTCTCGAAGATCTTTCTCTTTTTGATTTCTCGGAAAAAACAACACTCCTGTTGGTTTACGTTGCGTTCCAATTTGAAGTACCCGAACACCGAAACGGCTGGTGGAAAAAAGAGTTCTGTTTTTGGCGTTTGAGAAGGTATCGGGTCGTAGAAATGATAGGTTTCTCGCTGGCAAGATGAGTTAAAGATACTGTCTATAGATCCACACTAACTCATGCGCTGTGTATAAAGTTGGATGAGTTCGTGATGTTTTCCATGGACACACGCGATCATCAACGAATCGTCCTGCCTGAGCGTTTTAAATGTCTCTCAAGCTCAGCTTGTGAGTGAGAGGATCCAGTGGCAAACATCAGCAGATAGGTCGTCAGCAGCGTCATCATGGAGATCATCACTGAGGAAGCACATCTTAAATTGATTTTTTTTGCATGTTATTCATTTGTTGACTCAGACTTCAATATCTCAAACAGCACTAGCAGGTCTGTTACTGTGGGTGCTTCTTTTATGATGGTGACTACGCTCAAGTGCTAGGGGATATTGGTCGAGTTTTTGGAAGGTTCTCTTTTGTGCGGTTGTTTCGTTCAATTTTACTTCACATTTAGTGAATTCCGTCCCATACCACCTATTATAAATATAACTTTCATGTTCATGCTACCTCAAGATCCATGAATATATCGTGGCGTGAAAGCAACAAAAACTTCTCATGCTAATTGCATACCGTATAGTATTTCATTCAATGTTTTAACTAACTTAAACACATTACCAGAAAATCATATTCATCATGCTCCGTTTATGTTTGACCTAATTCATTATTGATTTAATGTCAAGTTTGGGGATGAAAGTTATAATTAGAAAAAAATCTCGTTTCTTTAATGATTGTATGATCAAGATTTGGAATATCCTATCTTTCAGTCAAGGTTCTGATAATGTGAAAGAAGGATTAAGGTTCATTTTACAAGTACAGCGAATAAAGGTATATGTCGAAAGCAGCTAAATGATCCACATCTATATTTGTCAGCCATTAATTGCTTTTGACATAAAAAAAACTCCTTTCTTCCCTGTAAAGAAGCTCCCAAAACGTAGTTCAGCTGTGTCGGGCAATCATCATAATAATGAGATGTCTACGCATAACTGCGCATTTCATCTCGTATCTGGTTTAGCCAGTAAACTGA
Organism: Anopheles funestus; assembly: GCF_943734845.2. Classification (NCBI taxonomy): domain Eukaryota; kingdom Metazoa; phylum Arthropoda; class Insecta; order Diptera; family Culicidae; genus Anopheles; species Anopheles funestus. The sequence continues at coordinate 48,184,696 of NC_064599.1, forward strand.
CCAGTTCGTAATTGCTGTCCCATATATGATCGTAAAGTTGAAAAACATTTACGCAGGCCAATTCTTTTGTACTATACTGTCCAATACGGCGAACAAGAAACGTGCGAGCAAAATGAATTCGAGCGATATTTTGATTGAGATATTTCGAGCATTCGTAATTTATTGAGAAATTACGAAGAATGCGATACACCCGTTTCGGAACCGTTGATCAAAATTTAGTCCCAAACGTATAGGAACGTTTTGGGTGTGGCTTGTTTATCTACCGTTTCAGTTTCTTCGCTGTCGCAACAAAACATATACTTTACAATATTTTCGTAAGATAATTATTCACCTGTTGAATATGTAGGATCAGTGTCCAAGTTAAGATGGACTGCTGATGATCAACAACATTCCTCGGAAAAGAACGCGTTGAACGAACTTTACAAATTGTTCATTATGAAATCAATCAAACATTTCACCTACATTTTATTGGAAAATTAAAAAAACATTAAATTTTGTATAGAAACGCATTTCAAGCTGTTGGCTTGATGATACAGCCTTTTATACAGCCAATGATACAGCATTTGTCATATAGAATAAAAATTGTAGATCAAACTAGTTTGTCAAAATTCGATTATTATAAATATTATAAATATTTAAGTTTGGATATTTTAAATTCATTACATCCGTAAATAAAAAAAAATCGTTATGAATTTGTGATATAACATTGCGATGCAGTATTTTATATTTTAGGCTAGATTTAACTGCACTAACATCTGTCTGCTGTTCCGGTTGAGAATTAAAAAATGTGTCCTTTTGCTCTCATCCTTGACTTTGACAAATGATTCTTTAGATGACACATCCACAAAAAACGACATTTCTTGACACATTCAAGGCATGTTGGCTTCGTTTTTTTAACGGAATTACTTTTCTGCCTTCTTTTTGCTTTTAATTTCATTCTAACATTGTAAGGAAGACACCAGGCAGAAGAGTGGAACGAAACTGAAGATGGGAATGAGAACACGATCACGCTGATTGGACCTCTCTCTGGTACAGTCTCCATGAATTGTACTTTGCATAAGAAATTTTTCAAATCTGATTAAACAAATTCCAGGGCAACTGCTTCGTGGCACAATCGGTGACATCGGTTGAGCACAATATAACAGGTTGTTGGAGCGATGTGGAGTGGAAATCTTTCTCTCCATGTTTGGGCGCTCGGCAAAGTACATAACCATGGGCAGCGGTCGAAAAAAGCAAGTCGAATTGGAAATTATCGTTTCGAGAGCGTTTTACCTGTGTCGTTTTGGCGGTTTTGAGCATGGTAGGATTCGATGACCGAACGCGGAAGACATATATTTAATTATAAGCCTGATTTATGGATATTTTTTTTCAAATGAAAAATGACGTCACGTGCGTTTCATTTAGCTGCGCGTCTTATGTGCCATGCGCGTTTGCCTTTGAATGAAGTCCTCACACATAAAAGGATAAACACTGTTGCTGTAGGATGTGCCGATGAAAAACGGCGCAGTTTTGTCTGGTGCTGAAGGTTCGTAAGGATCGGAAGCTGATTCAGGGCAAGCCGGATGGATGGTCGCAAATAAGTCCTGAGATGGCTTACAGTGTCCTGGTTGAGAAGGGAGACACCGAGTACCGAGCTTGGTATACAGTAATCAAAGCCCCTTCTGAGAATGATTAATGAGTGTACTCCATAACGTTGCACAAGTTTGTCACTGCGGTACGGACGGGTATATCATCATCAGCTGAGGCTTTTCTTCTCCTTTTTGCTTTCAACAACGCTTCAGGATGCACTTTCTGTCGAAATGATGCTCCCTTCCAAGCTGCAGTGCGAACTCTTTTTTTGATCGCGTTCCAACCAAAATCCAGGCAAGCTCACCGAACGAACACACCCTTAATCGACAGCAATGAACCGAACCGGTTCAATGTGATGACCCTTGCGTAAGGATTGTGCATCCTCGATAACAAGCCAAAGATAGCCGGAAGTGAACTGTTAGGGTGTCTTCGAAAACCTGATTTTGTTGTTGCGATTGTTCATGTTTGCTCCGATCCGTCCTCCATTTGCACACGCTGCACTCCCACTGAAAGGCGGTCATCTTCGAGCATTTTCAAATTGCTCATCTTGCGGTCGAATGCGTAGCCCTGTCACGAAAGTTGATCATTATTTAACAGATTTTTTTGGTGCATACAATTGCTTCCTTGCCTGCCCTCATTGATCTCTGTTGCGCTCAGATGAGCCATTTCGAGCTTACCAGACAATATCTACAAAATAATCTTCTACAAGCTTGGGCTGCACCGTTGATGCAGAATGCACGATCGTAAAATATCTTCCAATTTACGGAATGTCGTGTCGGGAAAAATTGAAATTAATTAATTATGAGCATAAAAATCAGCAAATTGTTTTTAAATTACTCTACAAGCGATATCGCATGTTGATTCGGATTTTTACTGATTTCAGCACAGTGGGCGGTGGAATGTAAGTTTTTAGGATGATCGAGTGACATTGCTCTTGTTGGACAACAAATGTGCGCACCGTGGCCAAAATAAAGATAAAATATGCACTTCATAAACACAGCATAGTGTTAACCACGGTAAACATTCTACCTAGTAATACAAGCCTTGCAAGAAACAATAAAGAAGGTATTGAAAGAAAACTTTCTAGACTTATTTTACCACGTAGATGGGTAGTCAGTCCTTAATATACAACCTATTTATTATAGATCGAATCGAAATGATCGTTTACGAAAGCATTAATTATTTCAAATTGAAATCATTTTGGGATACCTTCATCTTATTTTTTTTCATGTTTTACATATTTCCTTTTTTATTAGTTTTTATTTTTGCACTTTCATTTTATAGACATATTCTTTTAGTTTAAACACATTCTACAATCATGTATAATATTAAACAAAGTAATATAATGCAACTAAGATTAAATAACTTTAGACGACTTTAGTCTGTAGTCAAATCGTAAGGAAGGAAGGAAGGAAAATTAAAGTCAGTTCAAACTTCTCTACATTTCAAATCTTGTTCAATTAAATTGCGTGTCGATATTACAAACACATTTGTATAACCATAGTGTTATATATATTGGTTTATATTGGCATTATAAACCGATTCTCTGTAAAGCACTGAATGTAATGTACATCTTTTAGCAGGAAACAGGAAGCAACATACATGGGCCGCTGCGAAGTGTTACAGAAAGTAAAATAAACAACAACTACTCGGATATTGACAGTATAGTAAAAGTACGGTCGTTAGCTGTCGATTTAAAATTATTAAAATTACCTCCAGCAGGGTGTGGTCGGTCGGGGAAGTAGGCGAGTGGCGTAACAGGGCTCAATTAGTTCTTGGGTGGTCGATCTCACCATGCACTGTACTACTGGTGACTCTCAACCTGCATTGAACTGGCTCTTGCTGTAGAGGATGATACAGTAGGAGAAATGAAGTCACCAGCGGAGCTGCTGAACGACTATCGGCTGCGTGAAAAGGAAAACATCGACCAAAATAAGTTTTAAAATGGTCAGTTTATGAGATTGCGTTGCCGTGGTACGTTTGGTTGATAATGGACCGAATGCAGAGAGTGTGGTTGGGAGTCATTCAAAGAGGCGTTTTGGGTTTTTTTTATATTATCTTTGTCTTCTTTTGCAAAGGCAGCTTATGCAGATGTACCTCAAAAAAGAAAATTCAAAGATAAAACGTTTTCGATTTGTTCCGAAGTAAGCTCATCTGGCAACAAGCGTAAGCTCCACACTTGAAACGTAATGCGCGAGGATTATCAAGCATTTAGTAATTCAGTATTCAATTTGTGTAAAAGTTCATGTAATTCCTCAGTGATGATTGACTAGTAGGGCTATCGGCTAATCGGATTCACAAACGGTTGTGTTAAACTGGGTGAATAAGAATCGGTAGCTTATAAAAAAATCATAAACTACGTATGGCAATCGACGATTGTTTTCATCGTATTTTCAATTCTTTCTATTAGCTCAACGAATATGATTTGTCACACTGTCTGTCCATTCGTTCCACGCAGTCCGATTAGCCGAGACAGTGAGAATCTACTCCGGCCCCCAAATGCACAATCGTGTGTGGTATCGAATGCCTTTTTTCCGGTTTTCCTTTTTTGAGACGGATATGTGTGCGTTTTTATCATCCATTATTTACAAGGCTTTGATATGAGGCTATCGTTCGAGTACACTTTCCAAGCACGATCATATCACTGTTCGAATCGATCGAACTGTGACTATTGAAATGTCTCTTGCTATAAATGACAACGATTGCACTCGCGATCGCATTGGCCATTAATCTCTTTTTTGTGTTTAATGTGGGACCGTAAGACCGCGATAGGGTACCCACTATCACACAGTGGTAACGAAAATTGCTTTACCCGCTGTATAAAGCCTAGCGTTTCGAAATTGAAATAAATCACTTGTCCCAGTGGCTTCATGTGTTCGTACATACGGGTCATTCGATACGCAGCAATCTTCTATTTGCGATGGTTAGCCGATGAACGATAGCAAATGCGCATTTCGAGAGCATAATCATGCACACACAGACGCAACCGAGACGATGCGCACCTTACGGTGAGATTTGCACAGAGGACACATCAATAGATAAATCATCCATTCATCATCTCTCGAAAAGTAAACCAATCAAGTGGAATTGAACGGTGAAACGATTGAAATTACTTTTATTATCTCTCGGTCGAATGGAATATTCATGCTGGGAACTGCATCTCATCTTTGGCAACGTCATCGACATCAACCACAAGCAGGAGCGTCATTCTCGTTGCTCTGAAGCCCTACGGTCCAGCGATGACAGATCGGTGGTCTGCCGCGATCGATGTTATAGAGTTGTCGATGTTTAGGTTGAAATGAATTAATTACAGATCAAACATTACACGCTCGTACAACGGTCAGCGACAGAGGTAGCGAGCATTGAAGTGGCGTAAGTGGCTCTTCTTACCATAAAAACGTACGGGGAAAAGAAAAACTGTGGGAAAATGTGTGCCACAGGAATGAAAATACCGGAAGGTATTCCCCAACGGAAAGCAATGACTACCAAGCAGAGATATTAGAACCACCAACAGAAAGCGGACAAACGAAGTGTGTCGAATTATTTTGAGTGATTTATTGCAAAGCTCTAGTACGGACAACAGTTTGCATTGCAAGCAGTTCCCTACAGTAACTAATGCGCTGTGGTGGAATCGTTTAGCGCCATACAAGGCGAAACCCTTTCCATTTCTTTGCTAACGAATTTTTTTCTCTCATTTGGCACCTTCATGGAACACTTCAAACAAAAGTTAAAAAAAGGGCCCAAACTGCATTTTACATCCGTTCGCCTTTATAGAGGAAGGGTTTGGTTGGTCCCTTACTTTAAATTCAGTGACTATTTTCGTGACCAGCAAAGGACTTAGAAAATGACTTTCCAGGCAGATCTTTTTACCAACTTTAGGGCAGCCGAGATGAAGATTAATTTGCATAAAATGATCCTTTTTCGAACCTCTACATATCCTGCTGTAAAATGTAGCATCGGAATAAACGATCGTTAAGCACAAACGAACACCAAAAGAAAAAAAGAAAAACATTGTTGAAGGGTTTTGTATGTTAGCGGCGCAAATAATTAAAGCATGTCGAATCGATGAAAGCCATTGAAAGCTGACCAAGGAAAGGGTTATAGTGAGTGGTTGAACATGTCACACGAAAACAAGGACCATAAGACGGAAGTGTTTGTTTTTATGACATCATTAGACCTATACCAAAAGATTGCTTACGTTCTTATACTGTATTGCTGTCTGTTACCTTCTAGTGATGGATGAAGGCAAGATGTTTCTAGGTGTTCTAGGCAATGTCAAGTATCGCGTAATCGTGACAATGGATAAATATTTAAACGGTTTTTTGCTGCTTGATAGTTATCTAACGTAAAAAATGCCAGCCATTGCAACACGGAATATTGTTTTAAGATACAGGGGGATTTATATTTACTCAGTTGTGAACCACAACGGTGGTGCCTTTAGCTTTTTCTTTACCTCGCCGAAATAGTTATCTTATTATTTTTTTTTCGTGTTGAACGGGTTGATAAATAGTTTACTTATTCCTATGAAGGATCTATAACGTTGTAAAGCTTGACAAAATTTAGATTTGACAGAAAAGAAAGTTGGTTTTTGTTGTATAAGAAGAACACACAAAAAATGGATTAATTTGTTCATTTTTTGCAGAGGTTTTACTTTTTTTTTTTGGTTGAGTGCAAACTTTTTTGTTTATTTTAAACCGTTTTGGTTTAACATAATTTACCCTTTGAATTGTTTTTTGATTTCTTATATAACATACATTATATTCATCATAATTTTTATTAAATTCTTCTCTTTCTTGAGTTTTGTATTGATTTTTGGTGTTTGTTTTATTGATAAAATACGATTTCATGTGATCGATCAACCCAATTAACTTCGGTATTAAGTCTCGGGAATTGCCGAATTATTTAACTGTTCATACTGAACGGCAAGCATGTCGTGAACATTCTGTCAAATTATTACGTACACCGTTCAAGCATTCGTATTTCACATTTGTCTATTTTTTTCACAGATTTCCATTGCAACGTTTCCAGTCAATACATTGCGATTTGTTGATGTGCTTTCCCGTAGTTAACCGTCTCAAGGTAAGCATTTGCACTTGGCACGCCTGCAGCATATAGTCACCGACCGTCTGCAAAACAGAGACGCTTTCAATCCCGCATGATTTATTGACACCTGTGCTCAGCATTTGCATACGGTGTGCATTAAAATGCGTGTGTGCGGCGTACGGTCGGCTAACAACAAAAGACGCTCCCTTCTTCCCGTAGGGCAATTATGACACTTATGCGTACAAACGACACGCAAGACAATTATAATCTAAGCTCGAAGCTCCAAGCCCCCTACCCGAACGTCTTCAATGTCCGAATGTCCCTTGCACTTGGAAATAGGTTCGAAATGCATTTTCTATGTTTTCTCCATGCTTTCGTGAAGCTGCAAGTAGCGTGTTCTGTTTGCACATCGAGGTCTACCTTCAACCGCAGCCACATCCGCCATGCTGACCATTAGCCAACGTCGCAACAGGTCGTCGCTAGGATGGAGCTTGTTCCGCCCCCTTGACGCTAGGCGACGACAAATTCCTGCCAGGTTGATCTAGCCACCGATCTGGGAGCGATACACACACATACTCGGTTCAAGTGTAGGCCCGGCCGGAAATCGTCGGACAGGCGATAGATGCGCCGCGGTGTCTAGGCTGCTGCCAATTCCAACGGAAAAGAGCGGCTTTTGTGGCGTGGACCACAAAGTTCAATTAACACAATGCGGCAATTAAAGAAGCCCCCATAAGATGGAGTTTTATGCGGGAACTATGGTCCCGTGACAGTGCGCGCCGCGTGTAAGGTTCGTCGACCATCGACGGAGTTTTAAGTGTTCCGACAAACGTCGTCACATTCATGGAGTTCCTCCATACACCATTTATGATCGCGAGTCTCATGTACTTGGTAAGAACATCAAGGAAACGACTACAAAGATTGGTCGCATTTGAGTGCGCGCAATGTGTGCACAATTAGTTCCATTTGCATTGTAAGACCAAAAGCAGTGACTTCACTATCTCAAGCTACTCTCTTTGGAATAACCCTAGGGGACTCCTATCCGTTATAGGCTCCGGCTTGTGCCAATTGTATATGGACAGTTTTTCGATGAGGTGCGTGGCTTACTTGGCCTAGTGTGAAGAAACATTCAATAATCCAAGGAATGGCTCGAACGATCATCGACCGATAGGGATGTACTGGTAGGTAGTACGAGAATTGGACATGATTTGTTACCATTCCCAGATGCGATACACCATCAGTTGGCAGATAGATTGGTAAGGTACTTAGCAGCACGATTGCTCATCACTATACCAATGGCGTTACGCAAGGCCGATTTTACACGCTGATCCTCCCCTTTGCAGTAGGATAAGGCTAAATGAAACTGTTCAGAGCGCTTTTGGCAAACGGTTGCTACTCTTCGACTGGTACGACTTTTGGTACGGTGCACCTGCAGATAAACTTTTGTCAATCTGGAAACGAATAAACTTACCAACTCGCTCAGAGGCGAACCGGCACCATTAATGCTAAACGGATAATCCCATTTGCCCATTTGCCCAACCAGCACTGTGACAAGCGTCGTCCGGCCACGCAGTTTTATAGCCGTCGTCGAGTGGACGGATTTATGGCTGTCAACTCGCTGGGTTTTGCGTCCTAGTTGGTGACCTGCAAGGCGCTATAAAACAATGCCCATTTACGCCCGAAGATGCTCCAAACGTTTGCGTGAATGCTGCGTTTCATTACTGGAATGTGTCACTTTTAGCGTGCTAATAAAAAGTTTGAGCTTTAAACTGCACTTTCATGCGTTGCAGCCGTCTGTGGCCGTGTGGTCCGGTAAAAGGGAGTTCTGGTTTTTAAGCTGTGTTTTTGTTTTCATTGCTCTTTAGTAGGTTGCTTTGGGTGCTGGTTGATTTGTGGTTTGGTGGTCGGTGAGTGAACACCGTTGTCAACGGAAAAATAAAGTTAATTTTAGGTCACAGCAGCAGCTTACCCCGGTACTGTAGGTAGACACTGATCGGTGTAACAAGTTTTTTTATATTAAACAGAGTAACCCAATGAATTAATCACGCCTGAAGAAGAGTCATCGAAAGTCGTGGCAAGTGGTAACCCTGAGTGAAGTGAATGCGTATCAATTCGCAGTCAGTGCAAAAGGGATCTTCAAGCAAATCCGTGAAGGAGATATCTCAAGCGATGGTAGATTTGTATGCATGAGTATATGGACACATTGTGCAGACCATACGGTCTACATACATTGGTCACAGAGTAACACTGTTACCATTGATCGGGACAGTGTTGCATCGGTGCCCGAAATTGGTAGAAAATATTGAATATCATAACCCGTTCCACTCATTTGCTGATGGCAGCCTAACAGTATAGAAAACGATTTATCATCACACGACCAGTTCGTTGCGCTTGGCGCGCATCGATTTAGTTGTTTATTATTATGATATTTAATAGTCCGAAAATTCGTGCGGTAGAGATGAGACTCGTCGTTCGGGTTCGGGGTTTTTTTTTTCTTCGAAGGTCTGTTCCTTAATGCCCGGAGGCCACAGCTGGTGCAGGAAACCGGTACAATGAAAAGCCGCTCATCATCACGCCGAATTAAACCGCATCAAATCAAAAGTAGACCTGCCTGATACGTGTAAATGATTTTAAATGATCGCTACACATTCACACAATCGTTGAGGTTTTCCTTTGATTGTACATTTGGACATCATGTTTGATGTTATTTGGCTCGCGTCTGTTAGTTTGCGGCAAGTTTTCAATCGGATTTCGCTGGATGACCTCCGACGTATTTATTCTTATACGCACACACACACATACACACGCACGCCGGTACACAATTTGCTCCAAACAGACAGATGTTTCATGCACAAAAGAAAACGTGTAAATTATTCTGCGCACGTGGACGCCACGAAGCCACGTTGACAAAGAAGCCAGATCAATCTTAAGCTGGAGCGAAAAGATAAATAACTAATTTTCCTCCCATCTGAGGTCCTCGGGCTTTTTGAAGATACCCACAAAATCAAGATAAATTACCTTCAGAGAACACCGCTACAACACCTTTGCTGCCTGTTTAGCTGCTGCGCGATTAATCTACAAAAGAATTCTACAACAAAACAATTTTGTCCACTTGTTTGGTTTGTATAGTGCAAGAAAATAACACAACTATAAGCATAACCCATCTCTCAATCAAGACATTTCAAAGCTGTGAAAAAGCAGCAATCGCCAATCGTCACCCAGATGAACTCTACTTTCGGTGCTTTGTCGCCCACGACGTGCTCCTACTGTAAACGCGCTCAACGCCCACAAAGGTGCAGAAGAAATGGTTGCTGAACGAAATTTGAATAATTTTATCATACTTCCATCGGTCATGTACGACCGATGTCATCCAATTGGGACCGAGCTAACTGTGTCCGGTATGTGCCCGCTCCGCAAGATGGTAGTTAACCTCTTCGATACTTTGGGACCCCAAACTAACCGAAGCTTTTACATGTTGACGGAGTACTTGCACGGCTCAATCCTCGCTTGACAGGCGAGCAGCTAAAGAGGCTCTACTTAATTTACCTCCGAGCGTTCGGACGTCGCACGGACGTGCATTTGTAGCCATGGCCGGTGAAACAAGCTGGCACCCGAATCCTACATGCGATGAAATTAAAGTACTCACCCGACAAGCAGCAGAAGATGATCAGTGGCAACTGCCGTCGACCGTCGCCCAAAATGGGCCAAAACGTTTCGGAGAAACCTGGGATGCTCCAGCCGAAAAGACGCACGTCCTTACATAAGTTACGCTTAATCTGGGTCATTTCATCAGCAACCCCGAGAAAGCCAATATGTAGCGTTGACCAGATATGTTGAAGTTTACCTTGATTCCAGTGCCGAGTTGGGAGCATCTGTAAATGTGAATCTTGTTAAAAATATGCGTTATAGTAGTACTATGTTGATTGTGCAAATATTTGTCATCAAACAAAAGATACAAACATTCTTACAAAGACTAAAAGTACAAAAACGCATATTTTTTTAATCAAAACCAGGAATAACAAACAAAAACAGTTTCAGTCGATGTAGGAACAGTGAAACAAAGACGAAACAGTGAAACCAAAAGCAAGTTACGTCGGATCAAAATACGAAAGCGTATGTTCGACGGAGATGCGGGATTGGTAATAAAAACGCAAAGCCAAGAAAAAACAAACGAAACGACTTAAGAAGCAGAACAAATCTGGTTCCCGATCGCGCGTTCCTCTTTTCGACGTGTCCTTCAACTGGCAGAACTTGCCGGGAGCTTTTGCAACGGCAAATTACTCTTCGAACGTCAAAAAACCGAGGGCGTTAACCAATTAATGTTTTCAACCTACTGACTCAGTGCCGAGCTTAACGAAGGCAAAGAATTCAGCTTCCGCGGAGACGAGGAGATCTTCATACGTCCATAGGACTTCACCAAACTTCTGTGGGGGTAGAAACCCGTCATCGTTACTGTAACGTCGCGCTGGTGTCGTTCCACAAAACGGGAGCCTTTCATAATATGGTTTTAATTATTTGTTATGAACCAATCCATCCCTTATGGCTTACACCAGTGCACGGGTGTTAAAAGAAAAGACAAGGACTTTTGCGGGGAAAACATGCCGAGAACAAAGATTTCAATCAGAAAATTGGTTTTGCGTCAGTGGCAGCTGTGTGTGGCGTAAAGGATCAAGTGGCACGTGATTTAATTTTTGGCAAGTGAGTGCCAAGCCGATTTCATTAAGATTTGTACATTGGACGGTTGTTTTGTATCGCTGTAAAACATAAGAAACATCATATTTTGAAGTTATTTTTATATGGAGTAAAAATTCATTAAACAAACATTTAATATTTAAATTTTACCAAATTATATGACGTTATACATTTTTTTCTTTTGAGTATTTCGAAAGTTGAAGCTGAGCAGTAGGGTTTCTTCGGTGCAATTTCTTTGGTACTAGAAAGAAACGATATTTCCGCCCGATGTTGAATGACGCTATCAAATTAAGACTCCAGGGCATAACCATGAGAGATATTCAAAATGAAGTGCTTGTACATAGACAATTATTTGTTTTCATCGGGTAAATGCTATGAGGGACGAAGTTAAAAATGCATTTTGCTGACTGAACATTGACCCTTGTTGTGCACTTTCACAATACGTACGATCGTGTAAAACTGTGAAGTGGGATTTTGCTTTATGGCGAAAATAGGTGAACATGCTAAACACTACTCACGCTTCGGTGTACGATGCTATGAGGTGTGCAATCATCATAACCAGCCGAATACCATCTTCGACAGTGAAGGTGTCTGCATATTTTCTCACCAAGTCATTGGAAAACAAACAAGCAAGGTGCAATGCAACAGGGTACCGTGTGCTGAAGACTCCCAATAAGCGATGGGTTTAATCCACCGAATCAACGGTTGCAGCATTCTTCTTAGTGATTAGCACCGAACACGGAGTGTAAGGGTTTCTAGTGCTGTGTGCGGATTCGATAGGATTAGCGACTAGTTAACTGACAGCACCAATAATCGAGACTCTCAAATCGGTACTTTCGAGACTTACCATTACCATTACGTATCTTGTTATGGCTGCTGTCTGTTTGTGGATGCTACTTGGCCGTTTCAAGTACAAATAGGAATTATGGAACGTCCTAGAGAATGCAAAATTTGACATAGTCAGAGTAAATTCATAAGTCTTGTAGACTTTTGTAAAAGTGATAAACTTTTACAGAAATTAAAGTTAAATTCAGTTGATCAGGCAATTACAAAAACCATATTGCAGCATTATTTTCATTTGATGATATTAATTGTGTGTTGATTTTATCTACGATTTCGAAACATCGATTAATCAGGAACGAAGCATTGTAAAAGTGAAAGTGACATGCAATCGTAAGCTGACGTTGAAATTAAACGACGCGTCGGTTTTAGCACATTGATTTTATCGTCGTTTAAGCGAAACGAGAGACAACTTTAAATAACAATTTTTCCATATATCACCATTTACTAAGGTGATGATCAATGTCATTTTTGGTTTGATCGTTTTATGTTTGAGTTTTTATAAAGTTAGCAAAATAATTAATTAATTTACACGTAATAAATTCGTGATACCAGTTGGGTGGAAAATTGTCATTGGTTATAATTTTATTTAAAAATATATTGAATCACTTCAATTCAATCTCAAATGCCTGAATCAAATGTAAAATGTGTAAAAGAAAATTGATTTATTCGACATAATTTATACACCTACGTGAATGATAACATATTTTTAAAATGTGTTGTTAATATACGTTTCTTTGTTTTAAATTTATGCAAGCGTATAACGTCATCACACAGGTTAAAGGAACAAATGAGCTTAATTTACAAGAGCAAGATAGCAAAAGCCGATTTCAAAGCCTTACGTTGATGACTTTGTTTCAATCAGAAGACATTTATCTTTAGTAAAACATAAGAAGGATGTGAAATCACACAGTTATAGCTGATGCTCGAAGATGCATTCAGAGCGGTCAGCAGGAAACAAAAAATAATGATAAACCAAATTAGCTAGGTATCGTTCAATCTTTCAAACCATTCCACATTCGTAACCATACTGCGCTGAAGAAACTTGGGTTTTTTTTATTAGAAACCTTTAGTTCCTATTGCAGTGGAAAGCACTAAAATATTCTCTCTTGCATGAGAATTGTCAAGTGGTTTTTCAACTACAAGTTCCGAGAATATTACGTTGCATGGAGCTATTTCTGTTTTTTTGGCGAAACATGAAGCTGTTAAAATATTTGGACACATCCGCTGACATACCGTCATCTGCTGATAGCGTTTTGTTTTCGCATGAAAAAAGTATGATTAACTTATTTAAATCACACACGTTTACACGTATGCACGAACGAGTGAAACAAAAATATGGGTAGCGTATCGGTCAAGCTCATATTCATGGCCGTTTGAGGGAAATGTTAAAAATTTTAATAAAGCCATTTATCACGCCTCGCTCGGAAGGGCAACCGAATTCGGGTCTTCCACCGGAATGCAAGATCAGGTTGAATCGATTCCATTTCTCGCTGTCACGGGTTTTCCGTTTCGAGTGAGTTCCGTCCGACAGCTAAAGCTCACAGCGAGCAGCACTCGAGATTTTGTCTTGCAGACTGGTTCAGGGCGAAGTGGATTGCTCCACTTAAGTTTTAAATTTATGCATCATTCTTTTATTTCCTTGCCCCCTGTGTTCGCACCTTTTCGCGGTCTGGCAGGTATGGTCATGTCGGATCAACGCCCATGTGTTGCTGCCAATTCGAAATCGATAGAATTTCAATTTGTTATTGTTTGCATGAGCGTTACATCGCGCGATTTCGTGGAAGCGAGAACGTCCTGCGTATTGCTTCAGTGCGGGGTTTGCAGCATCGCAGTTGTGCAGAAAATATTCGGTTGCAGTGCAGTGGAGAGCTGCATCATTATTCATTTCATTTTTGTGATTGTGCCATTTTACAGTTAGTTTTTTTTCTTACACCATTATGTTCTGCTCCTACCAAAGAAAGAATAACTTCATATGGAAAAGAGAGAGATTTATTCGTGCACTTATTGTGTCTCGTTTACCAAGATTTAAGAAGACCCGTAGATTGAAGAAAACATTAAATAAAATCAACCTCAGCATAACATTCACGAGAGCAATCAAGCTCCAGAGAGCACAAAACATTATTGCTGCCAGTTCAGGTGGCAACACCAAATACAGAAATTTAGCAAGCATACGATCAGATTGCTCTTATCCTTCCAGTTCAATGGTTTCCTTTGGGCAAAATTTCGCCGAATGTTATTTTTAATTAAAGCTGACAACACACACCAATCCATCATTCATCCGGTAGTCGATGAAGTCGTACAGCGCTCAATTGCTATGGTGGTTATATTTTGTAGAAAGCAACAGCACTTTCCAAATTATATTTGCATTATTTTAAAAACTGTTTACAGATATAGCATTTTGAGAACATTACACGATGCACAGCGGTTTCTGTATACAATTTTTTCGATTGAGTGGCTTTTAATGAAGATTGGTAGGTCCACCCGTAGGTCCTTAAATAACACACTGTTTGGTGTTTCCCACTTTATTTACGACGCATTTCATTGTTAATGAATCGACTAATCAGCGAATGTTAGTAAAATGTTATTATATGCTTACCATGATAGGGTTATAGCTACGTCCGTGGATGATTTGTTACTTTTGTCGTTTTCTTTACGCTTCGGTGTCATTGGTTAATTGATTTCTCACGGATCAGTGTTGACAGCTACTGTGCGCGTTCGGGTTTGGTATCGATTGGGGCATCTGCGTAGACATCCGAGTTGACTGACAGCTTTAGTCGTTTATAGCTTCAGGGCTCAACAGCAACCTCCACGGATTGGGATCGTTGACGGCCTAATTAATTATAAAGACATGGTTGAAGTCGAGCTGCCACTACTAGCACAAGAGATTTCCATCGGTTTGAATTAGATTTACAACTTCTTCGATCCGTAGAGTCGGTGTGAATTGTATGATCGACTGCGACGGTGTTTGTTTTGTGGGAACGAGTTTTTCGTGTTGCGAGCGTTCGAGGTTGATCATTTTCCTCACTCGGAAGGGGTGTTAAACGCTCATAAATAGCCACCAAAAATCCTTCTAAAACGCGAACAAGCTTCGATCTTCCCAGTTTCTGAAAGGCGTCGTTAGGCTAAAGCGTACGGGAATGAATAATAATCGTATCATTAAATATCTATAACAGCAACCGACTATGGTGGTACCGGCTAAATTTGATACAATTTATTTACCACTCTGAATGTCTTCGCTGATTGGAACAAATTGGCATCATTTTCGAGAGCAGCGCTTGTCGTGGCCAATTTTTGCACTTATGTTTTGCCCAACGCCGGCGCGAATGCATGAGGACGCCAACGGACGCTGTGGCACGTACCGGTTTGACAAATTTCGAAGATGCATTCACGAACGGGGTCAGCTCATGGAGAGTACAAATTATTGAATTTTAAGCGAACGCCATATTTCTTCATTTACATCGTAATTGTATGCAAATTTGGCGTTGGCCGAAAAGGAGAAAAACATAGTAACAGTTTTATCGCATGTTCCTTATCGGAGCATCGGAGCTGTGCAAGATTGCGCGGAAAATTGATCGGTCATGATGGAAGCATGTTCCGTATGGTGGTACAGTGTTGAGATGGCACGTTAATAGTGGCAAGGATATCGCTCACGAAACATGAGTAAGGTGTGACATGTGATGTTGATAAAATTGGAACGAGACGTACAGGACACATCGATTAGTTCCAGTGAACAAGGCTCTAAAGCATGGTACACAACAACATCCTGCGCTTATTTTTTGTAAGCTCTGTAACCACTGTCTAAAAACCAAAAATATCGATCAACAGCAATATCACTTCATTTGTAAAAGTCGTTGTTGTACAAGTGTATTGTTTCGTGACACCAGTTTTTTTCTTTTTATGACAAAATCACCATTCATAAAAAAAGAAGACGACATAGAAACAATCAGTTTTTGAAAGATATCATTTGCAAAGTTCAGGTATCCAGCTGTGAGATGTTGTTCCATATCGTTCGTTATAAACATTTTCGATGTAGTCAAATTTGTTATTCATTGAAAATATATGTATGTCCAATTGCTTGCTATTTTAAGAATAATATTGTTTATCTAAAATTTTCAACACAACGCTATTTTAATATGAACTATTTATGAAAGTTTCTAAAATTATTCGTATTTGAAATAGACCTTTTTTCTGAAGTTTGATGTTATAAGTTTATGTGAGCAATACAAAACAAGTAATTTGCATAATTTACGACTCATTGATTTAGTTACCTGCGATTTCCAATGTCGTCTTCCTGAGACTTAATCGTAGGTGCAATAAAAATTAAGTGGCAGGAAAGTACTTGACACCTTAGGAAAAAACGCTACTCACTTCGGAATGTTTCTTGACGATGGTGTGTTTTCGTAATTGTCGGATAAAAAGGAAGAGACCACAAAAACGCTCCATGCAAGCCAAATGCCAACAGGTGACACAGCGGTGGTATACGTTTGACATCTTTGTGTATCGCTTCAGCTAGAAATTGGTTTGCAAAAAGAAGTGTGACTGCGGTAGCGCTGAACTCTGATGCCGTTCTAGGCCGTCGTCTGTCGGGTTCCATTTCCTCTGTCAGCCCTTTTATGGAGTCTTCAATACAAATTGCTTTACGATCGTGTAAGGAGAGTTTATCAAAGCGTTCGCGATCGCATGGACGGTGTAGCGTGTGCCTGTAAATGCAGCGAAGAAAACGAGACTAGACTGCGAAATGCCCGGTGCCGGCACATCCAGCTGCAGATCGGATTTGCTCGCACCATAGGTTTGGCCTGTTGGTAGCATCAGCATGAAAGTAGCAACTATTGTGCCGCACGCATAGACGACAGAGCAGCCCATAAATTGCATTATAAAAGTGCTAACAGATTGTCAGTGATACAGTAAGCTGAATCGGTACGGGAGCCGATTATTCTTGGTTTCATGGTTGCATAGTTTGTGTGGTAGAATCTATTATCTTCCGAACGAATTGCGCAGTATCAATATTGGTACAACAAACAAGGTATCGTTATTTATGGCATTTCGGCACACTTTTCTAGTTTCAAAAGAAAAATGTAGTGAGAATAGCGATTAGTGAGAATACCGAAACAAGCATTTTATTATCTGAATAGCCAGTATAGCTAACAAGTGTGGCATTTTAAATGCCACATGGAAGAACAGTATGAAGCGTGTGTATTTTTAATTAGTTTTTTAAGCAAACTACAGCTGTCGAAACGGACTAGAACGATTTGTTGTCAAATCACTTCTAATTATTTTTATTATAAATGTTTTGATTCTTAATATAATTACCAATACATCGTTTGCTAAAGTAAAACAACAAAGAAATAAGCTTGTCATGGTATGTTACTAGTTGATTTGGCCGTTACGGTAATAGCAAATTTAAAAATACATTTGTTATGATACACAATGATCAACAATGAACGAATGTATAACACAAAATGGTGTTACAAAGGGACAAGTGGCTATCGTGTTTGTAGCCTCTGGCCTGATCTTTCGTGCAGTATGAGCTGGAAGTGAATGTCTGAACACGGCTCATCCATAGGCAATGATGCGATATCGTCAACATGCCTTTGACAGACAGCGACCTGCTTGCGTTCCGACAATAATCTAATTTGCTACGAAGCGGAATAAAATTACAAGGAAATGCTACCTCCCAGGAGGATTCGTTCCACGCGAATGCGGTGTTACTAAAAAACTGGCCTAGTGTCGCATTCCAATCAATAGCTCTTCGTGTCATCGGACCGCCACATCGTTGGCTGGGCACGGACTGGTACAACGTTGCACTAGCGCTAAGGCTGACAAATGCGCATCACTGTTCACGACTGCGTGCTCTCATGAATGGTAATGAGGCTGTAATGATTCGATCCGGGATGTAACCAAGCGTTGACAAGCGAGCTGCGCTTGTGCTTACGCTTTCTGATAGAGTGGCGAAAGGAGTAATTATTATTCGACTGCAAAGGATCGATGTGATGTGTTTCGAACTTGTTCATTTGTCAGCCTGAAGTGAGCTGATTATTGAACGATGCTGGAAGAGTGTTTTTATGATCGTAATGGTTTAAAACATGTAAATGTCGCTCATTTGCCAAGCTTTTCCCTTTATCACATGTGTTATGTGTAGTTAAACTGCTTTAATGTAATAAATGCTTGTATCGCTTCCTATCAGAACATTCAAAAACGTCATTTCTTAGTTTATAATTGTTTTCAGTTAATGTAGTTGTTAATTTAATTTTTATTAACATTTTATAATTATATTGAACTATGCTACAATTTAAAGACAACCTCGCCATATCAGCATTCAGAGCGGAAGAAGAAAATCTGTTGTGTATAATCAAAATTAAGTTAAAAGAAACGTATTGTATTTTAAAACATCTGTTACGGCAACACAATAATACATTAAAAAAATTATTTCTGTTTTTCTTTTGTATTAGATGAATCAACAATGCAAAGTATGCGGCGAACCAGCAGCAGGATTTCATTTTGGAGCATTTACATGCGAAGGATGCAAGGTAAAATCATGAAGTGAATATAAATTTTAATTTTATCACAATCCGATTATTGCTTTTTTGTAATTTCAATAATGCATTTTAATTTATTTTCTTAACATTTTTTTATTTAATTTTTTAACACAAAAAACCTTATAAAAATACCCAACTATGTACAGCTGAAAAGAGTTGTTGAAAAGTGTAGTCACCAATAATAATACTTAGTAAAGAAAAGTTGCAAAATTCGTAATGTGTTTCTGGTGACATGAATTAATCTCAGTGCTTTAATCTCCACACCATTTTGTATTGCTGCGATCGTTCAAGTTACTAATCAAATATGCAATCAGCCGATTCTTCTTCCGTGGCTATTTGTAAGTCATTTCGAATCGCTTGCCAACGGTTCGTCATGCGCTTTTTAACGCTTTCGGAAACATCAAACATCACAAGCTGCAATGGGTGATAAAACCCGATAAACGGCGGTATCGCTTCGGCAATGAGCAGACACCATCGAGCGTGATCAAGTTTTTTTCCCCAGCCAGAGGACGTATAATCAATCCCTGAAATTGGTTCAATCACGGGTAGCAATCAAAATAAAAAGACTACACGCCAAAACACAAAACACCTGCAAATAAAACGGCATACCCAAATAAGTCTCGGGCAGATCAGAATTTCGGCAAAGGCTGGTCGCAGGGTGAATTGAGCTATCGCGCGAATTGCATCGCACAAATCGCACAAAAATGGTGCCGTCGCTTCGACGCCTCGTACGGATGGTTGCAAGAAGTAGAGATGGTGAGACCTCCGCACCATTGTGGAACCCCGAGTTCGAAGCGCAAATCTCGTAATAAAGTTATAAATTTTTATGTTTACTCGAAAATATAACTTTATAAGGATTTATAACCTTTTTATGGCGGGAGTCCAGCGAGCACCAGCGAAACCTTCG
Organism: Anopheles funestus; assembly: GCF_943734845.2. Taxonomy (NCBI): domain Eukaryota; kingdom Metazoa; phylum Arthropoda; class Insecta; order Diptera; family Culicidae; genus Anopheles; species Anopheles funestus. The sequence continues at coordinate 48,204,283 of NC_064599.1, forward strand.
GCACTAAATGGTAGACCACTATTTAGGGTATTCAGCACTTCCACTCAAAGAACACCTTTTTCACCTTCAAGACGCCATCCGGGGCGCTCGGGCGCTTTGGGGGCAACGGCTATGAACAAGATGTCCATGGTAAGAAGCAAGTCGATCATCATCATCATCACCATCATCGTAGACCTGCGATTGAGCGGTCTCGGTCTCAGGTCAGTTGTGCTCTCGATAATCAGCATAAAGTTGATATTGGTCAGATGCACTGGTGAGAAACAAAAGACGAGTCGTTTGCAACAATATTTAGTCGCATGGGAGCAGTTTCCTTCCTCAGCAACTTGTTTGTGTGAATGACGGGTCAGGTCAAGTCGATGTCGAAGAAGTATCAGGGAAGGGACGGACTGACAGGAAATGATAAAACGAAAATGAATCGATCACAAAAGATCACCTTAACATGCCAACCAGGTAAAACTTTAGCAGTACAATATCGCTGATTCACGGCAAACATAGGGAGCAAACCAAACCAAACAGAACCAAACGATGCGATATGCTTACCAAATTACAGTGTCCAGCGATGTGACACATAAATACACGGCAGCATTGGTGGACTGTTTTTCACATACCATACAGACGATGCGCGATGCGCTGTGCGATAATAATTTAATAAAGCTCTAAAGAAAGGTTGCAAGCTCGGCACCATATCGGACACACGTCGAGCGGGCAGGGGAGCTCATACGAGGAGCGCATTTCACGTGGGCAAGACGGGATACACAATACGCGAGATCAAGGGTCTCCAAGAACAGCTTCTTTGCGAAACGTGCCAGTTTAATAATAATAATGCCATCAGTTTTTATGAACAATCATTAGAGAGAGAGCGAGAGTCCTGAATCTCTTGAGGCACTCGTGGTCGGTGTGAATCGCGCGAAGGTGAAATAATTTTATAGTTATGGAAGACTTTCACGTGATGCTGGTTATAGGTCTAGTGGCCGCATCAATATGGTATGGGCCGAATGTTTCAATCGGTTGGGACGTTCGTTCACGACTCCCCATCCTCTACGGTCCGGTGGCTCGTTTCAATCTGTGATATTTTGGATTCGTTATGGTTCGATCTTCGATCTACGTGAGCTTCGGTTCATTGTAGCCATGGTGAGCATAATTTCCGCCTCATGTTTTTTACCCGACGTTTGCATGGGTTTTGGACAAATAGTGGTGTGCACGACAAGCGACACCGGGAACATCAAGCTCACCTGAATTCAATTCGCATGACGGGATTCGGATGATCACACAGAAGAAAAAGATGAAGAAAAGGAAATTGCTTCATTTATGTGCTTTTCAAGTGCCGAATCGTGCAAGTGATTCATTTAATTTTACTACCACTGTGATGACTGTAGGCGATTGTGTTGGCTATTTAGGCTTAATTAAATATGCATGTGAATCAACGGTAGAGTAATACTTTTGGCAGTTATGAAAAAGTGAGCATATTCGTTTTAATGTTTGCACATAAAGCATCAAGCGTGTGGTTCGAGAACATGTAAATCTTGTAAGATTGCTCCAAAAATGGGTGAAAAATGTTTCGCAACCATCGAATTAGAAACAACGTATCGGTATAAAATATGATAGTAGTTTCTGCATCGATTTATAAACAATTAGCATTATATGAAGAACGCTCCAAAAAATGCTTCCGGATTGATGAACGTGCTATTTAGACAGCTGCAGCAACATTCATCACTGAACTGGAATCTAATTGCTCAATTAGGCAGTCAAGGAGCGGTTTCAACAGGAAACTAGTGCGCCTCATCAGTGGTAGGTAACCTGTCAAATTTTATTGCTGTTCTAATACCGTTGTTCCGTTTGCAAAAGTATAACGAACCATTCATTCCTGTTTAAAGGCACTGTAACAAAAAATATCGCGCTCAGGCGATTCGGTTCCGTTTGCCAACCACCGTGTACTGGTAACATCATCTTGACTTATTCAAGGTAAACAAATGGCCACCTTCCTTTCTGCGCCTCTGATGGACGGTAACAATAAAAAAAGGAAACTAGTTCGATAAACAGTGCCTGCTCGCATATGAGCTGGAACGGCACGAAGGTGAAGAATTGTACACAACAGCAAGAGACCTCCGAAATTGGTGGCCCTGTGTTGACCGATTTGCATAGCCTAGTGTGAGCTCATCGCCAACGTGGAAGTACGTACTGGTTCGAAACTGTTTGATTGATGATGTTTTTGATCCAATTTATGGTCGAACAAATTACACTTTGACCACGCAATTGTTGGCAGCGGGAAGAACAGTGCCGATGGACCTTTCTTCACCATATGCCGCGTCGCGGAACGCTGCTCGCGGACACTGTGGCCTGGCAAAGGTTGCGGAGTGTTTAACCCAGGGTCGATCGGACTAAACTAGTGGTGTCTACTTAGGCTTCCGCAATGGTTGCGTGACGCAGCATACGGAATCAGCGTGAAGGTGTGCTTTTTGTAGCATTTGATCAATTTTGTGTGAACAGTCGGGTCATTAAATCAAGCGGTGCAACCGATTGATCGACAATGGCGGTATCAGAAATGGTGTTTTTTTTTCTTTCGGCAACATAGCTTGACGCGCAGTAGGAAGCTTGCATGTTTGATAAGCATTGGATTTTCACATATTTAGATTATTTTTGAGTGATTTAAATATTTGAAGATACATTGTGAAAATGCTGGAAAAATAAACTTCATTTAACTGACACATACAATGTGTCAAAGGAAACACACTCCACAAACATTCATTTGTAATTTACGTGTTTCTTTTCTAGATAAACTGATTTTGTTTCTTCATTTAAGTATTCAGTTCATCTGTGTAAAATACGAACCTTTACTTTCCTACCTGTTTTTTTTGCCCCCCTAGAGCGTCTAATTAGACGTTAGACATTCCACGACTCGAAACACGGTTTGCTATAGCTCACTACAAAAGGTAGCTTACGGTAGCGTTAGTATTCTGGTTTTTTGTTTGGTTCAATGATTTATGAGCGAAACTTTCTTGATCATTTGAAGCTCAGGAAGATCACGGAGCCGTGTTACGTCAAATTATCTTACCTGAGCGGCTACCGTTCGAAGTGGTGCGCTTTGTAGTTCATATTCCCGTGAACGGCTTCACGAATCTGATGTTTGCTTTGGCTCATAGTGTTAATTATCGTTTTCCTTGTTGTGATTAATGACCTATCGAAAACTCCGTTAAGTTGACGGTAGTTGAATCGCATGTAAAAGCAAAAGGTTACATTTTTACTATACTATCCAACCAAAAGGATTAGAAGCGTTGAATAATGCAATAAATTCCTTGATGAATAAATATTACCTTTGAAATTTGAGACGTTTTTAGTTTGATTCACGAGGCGTTTGCAATATTACCATACTGTTGAACAGTTATGCAAGATCTGGAAGCAATACTTGCGATGTAGATTTTTTCATTGGTCCTCATTACTAAGCAGTCAACTTAAACAGCAGCGAGTGTGACGATCTTGATGACGAGCTTGTACTTGTGAGTAACGCTACAACGCATGAACTGAAAAACCATTCCTTCGATCCGCTAGATCAATCGATCCAGTTTTGAATGGAGTAGGATGTACGATTACAGTTCCTGCACAGCGACTACTAGCGACAGAAATCTATCGATCTTTAGTGCGATTGAACGTCGTCGAGCGTCCCGCGTAGAGACTTCACTCGAGTATCCGCTGTGCAGGTGGAGGTGAGTTGAAGGCTCTTGAAAGGCTTCAAGAGGAAATGAGAGGCTTTCATGATCTTGTTTCGTCGATCACCGTATGCTGTACGGAGGCTGGTTCGATCGGATCCGGGGGGGTTAGCAGAAGTCAAATCAGAGCTTCTCCTGGTGCTGTTACGGGGCCGACTGTTGTTTCGATTTAGTACTTCAGACCGATCGCAAATTGACGTGAGAACCTTGCTCTTGAGCTGATTTACCGATCTGCCGTGTTTGTTGCGACGATGATGGTGATCTTCGCGATGGCATTGGAGGCTCGATACAAGTGTTCTGATTTCGAAAGGTTAGTGTGTTTTTATGACGTAGACAAGTGAAGGCAGATCAGTTAGTCGTTTCGGAACAAGATCGTACGTTAATCGTCTTTGCCAACGTTGCCCAACATCCGTTCCCATTGTTGCTAGAGGTGTGTTTGATGCTAGTGTTAGTGACGCTTTCTTTCATTTCATCGCCCTACGCAGATTGTATGTTGATACATATGAAGCAATATACGCAAGTTTTAGAACTTTAGTAAAATTTAAGTAACAAAACAAACAAGATGCAACTATTGTATAATTGTATAAAACTCTTAGTCCAATATAAAATGGTCACAAGTTTTAACGGTCAGTGGAAATGATGAGCCATAAGCATTGCCAATCGTAAAGGTAGTAGCAAGAACATATAGAAAACAGCTATTTATTTGGGAAAATGACCTAAAAATGGAAAATTGTTCATGTTATTTATGGTACGGAAGTTAAACGGGAAACACATTCATCCCATATGAGCCTGTAAGACAGTTGGTTTTGGTCAAATGCGTGGAAAACATTCTGGATTTCTAATTTCCATCATGCTGCTACGGGAGCAGACTTTGCAGTAAGACTGGTATCCCAAATTGATACAATTTGTACACAACCGGATGCATCAATAAACCCGTTTTGCGCTCAAACTGGGCGCCAGTTTCGCTCTCGGCTCAGCTCAACCGAATCGTATCGGTAATTGTTGAATAATGGGTAAAATTAGAGTAATGATCATTATTGATGAGGTTAACGTTAATTTCACTTTTGATTGCAGCTTCCCCGGTCGCCGGCGTTCATCTATTTTCTGCGGAAGATTCCACACACCCCACATCGTCGAGATGTGGTGCAAGGGCCCAGGGGTTTTTCGTGTATTTTGGTCTGTGAAATTATGCCCGTTTTAGTAAGTTACAACAGCAGCAGCAGCAGCAGTAACAACGCCGATAGAAGCAGCTACTGCTACTGCCTATGCACGGTGATTACCAACGTTTTTCTGTAGCAAAATACATTGCAGGAAAATGTCGCAACATTAGCTACCCAACATGATCCAATCGGTTGTCTCAGCGACAGATTGACCATGGTGTATGTCTAGGTGCCGATTTTTTTGATCCACCTGCTGTCTAATGGAACCCGCCTTGCCGATGCTTCGTTTCAACTAAAATGAAGCAGATCATTGAAGCGGTCTCCCTCGGGGCAAACGCATCACTTTCCAAATTCATCACAATGGTTTGCTTGAAATAAAAATAAAAAAATCCCATCAATTGTGGCACATGGCACATGTGCAGGAGTAAAGAGTAGAGCAATAAAAATTGCATTTGATTCAGTTTCATCAAAAAATCAAAACAGACATAATTTATCAAAATTTAGGTTAAGACAATCTTGAATTTGCCTCCCTTGCGCATATAAACTGGACACCCTGGTCGTAAAGCGTAAGGGTACCGAGATGGGTGGCATGGATATGTGTGATCGGCATGAAGCTACAAATTAAATTAGATGAAAAGGCCAAACGCTCATTAATCATCGCTTGTGCATACAGTAGCAAGTAGTGCATGGAACGATGAAAAACTAAAAATCTGCTTCATATCGCTTAACCAGTCGTTTCGGATGCCCCATTGATGCGAGAGCGCCTGGTAAGCGAGAGTAAAAGTATGACTCTTCATGATGCCGGTAGCTTTTGTTTTCCCGAAAGCACCAGTTAACAAGTGCTGCTGTAACCAAGTATGGTACATTTACGATCCAATTTATGCAAGCCAATGCCGTTGTAATGAACGATTGTATATGAAAAGCTATGTTTGTATTTCAAGCAACTACGACACACCTTTTTAAGCTCCTTTTAGCCTACAAGTGATTAACAACAAAATATCATTTGCAATAAAAATAGTCGTTGATGTTTAATGAAGTCCCAGTTTATTTCCTGCGCGAAACAATACATTACAGTACATGTTAAGGTAAATTAAATGCGTAAATAAAACATTTAATTTACGATCGGTTTATAATTTAAGTTTTGATCGAATCTCTCCAAATTATGCCTTGGTTATATACAAAAATTAAAGATAGTTTAAATTACAGCCTAATTGTATAAGAGAAGCGTATAAATAGAAATTTGGAGATTTGGATTGGGACAAATAATCCATTATTGTTTATTGCCAATATGAATTGACACAAACTCGCTTATCATCGGTTTACAGATATTTAAAGAGTTGAACTGTTGAAATTTCAAGCTAGAACATCCACAGCTTGTTCAATATTTTTTACCTTCATCATACCATATTAATTGTAACACTATATATAGATATACATACTGCTAATAATAAGATTGATATGCTAATAACTGCCAAAAACCCCCATCATTTTGGCAACCAAACAACCACATAAGTTCATAAAGTTTTGAAGATAAAATTTCACCGATTATAAATTCTGTGTTAGTGTGAAGAAAAACTAGCTATTTAGCAGTTAGTACCATTGCTTGACTTTTCCCCATTTCCCATGACGAACGAAATGCAATATACGTACATAGTCTCTACATGAAAAAAAAAACTATATGTACCTCTCATGATCCTCGTGAATTCCAGAAGAGGAGAGGTTAATTGAATAATAAATTAATATCTCTTAACACTATCGTCCGGTTGTAATCTGTAACAGGTACATTATGTATGCTGGGAGGCGTCCACGGTTCGCTAGATAAGTTTCAGCCGTAGCACGACACCGACACAATCCAGCACCCAGTGCTTTGCGTGCCACGGCGGTAGAAGATAGTACCAAAGTATAATCGTCGCTTTAACGCAGCCCTATGGGCAGTGCGGTAGGAATGGCAAGAAATGCTAATGGAACTGCCCACGGCTCTTCTTACGAGTTGCTTGCTCATGACTCCTGGTTCCAGAATCCGGACATCAAGTCCATCGGCGGCCCACATTTCCCGGGGTGTTATCTGCTGCACTTAACGAGAATAAATTGTACACAGCTGCTTCACGCTTTGCTGTGTAAATCAACTGGAGAAGAAGTTGTACGAACGCTTGTTCAAACAAATTGATAGCTGATAGCGCCGAGCGATAGCGCGAAAGTGGATCGGTTCAGAGCCTCGGGCTTCATTCGCAGGTGTATTCCCTTACGAGGTTGCTAGTTAACAGATCAAAGATCGTGTTAAAGATTGACGCCGATAGACAAACATTGATGTTTGGTTAAACATAGTATTCTTCCTCAGCACGTAGTACGAAGATTGATGCTCTTTATTGTCTCATATTTTTGTGTTACAACAACAACGCGTTGCGGGTAAAAAGTTGTGTTCGGTTCATTTTCTGTGAGTTCATAACATACAATAGAAAATGTCTATGGTATTTGTGTGTTTTATTACCTTTGCCAACTGAAGACATGCATGCATTGCATCCAAACGCATGCCGATTGGCAAACACTTTGCCTTGAATGCAAAATTAGGTTGAAAGTTGAGATTCACTATCGAGCATAAGGCGCATTGACTGAATATCTAGCATTATTTAACAGGTGATGGCGGCACTTGCGTCGGATCAATTAACCTTTTGGCGAACTTCTTTGTCCGGGCGTAGTAGGTAACGGCTGCACTGTAAGCGAGAGCGATGAAGCCATACTTGCAAGGAGCGACTCCATGTTCGTGTCATGACAGACCATAAATCACATTCGCTATTCCATGGGTCAGCTAGGTTTCTAGCCAACGGATTCGGTCAGGTTCCATCCACATTCTGAGTCCCGCTTAATACAATGTGTTGTGTTGCACAAATTGGCACTATACCATTATTGCCCTCCCAATCACTGATGTGCAGGGCAAGGCTGCGGACTTCGACTCACTGACGGTGCAGTCTAGTTTTGGAACAGAAAAGGCAGCTGCTAATCAGTGGTATGGAATAGATGTTTATAAATAATCTTTTATTGCATCGTAAAATGTGTACTTTCCAGCACATTTTATGCGTGATCTCTGGGACAAATAAAACCAATCAATGGGCACAGTTGGCTGCGCGTTTACGGAGCAATGTCCTCTCTCCCGATAGAGACTACATACTTCACCATATCCCGAGCATCAGGAGTGAGCTGATGGCTCTTCGTAGCGTTGTTTAAGAACTCTTGGTTCGCGCAGGAAAAGTGGCGAGTGCGGTGGAAAAGAGCGATCCTGTGCGCTGCTTCCGTGAAGAAAATGTGACTTTTCAGGGGGTCCGACAGGTTGAAATCGCACTAAAAGTCGTTCAATGGCAACGAACGACCATTTGTTTCATCCTTAGGTCTTGATCTTCTGCGGCTCGAAAGGATTGGAACTTATGCGGTGCATTGCGGTACTGTTTTAATTTTATCGATTATACCCATTTTATAGCACTTGTAACCTTCCTGTTCCGAACGAACCGGGACTTGGTCGGAGCCGAAAGCAATAAAAGAAACTCTTAATTTAATTGATCTGCTTTGCTATACAGCACATAGATCGCTCGATCGCATCGTACAGGCCCCACCGTGCGTCCGAAAGCGTCACAGCGGACACACCACCGGTAACTTACTGTTTCCTGGCAGCTTTGCAACTCGTCTGAAGCAACGGTTTTCGCCATGTTTCACAAAGACCTTTCGCCAGGCTGGGTGCCTACGTGCAGAAAGCGCGAGCAGGGCGACAGGTCGATTGCTGGACGTCGTCGTTGCTGTCAATGCAGGTCCGTTGACAGAAAGATAATTGTTCGTGATCATCTTCACTGTACCAACTCAGTGGCAAGCGCCGGAATTCCCAGGTTACTTTATGCGGTGATTTTTTTGCTTCCTCTGCTTCGTTACGACGTACGACTCTGTTTTAAAATTAATAGTCTAGTTAACAAGTCGTATGTGCATTATGAGACTCTACGTCCTCGGACATTACCGGATTTTGCGTCAGTCGTGCTGGGATGATGTTGTTTCGATTGATGACATGCTGCCAATACATCGGTTAGCTGCATTTGGTAGCTGTTTGGAAAGACAGTTTAGAGAGAGAGCAGGGCAACAAATTGGTTTAGTTTAATTCAAGAAAAACTTAACTTGTCGGTTTCGTCAATTACTTTAGTTAATTACTTGCATCCAAATGCAACGTTCATAAATTTTCATTAACGATCAGAGCTTGCAAAAGTTGAGCAAATTTAGAAGATATGTTGTTTTGTACAAACACCGAAGTAAAATAAGAGCATAGATAATGCTTATCTTATTTCGAGAAGTTGCAGATATTTATCACACAGAACGAAGCTGACGTTGCTAATCAGTTTTTCCGTTTTTCTTTAAGCGGGATGTAATCGTGCTATCAAGTACGCGACGCTCACTTATCGAGACGCTCTAGCTGACCTTCGCTTATCGCCTGTGTGGTATTTTGAAATTTTACGAGCCATCATTAAGCTTAAAGATTATCGAAAATTAGTGCCCACCGCGTTATCCTCTCCAGGCAGCCAACGAAACGAACATGAGAATGGTTTAAAATAGCAGAAAATATCGAAAGGCAAAAAAGCCGACCATTCCGTTTGCGTGGACAAAGCTGAACAAAGTGTACATTTGGCGAATGGGTTCCAGAGGAAAGTAAGTGGATGCGAAGTCACTGCTGGTGGGATCCCAAAAGACGATCCAAAAAAAAAAATAAACCCGCGAAGACGACGCTCCCGAACCCCCAGCAGACGGATGCTGAAATTGAAATTTTTACGATCCAATTGAGAGCACTCTTAAAAACCGATTCTCATTCACCGAAATGGGCCGCCCGGTGATCGCAATGAAACGCACGAACGAAGGCAGGTGGCTGTCCCAACGGACTGCGCTGGCGGACGCGGAGAAGCAGGAAACCACAAAATCATGCTGCTTAATTGTGCTGCCTCATGCTAATGCTTCTGTGTCGCACTTCCCTGTTTCGCGATCCCTTTGCACACCGCTAGCGACCGGATCAATCGTCAACGTTGCTGCTCTTGTGCGGTTGAAACGCACATCGACAATCTTTCGAGCGGACAAGTGCGAATTTTATCTTTTGCGAGATCTGTTTTCCCACCAATTTGGCATCGGCAAACAAAAATCAACGCAAATCACCTACATCGACCCAAAACGCGCAATCGAAATGCAATCGTCATCATCGGCGTCAGTACGATGCAGCAAAAGGCGCTCTTGACTGCAACATCTCGTAATGCACGCTTATAATATGGCGGTTATCATCGGAAGATGCGAGTAGTTCAGAATACGTTCTTTGGTTATGTTTCTTAGTGCCTTTTCAACGGATGTTACATTTAATACACAGCCTTAAGCAAATTGCATTAATTTGTTGATCGAATTCGTTGAATGTGTGTCAATTTGTTCGCAAACTGTTAAATGTTTATGCTGTAATAATGTTCATGGCGGAAGAGTTAAATAGTCCAAGATATCAAAAAGTGATGATCTCATAATACTGCGCTGAAACGTTTGACTTGAGCTGCAGAAATAAGTGCGAATCAAATCGAGACATCGAGAACAATTAGAAATTTTTGATTATCAGATAATGTAAATGATTTGAGAAAAGTAAAGACGATCATAAATTTATGAAACTTTGAATCATCGGTAACTTTAACGAGTTGTTAAAAAATGTCACAAGTATGAATTAAGAAATATGCTGGGTTGGTTAAATGGTGTTTAGTTACGCTTTGAAAAGTTTCTCGTTTACATCGTGTTTAGATGTGCTAAGTTCTACTGCACACATATGACGGTGCTTGAAATTTACAGTTAAGTGAATATTTTTTTCAGTTCAAAAACACCCGAAAATGGCCTGTTTCTGTTGAATGGATGTAATATATCGTTTTCGTTAATGTTTAAAAAAAAAACAATGGGCGATGTGCAAAAGAAGTAATTCAACATTTATGCCTCCCTCGATTTTCAGTATGTTTTAGATCATTAACTCTAGATAAAGTGTAAGAAAATGTTACTATCCAGATCTTCTTCAGATCCGTTAGTAACCGCAAGCGGCCTAAAGCTCACTGAACGTCTAGCCTTTGTCGTTTCATAGTGAACTGGCACATGAAAAGTGTGTTAAATTTTATTGTCCAATCAAAGGTACAGCCCTGCAGCAGCGTTTGCTCGAGTTGCCAACTGTGAGCGATTTCAAGCAGTTGGTGGTCGATACAACCAGATCCTGTCACCACATCCGCTGTGATTCGATTTGTTATACTTTTTCCCCACGAAAACGTTGACGCTGAGTTTATCTCTTCTCGGATTATCTTTGGAATCTATCACTTTCTTTGGGCACCCCCAAACTCTCCGAAAGACGCAACGTGTGGTCTTGCTTCACCAGTAACCTGTTGGACGAGATCATTAGACGCGTTAGGGAGAAAGGTTTCAAAGGTTTGAACCAACCGTGCGTATCCAGAGAAGCGCGGGCTAGCAAGCTTTGCTCTGGATCGTTAATTTAGTGTGAAATTTGATTACATGGTATCATATGAAACGAGAAAATGTTAAAGCTCATTCACAAATGAGCTTCTTAGTTATAAGCTTTACAAAATTAATTTTCTCAGAAGCTTCAATTAACCGTTGACTCCATTCTATTGACAGGGTTTTTGTGTTTCTTTAGAAGGAATTCCTCAATTTTGATAAATACACACAAGCATTGTAAAGTATAACGTGAAATGCAGGAAAGCTCAATGACATTTCTTAGCACAATACAATATTTCTCTAATAAATTTACATATGAAGCTATTGATGGATACAAATAGCTTGTTTATAGAAGCAAGCGATATGATTTTTTGTTATTTCGGCCCAAAGCATCCATATTTGTACGGTTCGCCACACTCACTTTCTTTGGGATGCAAACCATTGACAGGTTAGCATCCTACATTCTCCTATAGGTTTGATTGAACGCCATCGCCAGCACCGCAAACGTCAGCACTGATTGAGCTCGACTTAGCTACCATCTCTGACAAAACGTTAAGGGCACTGAAGAGGTCCATGAATTGTATGGCTTAAAAATACTTGTGTATAGCATCTCATAGTTGGGCACCATTCCTTCGCTAGCGAAGAGTATGTGCGCAGGTGCAAAATTTCAAATAAACACCGTCTTTCATGAATACTCTGGCAGACCGTTTACAACCCGAATCCTAAAGTGCTTGCAAGCAATTGGAAATCGTGTTGATGTCGAAGATGTCTAGCTGTCACCCGTGCGCTGACGGGTTCCTTTTTGCCTTACTGCCCAAAAACGCAAACCACGCTTCCCAATGACCGGTGGCTGACACTGATGATAATAAGCTGATGTTTCAATCAGTTCGCATCTTCAACGATGATGTCTGGAACAACGGTGAAGCTTTAGATATTTTGGGGATTTTTTCTGCTCTGGCCTACTTCACTAGCTCGGGAAGATGCTTTTCTACGCCCCGGGCGATCAAGTGGTTGGCGTGTTTTCGAAAATTTCTCACGCTTCGAAAACACCCCGGCAGCCCTTGGGCAATCAAATCGGAGTGTCCACACTTTTTTCTGGTACTGTTCTCTCCCGGTTGTAAGATTGTGGTGTGATGTTATGGAGTCTCTGTCCAAAATGGCAGTGTTCCGCCAATTTCTTTGCGATGAAGGCGAAAAGTAGGAACTGGTGGTAAAAACCTCTCCGAGGGCCTTTGCCTTCCTTGTGTTTTATGGCCAATTTGCTAGATTTATGATTCGTGATGGAATGCCACGAATAGTGTAGCAGTCGCTCGTAAAAGGAGACCAGTCCACACATCACCACAAGAAGTGAGGTGGCAAAACATGATGAATGTCTCGTGTGTCCTGAACTGAGCCCGATTTAGGTACTGGCAGCACGCGACATTGATGCCTAACGAGGAAAGGAACGAAAAAGTCGATACGGCTGCACGACTGGAAGCGGGTCTTACGTCATCGTTTGTAGTGTTGGGTATGGTTTTACCATCAACGCTAGAGATAGCAGCAATATACGAATGTATGGCAATTCTATAAATTGTAGTAGCTGATAGGAGCACACGTTTCGCTTACTGGATCTTTGTTAAAGCGCTGTATCCTCATTACCGATGACACTTCACCTTTTTCGATCATCCGGATAGCGATCATGATCTTCGGCAAGTTAATGAGAAAGGCTTAGCGCTAACACGAAAATACGGATGACACCATGATCGAACCGGACAATCACAACCGTATGATGCCATGTGTTCCAGTATCCATGTTGCCCACTCTGAAGGTTGTAGTTTCATCAAGTGCGCATCTTCGTAAATGAAGGTGCCTAAAAGAGCACGAGTCCAAATACCGTTCACCTGGCTCGTACCCAGTAGAATAATGATCGCCAATGCCAATCGAGCCGTTCTTGGTGAATAAAAGTCTATGTAGTTTCACGCGTCCTTGATATTGCCATCTTTGCTAGTAGTGGGAGAAGATCAACCAGTCGTTACAAATGCGACAAGCATCGTCATACCGTACCTGATCGCAACTGATTAACAAGTAGGTTTTGCGGATTTCTTTGGTCGGGAACAGGAAACGCTGCATGGCATGTGCACGGTAAAATGATGGCGGTAAAGTACACAATAACCTTCGCCATTATCATCATCATCGTCACCTGGTGAATATGGGGATGTTCTAGATGCTGAACGCTTTATGAACTAGCTGTGCCATTGGATTGTTGTTACACTTTCAAACATATGAGGTTCCGTCTACTGTCGGGACGGGAAAAACGTGTTCGTCGAGCGTATCTAAGCTGAACGATATTCACAGCAAAACGTTAAATCATTAGGCGTTATTTACGATCGTGTCACCAATGACTGAGATGGATCAAAAGTGAAGGTAGCTGCTCGGTGTTTTTAATAATGGATTTTCCATAGAATATTACTACATACACATATATAGTTGTTTGTGTTAAGATTATTTTGAATAGCTTTGTCAAATAAAGAACAAAAACTATTTTAAGGAACCTAGATGCATCGATGTGAGCAGATGAAGATGAGTAGGTGAGACTCCCTAGTGAGACGATGGTAATGAAGAAGAACTACGTAATGTAACATACTGATTTGCGTTAGGAGCAATAAAAACAGGTTGTAAATAGCTTCTGTTGCAAATCAATATTAAAAACTAGTTCAATGCACCAGACGCACAGCGTGAGTACAATCACCAGCTCCGCTACCCGCGCGATGATAAAACATTGATGAAGTGTTCAATAATATGAGCTGGAGAATGAGATCGTGACTGTCGCTGGTGCGAAGCGACCGCGATTTGGACAAGATCGGAATGAAACGATGATAGTGCACAAATGTAGCTTTTGACACGAGTGAGAATGCACCTGGAGCTACCAGATGGATGGAGTGGAAAGATTTATCATCTCAGCGACGGGTAGCGCAAGGACGTATCCTTGGGAACCATCAGCAGAAACCAATGGAACCCGCATGATAGCTGTCGATCTTGCTGATCGCGGTTGTAGTGCGATGCGGTACGCGAGATCGGGAGAATGTTGCATAGCAGCAGGATAGATAAAATAGCTCAGATAAGATTAATGTTTTGCTCAAACCACTTAATGATTTCGTCAGATCTTGACGTTTCCAGCGATACAAAGTTGATAGCGGAGGCTTTCGCGAAACAACGCTTTGCACATGTTCATTTTCTACTGCATTTGAACGGTTTGCGTGCCGTACACTAGAACAAATGTTGCATGTTAACAATTATATTGCTAATGTTTTTGATATCACTAGCCAATTATCTAACGGTGATTACATTTTCTTTTCCATTTTCCATTTTTTTTCCTTTCAGTCCTTCTTCGGTCGCACGTACAACAATTTGTCATCAATATCGGAATGCAAAAACAACGGAGAATGTGTTATCAACAAGAAAAACCGAACTGCATGCAAGGCGTGTCGCTTGCGAAAGTGCCTTGTGGTCGGAATGTCAAAGAGTGGCTCTCGTTACGGTCGGCGTTCGAACTGGTTCAAAATCCATTGCTTACTACAAGAGCAACAGCAACAGCAGCAAAAGTCTTGCAACAACAACAATAACAGCAACAGTAACAACAACAACAATAATAATAACGCTACCATCAACAACACCAGCAATGAAAACAGTAGCAATAGTACCAGTTCTCCGGGATTGTCAATCTCCAATGGATTTCTTCCGAGCAGTTTTTTGTCGAACCTTTGTAACAACAACAACAACAACAATAGCAGTGTAAACAATAACAATAATAACAACAGTATACACAAAAACAACAATACGATTAAGAAGAGCTTGAAACGTTCAAGTACCCCTAGCGATTCCGGTGCATCATCTGCTGACCTGGATGAGGGCGGAGGAGGTGGTGGTTGTGGTGACGGGAGCAGTTCATATAAGGAGCAACTTGTTGGCAGTGGAATTATGGAAAACGGTTTTAAAACACCGGATCATGTGGAGGTCAACCTGTCTAAGCTGCCGTTGAAAATCTCCCGCACTCCACCGTCGTCATCGGCCCTCCAGTCACTAGCCGAAACGTATCGTCCTGCATTGCTGGATCGCATGTCACCATATCTACCTGCCGTATCGTTTCGAACCGATGGATCTCCCTTTTTCCCAGTGGCTTTCTCGATCCCACCCGTATCGCTGGCCATGCTTTCCTCCGGGCATGGCGGTGTTCAGCTAGGCAAGCGGGACGAGCAGAGCGAACCCATTGACCTGTCCATGAAGTCTTCTAAGTCATCATCTAGATCCTCGTCCGAATCTCCCCGACGAATACACGATAGTTCTCCACTACTGCCCGATCCTAGTGTACCGGACGACCAGTCCGCGTCGACGGCGATCGCCACCAAGACAGTTCCTCTCGATCTTTCAACGTTTGTGCGTAGCAACAGTCTTCCTGGGTGAGCTATTTTGCCATACACAAAGACGTTGCACGTACTATATTACTACGGAACAAAGCTGTGTAAGCATTTGCGGAGACAAAATTCGTAACAATTTAAATTCCTCGCAGAAATTAAGAAGACAGTAATGTCATGTAATGCAGCACAGTAAAATCTAGCAGTCACGTGAGAATGACTATAAGCAGTCAGTAAGGGACAATTTTGCCAGTTATGTTAACTCTTTGCTCCTAAATGTCAGTACCAACCATGTTAAATTGAAACATTCTGAAACTATTACAGCGATCAAGCAAAAGAATGTTCGATCTTACGTATTATTGCTTAACGAATCAGAGCGAGTGTACATAAATCTTCTATTAAGTATCCATTAAGTAGGTCGATTTAGTTCACATATGGTGCCAGATATCAGTGTACAAATTTTTCATTAGGTGGTGATTCCCGAATCAGTTGCCAAGCTGGTGCGTGCTTCGTAATTTATTGCCAAACTCCTTTTGTTTTGTTCGTGAGGTTTGAACAAATTCCAAAAGTATTACTCGCTAACGACCACAAGCGCAAACAATTGATAAGAAATGGAACTGTTACAATAAAATGAGTAGTATTGCCCGCATGTTCTGTATCGAAATATGGTGCTAGACATTTGCACGAATTAATTTATGAACCTCGATCTGTAGATAGGAACACTTTGTTTAGCGAATTTTTGTGTTTTTTTCTTTCTAAAATGTAAGAAACTATTTATAAACTGAATGCATTTGTAGTGAATAAAAACGTTTGTTTGTTTGATTGTGTATACGATGCGTTGGGGTTTTATTCATACGTAAGGTCTGTGCTGGATATGTTAGACGGAGCAGATGCGGAACAAATCGACGGCGAATGAAAGAAAATTGATGTGATTGTAGTTTTATGTAGGTCATTTCTTTATTACTTATTTGATTATTGTTTTCTTTTTACAACTCTCTTGTACAATGCTATCCACCTGACTGTGGTCATTCATTTGCATTTGCATCGTTTGTTGATTTGCTTAAGTCACGCCTTGTGTGTCGTTGATGTGCAGACTCGCCCGCGGGTGGCCAGCGTAAAGAATCGTTACGATCGTCAGGCACACGTTAATTGATTGCGTAAAGTAAAGCCTTCGTAAAGCTTCAATCGATCTTGTGCGTGCGACGCTCTTCCAGGGCTGGAATGACTCCATACCAAATACGTCCACACTGAAGATGTCTCCCCATCAATTTCCTACAGGTGTTCTACTTATATCGAGTTTCCTTATACAGACTCCACGATGGAGCGCCATAACCCTGCCGGACACCAGTGGATTTGGGACCGGAATGAATCGCGTCAAAATGACAATTTATTGTGTTCGTCGACCAACTCGATCGAAGATGGCTTTCACGGACCGGTGTATACAGCAAGAAAAGGAGAAGAAATAATACAATTTCTCTGAATTCGGCTTGCAGTGTGGAATGACCAGTTGAGATGTTTCTGTATGTATGGAGCGATTTTCAGTTTCAATCTACCATCATCAGCCTCCCACTGTGCGGATGCTGCTGATGACCCACGAATATGTTGCTCAGTGTTCTGAATGTTCAGTAATCTTCGTTTAACTTTAAAATATATGGTTTGAAAATAAAATTGGTGGTTTTCCAATTTAGTTTTGATTATCGCTAACATTTTGAATTACAAATATTAATTACAAGATAAACTTATTAGAATAAATATTTGAATAATTTTTATCACATGCCCTTCATATTTTTACAATGTTAAGACAATTCCTTATACATTTTAGTGAAACCTTGTTTTTTTTTTTTTTAAAATGTGTTTTTTTATTTTACGTTACACCAATATAAGCACTTAGCCCACAAAATTCGAAGTATTTTATATCTTGATGACATAACACGGTTATACTTTGAGGTAAGTATATTATTTTTTAAAGAGGTATCCCTCATGAAAGAGAAGTAACAATTCACATTGGTTTATAATATACTCCGGTTTGAGAGTCTGTTTTTGTTGGACACAATATTAAAAAATTTAAGAGATACCCCAACACTTGTACCACAAAGTGAGTGATAATTACCCGTTTGTAGTGTTTACAGGTTATGTTGCTCCCATAAATGAGCTTTATTTCATAAGCAATTAAAAGTAATGGACTCCTTAATACATGTGATTAAATGGTTTCAATTAGTTTAAATGGACCATTTCATCAATGAACGAATCTCGTTTGGAAAAGTATGACCTGAAGTAATGAAAATTGTACCTCGTAAGATGAAATCTCTCCAATACGCTTTCAGTGTGTTTCTTTGTAGAACAGATTGATGGTTATGATATCTGATTAATAAACACACAGCTGTTCACTTGTGAATCGCCATCTTTCTAAGACTAAATTAAATTCAAAAGTCAGTCATCGAAATTGTATTGCTCGGTTTGTTATCAAACCACAAAGGACTAATTAAAAAGTATGGAATTTGTCACGACGTAGCTTAACACTTGTCGTCATTGTCACTATAATACCCAGACACCATGCAACTTTTTGATTATTTACATCCACCGATACAATTGTTTAAATTATAGGGTGGAGTGCAACGACCGATCTGCATAAACGGATTGAATATCTGGTGAGCAACAACCAATCGATTGTGTACGCACGGGTACCAAGAAACAACGGCAACGATGGCGGACGATTTACTCCGGAGCTACTTGATCGTTCGCTGGGCAGGACACATTCCCATGAAGTCATTAATCGCAAGGTGACCATTTTCCATTTAACATTAAAATGGAGTACATTTCAATGCAAATTCTTTACCAGCAGATTTATCTTATGTTCGGTTTTTATAGATCCATTTTCCGATACGTCCGATTGATGGCTACGCGAGACGTAACGACAAGCACGTGATAGGCAACTTCAACATTCATGTGTACGCCAAGTAAACCGGTATCATCCATGAAGCCGTATGCCAATGCGCATTCTCATTGCTTTTCACATAATTCACAGCTACCATACTGCGCGTGAGCATAGCTTATGGATATGCTTTGTCCTGTGTACATAGTACTGCATAGTTTTGTTCTGTAACGATACTTTGATAAGCATTTTTTCAACATTTTTCATATTCGATGTATTTGAAATCTTTTCGATTTGTATGAATTATGTTTCAAAAAGTGTGTTTTGAATTTTAAATTTACATAAGTTTTAAGTGTTCCTCACATTTAAACATACCTTTACTTACGAATATGTTCTTGAACACTAGCACTAGCATTGATGTCCGAAGCCGCGCACGTGTTTATGTGTGTTTGGTGATGTTTCTGAGTGTAGTATATGGAGGGTAATTTTATTGTCAGTTTCATTGTTTAGCTTTGCATAAATTTTCGTTGATCTATGGATCCATCTGCGCCACGATGTCTTTTGAAGTAAGTTGAGAAAAGGTCTATCCCAAAGTAGCTGGGTCTCAAAGTCAATATTCCTACCCATCTTTACTGACATCATGTTGATGGTCATTTGAATACCCTGCATCGGAATGGAATTTATCTGATTTATCACCTGCACAAGATAGCACCTTTCTTGCATACCTGGTTTGCACACACATACGGAAATTGGCGATAAATATCACCGTTTGGCATACCAGTCGCCCTCAGGGGTATGTTGCGAACTATGCGTTGCATCGTGCAACTGTATCTATCTGTACCATATTGACCATCACCACAAATGGAGAGAGCAGCATCCTTTGTGTTTCACTTGCCCACTTTAGAGACTATGCTACTTTCCATTCATCTGAAGTCTTTGTTTCGGACAGTGAGAACTTTTAGCGATATTTTATCCTACCAAGCTGCTACAATATACTCTTAAGAGCTAAATGTGGTTGTTTTATATCATTTCGCTACAAAACTGTAATAGAGCTTATGAGAGTTAAGGTGTATGCTTCATTTAAAGAAAACAGTACCGAAAAAATGTTTGTATATTCTAACAAACTTTCCCAATATGATACAACAAGAATGCGTCTCATTCCAGCTAAAGGAACAGAATAATTAATACTTTACTCTTCGTTGAAAAATCGTTCACAAAAACACAACTTCAGCCTAAATAAAACATGACATCAGTATGCGCGAAGTGTCGTCGGAACGCGACAATTCCTCAAGGTGCGATCGTTAGATGATATTGTTCAAAATATGTTTCATACGCTCAGCGGCACTACCCTATCGAATCTCGAACATTGCGAGCGTTTCGGGTGACGAATGTAACAAAAAAAAAGCGGAACGTTCCATGGCGCGGAATGTTTGGAACAATTATTTTGTTTATTTACCGTCCAAATCACCAGTCAGACCGCGACAGCTAGCGCGTTGGAGCACATTCCTACCATGCTCGCTATACCCAGCAGAGGATTGCGCTGGAGCAGAATCTTCTTCGACAGCTTGGCACCACAATGTCAACCTGATTTGTCCCCTTTTAGGAATGGGCGCAAAGTATTTTAATTTATGAGACATTTGTGGTTCATATTTCAAACACCATTCGGCAAGGATCGAAGTTACTGCCGGTAACAGCAGCTACAGCCGGAATGCAGAATGGATGAAGGTGTTCGCGGACCGATGGGACACGGTCGTGGCAAATACCGATCAGCGCTGGTACCCTCACCGATCACCGAACGGAATTTCGCTCTGCTCTATGACACTGACGTGACACCGTCAAGGGCGGCGAAAGAAGAAAAGCAAGAAAAATATGGCTTAGGAAACGGCAGTTCTGAAGATTCCGATGAATAATTAATGAGCAGCGAGGCTATAAGAAATGGAACATTACCTTCCTCCGGCCAGCATGCGCGAGTAGAGGGAGCATCCATGAAATGCGCAAGTGCAGGGAAATCCTGACCGGCTCAATGGTGAGAGATCGCAATGTAAGGCTTTCCGGCAGAATCTCCAACCAGGGCGCGATCGGCCACGGTGGCCTCTCACATGTGATCAAACGCTTGCTGTTTAGTCTGTTGGTGTCCGTTACCGGTGTCATGAATACTAATTTCGAAATGCTCTTAACGGACTACGCACTCTGTCTGACCGAGGCTAGTTTTCTGGTTGCTCTCTTTCTGGATATCTTCAATTCCCCCCGATTCCGGTCGAGTTTTGGAAATCGATTCGGCGTGACAAAAGTATGAGCAGGTTAGGGTTGGGTCGAATCATATCGATGCTCGAGTCAATTTGTTTAAAGTGGAGCAAAACCTGCTGCCGCCGTCAGCCGAAAACGGTTGAAGCATACACAACTTTGATTCAATGTTTATCAATATTTCTACTGCCTGATCATCAAGAGTGGAATAAATTAGGAATAAATTTGTTCATAACAGTCTCAGCAGCTCTACTTTCGTGTATAAATAAACCGTCATAGAATACTTCGTCGGAGAACGTGTTTGGTTTTCAATGTACCATGTGGAAGGAACGAAACAAAATAGGAAGCAATTTGTAACAATTCTAAGGTGCCTTAGGTGTAGAATATAGGCATTGGATATATCAACCAAACGGTTAACAGGTTTCAACCGGCGATGTATTTCAGCGCAGGTGTGTCCATGGGAATGTCCAAAACCCAAGCTACTCCAAACTGCTACAAGCATTTTCAAGCTCGCGTGCGTAATGTAAATCGATGCAGTACAGCGAATGGCGCGAAAACGATGTGCCCAAATAGCCACCTATGGGTGTAAAAGAGCGGCACTATTTCCTGCGCCCCGATTTGCCCCGAAATGGAGCCGTTTTTGTATCGAATGAAATCTCGTTCCCTTTGCAGCCGTGCACCACATTTGCTGCCCAGCCATGCTGACATGTCGATTTTGCCGCATAATAAGGTGGTTATTAATTTGGAGCAATTTGTCTCCATCAGTCGAAAGTGTGTACGATGCCAAGTTGCTTTCTGTCCGTTTGCTATCCTGAATTGGTTCGTACCCACTGTAGCGGCACAGTCGTACTTCGTCATCGCAATTGATCGGCTTTCCTTTAGCGGAGCTGTGCTGCACTGCAGGAAGACGGACGGGCCTGCCTTTATACACATGGAACGACTGAACAACAGTTGTCGGATAGTTTTTCACCCTGCCCGATTACCCGCCGTACCGCACCCGACAGGAAATCGAGCGAAATGATCCGATCGATGAAACGATCGATCGAAACGATCTTCAACCGCACCAATCAATCGTCAAGTTGTGCCGCTAAGCTAGCGGAGACAGAGACACACACATTACGAAATTGCACCAACGCGACCAAAGTGAAACGAGACCAGCCAAGTGTGGAACTGCCGCAGGTGCCACTAGTATAAGTGGAAAATCATTTTTTATCAATTTAATCATGTAATTGAAATCATCTTGATGAGGGTTGTTGCGTTTGTTTCGCGCCCTGGATTTTTTTTGCTGCGATTGCGAACTAAACAGTGGACAGTAATCAAGAAACCAACGAGGGTTCCGTGATGCACTTTTGCACTTTTCGTTGGTTTTTATTTTGCCATCACCGTTTTTCGGAGATGCTCCAGAAAAATGCAGAAGAACCCTGTGGCAGAAACAGTGCTTGCGTGATCCTGCCCTTTATCGTGCGTCGATATGGTCAAAACTGTGACTCAGTCGCCGTACATCGACAACGATGATAAATCGATGCACTCGTTGGGTTGCATTCCAGGACCGTGTCGAAACTGTCGAAATGCATAGTACTGGATTCTGTGTTTTTTTTTGTTAGCTTCAGGTCGGCTTCCATTTTTCAGCCATCCGATTTCTCTTGCTCTTCTTCGATGTCCATCATATTCCTTCTCGTACGTATTCGCCACATTTTTCGTTTGCACCAAAAACTACAACAACAACAACAAAAAACAGCCTTGTACAGTGTTGTTTAATCAAACAAATGATCAACAGGGCGAAATAATTTAGTTTCGTCGTGTCCTGGATGGGTGCAGTATATTCGGTTGCTGAAAATTAATTATATCTTTGGTGTTGAGCAGTACGGGGCGATTTTCCCATGTGCAGTCTTGTGGTTTCCCGCCAGACAGTGACAAGCTTTTCATGTTGTCGAGTAAATTTCGCGGCATGGGTGAATGAAACTGGTTTTTGAAGCTGTGTAAAAGTGTAACAAAAAAAAAGAGCTGAAAATGTGTGCCAAATGGATTTGTAAATTTGCTGAAATTTACAAATGTATGTTTACTTTTCAGAATTTTCGTTTCGCACAAGTAGCTCAGTATTGGTAACATTTCGCATTTTACATACATTTTTACATAGTTTTGTACTAGACAGTTAGTTGACTTGTTATTACATGTGCTTATTTCGTCAAAACTGCATAGAAAACTCGGTTCTTCAGAAAGGAGAGCTTTCTTCGCGCGGTCAGATCAGAAGCAAACGCTCCGTTTTCCCGATCTGTTGAAGTAACGATAAGTGCCGCCACCATTGTTTGCACAGTAAACATACAAATTGATTTTTTATGCAAATAAAAACTGGTCCACCGGTGGTGCAAGCTTGCGTGCATCGATCGTGCCTGGCCGCGTTCGTGTGGCTACAGACTCTGATTACAAGCTGGGCGACCAATTTCGGCGAGAATGCCACGGGCTATCGGCTCGAGATGGAAAGTAAGGCCTTCCAGTTAGCGAAATAACATGCGTATGGACGGAGATATTATTTCTCGTATAATTAATTTCTTCTCCAGATCGCCTTTACCGGTTCACTGTGTGACGAGACGGATACAACCAGCGATAATGATAATGAAGGGGTTTATGGCTTTTTCTTCGTGCTTGTACAACCGACAGGGAACTGTGCATTGTAACATTAACAACAAGCGTTGAAAGTAGGAAAAAAATACTGTTGCTTAAATTATTTTACGCTAAATGACAATGTTATTAGCTGTGAGTTGTCTCATCACCTCCTCAGCGGCTTAGTGTCAGTTCGTAAAAATCTATCAAGGATAATATCTGCGGAACGGTCGCTAAATTGTTGGTTCAGTATTATAACACACCCACCGTAAGATATTTTACAGGATACCGTGTAAAACCGAAAACGAAACCAGCGCACCACCGTTACTGAGTCCTTTGGCAATTGTGGCGAATAGCGGTGAAGAAATATATTTACATAATCGGCTTTTACGACCCGATTGCGCTGTGTTTAATTTCACCACACAGCAATAAAACAGCCATGAATTCCTTAATTGAATGCATCCTGACAAAAATATATTTCCACTTTAATCGATTTGTTACAGTTTCCAAAACCCACCGGTAAGAAAACGAAAATAAAAACAAATCGATCGATACATACGCTTTGCCGCAGATTTCGTGAAGCAACCTCGTTTTTGGGTAGTGTGGTAGCAGCTGTTGCGTGTGGGATTGGATGTACATTTCATTCCACGAAATTCCTCCTCAATCAAATTTATATGTTTCATTAGCAAGCACACTTTAAGGCCACAAGTAGTGTACTCCCTGCGAGGTGGGATAAATTTTTCAAATTTATTACCCAATTTAAGGCAACCACACCTTTGCGTTGCACAACGATAAACAAACCACGGGCAGCAAGGAAAGCAACGGAAATGTTTGAGTTTACCAAGGAGCGCCTTCATTTCGTATCGGTTTTTAGTAATGTCGAAGTAATTCAATCTGAGCAGTGGTAAAAATTTTGGCAATCCGTGCAAACATTAATAACGATCATCAATTTGGAGCACATACCTTTAGGGATGTTAAGAATTTGGGAAAATGTTTATGAAAAAGTAGTAGTAGTTAATATTGCACTCAATCCTTTTTGTAGGTTTTAAATAATTTAGTTTCATAAAAAAATATAGATCACACAGAATTTGATAGAAACAGGGAATTTTTAAATAGGTCTGTTAAGAATAATTTTACTATTGTAATAGAAAATATAAGCAATATTTCTGATAATTCTTTTATTGTGAGTTTTTCTCTTTAAATCAACCAAGAAATTGTATGCCAATTCATGCATGAATCCGAATCCATGAATTAAAATTATTGTGTTTTCGTTTGTTGGATTTTAATACTTAATTTCCAATTGATCATTAACACATCTAAAATTGACCGTAGCCCAAATCGATGGTTAGCATACTTTTGATCCGAAAAAAACAACGGCAGCTTAAATATCGGGCCATTGTTGCGTGCCAATGGAAAACGTCATGTTATCATTTTGCTTCCGTCGGACTGGTGAACCAGAATAATCGTGGCTGTTTACCAGAATACAAATGACATGTACACCACCATGGTTTGTGGAATGCTTGCCACTGCACTGAATTGCTCGCTTACCATCGGCATACTACAAAAGGATTCGACGCGCCGAGAAACAACCTGGGTGTCGTTCATAATTCAATCTAAACTTTCGTTCTGCGAATGAAGTAATGCGCGGTAGTTACACTGTCCCCGGGCTGCCCTTTACACGAGAGGATTCGTGCGATTCCGCTGCACGAAGCAAGTGAATAAATCAGATCCAACAGCGAGCGATCGGTCGGTGGCCACGATGCAGCCGTTGCTGCTACTCGTATTTTGCTGCTTCCATCGGCACACATGCGTCTTTTCGATGTCGTACGCAGCACGCACACGCCGCTTCTTCATTTTGCTGTATGCATTTCGCATTAGTTTGAATAATCGGAAGTGATACTGTTATTGATAGTCCTCAACACCGTCAATGCGTGGATGGTTAGCAATGATGTATGGCAAAAATGACACCAAACGTTGAATGTTCAGAATATTTTAATTTCAAATAACTTCATGTATGCATTGAAAACTATGTTTTTTTTTATTATCGAATGATAGTTTCGAAAGTAGGTGTTTTTGTGTGAGTGCTTTAGTTCATTATGTATTATTATATGCAGTTTTCCAACTCTTTGTTTTCGTATACTCGACTTATTAGTTTTCTAATTATTATTAGATATGTTAATTATTTTTATGATAGCTTTGGTGGTTCAGTAATCAATTTATGAAATAGTTAATTCTTTATAACTCGTAGGAGAAGAATCACAACTTTAATATAAACTTAAGCAGATTTACTATAATAATAATATGATTCATTAAATTTACTTTTTAAAACTATTTTTACTTGTTAAAATAAGCCGTAACAGTAAAAAAACTATCCTGACGCGCAATTGCCTACCCTTCAATTACTTAAAAGCAAGGTGAAGGTAATCGAACTGTGCAAGTAGCAAACAGTTGTCCGATTGTTTGATAACGATAAAATGCAACGCCCGCATCACTGGTGCAAAACCTTCCCGAAAGGGCATTAAACCATTTGCCAAGTGCATCCAGCTTCAAAGTGCGGCATTAGCTGGAAGGCATAGAGGCACCGTCTTCATTCCGGCCGCTTCCCATTCCGCGTACGGTTGGCCGGCCTGTTCAAATGTTCGAAGCAATTTGTTGCATTTTCCATAAATAGATCGACAAAAGCGCTTTGCCGCAAAGATCATCCTATGGGAATTATCCGTCCGACTCGGCACGCAGCATCCAACAGGAGCAGCGCATCGTTGTCTTCAACCCGGCATATTTGTCTTGTCGGGTGAAATTAGAACAGAAGCGGTAAGGAGCTTCGATGTACACTGCCTTTCGCAGCAGTGGCAATATTGTGAGGCGTTAAAGTGAGTTTCTAGCGTTTAATGGATCTGGAATTAGACACATATCAACGGTAATTGTCGAATGTGACGTTCGCTGTACGGTCTTGCTTGTGATCGATACCGTAGCGAAACAAATAGGAGTTAAAGAAAAAAAAAGCTGTGCTGCACATTAAAATAAGATGACGCATCCGAAATTACAAAAGAAAACGAAAATACATGAAACTAAAATTTCCATTCGAAACTAATTTAAACTAATTTAGCATTTAGCACAAGCTTCTATGTGAAATTACGTCGTAATAAATTAGCTGCCTGCTAATGTTTCCAAAAAGGAGCACGCACTTTTTGACTGGTATTTCTTTTTTTTTCACACAACAACTATAAACTTAGCTGAGAAGATCGAATTTCATTCCGGCTTTGCATCCAGCACAATCGATTCAATCATGTTGGCCGAAGCGCTTGGAGGAGTGCCGTTTCGACCGATTGCGACCGATGACATCTTCAGTCGTCGGCCTTGTTCACACCGAGCACCGAAAACAAAAATCCTGATCCTGGGCTTGGATGATATAAATACCTCGCTTTAAAGGTGCTATTCGTGATACACGTGATGCCTTGAAACACTGGCGATAATAAATGAAATTTTAGATTGAAGTCATTAATTAGGATAAATTAGTTTTGAATTTCCTTGCTTGCGGATCTGTTTGCAGCGTCTTCTTCCGTGCGGTTTGACGGTTCGTTTCGTTTTCCATTCGCTCGAAACGCTCGTCCAAATTTATTTCGGACGATTTATATTCGAACCCATGTGCCATGATGTGCCTGCATGGGCATACAAATCTGTTCGATACATTTTTCAATGAAAAGATGCAGTGTTATTGTAGTGTGTCCTGTCCCGCAACGAAGGTTGGTGCAACACATCTTTCCTCATTCGTTGTGTTCGCGCATTACTTTGCGTTGCGTTGCCATAAAATGCAATTTAATGAAAACGGAACAAAAACAAAACGCTGGTCGAATGCACTTCGAATGCCAGCCAACTTTTGGCGAATACCATATTTTTACATCACCACGTTATTCAAATTGCACTTGCGCTGTAAAGCAGATTTATTTCGGCTCAAATAAAACAGTAAAATCCGCGGAAAAATCTCGAAATTGTTTTATTCATTTTTGAAAGCTTCTAATTGCACCATATAACTCATGGTTCAATGTCATAAACTGATATTGCACATTTCACTTGAGTTTGTGTTTGTATTTTATAGTAAGAAGTAATGTAAGAATGTAAGAAGTAAAACTCGCTTAAAAGATGATCAAAATTTATGATATTTTGCTATAACAGATAGAAAATATGTTTAAAATATTAAATTGTAGTTAAAAGTTTAAACTGTTTTGTATTATCTTTGTAAGTATATTTTGTGGCTAGTTTAAACTTCGAACTGTCGCTTATAATGTGTTTTGCGATGTAATCAATTTACTACAATTATTGAACATTTATGTAATTCGTGCTCCTTGCTTTTTGTTACGGTTTACTGTTCCATTTTTCCACCCCATCGTAGTAACGGACCCAATTGTACCAGTCTGACCATCCTCGATGGTGGTCTGGCGCAATAAAATGTTAAACATAATATTTAAATACTTAAAAATTACATTGATGACGAAACGGTGCTACGAAACCAAATCACCCTGCAGGCAATGGCACCGGACCTGCAGGACTTTTATTGTTTAATGCACAGCAGTACGAACGGCGAAGAAATTCACTTAACCGTTTTCTCGAAGTACGCAACTGGAAGAAGATCAACGCGAAAAGTCGAGCAAAATTTTCATTTAAGTAAATTACACGCTTGGATGGTCACGTTTAAATCTCCGAGCGAGAGAGATCGAGCTACGAACGCAGCGTATCTCATCGCATCAGCCGCATCTTTGTGGTGTACAGTGGGCAACAACGGTTTTTTTATGTTGTTTTGTTTTGGGGGTTGAAGTGTTGATAAACCAGATCAGTGGAGCTGCAGCTGTTGATCGAAGTTGATCTGGAAAGCGAACAAAAGCGCATTGCAAGCTATACTAGCCGCTGAAGGTGGTTGTGCAATAAAAAGCAGTCGTGTGAAATGAAACCACGTCTTTTAATTTGATAGTGATGTTCCTGCGCTCAAGCGAGCGAAGATGGCAGGCGGCACGCATTGATACTATTGTGGCTTGCGGTTTACTTGTTTTTTTTTTTTTTTATTAACGTTGGTGCGGTCGATCGGCTTGGCGAGTTTCTGCATGCTGCTACACGCAAATTAGGATATGAGAGGTCTGCCATCCGTTGACGCATAATTGATTGTCGCTCTGGTCTGGCGTGACGATTTAATTTTAGGTTTTACTTAAAATATAAACCCCATCAAACCCTATCCATCATTTAAAAAATCAATTTCATTCCGAAGACACGCACATTTAATGTTTACCTGTACGACGCAAATAACGTTTATTCATTGAGTGAAAACATCTTGACGCCTTCATTGCGAGATGCCTGCAAGTGGTGATTTTGTTTTGACCCATCACTGATATATTTTACAAAACTTTCACATTTAATTTACTTTTCGAATGGTTGATTGATTATTAGTAAGTAAGCTTTAATAGCAAAAACGAGATATATAAAATCTAAAAATTAATCCGTTTGTCACACATCCTTGCCGTTCAGAACTTGGTGTAGAGTTTTCTGTCAGCAGGAATGAAGAAACATCCGTTTGCAAGATAACCAAATCATCCGTAGTGGACAACATGTTGCCAATAGCGAACGTAACAAACCATTGCGCATAAATTACATGCGTTGAACATTCGCTCATTCCAAGTATAAGAAGAAGGATTTGCAGTCTGGTGTTATTTTTTCCATGTGTATGTCCCTCTGTGCAGCATAGATGTTACTTGAGTTGCATTTAAACATTGCGTGAAATCCATTCGGATTCAATGAATATGTAGCTAACAGCAGCATTCGTTTTGAGTTGTTAATGTATGCGATAGGAGAAAATTAATTTACATTAAACACATCGACCTTAACATGCAATTTTGAAGATAAGAGCTAGTTGGCCGTGCCCGGTCGTAACTTGCTTGCGCATGCCTATCAAACTTTGCTCCTAGCTGTGTGGGGTTTGTTTTCTGCTGAATGCAAATAACGGCAGCCAAACTTTAGCAATGCCGTTCCTTTTTCGCTTGCGCTTGTGTTACACCATTCAACGTATCGTTTGCTAGGTCATGTATCAATTCATACCTGCTGAATGGAATCACCTTGTTATCAGATTTATTTAATTTCAATTCAAATGTCTATAATTCATGTAATGCGACTATAAATATCAATTCCTGCTGCCGCAATTCGCCACCGTATTCCACAAGTGCTCCGGCGTTCGTGTGCCTCCAGTTCCCGCGAATTGCCTACGGCGAATTGGCGCATCCGTAGTCCGGTGAATTCCCGGGTTCGGATTGCAGGAAAATATGTGCATTTCTGAGACATACTGATCTAAACCTGTATTTCCAACATCTGCTCCGAGTCCAAGATGAGCCATGACAGTGTTTTGCTTCAACCAACAATCTGCCACCGGGTCGTGTTGGCTTCAAGAGCTTCACCCGCCCAATCATTCCCATCGCGCGTATCATTGAATTCGGAAGCTTCCTAGACTGATTGTCTGCAGGGCCGGGCCGGGGCCGAGATAGCCGAGCGCCAGCTAGTGATCTGAACGGAGGTCCAATTCTGGACTATTAATTTATTTTTTGTCCATTCAACTGACAATATGTTTCAGCATTAACATTGTTGATATGGAAAAATTTATGGGATAAAAGCCGAGTCTAATTTGAGATATGAATAGATTATAATTTGATCGGCTGTTTATGTCGCACAGAGAAAGGGACCGGGCAGATTGCAATGGTGGGATATTGCGAGAATTTTTTCCCATAACTGCATTGAGCGCTATCCCTTCTATAGAGCGTCTGTCGTTCCGTATCGGTATCCTTACTTGGCCTTGGTAAGAGTCGCTTATCTTGTGGCTACTGTAATGCCGACAGTGCCTTTAAATTGAACAGTGTATCAATAAATATATGCCATAAAATTGAACCATATATTGATATCATGGGAAAGAATCATCTGAATCGTGGTTAGACCTTCAATGTTTTTTTTTTTTGTAAACCAAATAAGTTCAAATCTATGAGCGATATTTTTTCGCTTTGGGATTTTTTTCCTTTCGAATTGAACTGAAGATTTCTGATTGACATGGAATAATTCTGTAATTTTTAAAAAACAAACATTAACAATTTTGGAAGTATGAAAACTTTGTTAACCGAACAAATGTAGCATGTAAATTGAAGAAGAACGATAACGGAACGATTGACGGATTTCCTTAAATAGAAAAGATGTATTTTCCATTTCAACAATTATCAATCATTAAATCGTTGAAAATATGAAATTAGTTTCTAAATGCGACATAATATAAGTTTTGGCTAATAATTATGCTATACAATTATTAGTGGTATGCTGGATTGGGATTGCTGCTGGCAAAACCGTAGAAGTTGCTCAATGGCGATCGTTTGTGTTTATTGTGGTTGATTTTTCACTCATAGATAAAAAAGAGAACACAATGTTGGTAGAATAAAAATAACAGTATATACATGAAGACATGTACATGAAATATGGAGTTAGTGCAGTATGTAGTTGCAAAGCGAAAGAAGGCCGTTGAAAAGCGGAGAAATGAGGAAGGTGGTAAAATTGAGCATCTTAAAGAAAAGTTCTACCTTCTTCGACACGTCTATCATAGCTGGATTACAACATTATATTCTTTAGTCAATCCTTGCTACGGGGATACAGTCTGAATGCGGGCATGTCTTGTTAGAGACCACCTGCAGCATCGGATTTCTTTATATATCTTTCAATTAAAAAATAAATAACACATGATTGTTTGTCTAATACACCAAAGTAAGTAATAAGAACGAAGATAAGGACACGGTACTCATTGGTCAATTTCTTGCAACACCCCTCCTTTCTCAATGTTACACTTTCGCTATCGTAGTTGGAACATCGCGAAAGTTGCTCTAATAATGCGAAAATTACATCAGAACCAATTGAAATTAAATTCACACCTATCGCTGCCTGTTTTATTTCCTCTCTTACTCTCCTATTCTTATGAATTGAATGCCAAAAGGTTGATGATGAACAGCAACCACAAAAAAATGCAACAGTTTTCGCATCACACAAACCGGACCGGTTTCTAGAGAATCCACACCTTCGTGCAAATTATTTTCTCCGTTCGTTCATCATGGTAATTGAGCAGATAACTATTTTCATAACTCAATCCACTGTGCACCATATAATAGCGGAAGGAGTGATAAAGAAAATGAAACGAATGTACAGAAGAACGCAATAAACAGCGATGCACAGGTATGTGTTTGCCAACAAATCGATTTACTATCATGTCCAGAACAAACTCACGGTGAGCCGGTAATTTCGAACCACTTTCTGTGGTGCGGTGTGGAATGAAAGAACGAACTAGACAATTAAATTGACATTCTTGCCATCCACTGCTTCGACCAGTGCTTTGCGAACGGTAGGAAACTTCAAAGGACGTGTAACATTCCGGTGCAGTGAAGTAACGTTGCTTAATCTAATTACGCTTTAATAATCGCACTCTTATTGCTTCAATTAATGACGATTAGTCCCGGTCATCAGGTACATCCGTGAAGGATGCACAAATACTTTTTCAACTTGGTAAGAAATTGTTTCATACTAGCGAAAGACACAATAGTTCTCAGCGTACTCTTTTTTTTTTTTTGCTCACTCCACTCCATTCCCACCTACTCGTGACGAGTTGTATAAAATGTGCCAGGCGAAATTCGTTCAGTGCGATCGCTGATGCCCGATCACGTAGTCGACCAAGTCGTGCTAATAGATCGTTTCCCGCCGAGTGGGCACGTGCTTAGGAAAAGCCGCCAAATGGCTAAGCAACCTCACCGGTTAAGGCGTCTTCGCGGGCACACGACATTTCAACTGTGCTCCATAATTAAGCGTGTGCGCGCTCACATTTCCTCAGCTGGATACAGTCGGCTGCACGCATTAATTTCGCTACAGAATAGCGCAACAATTGCTAGACAATCGTGAAGTTCGATATTTTCCTGCTGCGAAAAATAATTTGCTTAAATCAAGACATAATCCGACCATCAGCAAGCGAAGCCGTAATCTGTTTTCTTTCGATTGTGCTACAATGTTTGTTTTCCCTCCGTAAATCGTAGTTTCGATTGATGAATTATGTTTTCATCCAGTTTTATGTGCTTGTCTCTACCTGTTGCATTCGTTGTAAAGGGCAAAGAGGACTTCGTATCACAGCGCAGTATCAATCTTTCCGCTGAAAAATATGTTCGAATCCAGGATTGTAACGATGATCGACTTTAGGGCCGTCAAATTTGAGATCGTGACAATGAAATTAGTTTTTTTAGCAATATTACGGTTATTTATTCTATGGTTCTGTTGTTTAATATAAATACATTTACTGAATTAAAAACAAAGATTTTGCTCACATTTCAATTTTGTGTGGGTTTGATTTTGTTTTATATTATCAATTTATTGCGTAACTCTTGCTGCATTAATTCATTTTCTATCCATTTATTTACCTTTACAGATATCTGATACGAAAACGAAAGAAAACAAATTCGCATTCGTGATTACCAGATGATTGTATATGCAATGTAATTTATTTCCGACACACAGTGGATATTAGACCACACAAAGTCATTTTACATCAACGCTGATGATGGGTAGAACCAGACAACGATATAGATTCAGGTAATGCTTTCATTGCTCTTCCATTATTTGAATGCAAAACAGGGCCGCCAACATGTACAGACAGACGCCGTGTGGTGAAATTATGACCAGCAAAATAGAGTTGCCAGTAGAATAATCATTAAACGAGTCTTACATTGCGCTATCGTTTCATAACCTAATTAAACTTCTGTGTGGTCTTCAACCATGGTGGTCGAACGATGGTAAACTTTTCGCTATTTTGTTGTTTTAGCTCCAAACTGTCATCTTGCTTGTAAGCACGTTTAGCATCTTACAGACAGCGAAATGATCGTGTCGATCCAAATGATGGTACTAATTGAGGGATTTATAAAACAGAGCTGAGATCGTGAGAATAAAGACCACATGATAGAATGGATACGTTTTCTTTTTGTCACTTCTTTCAACGGCTGCAATGATTCCCAGCGTTTCCAGTGGTCACATATGTTTGCGTTAAGGAAACCATCCCCGGGTGTACAAATTCTATTGCAAATTGTGACACGACTGTTTGTCGATACTAGAAAGACACACACAAAAAAACACGAAACCTACTCTTGCTGCTTGTAAAAGTGGTATAAAAAAGAAACGAATCATTCCAAAATTGAATAATTAAAATGTATGCTGCGGAAGCTGCTAGTCTGACGCTACACGGTAGACCTTGTGCAAACCGTTTGGAACAACTGAAAGGGCACGTTTGAGCGTGATCGGTTGAGTGCGAAGTGGGCAGGTTTTTTTTTGCTACTGCAGGAAAATAAAATCTCTCTTGCTGGGTGGATAACATTGACACAACCTTCGTGACGATTTTGTTTTAGGATATGTCCCTGGTGCATCATTCGAGGATCTTGGGGGCATAAATGTAGACGTTGCCGATAAATAGGTACCACATTTTACCACGTAAAAAAATCGAAGGGCTGGGATTCATCCCTACACGTTACGTTTCCCGGCATACCTTACAAGCGTGCGCGGTTCTTTAAATGGACATGCAAACAAATTCCCATGGCTCTATTTTCGTATCGACACAGCAAACGATGGTTTGATAAAATACAATCACTTAACATTATTTTACAAAAATATTTTTATTACAATGACATTCCTTTGACACAGTATTTTGGTCACAATATTTTGATAAAAAATAAATAAAAATTTCTGTACTTCTGTACAGATATCAAAAACTTTTTACATTATTTTATTTTTTATTTTTTACAAAATGAATCGTTATAATTGTAAGCGAATTGGGCTTGGCAGTAGGACAGTTTTTTTCTATTTCTATGTGCATCCTAAACGGAACAAAAATTGTTTGCAGAATCCAACGAAAGATAACTGTCGCCCTTTCAGTTGCCCATCTCAGTACGCCACCTAGTATGATCAGCGGCAGAGATATATCAAACAGTTCCATTTCTTCCCTTTGCTTTGCTGGTACGCCGCTCCACTTTGTCTCATTCTTCACATCCATCTGAGGAAGTGCGGTTTTGTAGTGATGAGTTAAAAGCATCCTGCCGACATTGGCAACGGCGGCAAAGGTTGAAATCTCTCCCGCTGCCCCAATGTGTCGTCGGGTAAGGCGAACAGCATAGACGATTGTTCGATGTTTTCGACCTGAAAATACGGTGGCATCGCGACAACAGTGGCGGCGGCCGTTTACATTATTCGCATCTGCAGCGTTCCACAACCAACCGCACCACCGGCCTCCGGCTCAAGCCCTCGCGCGTGGACGCATTGCACAGCGGCAACATGGTGCAAGCTTCGGTACGGTTCCATGTTTTCGTATCATCACATTTCGTTCGACTTCTGTCCTTCCACAGTTCCTGGATGACCGCACCCCGGGCTGAATACGGCTGTAGTCTTTTTTGTTGTTTTGTTTTTCATTTCCATCTCCCGGCTCCGGTGCGCTGTACTGAGCGTAACGTTCGATCCGGATGGCGGCACGATCTTTTAAATAGCTTTGATTTTATTGCAAATATCCATTAATGTTTGAGAAAATTATTTACAGTACCAATTAACATCAAGATTAAAGATGATACTGGTGTTTAGACCATTCTTTAAAAAAGTATCGGCAAAGCGAAGAATGCGTCCTGCACAGACTCAGAAAGGGCAAACAATTTCTCATTTTATGAATGTGTATCGCACATCCACCGTTGCACCACAGGAGAAGATGACTTCTTTTCAGATTTGAGCTCCCGCGATCACTATCGTGAGCCTTTTTCCCCCACCCCGCCGGGTCGATCGGGTCCTGCGTGTTTGCTGTAGTGATCGTTTATGCCGACTACTTCACATCACTTTACGTTCATGCATTTCGATTCAACTATTCCATTTATTTATCCAAAGTAGATTGTGCTGCTATTAAGAAGCACGCTCCTTGCTCTCCATTAGTATGGTTAGCGGTGGGCCATTTCAATGGTCATTTCAAGTCAAAACATTTTTCCTTGGGAGGAAGTCACTGTTGACTTTTTTTAAATGCTATAAAAATTGACACCAGATACAGTCCTTACAATGTAACGAAAGGTTTCTCGTCTAAATTTTAACTCTCTTTGCGGCATTTAAGTTACTGTTTCTTAGAACCTGCAAACAACGTATGATTAAAATTGATTAATAATATTGTTAATAGCCAAATGGTTCATAATGTGGTATGAAAGAAACATATGCATCACAAAGTGTAAGTTTCTAGCCTTGGTGCAGTATCAACAAAAGAGCCAAGGCATCGATAGACGATCCTGCAAGAAATAGTAATGCAACACTCAACATAGAAGGTTAATTTATTAAGGTCAACCGAAGGCATCATGAAGCGCTTATACGTAGCCATACATTCGATCGGCACTTGATGTGACCGCCCTCGAAGAAAGAGCGAAAAAAACCCGAAGAAACCGATGCATTTGCTGAACCTGTGCAGTGAGGCAGTTTTGACGAAGCTGAAGCTGCCAGTCGCGCAATGACGTCGGTTCAAAAGATCATCGAAAACCTCGTAAAATGGATGATTTTATCAGCACACTAAAACGTTTCCCTCCGGCAAACTGACGGTTCGGAGCCAAAGTCCCACCGGCAACGGCTCCATTCGCATCAACGCTCACCCAGTTTCCACAGTGCACCGAAAGCTGGCGAAGATGCATCCGTTCGTTCCGTTTGCTCCGAGATCACCCGCAGGATAAAACACACCGATGATCGGGGACAAATATGTACATGCATGGATGCGCTAACCATACGCCACACCGATGCAGTGCGCTTGTTCGCTGTTCCGATTCTCTCCGACCAGTGCAGTGTGCGGGCTATGATGAGATTATGTATGTTCAGTTTCACATTTCGCTGCTCAAAATAGCGCTCCCTTCGAAGGTAACGCTCGCGCAAAGGCCCACGCGCCCGCGATTTGCTCAGGACTTTTCCGCCGTTCGTTCACAGGTTCGGATTTGGGTTCCGGGGTGGGGTGATGTTCCCGTTTTCATCGGACAGGGAGATCCCATCCCGTACCGGAGGAAAATCAATTATCTCATTCTTGCCTCGTGGCCACAAAGTATTGCGAAACGGTCGAGGTCAGAGCCCATAATGATGCAACCCGATTCCTCCGAGTACCGCTCGGTAGATATCTCCGGCAGCGATTCGATGGGATTCTTTGGGTATTCGTTCGTGTTTCAAACAGCCCACGACACGAAGCGATTGCAGTGTGGTGCCGTTTTAGGGTATACACCGGGCCAGGAGCCTTGTAATCGCCGAATCAGGTACTACGTGCTGTTTGACGGTCCCTTTCGCGGGTGGTAATGTTAAAGATGAACATGATCCGAAGATGTCGAATTGGTTTAATTAGATTAGAAAAAAACGTATCATTACTGGTGCGGTGTTGTTCCGGATAGTGGGAATAGGGTTAATGAGCAAAAAGCACACAGCCCCAGCCATGGTAAATGGCTGTAGTTTTATTGTTTTTTCTTGTCAGCGATATTTGCTGTTTTTTTTCGTTTTTGCTAGGAATAGAATTTCCAAAGTTGAAAGTTTAGATTTGTGAAAGTAAACAACAGAACTAATAATTGAATTTATCATTTACTTATTGAGGAAAACTTTCACAATTGAGTAGTATTTTAATAAAATTGCAGGTCAAGTAAAAGCCTCGATTTGGCGATAGTACTTTCATTATCACAAAGATATAGCCGAATTGGCCCGCAAACTTATCATTGATTAGGGATAAAATATTAAACCAGACCAAACAAACAGCTAGAAATATGTTCCACTGGCAAAAGCATTATCGTTAAAGATAGGGAAAGAATATTTTCGATATGCAATGAAACTTACTAATCATGATCATCACTATCAGTAGCGATTGCACGCGTACCTTTCATGCACGTGGTGCATCTGTGTTCGTTGATTTACATGCAAGATTAAAAATCAATTACCTGAGAGAAGAAGCGAGTGGACGAATGGTTTCCATTGCAGGTTTGAAGTCCAGTATGCCACTGGGGGTTACATTTTTCATGTCAAATTCAATTAGCAGAAGCCAACGAAGTCGCTACAAAACGGTACGACTGTACGAACGCATTCGTAGCATATATCGCGTGCGGTACATAAGGTGTGAAGTGAAACCAACTTTTATCGGCTCCCTTTCACATGATCTGTCCCATAAGTTGTACAAATTTGGAATGTTTTGCAAACGGCGCTCGGTCAGGCTGGGTTTGCAGTGTTCCTTTTTCTTTCGTTTTTGTGTTGTTGTTGTTGTGGTGCGAAACAGCGGCGTTTTCTTTTTTTTTGGATTACCGATGACGACGAACAGATAGAGGAAAGGATTCACTCAATCCCGCACCCATCGCAGATTCATCGGTAACCGTATCCAAGGTTGACTGTATCGAATGCCCCCGGTTTGCACTTTCCGTTTTGTATTGCACATGCACTAAACAAAACACCACCAAAAATGGTGCAGAGTAGAAGAAGCTGCCCGAAAGCACGAAAATCTGCTGATCTCGCCCAAAAAGTGTGTGTTTGCAGGTACGTGGCGGAACCATATGCGTGGTGTCACTGGTGAGCATAAATTCCCAATTTTCACGAAAAGAATAAAACCGAACAATATATAGTAGTGCCACACCAGGGGTCAGGACTTAAGTAATTTATATTTACTTTTCCGCGCATTGCTACAGTCTGCACAGTTCTTAAAAATATATCTCGGTCCCGGCCCATATCACCCATTTGCCGCGATTGAACGTGTTCAAAACACATCCAAAACGTGTTGTACGTTTCGGATCATCTGCCTTTTATTTTCTGATGCGAGTGGCCTGGGTTCGTCGCTTGCCGCATCGGGTGTGTTCTCTCTGCTTGCTGCTTGTCGTGCAACAGTGCGAACATGGGGCGAACGTCGCGCGTGCGCATTCAGTTCGGTTCGGTGCGTTACAAATTTTGATTTTTTCGGTACATTACTGTTTATTGAAATGTTTATTGATAAGATACAGCCGGCGCGACGGACGGTGATTCGAGCCGTGTTCGTGTCGGTTAGAGTGGTGGACCTTTTTCGGTGAGTTATTCCCAACCAACGACCTCGTTCGGATCGATGCTCACGCTGGACGTTCGCGTTGTGGATTTAGTGGTTGATTTCTTATTTTTCGATTGGCTTTCAATTAGCCAATGCCAGACACTGGCTTATCTGAAAGGTGTTATTTTTCATTCGATTCCGCTGGAAACGGGTCAGGATGGAGTGCAAGTGAATGCAAGATCATTACAGCATGTTGAGCTCATCGGTCGTGTTAATTGACAAATAGGATCGACCGCGCGATCATCTTTTAAAATAAAAAACTTACACCCATACATTTATACGGTTTCAGTTTTTTGTTTTGCATTTGTTGAAAAAAAGCATACATTTGCGTGGGTATAACATAATTGAAAGAAAGAGAAATTTGGATGAAATCTATTAAGATACATGTATGTAGGATGAAATATGCCAAATGAATTAGTGAAGAAATAAAATATGGATCAGTTAAAACACAAAACGGTGAAGTTTAACAATTTTACTTTTTCCTTTACACAAATATAACGAAACATTGCAGCACAAAAAAAAATCTTCCAATCGCCGTCATTTGACACGCAGTTTTATGTGGACCAAAAAAAAGTGTATCGGTTCAATCAGCTGACCTTTCGGAGGCTCGAAAGTTTTCATAATCAGCTTCATAATAGCAATCAAAACCACCTCTTTAAGTATTTAACGTTTCAGGTGCGCAATATATCATCATTTCATTGATTCGTTGCCAAATCGTTTCGCAATGTTACGGAACGATTGCGCCGACTAGGGCATAGCATGCGTGCACATCTTTAACACATTTGCTGATACTGGGTATCGTCGCAAAAGATGAAACACAACACGCTTGAAGCTTTGTACTGCTGACCGTACACATCGTACAGCACATCTTTTGGTGCGATCCCATTTTCGAGCAGAAATGAACTTTGCATTTTGTGTCTTGGCTTGGTTGATCGCGTAGCTATCACGATATTTATCCTCCAGTTGTGGCCATACGACAAAAAGGAAGCGCTACATTCGCAAATTAAATTACATAAATCATAAAAATTTATGTTCACCCGAAGAATCATCTGCACCGTAAGAGTGACCGAAATTTGTGAAGCATTTTTTGTTGTTGTTGTTTTGTTTGGTTCGGTGCATCTTTCCGAGTGCACAATCAACCACGAAATCAACCGCCTGCAATGGTCCTGCAGGCTTTATTTTGCTCTCGATGCAATTTTACATCCAATCATATGCAATGTACCTACGACATACGCTTCACAGTGCAGTAGAGTGAACGAAGAAATGAGCCATACACTCGTTTCTCGCGCTCAGTGCAGGCGAAATCGAATGCAAGCGCTCGGGCAATTAAATTTACGATTTGGCGAATCATTTTGATGATGATAATTTCCGATGCATCAAG
Organism: Anopheles funestus; assembly: GCF_943734845.2. Lineage (NCBI taxonomy): Eukaryota > Metazoa > Arthropoda > Insecta > Diptera > Culicidae > Anopheles > Anopheles funestus. Next base: position 48,244,237 of record NC_064599.1, read on the forward strand.
CCAAATGCGCGAACGAGCTAACCGATACCTTTCGGATGGCGTGCCAAACAGGGCATGAGGCAGTTGGAGAATTTCATCTTTATTCTGGCTGCCTGAATTGTGCGACCATACTTTGGCCACGAATTAACACTTTAAGCTGCGTAAATGATCGTATCGAGAACGCCTTTAGTGAGCTGTTTCGGCTACCCCATTTGATCCGCCGACCGAACGGGCTCGATAGCGAAATTCGAGCACCGTGAGCCGATAAATTTCACTCCAAATCAAGCCCGGGAACTGGCCAATAATTCAAGCATGTGACATGATAAAGGTATAATTTTCCTTTGCTTTTGCTGACCTGCATGTATTATCGCCGAGCCCGAGCACTGTCAGGTCAGGAGGTTTCCATCTGATGTAAGACAATTTAACGGAACCGAACTTCTCTGGATGCCCTGGAGCAGTCAGGCAAGTCAAGGGAGAGAAAGTTTATTTTATGACTCTTTCTGCAGCTTCAAAATAGGTGTCTGTTTATGAGAAAATATGTTTTAATTATGCATATCGCGTGGTACTGACTTCTGTCACTATTGATGCTGCTGCTGCTGCTGCTGCTCCTGCATAATAGCCGCTGCTGCGGCTACTGATGCAGGATAAGGTAACTACACATATTTATTTGTTTGGTATCGATGACTACCGTTGGACATTACAATCATTCTTATGGACATTTGCCAGCGATAAGTGTCGTTGTTTGAGCGGCGGTGAGCGATGTTAAAACATAAAATATTAATTAGTGAAAAAGAAAAAGCGAAAAAGAATTTTAATAACTTATTGCCGCTGAGTAAAATAATGAAAACAAACATTTACAACGATTTAATTACAATATCAACAACGATGTTTGGATCAAATGTGAATTTTAGCGAGCTTGGAGTTCGTCCGAAGCGCAATAGAAGAAAATAAAGACAAAGAGTGGTTTAGTGAGAGAGATAATGGTAGAGAATGATGTAAATTTAATAGAAAAAAGATAGAAAAATCGTTAACCCCGTTAAATGTAGTGAAATTGATGTGTACCAGTAAAATTGACTGGTCCATTAGTTTTAGTATAACATAAAAATCTTCATCCTACATAAGTAGTATTCTATTCTACTAAGTAATCTCCCATCCTCCTAAGTATATAAAAAAAAGTAAAATATTATATCAGAACTGTTAACATTTAAGAATAAATTAATATTTTTGTCACAAAATCATTTCGATCCATCCGCTCAAATGGATTACTTTACTATGTAGATTCATTTTCATTAAAGCACCGCGTAACAGTATTTTCCGAACGACAACTCATCAAACAAAGCCTAGCAGAATGCTTTAAACATCGTTCACAACACCGCGTTATTTCTCGTATTTGACCTAATGACATTGTCTAAAAGTCCTGTGTGTTGTTATAAAATGCTAGAATTTACGATTCATTTTAATCTGCCACCTGCTTGTGCGGTCCATTAAACGTGAAGCTAGCACCCGTGACATCGATGACCCAGCTCAACAAGTTGTTGCCTATTTCTGGTCTGTTGTCGGACGGCTTCTAGCAAGTTGGATCATTCCTTGCACCCAGTGTAGTCCACCTGTTGCGAACCATACTGTTGCGGGATTATAGTGTATAGCCATACCGCACCCATAACATAAATGTGGCGTTACACATAAATGTGTTTCCAAAGGCTATCTTCTGCTACTACTTGTGATGCAGACTTAGCCTCAGACAATAAAAAAATCATCATATTGACTTTGTTGAAAATTCGCACATTTTTTTAATCTTCTTCATTCACCACATGTTAACACACACAAACACACAACACGTTTAAACATTTAGTTTCTATTTCATCTTTTGATTTGTTCTATTCTTATTACTGATGTTGACCCACAAACTTAAACTAAAAACTAACTTTTTTTAAAACTAAATTCTTTCTTACTTCCTTATTTCCTTTTTTTAATCTAGATTCCTTCTCTGGAACCTAAAGTCAAAACTAAAGTTATTAAACAATAAAATGGTTATTATATATAAGTTATTATATTACAGTCTATCATAAATGATCCCAAGGACAGTGTTTATAATAAATTTATAACTTCGTTAGTTTTAAGTTTGTATATTGAATTAAAAAATAAATTGTTATGCAAATTCGTGGAGAAGGAGGAGCCTGAGTCTGTTTGAAGTGTTGAGAAGAAATGTCAAATTAAAATGCCTCTGAATTAGAATTAAATGAAGTAGCCATCGTACCGGACAGCGCTGGAACTCGGTTGAACTAATTGCAGGATGTCCTTAGTCTAATTTGTATAATTTGTCTCGATGCATTTGAATTAATGATCCATGTTGTGTGATCTTTTGCAATCATTATAAAGTAATTAGTACGATTTAATAAATACAATAATACTGAAACGAAAGAAATATGTATTAAATTTGAATTCAAGTTTTACTGCGATAATGCCGATAACGCCATCAATAACAATATACACATTCAGTAGTCGGCAATTGTTCCCAGCTAAATCATCAATCACCCCCCCCCCCCCCCACAAAAAAAACAACGGCTGAGTGTTCTTGCGATAAGGAAAAATACAACAAAAAAATGTTTTGTACAATATATAATTTACAAAATACACGGCAAACGTCGTTATGATCGAAAAGAAAATAAAAATTAAAAATAATTCACATCCGTGTTCGACGCCCTTGCTAAGCTGTTGCAAAGAAAGCTAAATTGCATACTTCAAGGCGTTTAACTGCAACAGAAATGATGCAAGCGTGTTGAACCAAAATTCTGCGTTCGTTTTTAAATTTAAATAAAAAAAAATAATCTAAGTAGTAGCAACATACAGAAGTAATATTTTCAGTTTGATGTACTGTTTTCACGGTAATGGAGCAATCCAAAAATTATTTTTTCTCTTCCAAGTTCTACCAACAGTAGTATATCGGCGATACTGTAACCGGCCACACGCTGCAGGGAGAAAAATTAGCAAGCAAAATTTCTTAATTTCCCTCGTCGACGACACAGCAAAACATTCAATACCAAGGCATGTTCTACTGAGAGATCTATAACCTACAAGCATCGTAATTGAACTACAATGTTCACTAATCGGCACAACAACCAACTAAATTAAATTAAGCTCCACCGCTAACTGGAAACGTGGACCGTGCGACGGATAGTGATTCAATCTGTCGGTTAAACGAGAGCAGTAATTTCCGACTGCAGAGGCTCCGCCGGCGTGGAAGATATGATGGTGGGCCGTTTTAAGCGGGAAGGATCTAGTAGCGCAGCTGGAAGATTGTAGTAGCGATGGTCGCAAGGTGCTCGTTAAACCTGCGCGGAACAGTGTGCACGAGGGGCCGGTGGAAAGATCTTCTTTGCAAGTGCACCATAAGAGCGAGATCATCATTTCGTCGAACAAGCATTACACACAGGGTCGAGCATTGGGGATCCGGAGCCGCAGCTATATCGAGCGCTACCATCGACAGTGAAAGCGAGCCACCATTTCGACCGGGGTGCGAGAAGAGTTGCGAAGGTGAGATAATGTAGCGATATGAGAAGCAGAAAAATTTATAATACAGCAGTGTGCACAAACGACGACCATGCGACCGGCGGTGGCGGTGGCCACCGATTGAAGATGTTGTTTGGTGAGTGGCAAGAAAAATTACCTCCAATTCCTTGCATCGACGAATTCACTCGTGTACTCACGGCCGCCCGCACGACTGCACGGTGCTGCGCCTCGTAGATTTGGGCTCGAGGTCTGGTTTATTTACTTTCTGGCCGGATGCTCTCGTTGTGCTCTTACACTCATTGAACACAGTGCGGTACCGCTCGATGTTGCTGATACGCTAGGTGCAAATGGGGCGCTCGTCTAGCCGGTGCGCGCCCTATGGGCCAGACCTGATCCGCCCGTACCGATCGGGCGTGAGTCGATCCAACGCATGGTAATCGACCGGGGAGCGGTACCGAGAGGACGGGTCGGCTGGTCAACATGAGGCACAACATGAGATTCGAAGACAAAGTAATAATAAAACATGAAATACGAAGGCGTCAAATAGCTTTATTTCTCACGGTTCGTTAGACGAACGGTGCTCATTTGTGGCGGCTTTCGCCACAGGTGGAATGGCTGCTGCGGTATGGTGAATGTAGCATTGTACGGTAAGGTGAACGAAAGGCCTCGTTACATGGCTGCCGATCGGCTGAAAATGAATCTCACCCTTTTTGCTAGATGGATATACGTGTGTGTGAGTGTGTGCGCGATTTTATTGGATGGAATTTGTTGGCAAAATTCGATTTTGCACCCTGCCCTGCCGTTTCTGGAGATAGCTCTAGGAAGAGTTTGTACAATTCTTCGCGTTCGCTGTTGGTAGTGTATTAAACGAACAGTGATTATAATTACCACACTTGCACCTATCATTATCGGATGAGAATGTCGAGTATTGGGGGTTGTTTTAAGCCATCGTACTAACCACACACTATCAATTACACTGAACGGATTCGGCTCGGAAGCATGTTAAACAGGAGTTGTGTTATTCCACCTAATGTGTTCTCACCAAGCCGCATCCATTTGTAATTGAAATTCGAACGCAAAAGGGATGTAACGGAAATGTCTAGAATTCGTTCTTTTTCAACAAATTTGAATCAAAAAAATTCTACGAAATGAGTTGCATAATGGGTTTGATTCGGTTGTTGGCTGCATTAGAAACAAATTCGAAGAGCTTTTTATATTTTTATATTTTAAGAGCTAATTTTTATATTTTTAGTAGTTTAAAGTATAACGAAGATATGTAAAAGTTAAACTAGAATCGTTTAACCCTAAAAATTGATGTGTTTTATCCATGCAGTTCTACTGTTACTGTTCTTCTATATAGAAAATCATTATCTACTGGAATTTTGTGTGCCATAATGCATAACAGCAAGATTGTAATCCAGTAAATCAAAACTGTTTCTACTGCGTATCAATCCAGGATGTGTGTCGACTCTGAAGTTAAGCTGGTTTGTTTTTCGCAAATATTCAACCATCAAGGTGTAACGGATGGGCCAAACAGACTACGATGAATACGACTTCGTATTCATCTTGATCGTAATAGCACGACCAACAGCTGTTTGTTTACCAGTTTCAACCAACAGCAAATACAACATTCTACACACAACTGGCGAAACAGGTTTTGTGACGTCATCTGTTTATTTTTGGGCAATCATCGCTCAAAGAACAACATTCAGCGAGCTGGTCGTGTTTCAGAATCGGGAACGGGTGCGAGCGAAACGTGTGGCGTATATGAAGCGTTCAGGCCGGTATCTATTAATCCACGACGTTTTCTAGCGATGATCAAACCACCAACGATCGTAAAATAGCGATCTTAGCAGTAGTTATTCCGTTTCAAATCGGCATATGGGGCGAAGCGTGGACAAATAATACGACCGCATGTCCGATCTGTATCCATAGTGCAAGCGTTTCGCCGAGTGAAGCGTTTTGAGAAAGTAGGAGGAGCGTTTGTTCGTCAAACAATCAATCGGAAAAAGGGGAAAGAAACGCATTAGGGGAAAAAACATTCAAAAAGCGTTTGAAGATAAAAATTGCACCCAAAATTTGAAACAGATTGTAACTATGTTTCTTCTTCTTTTTTCATCAAACTTGTTTAAAGTGATTCGTGGAAGCGATTATTTAAAATTAAAATTTAAGGAAATCTTGAAGTTAATCCTACATGGCATTGAAATCTTTTCTAGCACACAAGTAAAGAAGCTGAAAAGGTGAACAATTTTTTTTATCAAAAGCACATAAAGTTTAAAAAAAATGTGTTTTAACCTAAAATTTCAATTATGAGAGAGCACAAAATAAACACAGATTTGTTACATTTTTTGCATTGTGAAATGCTGCAAGTACGTAACGAATAATGCAATGCACTCTTTCTTACATGTACATAGTTATAGAAATACGCGAAGATTTGTATTTATCAGTCAACTTCCTTTGGCTGTAAAATATTAAATAGTATCAAGAAACCCACAATTATATTGTAGCGTATATCTTGGAAATCACTGGTAATGCATTCAAAATATTGTCCATGAAAGAAGAAGTGAACCCCAGTGCCAATTAGAACTCGATCCTGCTCCGATAAGCGGATAACACGGATAATAGGTACATCTCTTCGTTTTGACAAATATTGGTATATAATAAATAATGGATGAAATTAATTTATTCAGCCCACTGTCTTTCCTTTATTAGTTTAACATTGCAAAACAATTCAATAATGCTAGTCCGAACTTCAGCGTATTGTATTATTTGCAATTTAAATCTGAATCTTTCATTTCTTCACCGGTTTTGTAGTCGATATGGCTATAATCGCTAACGTATAATCTAACACCTAGAAAATCGTCGATCGACTGTATTTTAGCTTCCCAAATAGAAGTATTACTTACGTTACATTGACATTAAAGTGCTATTTAAAACACTCAGGGTAACCTGCTGGCCACCGGTGCATTAGCCGGTTTTTGGTGGACCTCAAACAAACTTGCTTGTAAAACTCATTAAGATAGTGAAGGAATGGGGCTGCTCATTACTACTGCCCGTTTGCAGAACGCTGTGTCCGCCGAAGCTGTTGACATCCGCGTACGACAAAACCGAGTGACGACATTATTTATACACTAATGTCGTCCAGGACTGCTATATTTTCGCGCTGCCCTCGCTGCGGACCAATCGACACCGCGCGCGCACAGTGTTAATTTGCGTTTCAGAAAAATGATCCCCACCAGGTGGCTGGTGTGCGACATGCATGGCCATTTATTGAAGCAAAAACACTTAATTATAGCGAAACTATCTAATTTCAAAATAAATAATCGTTCACGGTGAGTGGGCCTGTTGCTCGTTGGCAAGCGCACCGCGAATTGTGCCTGCGCTGGGGTAAAGTAATGTACGTACGTGCGTCTCACTGCACAGAACCTGCTAGATGCGCGCGCAAGTGTGATGTGAGGAGCGAATAGAGAAAGAGAGGGCGAGAGAGCTGGAGAGAGAGAGAGCACTCGAGTACGATAAAAGATAAACATTTACCGCGTTTCTAGGGAGAATTAGTGTGAAGACTGGCAGAAGGGAGGACAGCGTTGGGGTGCGACGAACGATAGAGCAATAGAGAAGCTGTATCATCACAACACCATGACAAAAAACACCTTGTGCAAAGTGGTTTGACGGCTGTCTGAATCGATGCGGTTGCATGGAAAGTGCTAACAAAAAATTGCTCCCAGATAGGGTGGTCTAATGACAGCGTTCATCTTCTGCCAGTGTTGACGATTTACTAATGGGGCTGTTTTACCGACCACAATCCGGTCGGCTACGGTCCTACGTATTTGCAGGTTACCGCCTGGCGGCCCGGCACATGATACGCTGCAACTATATACTAGCACCTTCTGCATCTTCTGACTGCCATCTTGATTGGACGTCAGTCCGGTACCGAAGGCGAGTGGGGCCGTAGCCAAATTGCAAACCCCGTGTTAAATCCATTGCAATGATGTATAATTTCTGGTTTCTTGGGGTCCCGCTGCAGCCGGAAACGTATCGCACCGTACACTGGAATCGTGCCGACATTGAACACCGTCGAACCATTGCCCATGATCGGGATGGTCTAGCGCGATCGCTTGCCAGCAATACCTCCGAGACGATGTCAACCGTAACCCAGCGAGCTTTATGGAGGTCGTCTAGCTGAGGGCGAGAGAAAAATCGTCACATGATAAATCAAAATAATTGTTAATGAGATCTTCGCTTTTGCTCCACTGAGCGGTTCCTACGAAAGGATCGGGCAAAGGCTCCGTTTGCTGCAGCTTTCCGATAGTGCACCGACCAGCAGTGCACGGTGAGAGTTTGATAGCTTTGCCAGCAAATGCCGAGACTGCCGGCTTTCGATTCCAATTCCAAACACAACGTTTTACCAATCGACCAATCTCGGTAAGGGCAGATGCGCCCTCATTGCGGGACCGGAGCGGGTTTGTGTTGGGAAATGGCAACATTTTACCGAAGCATCCTTTCCTCTCTCTAATTCCCTTCCTTTACCGCCCCCCCCCCCCCTCACCAATCCGAGGAGGCATATGTCGCCACTCACACACGAGATCTTTATGCTAGCACGTAATTAAAGCGACACCGTGTCGTGGGCGTGCTGGGATACATACGGAGATGCAAGCGAGCCGTGTACGGTGTGCCGTGGTGGAATGAGATCTATCGATACATCTACCACACGGCCGGAAGGGAATCAGTTAAAATAAATACAACACAGCCCTCGTTCGACAGTGCACGAGGGACCTGGCACACGTGAGAATATATGCTCATGTTTTTTGTTTCTCGCTATAAGGAAGTGTGTGGCGACAAGACAGGAAACATTGGTTTTTGATTTAGATAAATTTAATTAACACGTAAAGGGAGTGTGTGGAATGGCAGGAATTCGGTTTGGATTTGCTGATGGAGCGGAATACTGTTCAGTAATCAGGTTTATCGTTGTACCAAGATTTTCTACCCGATTGAAGCGCTGATTCTCAGAACCCGGCACGTTGGGAAACCAGCACTGTGTGCTGAACCAATTTTAACACACCGAGCTTAGAAAAGAGATCAAGAAACATAAACTGAACTTTTTCTTCGTACAGTATCAGGTGTGCCGCTAAGTTCGCGGTGTTTTGACGAATCCAAAACATCATGAAGTAACACACTTTGACATGAGCTGCAAAAAAGTAACTTTGTAAGGTTAGTAATTTTCTTGTTTTGAGAGCCGATCGAGTGTTTAAATAGTTTATGGAAATGTTCTTCCTAGTGTAACAACGCACCGTGATTAGTTTTGTGATTCAAAGATTGCTTATTGGCAAAGGAAGACTTCAATGCTTCAATGGCACTCAATTAATGTAGTTGTTCGACGAGGATCAATTACAAGAAAAGCTTTTCGTAATCAACCGTTAGGCTATTTCCAAGCGATTGCATGCGTATGCGTAGATGATTTAAAAACAAAAGAGCGTTGCCTTTACGCATGTGAAGGATCAGTCAAGGAAAATGGATCAATCACAGCAAAACCAAGAGGAAAAAATGTTGAGTATTGCCCGAACATCCCAAATCATCAACATGCTGATGCTGAATATCCACGCTGCAAAGGTAATGCTGTGCATTTGGTGGGACCAGCACGGTGTTATATATTACGACCTGCTAAACCTTAACGAATCCGCGCTGTGAACTAAAAGTGATCAAAATACCTGGCTAGGTTCGGTATATGTAGCCATTCTTCTATATGACAAATCTCGGGCATACCTTTTAAAAATGTTTGGAAAAACTCAAATGGAAATTCATAAACCATTCGGCATATTAACCAGACAAACTCCCTCTCTCTCCCCCTTTCTCTTTCTCTCTCTCTCTCTTTCTCTCTCTCTCTCTCTCTCTCTCTCTTTCTTTCACTTTCTTTCTCTAAGGTCATGCCGTCCATTTCTGGCTTACTAGGCTTATTTTTACCACGTAGCCGGATAGTCAGACCTTGCTAAAGGGGGAATGGTTCAGATGGGATTTAATACCCAGTCAGGGCTGATAATCGTGCGGAATCGACGCCGGGTGACATTGACCAGATATTGCGCCATCCAATTAACACTTACCTAAATCGATGTGGCACATTTGATTGACAGTTCCAGTCATATTCGATACCTTAAAATGGTTTAATTCGTGGATAACATCAACAGATGAACCATCTGTCGTTTGCAATGTGTTTCATATACATTTAAAATCATCTGATTATACTATTTCACAACATGCAGTTTGAGTATCGGAAGATGACCCAAACTGTTCTGTTCCATCTTTCATAATGCATAATTAATAGAACTCTCCAAACAATCGTAAGCGTACCTCCGATACCATAATTACTCTTTCTTCATCATATCCTCTGCATGTACGCGGCCTGTTCTATTGTGAGCGGATCAATGGCTGCAAGATTTGATATCTCATTTCGGGTGTGCAGTGAAGACCCAAGTGCACGAATAATGCAACACTTCACAGCACATCGGCTAGCTAACCAGTACCAGTGCACTTGCGAAAATGCTTCGGAGACGCCTGATGCCTGTGCATCTACATACACGTACGTGCAGCACTACAAAAGGGCTGTTGCAACGTGGGTGGAAACGCGGTAAGTCAAGCTGCAAGAGGAAACAACATTGCATTCAATGTAATAGGTGTAATCGGTTCCGTTGAATGTCAGCTGCGGGTACAGACCGATCGGCACAGCACACAATCCCGCGTTTTGCAATTTTGTCGACATCCGACATAGTAAACGAATCGGAACCGTTATACCATTGTGCTGACGTGCATAGGAAGGTTGAAGATGATACCTGCTGTTGTTGAAAGCATGGCATGGGAAGATTCGATCTGCGGACGTCAAGAATTAGAATGACACAACACGTGACCGCTACAAACGAAATACAAATTAGACCAAGCAACTAGAAAACTTCTATTCTTGCTACAACTAATGTTTGACTTTTGCATTCCATCATAGCAAAACTAAGCTCTACACATTCCATTCTGATGTTCTGCCATCCCAATTGGCAATAAGACAAAATTGTTGGAAATATGTAAAAAAAAATATTCGGGTAATCACTACCGCATTGCCAGCGGCCAGCAAATTAACGTGCCCGTTTGATGCACCGAATGCCATAACCCTGAGGTCAGAACATATGACGTTAATCGTGATCATTAGGAGGTGCACTAATAGATATTTCTTGCGCGGTAGTTGTCCACGATTTTCCTAGCCGTGATTCATGCCGATCGTATGCTTCCAAAACACAAATTGTAGCACGAGAAACACGATTGCAAGCAATGCACAGGGGAAGTATTATTTTATTTCTTTCAAAACGCGCGGACCACGGGTATCGCCAGCCACGAGATGAGTTGGCCAAAATTTTGATCTTATCCGTATTTATCGTATCTTTTGTCGCGTAACCACGCACGTGAGCTGGTATTGAGCGAGGTCAACAAACAGGGCCGCGTGTGTGGTGCAAATCGTGAGCCGAATGCCCAGAAGTCGGTAGGACGTTCTGGAATTTCCAGAAGTAAAATTCCCGATTTTCTAATCGGACCCGCGACGGTTGCTCTGGAAAGGACGGACGGCAACAGGTAAACCGTGCGGGATAAAAATCGTGGCAAGATTGGAAGCTTTTCTCCTATCCAGAGACATCTAGTATGAATTGACCGTACGGGAAAGCTTGATAGTGGGAGTACGATAGTTTGGCTATAGTACTTTTCTACGGTAGCAACCGTGAAGCTTTAAGATCGCGACTGTCGTGATTTATTAAGAAAAATCGAAACTTACTGTATGCATTGTTTCATTACCCCAGATAAGTACGGTTTGCGTAGATTTGGTCGTGATCGTACGTTAAATTGGAAACAAAATCTTTCGAAGGGCTTGTGTCATACACGGTTTCTAGCAGCATCGTGACGACAAATCTATTGAAGGCGTAGAAAATGTTGTTTGTGGTTATACATTTGTTTTTTTTTTTTACATTTTATAACGCTTTCAATAAATCGTTTTAAGAAGTATTATTGATTGTGGGATAATCAATCGACTACGATCATCTATTGGGGTTGACAAAATATGCTGCAAATGGCGCCATTTCCATAATCCGCACAGATGCCTTTCAATGTCGTTGTGTCCTGTGCATGCAAACGTGTTTTTACACTCTACCACTTCAATTTATCATGCTTGATCGGTTGTGTTAAAGCTACATTTGGTTTCAGACCACGATGATATCACTCGTAGTCTGGAGTCTGTTGTATTTAATCCATTATTTGTCGAAACATTATCATCATCTGGCGTACAAGTAGAGTAGCTTAACGTTTTTGGTAATATTAAGTAATTCGTTCAATTCGTCCAAGGTTTTATCCGTGGTTCGAAAATGTCCATACAATTTGAATGAAAAATTAAACAAATCATTTCAAGTGTATGCAATTAATTTATCAACGTGTATAATTAATACTTTATGAAAATATACCCTCCTTATCGTTATAATTTATCAGCACAAAATTTCAATCATTTACTTCGTCATCGAGAAGCAGTAAAAAAAGAGTTCCAGGAATTCAACCGAACTCGCTCGTTATGTGAAGCTTTACTCGTTACAAGAGGTTTTTTTTAGCATCTCCTCGTTATGAGGATGAGTTTCATTACAACACTTCCTGTATTGACATAAGCCGGTGCAAGAAATTATATCGTATTTTTCGTATCGTGCTGTATGACAATGCAATGACACATTGAAGTGACATCATCTGCTCATCACTGCTACCGATTTCAAGGGAATAGAGGTCACGATGTAAGCAGGATTAGAATATCACGAATGGAATTGCATTAACAATATCTCCCGCTACAAATAAAAGATGAAACAACTTCTACATTGGATGCATCGACGAGAAATGTGTTCTCAGAATGTGTTTCAGAGTACCATGTCCTTGATTTGTTGATTTGATGTTTTGAAAACTTACGATAATCCAGTGTCAGTTGAATTTTATCATATAGCTCCAAGTATTTTCTCCACTGTACACCCTCTTATTATTGCTTCTATCAAAATGTGAACTCCAATTAAAAATCCGTAAGAGAAATAAATAATACGGCCATAAAGTTGATCTGTTCCATAGAGTTCAGCGTTTTAGATGAATTGCTTTGGACGAACCAGTTGTACGCAAGTACCGTTTACGGAGGAAAAATGATTAAAACTTGATATCCACCGATGAGACAGCCAACTGTCACCGATCTGAACTGAACAGTGCCCCCGGGGGTTGGTGGGGTCTCTACCGCACGGGGCAATATCAACTGCTCCGGGCAGCAAAGATTGGTTGATGAAGGTAAAACTTGAACTTGCACCAGAAGTACACGAACAAGACCTATAAATGAAGAGATGACCCGTTCAAAGTCCTCGCCTCACGCAGTCGGTCAGAGCCAGTGAGCAGAGAAGCGACTGCCGGGATGCGACGACCATGGCCGGAGCGCATATATCACAGATAGTATCATGCAGAGATAAATTGAGGATTAATTCAGATGTTTTCCGCGTTATCAGATAGGAATCACCGTGTCTCGTAGTTAAAGTTCTCCAGCGCGTCCCCAGTGCAATCGACCCCTGGTTGGGTGCAGCTAGATCACCACATCTGGAACGAGCCCAAGCAGCATCCGGCAGTGGTAGTAATCCTTGGGAATCAAAACAAGTTCACCCGGTTCAGCTCGTAGACTCGGTTCGGTTGATGAGCTTTAGCAACCGGTGTGCACGAGACGAGCGCAAATTCAACGGTAATGCGCATGCAAAATACTTGTCACTGTTTGCTAAGAGCTTGGACGAGCCTTGCGATAGTTGATTTGGAAAAAAATGCTGCTTCTTAATTGGATTTCGATAAAGCTCCATACCTCGGGTGAGACGATAATTACAGCACTGATTGCCCACTGTCACATAGACGATGCGATGGTAAATGAATAAAAATATGGAATACAGATTCAGGCCGGCATAAATTCACATGAAATGTTATGCTCCCCTAACGAAGTAATCACTATCAACTGCACTAAAACACAGCATGTTTATGTGTTATAGTTTCCTCTGAAAATTGTTTCTTCATCACAGCTATGGTATTGGATTAGAAGTTCAAGGCTACCTGTTTCTTCTCGCTCTGCTTATTCAACCAAAAGGATTGCTACTTCTTGCGCTTATTTGGTGTTGACTTTACACTACAACCTTTCCTGCAATACTAAAATAAATAATAAAAGAAAAAAATCATCTCAAACGCCATATTGACCATGTACGCTTTTCAAGAGCGACAGTCAAGATTTCCTGAATAGACACTAGGCGTGGAAACAATATGGTCTGCTTTGCAATCGTGAAGAATCTAATTGAACTAGAACAACGAAAAGGCAGGCAGATGCAGGATTGATGAACGCTCTTAAGATCACCTTCAAAGATCAATGATTTCCACTCAACCGATCTGAGGTATGGCCGCCTCCAGTGCATTCAACTTCTGCCGAACTTTACCCAAAGAACGTTACTGATTTTTGGATACTCCTTGGATACATCCGGACACTGCTCTGCAATAATCGGTCCACTTTACATCGCAACACCAGCCGACTGACGACTGACAGACTTCAACTCAAGATGTTTGAACGATGAATTTCAATGAGCCACCTATCTGCAGGTCGAGTTTCTCGGAAGAAAAAAGCGAATGTTCCTGCATTCCAGATTTTATTTGTTCATTATCAATCGATTTTTAATGGGAGCCATAAAACACTTCCATTCCCATTCCGGTGGCTAGCGGTGGCTTACTTCGGTAGCAGCTGAGTGTGTCGTTAAGGAAGATGAATATTTGTCGTAAAATTCAGCAGATCAACTACGTTAGGCTAGGCGTGTTTAAGCTACCCCCTGCCTGATGTCATCTGATTAGGGATAGAAAGGTTTTGCTTTTTTGTGTTCATTAAAATTCTAATGATCATGGTAAGATTGGGAGTGCGCGGCTTGTTCAAAGGATGGTCATCTGTGTTGCAATGCATCGTTGCTTATATAACATGAAAAATTCAAATACTGTTCTTGATAACATCAAACATCCTTTGTGGTAATAATATGATGTATAAAGCATGATTTCATTTACTAAAAATAATAATATTCTCATACATAACAAATGTACAGCGATATTTACAGCGTCCACGTCATTTAAACATTTAACGATCTAATAATCTTATCTAAAGGTGGCTAAATTTCTAGAAGAGGCCAGTAAAGAGACAAACGAGGTGTATCGAAAGTAACACATCCCATTTCATTCGTACTAATATCACATTTCAATAATACGATTGATTCTTCTAACGTCCCACCCTTACATTCTTCACATCGCCAGAGCTAGATCCAATCGGTACTAAAGGCTACAGCTAGAGAAAGTTTCGCTTTATTTTGTGTGTGTTGTCTACGATTTCCAAGAATCAATGTTGTTCCTTATGCGGTTGGATTGCCAGCGCCGAAATCCAAAACAAAAAGGTAAAGTAGCAGTTTTATGCCTTTTTGTCGATCGGTAATTCCCTACAGCCTAATCAGAGCTGCCAGAGATCTACATCATTATCGTCCGACACATGGGCAACCATCATCAAACGGTTACTCCGTTCCGAGACGGTCCTCTGTTGATGGCAGGGTGACGTGAGTGAGGAATAATAATAAAAAACGAAACCACGGCCACAGAAAGGATATGGTAACTGTATTTGCGTGAAAGATTGTGCTGCCCGTTTTGGGAGGGAATAAACACAAACACACATACATGCTGATCAAATACTTCGTTAACGTGATCAACTCGTCGCCTGCGGTCGTCCCTACTACTAAAAAAAAAGGAAATATCACAGCTCTCTGCAAATCACACACAAATGAACGGCACTGGTCAGGATCACCGCCAGCATCAGAGGTGCGCTGATAAACCAGACGCCCAACCCGGTTGATGTGACATCGAGACGGAATAAACACCGAAAATCGGTTAACATCAATTCAGGCGACATGCTAAATGCAAGACAAATTAGGTTTGATTTGAAATTCAAATCCATACCGAACCGAATGGGAGGTGAGTGAATCGCAGCCAAATTTATCATCTTTGAGATCGCCATTTTTCCGTCACTCGCCGTCCGCTACGCTGTCACCATTTATGCTCACGGGTTGTGTCATGGTACCGATGGTGGACGATGAACGAAAGAGCTAAATAAATAAATTTGATAAAGAAAAACGATACCGTACAGGCGCAATAGGTGATTTTCGGAGCACTGAGCCCCGACCGCATGAGCCAGAGGGAATAAGGATGGATTGGAAGTCGGATAGTTTAAACAGCGCACGAATAAAACAAACCGGGCAAACGAAATTCATGCCCCACCGGTGGTTGGCGCTCGCAGATGATCGGTAGTTTCCCCGTTTGTTGTGTGTGTGTGTGTTGCTCCTTTCTGGCTCGCTTGCCTGGGCGTTGTTGTTATTTTTAGTTCACACCTCTGTTGCGATCACGGTACGATGGCAAACGCGCCGTTGCGATGCGGAATGACGCGATGAACCACACCGTGGCAGAATCACCGCTGCCCGGTGGGACGGATCGGTTGATAGCGGAATAGTTGACAAATGATACAAAACGCTGCCATCAATCAATCCGGATCTACCGAAATGGCCTCCGGATTGGTGCGAAAAGCTTTGGCCAGTTTGTTTATGTGCTCATCTTGAGCCCTTGAGTGTGTTCTGGTCTGGCACATTCACATGGTACGGTTCGGCAGGTTGATCACAGACTCGCCATTCCAGCTCGGTTGCGGTACGTTTCGGACGTTTATTGATTCGTTATGGTTTTCATTCGACATTAGTGTGTGCTTTTTTTTTTTGTTGTTGCGTGTTGTTCATCGTCTTTGTTTGCCACTTAGCACTCGGAACAGGACGGGATTTCAATTTTAATGCGATCCTGAATGTGAACCCGGTTTGGAAAATGATAGACATTTATCATGCCTAACAAGTCTCCTTGGGGGCTGATAAAAACAGCTTGATTGTGAGACTTGGATAAGTAGATATTATTCCAATAATCATGACACTTTACGAGTTCCAGCATTGGAACACTGGACTACTACCGCATTACCATACTTGCCTACGACTCAAACATCTTCGAACAAGTAACGAATATTCATTACATTATGATAGAAGGTAATTATAATTGAAATGTGAGCCATTTTATATGGCCGACAAACGCGAGCTTCCAAAACAAAGAGTCGTATAATTACCCATGCAAACATGCTACGGAAAAACAGCCATGTGGGCGAGAGAGTTTCGCTGTGCCAACAAAGCCAATGACGATGCGGTCAATGCTTGACAGGGGTGAGGAGGCTCATAAAAAAATAAACACAAGTGAATAAATCATTTATCATTAAACACACAGCTGAAAATCCGCTAAACAATGTGCGCCCACCGTTTCTCATTGCACTGTGCGCTGTACGCTGACCAGCAAGTGCATCGCAGTTCAACGCTCCGCAGTATCAAAGAACATTCTCAAGCATGTCGTGACTTCCAAATCCCTTCATCTGCCACCGGATGCAGTGCATAAAGTGAAACCGGCCAAGAAAGTCTCACGGAAGACCTTAAACTTTGTGCGAATTTAGTGACCCATGCGGTTCCCCTACGGACACGTTCGTATGAAAAGCGGTTGCTTTTTGTCATCGTTGTTTTTTTGCGAAAAAAGCTTCCGTGCAAACCTCCCCGTCGAGTGCCCGGCTGAGGAATTTGAATGATGAAGCTTTGACGGACGAATATGGCCTATGGAAAGAACTTCTGGTGGCGCATATCGGCAAGGTGAATTGTTGCAGGTTGTTGCACTGTGAGACGAAAATGCAACAATCTAGCCATTGTACACTCGATGCGCATGAGCTGGGCATTGTTACCCGCAAAACCGCGTGTTGCTGTACACGATGGTATAATGCTTCTGCTATACAGGCTAAAACGCCATTAGTCGAACCTAATGGAACTGCACCATTGTTTCTTGGTGCTGGTTTAAAAAAGCTAATTAAACGATATTCTTTAGCAGTTCTGATAAAGGCAAGATACGTTCTAGACAATTACGTTGGCGCTCTCGTACTAGAGATCAAGAAAGGTTGTCGATGTTCCAGTGTTAAGAAACCGTTTGTAATAAAAACACTTACATACAAACATCCATTTTGTGCAAAATTAATATCAAACACCACAGATCGCACAGACCAAATGTGTGGCATACCAGAAAAATTATGTTAGATCCATTGAAGCTTTCGAGCCAATGTTATTACCAAGCTTCCCAGCATAAGCAACACTTTTCGTTAAAGCTAGGTCAAGAATGACAGGCACATTGTAATGGAACGATGATTTCTATGTACACATTGCTCACAAACATAATATTTCTGATCATTTCGGACATGCCGCCCAAAAGCATGATTCAGTGAATTTGAGGTGCTTTATGGATCGAAATATTGAACACCCGGAACAAATTGATCCGAAGCGTAGCACTGGCTAGAGCAAGTCCGTTTTCATTTGTTGCGATGTGAAAATGCGTGAGCTCGGTGTTACAATTAAGCTGCTAATTATTACAAATATTACACACGTGGAGCATAAAGATCGCGGATGGACGCGTTCGCCATAGGACAAGTGATACAGCGAAACACATCTTGATGGGACGTTGGGTTAAAGACGAAGAAAAAAGGCAAACGATGAAACATCGCATCAACGTCGGTGCCGAAAGAAGATGCAGCCCAAGGCAGAAAAACGATATCCTCCCATACCCGAACCCAACTTCACTCCTCCGGGTCCAACACGCTCGGTTGGCTCGGTTTCGAAGGAATTCAATAACGATTGCATCGTATCAAATCGCTCCGGGCTCATCTCGAAGAAAGATGAACGATCAAACGGACCCCGGAAGGTGTGGGAATGTATGTTAGTATGCTCGGCATGGACGAGCGCCCCATGCTGGAGAAAGGGAGTCATTGGGGCCACGAACACCACAACAACCACCGGCGAAGCCGTGGCGGGGCGAAGAAAATGCAGACTCAGCAACACGAAAATCCTCGGTGAATTGTCATATTTCAATTAAATGATGTCCCATTAAGCACCGTCATAAAGAAAACAGTATAAACGTTTTAACAGAACCGCAGTATCGGTTCAACAGTGATAAAAAACATTAATATTTTTGCCCTTCTTGTGTGGTCGATGGTCTTTTCTGGCCACTCCGTAGCATTATTAGCGACCGAACCGATCGGACTCGGTTTTGTCACCGTGATCGATCGATCGTTTGTGGTTGGCGTGAAAGACATTCACTAAATCTATCGCCCTATTAGTACACCTGTTTATTTTGGAATGCGGTGGAAAATGTACAGAGCCGTGAAAAGCATTTTTCACCGGGTTTTCACCCTTTCAGTGGAAAGGCGGCTCGATTGAAAACAGGGGCAGCATGCATACGGAAAAGAAAGCGATGCATTGGGAGAAAGATTCTTATCAACGCTATGCTTTCTTTCTGTTCCATTTTATGGTGCGAAATAATGCGGAAAACGTATTTGAAAGTCATTTTCTTAATTTAGAAAGCATTCTATTCACAATTCAATCGTTTGATTGTAAACTCGCGTTCACATGGTGTGCAGTTCAACACAATAGGTAGCTGAAAATGAACGGATATGAAAATTTGGTTTTAGGAAACGATGACGATTTTTACTTCATGTAATATTCATTGTTTCCGAAGACTCCGTTCCGTTTGTATGCGACCACCATGGAAATGTGTGTAGAGCATTCTATGGAGATGCTTTATTTCCTCCTCACAACTCAATTGAATATCAAATCAAGCGCACCCATGTTGAGATGCTTATCATACCAGCTTCCTAAAACAGTCACCTTACAATGCATCTCGTAACTACCACCTGGAAGTCATATTCCTAACCGTAACATAGATGTCCTACAGTAAATGAACACAAATCAAATCCAGGACCCGAAGGATGGTGACACAAAACATGGAAACGTGTTGAAAAGGACATAAATTCGGGATAACAATCTACGTTTAGGATAACAAGCAGCAGTTCAAATTTACGACCAGCAGAAGCAGTGAAGCTAGGACACAAACCACTATTCCGGGAGGCATTATTCTTTCTTCCACAAACAATACAAAGCATAACAACATTCTCGCCCGATGCAGGTTTCGCTCGTTATCAATCCGGATTTACACATTGAAAGGCATATGAGTCCAAGCGTAACGAATGTACCAGCAGCGAATATAGCATGGAAGCTAAAAAGGGGCAAACGCAACCGAAAGGATGTAGCTCTAGCCTTACCGGGATGGGAGTTAGGCAACGTTACGTTAGATGTGATCGTTTCCCATCTTGTTGGTTGATTAATTTTTTGGTGATTTCAAAAGGGCAAACATCGAACGAGATTGCATCTCGATCACGGTTTGTTTCGATCGGGCGTCCCATCGATTATGATGTGGGTCTACCAAAGGGATGAAGTGAACGTACGGCTCTTGGTACAATGTGTTAGCTCTTCCGACTGTGCCGCGGAGCGGACGTTCACTTTCGATTAATTAAAACAATATTGAAGCAGGCCGCACACGATTATCTCAAGGTTTCTCCATCCTGCAAACCATATATCACACTCGAAAACCCAAGTTCTTCCCTTTTCCTGTAGCCGGAACGGATGGGCGATGGGCGAACGAACTGCGCGTGCAAAAGCAGTTTACCGATTTGGATCGATCGCTGCGTACGCTTGTTCGATTGCTGTTGTTGTTGGTTGTAAGCTGCAGAAACAGAAACAAAACCAAAACAAAAAATACACGTGAAAGGTCGGCACATGGAGCAAAACGATATCGCGCAGCAAAACCAAACATTGCATATCTTCCCAAGATTGAATTAGCCTGTAAGATATAATTATTCCCGCCTTCCGGAACGGCCCATTTCGCCGTGGGCGGTTGGTAAGTTTAATGTGTAGGACGGATTATGAGATTCCCGTCGATGGTTTCAGTGAAATGGATCAATTCGGACAAAACATGTATGGAATTGTGTTCATACGATGTAAAGAAACATTGGTGCAAAATAGATCAACAAATATGACCAAAATAGTCATTAAAAAGAAGAAATAAATAAAATTGTTTTCAAGCTTTTTTCTATCTTTTAGAATGAAGGCATATTTCGATTTTTTTTTTCATATTTAAATTATTTTATCTAAGGAAATAAAAATAAAATAGGTAAGTTATGCTAATATCCATAAGAGTAGTGTGTGTGTTGTGGTCCATTTTACATTTGTACACAATTTTTTCTACTATCAACCAAGAAGCAAACTTTCTTTCCATCCGTCCAAAAATATCAAAATCGACAAATCGAAATCTTTGTCAGAGTTTGAATCGATCGACGCCCGCTTTGTCCGGTTGTTCGTGTGAAAATTATGGCAAAGCTATGTTTGGTTTCTTAGTCTCTGATTTTGAGGAAACGTTTACTTTCTGAAGCAACGGAAAAATTATGCTGTCTTTTACAAATAATCTAGAAATGATAACAAACAACACATTATTCAATTATTGTTCTTGCCTCATGCATTTCACAAACAACGTTTCACGTGCAGTTCGGTAAAAGCTCTAGAGTGCACAAAATGTATAGCAAATTAAAATGCATCAGTCATTCCCACTTGATGGAGAAGTCTTCCCGGTTGTACTTGAGTTGTTGCCCTTCGAAAGTTGAGCATCGTTTTTGCTGGCCGCAATCTAAATAAACAGAATCATCTTGTGGGTAGACCTCCCAAAAGCTCTGCCTCATTTGCGCAAAGTTCTTTGATCTCCGCATCTCCGCATCACCTGGGTGGCAGTCGGACTTCATGTTGCAGGCGTCGTTTGATCAATATTTGTCTTCAAATGCCTTCACCAGCCTGATTGGGTGCAAGGCTAACAAAACAAACAACGACCCAAATACTTACTACAGCACTAGCTGGCGGTCCGTTTCGTTTCGGAAGCATTCGGAGCAGGTAGCAAATAAATCATAATCATCATTAGGCTAGGTCAAATTAGAGTTGGTGGTTGATTTTTTTTCCGTCCTCGGTCGACCATTATTCTTACACAGGTCCGAAATATTCCGTCCACACTATAAAGAAGCTGAAGAAAAGGGAAACCCAGAAAATGAAGCTCCGGAGAATTAAAATTGCATTTGCCATCCCGACCTCTTGACTCATGTCTTTAGCCAGGCAATCGATTCCAGATGTAGAATGCACAAGCTGCGTGTTTCTTCCTGCAGATGGTGCGATACGGTACTAGCACAATAAACCCCTTTCGGATGACTTTCGCGTTAGAGGTTAGTCTTGGTACATCCAATTACATATATACTGCAAGGAACTAGGGTAGTGAAACTAGACATCGAGGTGAAATGGCACAATTTATTGATGTGAGATTTATTTTTCTAGCTCGTCTGCATCACCCAGTAGCCTTTGACCACGATGAGGCTGCATTCCTAGTTACCAAGCAGATAGGAAAACGAAATCAATCGGTGTTGTTACTTACATAGAAGGCATAGAAGGATTAATCCGTAAAACTCAAATCTGCACCGATATGAAATTTGTATGAAATTTTCGCTGTATATTCGGCAGGTATGAGAATGGGTTTTTAAGTGACCTGTGGTCAAAGTTATTCGTTCTTTTGTGCTTTTTCTACGGGGGTTTTGGCAGTTATTAGCATATCAAGTAGGCATAGCCATTTTTACAGCACGAAAAATGTTGAACAATACCTACTGAGACGAAAAAGTTTTAACGAAAAAATAAATCATATCACACATGACCAGTGTTGTGAACTGTTAACATTTTTTATGACATTCGTAGCAAGCGTCTATCAAAATCAATTTTTCTTCGAAGACATTCTACGTTGCCATGACATGACATTCATGGAGTGATATTCATTTTTGTTTTACCGTCATAGTTTCTGCGGCGACATGAAATGTAAACAGTGTAGTTTGAATGTCATTTGACATTTTTTGACATTTTTTTCGAAACATAATATCCGAAGGAATTCCGTAAATTATAATGCGTGGACGCTGGGAACAAAATAATCATTAATGAAGTTTTCATTTTTGGGATAAAACTAAGATATTCTTTTTTTATATTGAAATCAATGAAGATTTAGTTTGGGCGATTTATTACGGTTTCACTCAATCACTGCTCCAGGTAATCTCGCCACACCGTATTTTGTGTCACCTAAAGGATTCCTGCAAAGCACAGTCGTTCAACAAATTGTTAATTGAATATAAATTACAAGACAAACTATAAGGTTTGCGTAGCCTACTATTGATGGTCAAACGAATAGTCAAATGAATGGATTCAAAAAATGTCATTGTGTCGAATGACATTTTTTAACGTGAATGTCAAATGAAAGAGCTGGATGCGAATGCGAATCTTCGAACAGAGTGAATGTCAGCAATTGCATGTCAATGAACATCACCGTTCACAACACTGCACATGACGTTTTATTTGTGCTATGTTATTCAATAAACCTAAAGTGAGTGGTACCTAAATATAAAGCAACTGCAGTGTAGGATATGTATATTTTATGAAAAAAATGTGTGTTGTGATTCGCGACCAGATGGTACGTGTGGAAGCAGTGCTGGTCGGTGCTGGTAATATCAAGAATTGTTAAGGAAATGTTTGTTATGTGAAGCCTAAACATAAAACATGTCCTCTGGAACACATTAATTAATTACCAAACATATTTATAAAGACAAAACTAGGTTTGAGGGGTACGTTAGTATTTTATGATGAATTATCAATTATGGTGAAATGTTCGAAACAATTTCATTTCCAAACGAGTATTCAGTCATCTTAGTAACCATTGAAATTTCATTGTCGATTTCGAGCCAAAAAAAATTATGTAAGTGTAGTTAGCTTTTTAAATGATTCGCCTCAAAATATCTACTGAAAACCATTCTTTCGCTAAAAGAAAACCATTCTTTTTGAGATCCTGATGTACCTCCGTAGTAGTTGCAATTAAACTTCCGGTATTTTCAAGATCCGAGCAAGATGATCAATTTATGACTTGCTATGTGACTGATTTAGTAAAGTAGCCTTCGGCGACAGGAAAGCATGATCCCAGTAAGGAACGTATTCGCTCCTGGGTAGAACTAACCACAATAGCGAAGTTTGAAAAAAAAATTTAAAGGATTGAAGGTAGAAGATTCATTATTAAAAACGCTGTTTTTGCCAAAACTGTCTATTAACATCCGTGCGGTACTCAACATCGATGTTGGAAGTCTTTAGAAGCTTGCGGAGATTGGTTCCATCTTTGGTTCTTAAAAACTTTGGCCGTTCAAACTTCTGTGGAATTGGATTCACGGAAAAATCTGACAGATCAAGTTGCTGTCGTGACAGTAGATCTATGACTAATGAAGGCACAACAACCTTAGCGCAGACGATCGCGTTCTCTGTCCCTTTATCGTTCTGAAGGAAACAACATCTAATAAGTTTCCAATAGTTACTGCGAGTAATATTGAATCTATGACAACTTGATTGAAAATGTGATTGATTCGCGCAGTCTGCCACACCTGCCGCTTTTGAGAAATTTAAATCCTAAATGTCCTTTTTCAACTTTTCAAGCTTCAAAAATTGTCAATAAAGGAAGATCTCTACATCAAGCTCAAAACAATACAAGGTATGTATCCTCTTTCATGAAAACATTCGTACGAAACGAAATAAAAACAGTTAAATAGATATGCGACACTCAACAGGTGACACTTGCCACTCCAGTGCATGTCAATTACTGCATTTGTCGCATAAGTCTAGCGATAGAAAAAGCAGTAATAAATCCACCGTAAAAAGAGACCACCCGACACGTTCGCGCTACGGATATTATTACACATTGCCTACAAATCACACATTACCCACATTAAATTGCCACCAGCATTGTTGTTACGGCAACAATTGAACGTGACCTTGGGCATTGGTTCTGAGTTTTTCTCCACACTTCTGTGGTGGTCGCGCCTCGAAACCCAACCCGACCGGTACCTTGTTTGCGTATTGTTTCGGAACTAGGCGGAAAATTTGCTTCCGAAAGCGAACTAAAATCTCGTGCGCGCAACCGACCAACCGCAAGACAATGTGGTTTCGTCAAGGTCTCATGTAAGCGCGACGTGCGGTAGCTGGAAAATTTCCCTAGCTAATCGGAGAAACAAAACAAAACAGCGACAACATCTTGGTCGCGTTTTCCGCCGGTCGTTAGTTGCTTTGTGTTGTTGCCGTTGCTGCGTTGCTGCGTTGCTGGGGTATTCTCAGCTTTGATCAACTCGTCCGCGACGTACTCGAACGCATGTGTGATTTTATTAAATTATCCTAAGGTGGTCTAGCGAACAACAGGCGCGTTTTGTTTCGCTAGCCGCACACAGCTGCACGACCCATCTCGTAGTGCATGTAGGAGACAAAACACGAAAAAAAAACATGACTGAAAGATACAGAACTTGCCTAAGCCAAGGGCTGGTCTAACGCACGCAGCCGCGCACTTTTTGTCGCGATCGTTGTCCGCCTACGACGTCGTTGAATGGACCGGGCAGGGGTTGAGTGGAAATGGTTTTGAATGAAATTTGCACGCAACTACCGCTAATGAACAATTTGTTTCTTCAAACCTTGTCTTGGGCTCGGGCGAACTGATGCGAAAATAAGTATAATTATGATGCAATGTGTTTTTCTTTTCCTGCGCAGCACTGCAAGTTTCGTACCCTTCGTTAGCAAAGCTTCCAAAATCGGTGGCAAATAGAAAAAGGGCCGAAAGACAAACGGTACGGTTGTAGTTGACATACCTTTGATTGCGACGACAGATTGTGTGCGCAACGACATTATAGGGCTTGGATTCATTTTCAATTGAGCAATTGTCGCGGTGCGTGCTTCTGATTCTAGGTCACAGTGACAAGGCGATGTAAGCTTTACTCTCTACCGATTCTGCAAACATAATTTACCAATAGATGGGTCCGTACAGCACTGTGGTCATACTTTGATTACTGACAAGCCGCATCGGTGGGCAAAATGTAGAAAATGTAGAAATGGGTCTTCCGTTTGGGTTAAGAAATTGAAATCATTCTGACTGAAGCTTTGCATGAATTGTTCTGTACGAAACATAAAACAATCAACAAAATTGTCTTAAGTGATTGATTCTTTCACAACAAAAAAATGATATGTAGGAATCTTACATGGACAAACGTTATTTCTTTTCTTTTTTACCCATAAGCGGTCCGTTCATATTAATATGGAAAGACTGCTGTCAAGCACCAAAATGCATTACGTTGGCAATTGTTGCAGTTTCATGCTTTATTGCAATTAAACAAAAGCGTTTAATTTGTCGACGATTTTGCCCATCATTACCAGCGTACACATCATAACCAAGAAGCATCCGTACGGTCAATCTTGTGGTGTATACACTACAATGTAAAACCAATCGACTGATATTTTGCTTCCCTTCATTCCTGCAGATCGAACAATTAAACGTAATTTTACGAATCTTAGTCTGTTTTCAACCATTCGGTCATCCGATCGGTGCTCCGTAAACAATCGAGACAATTGCTCCACTTATGTAACAAACGTGGGGTAAAAGTTCAAGTGCAGCACCGGGAAGGGAAACGCATGTCAATGTGCAGAATGGGGAAAAAACAAAACAAGAACCCAGAACGCCATCGCTTGTGGGGAACAATAAAAACACCTGCGAATCGTATGCCATTATATCCATCAAATCTACTTATCGTCAATTCTCGCGAAGGTTGGCTTGGTACGTTCCCACTTGGTGTACAAGATCCAATGGTGGGTACAGCACCCGTGCACTTCAGCTATAGGCGCAGGTAGCATGATTTGCATAATCAGTCTACTTTACAGCACTTTGTTTTATGCTGCAGATTAAGGAATGTATCTCTGTTTTTGTTGAATGCATTGTTGCGGTCAAAAGGTGTCTTTCCAAATCAAGTTAATGTCCATTTGCATTTGATCATTAAAACTGTAATGTTGGATTCTTAACGAAAAAAATACACTAAAACAAGTGAATTTTCAAAATATTTTAAACATGATTTTGTTCCATGCAAAAATAAAATCAAAATTATCCTCATTGTCGTAAGGTGGTCTGAGTCTAATGGTAAGCATTAGTTTGTCAATTTCGAGATAATCTTTTTTTTCGCTCACGATAATGCGGCATATTTCCGCGACATGCTACTAGCACCAATTTCTGTGTCAGTAGTGCCGTACAGGTTGCGGTTTGTGCAGCAGTGCGTGCAGATAGATTGGACTACCGCAGCAGTGGGAGTGATTCAAGATCTGTTTACTTTTCCACTGTCGTACAGTGCGGTAATGTTTTTGCCCGACACGACCTTCATACATGAGGCATTGTTTCGATACAATTGTGCGGGGATAATTTCTTCCAGTGTGAATCGAGTATGTGGTGCGGCCAGACGCCTATCTTGGTACCGTTCCTGATCAAACAGCAGTGGTGGGATATTCGCTTTTACAGTTTCCACATCAACTCTCCAGTGCATGCAATCCACCAATGGAACCATTAATTCCAGTGACCATGACCTTGACGTTTGTTTGTCAAAACGTTCGCTATATCCGGAGAGTTGCTGAAAAAATCTGAACCGATAACTAGCACAGTTCAGTTTTCTGTATGTCGTACACGTTTAATTGTGAACCTTCCGTGAAACCATTAATTGTTTACGACAAGTGGTACGTTTGGGTGAGGTACCCTGCTAAAGCAGTATATCGATGGGGTTCGTCGCTTGAAAAGAGTGTAGCCACAGTTGAAGTCTTTTGTGGTGGAGCTGTGCTCAAATTAGTCTAACGTCTAACACATTAGGTATTTATGATGTAAATTGTTTTGTTTTTTCTTCTTCTTTATAAATAAAAACATATAGTAATCTTCCATATGTTTTGAGGCTAAATTTCACTTCCCTATGGTTGATACTGGTGATATAGTGATTTTTATTCTTCTTCTTGAATTAAAGACATCTAAGGTCATGCCAGCCATTTCTTGCTAGACTTATTTTTACAACATATCCGGATAATGAGTCCTGGCCATGGGGGCGGTTCGGAAGGGATTTAAAACCTGCTCCTGTCGTGTGGAACTGTCTTCGTTTGTCACATATATCACCGTGGACTTTTTTATGTTTATTGAAATTAAATCAATTATATTCAATTCAAAGTACAATGGATGTAAATCATGCATATATAGATAAATAAATTTCTTTCAGCATGTTTGAGAATTTTAAAACAATCATGTTAACACTATGAGCAATTTTTCGGTCAAAATTACTATTAAAGTAAATTATTCATATTATAAGGTTATTCATACACCAGTATAACATAAAAGACTGGATAGGTTACATATATAATTTGCATTGGCGAGGTTCAAATTAAGAGCATACTATTTTTCGTTCCACAAAAGTTTATACCAAAAGTTAAAAACTATAATTCTCAAACACGCTGTGATATTTGCTGCTCAGTACACTCAGGTACGTTGGAGCAAGCGCGTAGTAACTGATTTCGATATTACAGAAATCCATAATGTGTGATGAGAATTTCAATTGTCAATGGATTTCAGACAGACGAAAAAGCATGTTTTGTTGAACTCACCCGGTCGTAATTTGTTCCACCGGACGCTGCCTTCACATAGGCATATCGCTTTTCGAACTGGACATGTATGTCCATTTCCCGTACGGTCTTGATAGGGACAGCATAAATCTGGATTTATATTTGTCGTCGCCTTTCTGTTCGGCAAATGCAGACGGGCGGCCATGCCCATTAATATTCAGAGCACTTCTGATCGAGACCTTCCTGTATGTTTTCAAATACCAAGAACAACCTGTACCGGTGCTGCCGGCTAATGCTTAGAAGTTCTGGCAAATTTGTCGCGATTATATTCCTTTTCTTGAATTTCAAATCAGAATTTTATTATGTGAGCAGTGGCTCGATACAGTGCTTCTTCCGGTCCAGTAAGGTATTATGAATCGTAATGAGCGCGGTTGTAAAGTATTCTTCGTTTCATAAGATTTAGTTTTGCATGCAAAGTTCAAGCGAACTCATTCAAGCACGTTGTAGGATACTTTGGCAATACAAATAGCAGCAAGTAAAAGCCAATCAATCATTGATGAAATGCTGAAAATTTAACTAAATAAGCACACTACTTGTTATCAATGAAATTGCTCACTTCTCATGAAAAATTAATGAAAAAGCAATCTTTAAAAGAATACAGTTACACAACATGCCATGTTTGTGTGAGTGAACATTGATTTCGTTAAAACTATTTTTTCAAAATACCTACATATTTTAAAGCTTTCGAAAAATTGACATTTTTTCCTTTTTTACGTATCCTTTGTTTTCTAGGTTTTATTATTCAGTATGGCAATTTAATAATTATTTCCTCACATTAACGCAGCCTTCGCTCGACGAGCAAATGATTTCAATTTATTTCATTTTCCCACCACAACCGTCACTGAACAATCAATCGTGGGGTGTTTCAATTTTTTTTTACGCGATCATGTAGAAATGGTTGACTGTTTGTCTGAGGAAAAGCTCCAAATGTAAAGTTTCGTGCAGCGCTGTCTAGAAATTAATCAACCAGAATCAGAGCATAATCGGAGGTGTTTACACTGGTAACAGTTTGCGGCACTGCAGGAGTCCCACTCAGGTGGCACGGTAGGATATCGCCATCCGACTCCATTCGTTCCGAGATCACTGACTGAACGAAATTCGGC
The DNA here is from genome assembly GCF_943734845.2 of Anopheles funestus. Classification (NCBI taxonomy): domain Eukaryota; kingdom Metazoa; phylum Arthropoda; class Insecta; order Diptera; family Culicidae; genus Anopheles; species Anopheles funestus. Next base: position 48,273,413 of record NC_064599.1, read on the forward strand.
GATACTAGGTGTCAGGGCAGCGTTGTTACATTTGTTGTTCGCTACACGCTTCCCGTCCCAAGCCCATACTGAGCATAGATGAATGTTGAATTAGCCTATGATTGGATGATACGCGTTTGCACTCATTCTGACTGACATTGATTAACGACGATCGAGATCATACGGTTCAACATCATTAAATTTGTTTTCGTTTTCTTTTCTAGGTTTTCCCCACTAGGCTCATACAGTTCGCACCAACGCTCCTCAGCAAGATCCTTGTTTTCGCCGAAAAGTGTCGGACGGTTGCGTGCTCCAAACGCGTGTGTGACTGTCAGCTTGACGATGCACGCGTTCTTGCGTAGTGATTCGAACAATTTCACTGACTAAAACGTAACATAAACACCCACGGAGCTTTAGTTCCGAGGTGCTCCAAATCGTCCCAAAACGATAGCTTTACCAGTCTACTCGATCCAACAGCCCTGCGGGATACATGTTGCTCCAGTTGTGTTGGAGAAGCAAAGAATGGTGCAAGGGTTTGAAAAATGTAACACCATCTTGTCTTAGCTGTCCATTCCTCTGTAAGTTGTTCTGAATGGCTATCCCTAATTCAAACAGCTAATGTGCTATTCGGCATCATCGAAATTATTCACAGTGGAATAGTTTTGATTGATATCTACTGTACCACACTGATGAAATGAATGATTGATCAATTGGCCGGTGATGGATGTTTAGTCTTTGTTGGATGCAGCCAGCCTTAGAGAGCAAAATACACATCGCCTGCTGCAGGAAGCTACTTTGCAAAACTTCGAAAAGTTATTTAATTGTATGGGAGCGAATTGGGATCGCACTAGAAGAAGGTTTAATGAGCACGATTCGGAGTAATTTTATTATTAAAGTAGGTAGTGCAACAGTCCAGCACAGAACACACTGCATGCATTCCTTCTTGAAGGTAATTTTAATGCTAAGCAAATTGATTTTTCACTTTCAACAAGTGCAAGGTACAATTGGAAGGCCTATCATTACAACGTTATGCATTAAGAGTGATCGCTGCCGCGACACGCTTCCAACCGTCGGTTGTCGGCCACTAAACGAAATTTGCTGTTGATTCCTTTTCCTTGTGCCAGCGTCGATAACGGATTGAAAGAGAAACTGAGAAATTTTGTAGCAGCCGACCGAGCTACTGCTAAAAACGCTGGAAAGCGCAGAGCGAAGAAAACACAGAAGAGAAGGATGTGTCGATAAATTCGAGACAAAAATTTATTGCTATTTAAGTACACACCGAACCTTTTCATCAAGCCAAGCGTATCGGTGATCGGTTTGAGCTCTCACGTAAACGTGCCTGATATCATCCTGCAATAATGAGGATGTTGTACGTACGCATACTTCCCTTATCGGACAAATTTGGTTTGCTACCTTCGGCAGTAGGCAAATTTAACAGCTTCACATTCTTTCTCATGTTAAATAGCGTCAAATGAATGATGCATTCGACTGAAACCATGCAACGTAGTGTTTGCAAACAAAGGCTGCAACCATTAGGAAATAAAGAATATTTCGGTGAAAAACTCATGTAAACAGTATGTAAACATTTGTTCATTTGTGGTTTGCTCAATTCGATTAACTCTTAGGTGGATCTAAAACGACTGCTCAATGTATTCAACAACACATACGTACTTGACGTAAGGCAGCAGTACCGCCAATATCTGATCGCTTGCATGGTATGCATCGCAAACATAAGGATATATAATTAAGGATGAGGTAAATAAGGCTTTTTTGGGGAAAGTAAAGGGTTGGTGAAGTTATCGAATCATGTTGATGATATATCTTGTGATTTACGATCTGCAAAGTGTTGAGCAGCAACCAAAAGGGGCGGATGATGATGTTTTTTGTATGCGTGTGTTTCACCGAAAGAATGTGAACCTACCGCAGCAGAGGCTTGATCATGTACGCACTTTACTGCACAGGCTGAGAAACAATATGACCGGAAGCACGCAGGCGCTGTTCTACATTTCGGAGGACCGGAGGCATACACCACACGTACTTCGGATGACAGTTAAAAGGTAATAAAACCGTGCGGCGATGATGGAATCTTTATAACCTGTACGCTGGGGTGAACTTGCAAAGTTGCTGCATAGATGGGCAGCGGGATCCAGATTACCCGTCATTAGGCTTCACACAAAAAGCCGACCGGAACGATCGCACAGCATATACCGCATGGCGTATGGTGCTGATGCTGTTGATGCTGTTGCTTACCAGGGTCATCTAAGGCTACACAAAGTGACATATGTGAGCCATAGTTCTCGAAGCGCGCTGATGGTAATGATCATTACCTGCTATCGATTGTAATTCCTGGTCCTGGTGCGGAAACTGAACCTGCTACGCTGCGCTAGTACGGAAGCCGGTGGCACTGGATGGCCGTTAGTTTTCGCTCTCACGAATCAAACCACCTCGACGGGACGAATTTCATCAAGGGCTCGACGGTAAGCGGTGATGATCATAGCCGCACCAAAGGGTATTTCTATTGCATGCCATAAACCTCACTATCGTATCGAGAAGGGACGCTGCGTAGCGACTAATTATAGACCTCACATGGCGATTTAGTATAATTTAAGTTCTTGTTTTATACTCGACTGAAAATCGAAATTTATAACCAGCTGTTGAGCGGACAGCTGACGATGGTGATCGATAACGCATCCATCAACACAATTCGGGCGAAAAAGAGTTTTATACACGTCCAACATCCCGATACACGCATACCACCGCGTCCCGCAAACCATTATGGTCGCAATTGCCTTTTGGTTTTAGTCGCTCTTCATACGAATTTTATTGAAGTCACTTTGACTCGGTCGAGATGGTGTCATAAAATCAAAAGCGTTTCTTCAATGATTGGAGATCTTGGTTTTCTTTTGATGTTTTTACGCACCAACTGACCAACGTTGGTTGCACTGTGTAAGCAGGATTTATCAACTAAATTACGAAATAATAATAGTAAAATGACCATGGTCGACATATTTCTTCAATGAGTCATTTTACGTTGAAGCTAGTTAGCTAGTTAAAAGGATGGTCTTATACAATTTGGGAATCATCAATGATCATAGGGCGGCTGATCATAGATCATGGTGGTACACGTGATAAACGACGCCGGTCCATACGGCCGGACCGGGTTCAAATCCCATCCGGACCGTCCCCCCGTACCAAGTACTGACTATCCTAGATGCACTCCGGGATTCCTGACTAAGCAGGAATAAAAACTACAGTCTTTTTATACGATTTGTTTCCTTCCTTAACGGCAAAACCATATTTGAAAACATATCGCAAAGTATACATATTCTTGCAGAAGCTTCCAAACCTTACTACTTCAATTCTGTATGGGTTTCATTCATTCCTTATTGGCCAAATATACCGAATAAACTACGGATTATGCTTATCAAGCCGCTTGTTTAGTAGCTCGGGACATCCTCAGAGAATCGATGTAGGACCTTTGCTCTTGAAGTTTTATGTAAATTTGTTGTTGGAAGTTCTCCCTGACAACTGCTACGGTTTGTATGCCTAAGATTTGAAAATATTGTGGCCATTAAATAAAATTGACGACTGCAGAACGTTGTTCCATGTTGTGTTAGCATGCTAGACCACTGAAATGCGACTCCGTTATCATCGGACAAATTTTGAAGGGAACGGACCTCGGTGTAATATAGCTCACTTTTAAGCCTTACATCGAAGAATTCAAAGACTTTGAGTTCGTCAAAGATTTTGACAAGTGGGATTTGCACAATATACTGCAGATATTGGACCCAACAATTTGCCAATTCTCCATTTTCAAACTACATGCAACATTACGACGTTGCATGTGGCCGATGCTACATGCAACATTATTATGAACATGTGTTGTTTTTAGAATTACAACCGCTGGAAAACGATAACAAATCACACAGGTCACCAGGCATAATAGGCCATACGAGGCAAATGAATCGATGAGTATAATGAAGCGGTGCTTTACCGGATAATCAATAAGTTATGGTTATAACATCACCACAAAGACTTTTAGAAACTACGATGTGTGAGGATTTTACTAAGTTAAGCAGTATGTGTAACATGATGGCTGTCGTTAAGCTTGTTTGGCGATCGGGAAATTAAAAAAATTATAAAGATTTAAACTAAACTAAAATCCCCTTCATTAAAAAGTAACTAAAACAGATTTTTATAGGAAAATGTATTTGTCACGACTATATCTCTGTTTTGTTATCCGTTACTCTTTGTCGACCGAACTGTTCAGTATATCGGTCAGCAGCTTCCAGCATGTTGCACTTTGTACCTCCTTCAATCTAGCGTTTCCCGATCATCATGATAGTCGCGATTGCTTCAACTTCAATTGAATGATCAGATCGCTGCTTTTGTTTCCATTTCCCATTTCATGGACCGGCGAAGCCATGTTTGTTGCCCAGCAAACGAATGAAGGAAACGGCCGCTCACTAAGCTGTCTTGTTAGGTTGGTAACGAGAAAAAAAACCGAGAGCTCCGAGAGAAATGTGTGAATTATGGTTCACCGTTGAGCCTCAAGGCGTCAAATCCGCATGATCTCTATTTCCTATCGTGAACGGCGGTATGGCAAAAAAGCGAATTCATCCGACGATTAGTCTCTCCCGGATACTGATATTGTTTTTAATAATTTCTTCACGAATTTGGAACAGAACTCGAGGGCATCTTGAAGCGCTGTCCGTTTCATCGCACCGTGTTTTCAATTACGTTCGGTGCGGCACGGTGTTGCCATCCCGCACTGGTGGTGCTTGCTGTCGAAATTGTAGTTGTCTAATGCGGCCACGATTATCCCACTTCACAAGCGACTGGCATCATTCGCGCTGGTTTGTATGCCCCAGTGCTGGATAACGTGTATCGTGAGGAGCGTAGTTCTCGAAACCGAATGCACACGAGTTGGCTAGTAACTTTCCCAGGTCGGATTTGCTTCCTGACAAACCCATAACAACCACGCGGGCGGCTCTTCGACCGGATGGATAGCATCGAACCGCTGACGGTCCTCCACCATTCGAACGAGCCGGCCCCCGAGAGTGAGCAAAGTTTTGCATCGCTTCAACCAGACGTCGCCGGACCGGTGGCGAATGGACGGGACGGGCCACGACAATCAGTCCATATTTCTCACGATCAGATGATCGCCACGTAATGCCGGTGAATGCCGTAGACTAAAACTATAACAATTATTTCAAGCGAAAGAAGAAAATTACGGCACACGGAGGGGAAACCTAAATTTATATTAAATATAATTATTTTACGTCCTGCCACCGGTGTCCGCGGGCGACCTGATCCGGTAGACAAAGTGAGAAATAATCTTTCCACACGGAAAGGGAAACTGGGCCGTACTATTGTCGAGAGTAGCTGCGTTTGAAAAAGGAAATGCTACCGCACATTCGGCCAGGCAGAGTGCCGTGTGCTAAGGAGAGGGAAATTTCGTGGGCAGAATCATGCTACCAAGCGCATACGATCGCGATCAGGGCAACCCGAGAAAAGGCAACCAAGGCAATGTCGATAATAATGATGATGATAGATGGAAAATGGCGCGCTCGAAAAGACGCTCAGCACACAATTTTGGGATGGTTCTATTTCCTGCCATTCCCGTGTGCTTTCCCGCCTCGACCGGCAGCTCATCATTCGAGAGCAAACGGAAAGGGACTCGACTGTGCTAAATGATATGCGAGTTGAAGATTGAATCGACCTCTCGATCGCGATCGTGGTCAAAGTTGGGAATGTTTTTCTGTTGTGTATTTTTTTTTCGTTCTGTTGCTATATCGGTGGGAAGTGAAGCAATTGGGTACGCAGTCGAGTTAATTGTTTTAACTGTCTTGAGTGAAATTACTACAGTACCGCTATCACAGGCCAATATTTTAAACTACAGGGAACACGAAATTGTAGCCATTCTACGTACAGCAAGTCACGTGATTGAGCTATCTGTTGACGAAATCGTACGGAAATAAATAATCGCACAGCATAGGGACATGAAAATTTGCAACTATTTGAATTATAGTTTAATATCTATATTCCAAAATATTCAATCGGCTTCAGCCGTTTTTGGGTGAGAAATAGGTTAAAATATAACAAAATAAAACACTGCTTTCAATGACACGGTTTGCCATCATCACACCGGGCCAGGTGGACAAAATGATTGATAGACGTAGCAGGCATAGTTCGCATTCCACCAAAAGCACGTGCATATTTTCTGAGTCACAGGTTGTCGAAGTACATAAAATAAGGTCCGCTTCAGACACATTTTCGCCCAACTGTTGATACACATCTCTTGAGTTAAAAATCAAATCACTTCAACATAAAAATATCAAAGTAGAAGTATAGCACTTAGTCAAATAAGATTGCCATGTTTCACGTCTGCAGCTTAGGTTCGGATGGTCTTGCACACTGGCCGTGAATTCCTCCGTATCAAAAACCAGACATCACATTCCACGCTTTCAATCCGATATTCCGAATCATTCTTTGCTCATTTGATTAGAATTATAATGGCGTAAAAATAGGGCTACATTTATCAAATTATGAAAACGTTCGAATTCCACTTTTGGTGATAAATGTTTGTAATCAAGAAATTAAAGAAATCGTTTTAAATGTTTATTTTTATTGGTGCCCATATATTTCCCACGATGATTTTCGGCTCCAACCAACGTACGGAGTTGCCATGGAATAAAAAAAAATGGACACCAGCACTCAGGACAAGCAAACAAGGTGTCACACTCTTTTCTGTCTTCCCTTTTCTTTCTTTTTTTTGTTGAACTTCATCCGCACGCTTCATTTCCTTCTTCGGGCAATCATGGCGCAGTATCGTCACAGCAACAGTTTTTCGAAGGTTTCGTACGTTCGTTGTTTTCTCCGATCCGAGGATGCCGTTTTCGATGGACAACGATCGGCGTTGAAAGCTCGCCCGTGTGTGCTGGTGTTTGATAGAATTTCGTTTCTGTTATGACAAATTCCAGCTCATTGTTAGCCAAGGTTTTGGGGCGGCAAACAAACAGAAAAATCGACATGATAGGACATTTTGACATCATGAAAAATGATCTCTATAAAACTCATAAAAAATATATTAAGCTCAATTTCAATAAAATCTTACGAGTTTCGAAACAATGCATAACGAAGGGATGAACAAGCAAAGCTGAAAAGGTTTGGTGGTAGCTCATGTTTTCAGGTGTGGTCATACATATTCACCAGCTATTTGTCGCCCAGCAATATACAATCAATTTGCCCTTTTGCTGTATTTTCGTAAGGGACGTTTGTCGCGAGGTTTTAACGCGCTCTACATAGTGCAGCAACGAAATGGAAAGGAACATTTTAATTTGTAGGTTTAAAAACTTTCTGCACACATGCAAATTGTCTAGTTGCTAAAAAGTGTAAACGAATTTCCATCTAAATTACATATCGTTATGCGTTATAAAGCGTATCTTTTATAAACGTGTCATAAAATCAAGGATCACAATAATGCACATTCAAAAACCACTTCAAACGTAATATACAAGAGCTAAGCTGTTAAAGAAGTGACCAACACCTGGTACATGTGGACGTTTAAAGTTTAACACACATTCTGTATTCTGCAAATCACGCACACTTGGAGCATCTTCAGTGATAGCCCAAGGTGTATACACCGTCCGGCGCAATCGAATCTCCATAAGCCTCTCTAAACGGTACCTCTAATCATCTGTGATTGGTTTGCGGTTCGACTGCGGTTTGGAAACACCTTTCATCCGGATTTGGAATAATTTCGTTCGATGTCTCACATGTTTGTCGCAGTAAAAACCACTTTCTGCTCTGATTAAATGTGTTGTGAGATGCGCTGCCGCACGATCCTGTTCCCAGTGACGCTCATTGGAATTCAACACACACACACACACACGTTCAAAACGGACCCATCGGAAGGCTTACAGCCTTTGGATAAAAGTGGGCGCGATATTGTTCCGAAAAGTTTGGAGAGAGAAAAAAAACAAATTGTTTCCCCATTCGGAGGATCGACCGACGAACGATTGAACATGTGCTTTCGGTGACAGTTGGTGGCGGCTCAAGCCGGGTGATCCTTTGAATGGTGCGAGTGGACATTCCATTTCAAACAAAATTCAAATTTCGTTCACGACCATAATGAACTAGAACAGCGTGCGGCGAACAAATCGATAGTGTTTATCAAACCAATGCGACCGGTGGTGGCAATAACCATAACCATAACCGTAACCATAATTTAAATGAACTGAAAAAAGCATGTTGCGCTGGAAAACTGTTTCTCCGGTTTTATTATGCTAATGTCGTCCGGTGGAACGTAAGACGGGTGATAAGGAGTGCCTTTTGATGCTCGCCTGTGACAGTTTTGCTTCGTAGGTGTGAAAGCCTCTTTTCGGTGTGTGCAATTAAGCACATGTGTAACAAAACTGGCCAGAAAGTTTGCAGCCGTATGAGGTGCAGATTTAAGTTTTTGTTATCATTGAATAAACTGTATCACTTGAGTTATAATTAGAATAATTCCCTTTCCCATTCTTCAACTAAGTTCATTCGGTTGAAATACTTTCAAAAGAGACCTAGTTTTTTTTTCAAATCAAGAAACGGACCGACACGTGCTTATACATAAACGCTTAAACCGATTTGCTTAATCCGTTTTTTTAAGCTAACAAGTGTTGAAAGATGTGTCAAAAGCACCAACAAAACGACACTTTCGATGATCTACTTACTTCGAGAAGCTGGCATGCCGAACAAAGCAGCTCGGTAGAAGTATGCAGCACGGCACAACCGCCTTACCAACAGCACCGCACAAAGGTGGCCGGCAGATCAATATCGTTTCACATAAAGAATCGAAAGAGGCGAAAATACAACAACAACAAAAAATGATAACCGTACGGACACTCGAGAAGCACGAAGGGAGTACGGGCTTTGGTCGGATCGAGTCGATTTCAATTATCTACGGCTCAGGATCATTTACACTAAACTTGTTATTATTGCCGACAAATTGCCCCGAGGATTATCGCTTGTCTCTACCTTTCGACCTGTGATCTGCATCGTGCTTTGCACGGCTGTGGATTGAGATCGGAGAATAATCCGTTATTGAAATATCGACCACAACACAACCCGTGCATATGCATGCTCGAGCACGTTCCCGAGATTAAACGATGATAAAAGGACGCCTGGTCGAATGTGGCAGCGCGCGTTTCCCACAGGTTCTTTTTGCTTTCACTCCTGAGCCGAAGCTAAGCGCGAGAAAGAACCCGCTTCATGACCCCTCACGATTTGCCGGTTGATATGAAGCTGGGCCGGGTTGGAAAACCATCGCTTATGGGTCAATGCAGGAAATGTATTTGGATCAATTGATGATTCCTGTTGGTACAACCGTTGCCAGATGATGATGCTACGACGTTGCTGGTCGGTTCGTGCTATAGAACAATGAAATACATGAGGATATAACAGGCGGATATCTCACAGGTTGAAGTGACAGACAGACCTGGTCGCATACCACGGTAATAGTTATTACCCTGGGCAATACAGATACACGGCAGCAGCATTCAGTTAACCTCTCAATCAACCATCCCGCGAAACAAACCACAAACATAGCTTAACTTGGAATAATTAAGCAAGTGATGCCTAATGTCTGCCATTACCACGCGTAGCTGCAACGGAAACAAACCACCGCCCGAGGGCATCGCACTACATGCACACACACACACAAATACACTAGTCCGCGCGATATTGGTTCGCGCGAACACCGTTAAGGGTGCAACCGAAGCCAAAAGGTGATTTGAAATCATAAATCAAGGAAATAACTCATCGACGACTACGGTAATCGGTTGGATCGGTAAAGTTCCCGCGTAGCGTGTGCGAGACAACGGGGTCGCTAAAGCGTTTCTGTTTCTATGTTTCTCTTTTTGTTTCCCCGAGTTCATTGCGCTGCACTGCGGCGATCGTGGATCTGTACGACCTCCGGAGGTCAGTACGGAGTAGAATGTGGCTCATGCACTATGGCCCACATGTTGCGCTGCGTCGCTAGTTACCGTGCTGTTTGTCCATTTGCAGAACTCAAAATCAACTCATCCTTAGTGGGGGCATTTCTCGAGCGTGCAAAGTGAAACGGCGAAAAAAAAAGCGTTCCAACTCCATTCCGTGTTGGCATTCCTCATCGACGAATGCATTTGACCACGGACCGATTCATTCTGCAAACTCCCCCCTGGTGCACTCTTCATACCGGAAGCCATGAAGACTGTGGATGGTGAAGCACTCGATTGTGGATGGTAATTGACGTCTCAATTATCATGCACGGGAATATGCAAAAGCGGAGCAGGAATCTGCACAAAATGCCACAACAGCAACGGCACCTTGTAAGCGGAGCCTGCGGATGAAACTAAAAACTTCGCCCGATCATAACACACGCCTGCCAGCGATGATCAACGCGGAGTTTAGTTTCACCCCGTTTTATCAGGGCGCACAATCGGAAGTCAAATCGGGATGCTTTCCAATTAATTCGTTCCAATTTATGTAGCTCATTGTTGGCGACGCGCTATGATTTAATGGGAACATTTCAATTAATTAAAATTGAATGCGTTTCTGCTTTTATTAATAAACGTTGCGTTTATGTGTTTTTGCACCCTTGGCATGCACTGCCTGAACGCTGCTTCCCGTCCCAACCAAACACCGGGACGGTGTGGCGGACAAAATGGTCACCATGCCACGGATCAACAAACTTACTGGAAGCAAAATAAAAAAAGGAAGCGAAACCAATAGCACAGGTCGCTCCATTTCAAGCACCGCATGCAACACTTGGATGGATTTGTGTTATTTTCATTTCTTTTCATTAGTGCAGCCCCGTTTCAGGCCGATCACCTGCCGATCGCGAGCACGGTGAAATCGCGAACGGCGAGCAAGATCCTTGATTTGAAGTAGCCACGGCTGTCGAATCAATACGGAGCCAGCAGGACGCGTTTCATTAAATTATAACCATAATCGCTCGTAATAACCTTAAATTTGGTAAGCGCTTCAAATAAATTCCTTGCAGCAGCACCGCGGTGGAAGCTACCACTGGCCGTGATTCGGGTCCCAGCAACATGCTTTCCACTGTGATTCAATTGCACAGCATGCAGTTTCTCGATTCGCAAAGGGTTTTCGTTTCATTGCACCAAATTCCGACTCTATTTAAAACTACTCCGATCCTGACCGATTTGGGTAAGGTTTTGATCGGGACTTTGAAAGGCATGGTGTGCTTGTTATTGATTTTCTTACGTTTGCTTGATATTGTGGGCACGCTTGTGTGAGATTTTTTTTTTTTTCAAAAACGAAACAATGCCCAAACAAGGGGCATTTGTGTATTAATCACTGCACCGTTTTGACAGTCGAACAGTTTGGTCGAAACTGTATGCAAAAACTGATCGTAGTGATCGAATATTATCCACGGTTCTTTTCACTACCGTCCAAACACAATTACATTTTGGGACAGTAATGTGGATATTCACCATGTAAGGAAGTACTTATTTCCCAAACAGACGTCATTTGTTCCACTCTAGCTAATAATGCACTCCTTGAAAGATTATCAATCTGTCTCAGCATTTTTATTACAACAGGTTACCTATGAAATAAATTAAGTTGGTTCGGTTTGAATTCATCAGGGTCAGGCTGATTGCGTCAGTGGTACATAATCTTATTGCTAGACAATACAAAAAATAATTTAATTAATTTCCTTTCAGTACGGACCTTAAATTTGAAATAACTTCAATGTCTGAAGACCTCAACGAATGTTGATGACGATAGCACAATTTTCCTAAACGGTACAATGACAATCCACCACGGTCCACGGGCTCAAGCCGGGATGAAAGATCTGTTACGATAGGATGCGTTTTGTAATGCGACACAAATCGAACTGATTTAAGCTTTGTTAAGAAGTGCACTCACCGTTGCAGCACTTTGTCACCTGCTGGGACGATTTTCGCGTGAAAATTTACAGTAACGATAGTGATCGGCTAATTGATTGATGTTGCCACTGTGACTAGCATCGAACCATCGGTGTATCGCGTCACCCGTCCAGAGCTAGCTGACCCATTCCGTGGACCACATATTTATTGCATGGCATTCCTAGCCATCGGACTCGGGCGTGTGTAGATCTGTCCCAACAAACATCTGCCGCAACTGGTCGGTTTGAAGTTTTTCCGCTCGGGAGAGTAAATTCACACATCATTGTGATTCCCGCTATTAGTTCAGCCTATATAGTGGATTTGCAAGCGTAGGCTTCCCTTGAGCTGACAGGGCATGAAAGTCATCTCGGGCCCACCACGGAGCAGGCTCATCGACGAACGGCACGGACGCACACGGTGCGGTGTCCGAGATCCATTGGAGCAATAAATCCGATCACTGCCCGATAAGAATTCAATAAAAACTCGTCAAGAACTTGGCACACAATTTGCACCAGCCATCAGCCCGACCGGCGATCGCAACCGGGCAAACGACAGTTCAATGCTCAGCATTATCGACAAAAGGCACAAAAAAAGATCAAAGGGACGGGTGCACGAAGGTTCATTGGCGAGAAGAAATCATTGGCCGTAAAGAAAGACATTAGGGATTGGAGTGATGCGATCAAGTCCAGAGCAGCCGCTGGATCGTGCCCATGAGATCGTTGGATGTTTGCGTGTGTGCACGTATGTACGCGCGCGCGTCTGTGTATTGAGGAATGGATCAAATGGAAAAGAAATCGTGCTTCGTCGTGGATCATCCTGTCCAGTTTGTTGGGGTGGAAGGCTACTTATTTGTCTTAAAAGTCATTTAGAATCACTTAAATCGATTGATATTTTCCTATTTTCAAATGCCAATAATAATAAAATACCTATCAAGTAATGTCGCCGCGTGATCGGCTTGGCAACGCACACGGCACAACACCGGTGCAGTCATCCAAGCTGAGCGGTCGTACCAGAAGGGCTACCGGTCAGCATGTCTGTCTAGTGAGCTTACTTCGAATGAACTATAACAGTCAAACGATCCTTTTTCTTTCGCTTCAACTGTTTAATTATATCAAAGAGGCCGCCTTACGTGGTGGACTGCTATCAAAGACTTCCTTACTTCAAGTGGACCACCTTCGACCACAAAACACACTTGTACTCTCCATAGTGACACCATCGACAGCAACAGGTGGCGTTCACTTCCAACCTACCGACCTACCATTGCCGGGGACATTCTCATCCATGAAGATCTATGTTTTGTTTGTTCTTTCTTTTACGATCCAGCGAAGCAGGTTGGCTTCATGCTGTTTGGATTTTTTTCCGTACGGCATGTCATCAGTTGTATGCAAATACTATTTCAACGCACAATTAACATCGGTGCAGGCTTTCCGATATAATTTTACATGAAATCACATTTTTTTTAAAGAAAAAAACATTTGATCATTTACGTAAAAGAATAAAAAAAAACTAAGTTAGGTTTTTTTGTAGTAAAACATTCAACTGATTTTATGCCGTGTTGTTAAAACCATGTATCAGATGAGCAAATAATCCAATACACCTCTGCATATGAAACAAGAGTACATAAATCGAACGAAAACATCCGTTTAACCGTGCTCAGCCAAGTTTTGTCGCCCCTTGGAGCTTACTTGTAGATTTTAATTTAGATTAAAAACCATTCCCCCCGACTGCGAAATCATGCTTGGTAGGCCCGGATTCAGCCACTTCGCGTGTTGTGTGACCAAGAAATTATAACAATTTGAACGATGCAAGATTTCGGAAAAAGCATCAGATCAACGATCGCTTTACATTCTATCCCGCAGCCTCGGAAAGCACGAGTTCAGCTTCGTTAGGCAAACTGCGGCACAAAGCGGAAAAAATATTTCATATTCCTTCATTTTCTTACCAAACCTTCGTCTCGATGATTCTTCCGTGTTATGATATTTTGCTCTGATTTGAGGAAATGTTTTTCGAATCTGTGAATCTGATGTAAGCAATTTATTACTTAACTGCGTCGTTGAATTTAGTTCTCCTTTGTAAATTATCTTAGAAGCAATCATGTGTTCAAGGAATGTAACAAAAGCAATATATTGGAAAATTGTTAAATTCATAAATGGTGACATTGCTAAAGTTAAATAAATGCAATAACAAAATACATAAACATGCATAGTTCTGAAATATACTATTCATGTCACACCAGAATCGGTATTTAACGCTAGCCATGTCACAAAATTACAGAGGCGACATCGGCAGAGTTCTGTCGTTTCACACCTCTTTACATACCGGCGACAATCGGTGTGCTAATTACCTTTTAAAAAAGATCGTCGACCATTGCTGTACTCAGCATAGCACCGATCGAGAGCGGTAATGCAATGATCCCGACAAAAGCGTGTCGGCGTCCATGCTGTCTGCTTTGTTGCAAACGGTAACCTTCTTTATCGCAACATCTTAATCTGCCCTTTTTAACACGTACTGAAATTCATCCCATAACCTGCTCTCAGCCCCGGGCCTCGGTAGGGAATCCCTCTCGACCAGCCTGCAGCAAACCGAGCGGCTGAATATCACAAAAGTAACCGATAGTAATCTGCCTGTAATGTGTGTACTCAAAAGCATCTCTAATATGATTCTCAATTTCACACCGGCTTTTGTCGGCGGTTGGCTGGATGCACGAATTATACGACTGACAAAGCGAGGAATCCCTTGCACAGGCCATGGGCGCACACCAGTTATCGTTGCCACCTTTGTGTGCGATCGCAATTGAAGGGAGAACAGTGTTCTTGGCGACATGATTTGCGCCCTCCGCTCTCATAGACCTTTAAATTAAGTCCAACTATTTCACGGAGATATTTATGTGCCTGCACCGTATATGTAATGAACCGTATGTCCTTATTCTCCAGGTGTCGATTAAAGAGAATGAAGAAAAAAAAGCAGCAGAATTTAGTACCAACCAGCTCTATTCGCTAGAGCATCTAACTTTGTCTTTCGAGTCTCTTCGTGATGTACATGTTACGTAAATGAAGTTTTTGAATTCTGATTTCAAAATTCTGATTAGAGCAGTGATTAAGTCGGCACTATTTTCTCCTATTTTACTAATGGAATGAATCGGCCGGGATGTCCGCGTATAGAAGGCAAATTATCACAAGGAAAATCGCAAATTGATCACGGCGCAAAATGCTTGTGTATCTGCTGTTGGAGAAAGTGTTGCTTACATATTTTCATACACACACACACAGCCATCGAAACTAAACAGAGTCACTTTTCCTTATGGTGGCACTTTTATCGCTTCATAAAAGCCTTACCCGTTTGCTAAGTACGGGTAATTACAATGCTTGCGAGATCTATACGCTCTGGCCTCGATCACACTACGAACGTCGGGCTTAACGGTTTTTGGAATGGAAAGACATGGCTATTTAAAGGTATTTGAAATATTTGATGATTTTGTCGCCAGTATAGAAGTCTTGGTGGAAGTTACACACCACTCACATTACTTCCTCAATCACATTCCCGAAGACGCTAGTGGTCGGCATGGACTGCGGGGTAGTAGTAAGGTTTTCTTAGACGTGTAAATTCTATAGCAGATAAACATCATACGAGCATCAGAAGTGTTTTCCCTCCAAGATTATCGTCCTACTACCGCCGGTAGTGTGTTGCACAGTACAGCTGCTCTACAGCGGGTGCTTTACATATTTGCGTGTAGTGTGCGATAAGTGTAACATAAATAAAACATACTCACGAATCTAATATTCCGGAAAGGAAGGCTTACGACGCTCATCGTTACATGCCTAGCGGGAGATAAGAGATAAAAGGCGTAAAATCTCAAGGTGTAACAAAGAAAATAAGGCACTGAAGACAGGAAGATGCATCAATTGATAGTTATGTTGGAGTAAAAGGAGCGTAAAGGTGCTGCTGTGTTGCCCAAATTGCGTTCCCACGAAATACTCGGTTTTCGGATTGGAATAAAAGCAGTTCAGAGGCATCGGTGTACATTGCCATGTTCCTGAACTCATTAGGTGAACATAAAATGTAGATAGGGCCATTATTCTCGTTTCCGTGTTGTTTATTTCGGATAAACATTTAAAAGAAAACTGGAGCAAAAGCAACAAGGGACATACGGTTTGGTTTGAAACAAGAATCAGACACTTAATTTGATGAAGTCAGATTTAAGCATGTTCTTTTCTCGTTACGGAACGAACCTAAAGTTGCATTAATTTATTTTATTTTTTAGCCAAAATCAACTAAACATTTTATTTTTTATTGATGAATACTTCTTTTTTTTTATTTGTTACGTTATTAAGTTTTTAGTAATACGGGAAGCCCAGAATTTTTGAGTTAGAAATAAGGTTCGAATTTGTACCATCGTTCAAAGCTCATTTAAAATGCATATACAATGAAGCGCGTAAAATGCTATCGACCATATTCCTTGTTCAGATACCACACAAGCAACGACGCTCCATGTTCATGAATTGCCTGCTCATTCCTTGGCAGGCAGCAGGTTGTACTGGTTTGGATGTGCGGTGGAAAATTATTATCCTACAGCGACTCTATTTCATGAACAAATTAGCTATTGAACTATCATCACTATATTTGTGATCGACAACAATGACCTGCACTTGCTCTCGGTGTGTGGCGGTTGAGCAGATGATGCAGCACACGGTCAGGGGTCGCCCAGCATATTGGATGCTGGAAGGGTTAGCTGAAGATCGAGGTCATTGAGTACGGGCACAATGCAATCATCATAACTATTCGTTCTTCGTTCCTTACGTGCATGATACGTCGAAGTCGTTGCGGGGAATACGTTAAAAGATTCACGGTACACGTTGTTTAGATCCCCATTGTACCAAACCGTTTAGCGAACGCATTACATTTAACCTTGTTCATCTAAAGATGCCATTCACCACCATCTTCGAACACACCGATAACATTGTCAAATTGAAGATTATGTATTAAAAATTAAATCATATTAAGCACTGTAGTTCCGTTACTATCGCGTCGGTAATGCACCAGCAATAATAGGCATCGCATTGATTCACTTGCTTTGCCGCTCTTTTGTCTCATATATCTGAAATTGTTATCTGAATTTGTTTTTAGTAATCGTTTGTCTTTAAATAGAAAAATGTAATGTCTATATGTGTTTCAATTTTCTTTACTATTGGTAATTTCAAAGCTGTGCAGTTTTTAGCAATGCACAACTTAATTTTGTCCCATTCTTAGCATTGCCGCTTAATTGGTGCAGGAATACTTGGTTAAACAACGATTTGTTAGTGATTACAAAAATATTTACATTACGGATTACAAACTGTTTGTTATTTTTTGTTTTGTGTTTGTTGTGTTAGCAACTGTAATATAATGAAATTTTGAACATCTTTGCTTCTTTGCTTTCGTTTTTCAACAAAGTGAAAAAGCCGGAAAATCTCAAATAAAACAGAAAAAATAATAATTTTTGTCCAATTTTACCCATCTACAATATCGCATTGCTTTCGCTGAACTGTTGGGCATCGTTGATGGCAGTTTGACAGGCAAAACAGCAGGAGTCATTTATCATATGATTTAAAGCAGATCAACCAACGGTACCAACCAAAAGAGACATGCAACGAGACTTAGCCTCAAGCTGATATCCGTCAATGTGAACGAACGGGTATATCGTTGGTACACGTGAACCAGTTGAATTGTAAGCAGAGACGATCGATCCACCTAAGAGCTCTGTAAGATATATCATGTCAAAAATATACACATTTGTAAATGAAATAATATGTTTGTTATTATGTTTACCAAATCTGTATGCTTGCAAAACTTTCAGATGCACAGCTGATAATTTCAAAACTAGAATGCTCTTCCAGCCAAATGACATTTATCGCGGTCGTTTTACAGGCTGCACGCAGCTCGCACTGTACCGTGACACAATTAGTTCCGGCTTGCGTGTGAAAAGTGAGACAATTTTAATGACTGTTATTAAATAATTTTCGTGAAAGTTCCAAAGAATTCACACATTTTCAGGTTTTTGTACCGACAATCCGAAACAAAAATCTCCCTGCAGTACATATTTACCAGTGGGCAAAGCGGGTGTGCCAACGTTTGCTCTTATTTTTGTTTTTTGTTCTCGTACTGTTTGGTGGTTTAAAATAAATGCAAAAGCAATAATTGATTCATAAATGCATGGCGTGCAGGAAATGGGCAAAGAAGGATTTGTTGCCTTTATTCCCTTATTCGCATTCGCGCGCCATGCGACTCGTCTGAATTTCCTGCGGTCAAAATAAGTTCCTGGGCGCAATTCGATAGTTTTGGACGCTTATTTGGAGCCAGAGTCCTTGTTTGGGTCGACGGATTGAGTTATTAACTTATTAAAATTTTCAACATTCACAATGATCCAAGTGGCAGGTAATTTACTACACCTGAGCCCTATACTTGCCGCTATCTTCCGCACAGTGATTCGCTTGACGGCTCTGCGTTTTCTTTTTTTTTTTTGGTGTGTCCACAACTCGACTATATTTATAAGTCAGTATGCGACGATATGGTGCTGAATACAATCAAATATGTTTCAGGTTGAATAAATTCTTGGAATTAGTGCAGTTGAATTGAAATGACGGAGTGTTATTATTTATTCTTGTACACGCTCTGCAGAATTTATTGATGCTTATCGAGATCCGAGAGAAGAACTTGTTTACGGTTTACAAATTATTACACATAATTTGCAGAAAAAATTGACTTTATTTATTGTTATTCCATTTCTTTTGTCAATTTTTTTTCCAAGAAGTCCAATATGACAGATTTTGAAGTTCTATCCATAATTCGCCATTTTCCATTCTAACCCCTAATTACTTCCACAGTAATCTTATGTCACCATCGACATTCCGTACATGGGAACTGGTTGTCTCAGAACCAGCTTTTCGTCATATATTGACTCGATTATTGTTTGACAACAATGTATTCAAGATGCTATACTAAATACCTCATAATATCACTCGGTGTAACCGTCCTTGCGTAACGATACCCGCACAATGTAGGTAATGTGTAGCGGTAACATGGTGTTCCACGGTTTGTTAGAAAAGTATCAGAATAACATTTTTTTCCTGATTCATGGACCGGCCTCACTGCATTTTCAGGTTTAATAGTGTACAAGGTGTAGGGTTCCAGACAGGTCAAACAAAAAGAGGTTTCATTCCTAGCTGCCAGCCTGTTTAACGCGAAGTGATTGATTCGTTGGTTTGTGCTAAAGGGCCAAAATTTATGAGCCGTAAATCAGATGAACCGACCTGGACAAATAGGTACACTAAATAGAACGATTTTTTTATGCACTGCTCTTGACGCTTCATTTGGCTTGAAAAAGTGGGCGAATGTACTTGAGTAGCTAGTGGAATGATCAGGAGATCGTGGGAATTTTGCAACCACAACGACGCTGGCAAACACCTATGCCACTGCCTGAGAGAAATGTTTTTGTTTGTGGCTGCTTCCGATTGCTGCTTTGTGGCTTTAAGTCTAGCATGGTTGCTACTGTGTCAGTCTAGCGTCTGCAAAAAGCACGAATTTATCTGTTGATCCGTTTGACCGGAGAACCGTTCGGAGAAAATCGATAGATTAGAATTATGGCAGTCTATAAAATGTACCACGATACACTACATTGGCTGCGAGGGCGTTAAAGCATAAACCAACGCCGAGAATACAGAAATGCATCGCTTCCTGAGCGTATATGATGAGCACATCCTCATAGCCACACCATTAGATCACTAGCTGTGCAACAGCCTTTGGTATTTTTTCTTTAATTGCAGCTGCACCAAAGGCCACCCGAAGGTGGATTTTCTCGGTGCAAGCTTTACAAATGCCACTTTATGAGCATCGTTTGGGTCGGTAATTTACGTAGCAGCCTCGCGTAGAAACCATAAACCACATGCAATAATTGATATCACAAGTTCGTATGCAATCGTTTGCTTATTTTATTCGTTTTAATTGTGCCTGTGCACATCAGCGTACCGTGCGTCAGCTAGATCGAATATCTATTTAACCGATCACCGGGCGCATCTTGCGGGCAGATCGAACTATGTGATCCGTACGAGTTGCCAACGTAATGAGTTCATTGTTTTTTAAAGGCCCAGCACGGCACACCGGTGTGCTGTCCGATTACCTCCCTCCCTGGGGGAATGCCTCCACTGTCCTGCCTAACAGCAGTATCCCCTACATAAATTACGGCCGAATCGTAAAACTGTGAAAATTATTTAAATTAGTTTTACTTGCATCTCGTTCAACGAGTCCACTAGGTGACACTTTTGTACGGGTTAAAAGGTACAAGCGCTGCCCCTTCCGAACGCCGACGAGAACTGCCGTTCTGCAAAAAATAAACCGTTCAACCGATCGCCTTTGGCTGTTGTTTTACAAGTTGTTTTATCTTTGGTATGCTGTTTGTTCTTGCAAAAGGTGATCGTCAAGATTGCGTGCCTGCGTCGGGAGGATAAACGTGTAACGTTATACACGGCATTTAGCTCATTAGCAACTGGCGGTTGCGCATCATCTTTCGCTTTACCAGAACGGAGGAGGTTTACTTCCAGATGTGAACTATTTCTACGACGGCAAGTGGCACTGAATATGCCTCCATTCTCGATGCGGTACGTGTTCGGTGTGCTTCCAGCGGTAACGTATAATATGAGCAATTTTATTCGATCACAGTGTGCTACTGAACATTTCGTATCCGAACGTTTACACGTACAGGAAATCTCTTCAGAAATAGTTGATTGGTGCTTTCTGTGGACGATCTGGCTAATGTTAACCTTATGTGAAATGGTAACTACAGAACCATAAAACTGAAGTATGTTTATTATTTACAATAGTACTGTGGATAAATGAAAAGATCTAGTCTAACAAGATGGCAGTTTAAATATTTATCAAATTAAGACCATCTACCTTCGCTCACTGTAATAAATAACATTTAGTCAAGAATATGAAAATGCTCTCAGAATGATTCAATTACATGAATGGCGAGTGCACACATAGTGCACTACTAACGAGACTGATATTTCTGCAAACCTATTACAATTTACTAAAATGATATCAAGTATGGTAAGCCACCTCATTATGATTATAGCACTAAACATAACGATAATGGACTTTATATTTCATTTAAAACTCTACATGATAAGTCTATGAGTACAGAGATTTGTTTCTTATTCGTAAACAATGTCCCGGCAATGGAGGCTTAAATGTTATGGAAATATGTGTACGAAAATATTATGTTAATAATGTTAATATGTAAACATGAATAGAATACCGACGTCTAAGGTCATGCCAGCCATTCCTGGATTACAAGAATTTTTTTTCTCCACGTAGCCGAATAGTTAGTCTTTGCTAAGTGGGGACTGTTAGCATGGGATTTGAAACCCGGTCCAGTTGTGTGAACCGGTGCCGTTTATCACATAGAGCATCTGCCGTTCCCATCTGCGTAAATGTTATGTCTCAAATTAAATTTTTGCTACGGATATATACGGGATATAGTTCACTGACATCATAGGAACATTTTTTGCTTGGAAGCTGTATGCAAGGAACATTCAAAAATGGATCATTTCCATGCAGCTTGTAACTGATTTTTTCCATAAATCTGATGATCAACCATTTAAATTAAAAAAAAATGTTTCTGTAATATAAACATATAGATAAATAAATCATTGTACCATTAGTGTTAACAAATTTTAATACCTGTGTTGCTAAAGTGAAACGTTTTTTTTTTCTTTTTGAAATAACTACCAACCTGTGTATTTCTCATGTTGGTTCGTTAGAATGGCTATATAAATTCGACAGAACAGTTTTTTTTAAACCAATAAATAATATTCAAAGAATCACTGTCACCCTAAGCCTTCATGGTCGTTCAATATAATTCGTGTAAGATGTAATCTCTTAAACAAGGTGAGTTTCCTTTCAGTGCCAGTGTTAATGTATTTCGGTAAAAAGGAATGTAATAAACAAGCGCTGGTAACACTGTATGTAGCTCTTGTTCGTGTCGATTTCATTTCATCAAACTAACTTAACAATCATAAAACGATGCTTTAAGTTCATGGTCCGCTTTTCGGCGTACGCTCAAACATATCGTTCCAATGCAAACTTCAAGAGCCACCAACAGTGGATGCTCTGAATTTCAAAACTATAAAATTTATTACTATCATAATGTGAGCGGACCACTATGATTCACCGAAAAGAATTTCATTCTCGCACCGGGTTTCACACCGGTGTCGCTGTTGCTTATTTGGCGTCTGCAAAGGATCGATTACCTCGTTTTAACACTTTCCTGTTGAAATTTACCACATCTATGAACATGTGATGCCTATGTACGACATGTCCGTGATGCGTCAAGAGCGCCAACGCTTATAAAACCCGTAGGAAAAGGTACCAGAAGGATCATAGGAAAAGGGAAACCCCGTCAAATGTAAAGAGTGTCATAAGTTTTTGATTTTTATGTCCTTGTCCAAATAGAGTGCAATAAAACGCCAAAACCGGCTCCGCTCTGGGAGAAGAATGTCCCTAAAGGCGTACGCGCAATGAAACCACCCTCTAGCGGTGCCACCAGACCACACGCATCGAATGTTGATCAGAACCATAATTTATTGTAACAAAACACAAGACACCTTCCAAAACCACCGATCTGGATGAGACATCCTGCACCGCATGCCGATCGAATGCGATCAGGTTGAGCTATTCGTTTCGATTGATCGTGAGCGTTATAAGCGTAAAATAGCTGATAGTAGTTTGTGACCCATGGTGTGTGATGATATTTCGTCGTCACCCTTGTAAGACGATGACGCTGGAACAAGTGAAAGAAAAGAAGAAACTGGAAATCAAAGCTCTCTGATCTCTGATTTTTCCATCGTTGATCGATTTTTATTCGACCATTATCGTCGACAGAAGATTCCATTTCGAGAGTTGAAATCCTAATATCAACAACACTGCAACTTTGTTCTGTATTGCTTTCCCTCTCTCTCTCACTCTCTCTTTCTCTCTCTTTCTTTCTTTCTTTATCTCTCTTCTTTCCATAAAAACAGACAAAACATCGGCAAACAAATCGCCAGAGAGATGCCGTTTCACAATATACACCTAATTTTGGGAGAACATAAAAAAATCTGTCAACAATTTGGTGGTGATACAGGTATCTGATTTTATAGACCCATATTTTAACCGAAGATTGTTCCTCTTTGTCTCACGAGGGTACGTATTAAAATATCTTCGCTATATGAAACGCTTTATTAGTTAGTTCTCTTGATATTGTTTATCAATAGCGAATCTTTGGCACAGTTTTCTTTTTTTTACCAGACAGCCTACATGGTTGTACAAGTAAGTTCGTTATTTATCAGAAGTTATCACGACCATGGTACCGTTTCCGCAAATAGACAAAGCAATAATCATTTGTAGTATTAATGCTGGTGTAGTTATTCTGTTTTGTACACTTCACCGGTAGAAAATGGTGCAGCAACTGAAACACCGGTAGCAAAGGATGCTATTTAGCGAAGAAAAATCACAAAAATATTTTCACTGAAATCGCCCACAGGGTATTAGTGTCAAAGTGGCTGTTTGAATGATGGTGTAGAATATATTATCACAATTTAATGGCTATCAGCTCAGTTTAACGGGCCAGCAGACGCACGGTTTAGATGAAGGCAGCACCATCAGGTTGGACGATTACCGCCATGAAAGACTACCAATTTCGCTATCGGCAGCGTTCAGCGTCGATCGCTCCGGAATTTGCTCAGCAGCAAGGGCATCCGCCGCACCCGCCGAAAAGTAAACGAAGCACGAACCAGCAGCAGTAAGAGCAACGGAAGATGAAAGCTGCCTTACAACAGCTCGGTATAACTGCACGGAACGATGGTTTATAGTGTAATAATAAATGCTTTTTATATAATTTATTATGTATTTAAAGAGTAATATCACAGCGATCGCATCATTCGCGGGATGGTCGGGCTTTTACCACATCGTATATGTTATGGATAGTAAAAAAACCCATGCTCTACAACCGTCACGGACAACCCGTTCTGTGTTTGGAATGTATTTATGAGAAAGCATTTTTGACCACAGATCAAGATCAGTCATGGCAAAACAAAACAGATATTGAAATTAAAATAAATAAAACGAACTATTCAATTTTGTTTCGAACTAATTTGCATTTCCGTTGAAACATAAATACCGAGTGATATTCTTCGAGTTTAATAAGTAAAAAATATGTTTCTTATAATGCGATCAACGTGTACTGCGTTTGGCATTGTTCCATTCCACACAATATGTAATCCATTTACAAAAACCCAAAGCACTCATGTTACATAAGGATAGAAGTACATGCAAGTGTAAGCAACAAGAAGGTTGTTTGAATGTGTTTCATTTCTAATAGCCATAAATGTTAAAACTAGCGCACAATGTACAAAAGTGCTAAATATCACAAAGTTGACTATTTGTTTTGTAGATTTTTGTAATGTTTCAACACACTTAATTGATTTAAAACACAAAGTAAATCAACAAACACAGTGTACGCGATTTATGCTGCAAATGAGAAAAAAACTGTGTTTTTTTTATTGTATTCAATTTTTCTACCACCAGCATGCATGATTTCATTTACATAAATGCAACAAAGTGCGCATAAGAACGGAATCTGACAAATATGCGTTGTAAGAATTATGAATGAAACTGTTTTGCTACCGAGCATGCGTGTTAATTGTAATGGAGGCTATAAAAGCTTATTTCATATCACTCGGAAGTCCATCGTACGCGGCTATGTTTTCAATTACCACGTTGATACTCATAATACACTCCCCCCCGAAGCTTTCCGTGGCGTAGCGGACAAGTTTTATTTATTCTGTCCGAGTAATGCCGCTCCGTTTCCGCCTCAAGACGCTTTCTTTCCAAACGTTAAGGTTTATGTTCGAACGATATTAGCTGCGCCGGGTTAAGCTTGGTGCATTATGAGTAGAAAATATCAATGCCCGTGATGGTGGTACGATAAATTAAAAATTATTCAAACCATCGATGCATGTTTCTGTTCTGCTCTGGACAAGTGTGCTTGAGGCAGCTCTTGAGCTGGTGTGTTAGACAAACTGGTCCGTTGTTCGTTTAGGCTACCGTTTACACCTTCGCTGGACATTTCCTTCGCGGCTGAAGAGTAGTGTTCGATAATCCTAACGATCAACGGTTGTTCCTCCATGTCAATGACATGAGCAAACGCACCGTTGTTAACGACTGGCAACTATTCAAACCATGTTTTATGTATGTATTTTATGTCCCTGTTTCACTGCACCGATGCCGATCCGATTCAAGTCAGTGTTTCTTTTCGCTTCCTGTTCTGTTTCGTTCTTACCTTTTCCGCTGAATGTATTGTATAAAATGGTTGGTTGGTATAAAATTCTGAATAGATCTATTGATAGTATGAAGCATGCGCACACACTTGCCATTAAAAAAGGACCTGAATGAAATCAGAAATACTTATTCGTGACCATGTTGCCAAACGTTTGTCTAACGTCAAACCATTCCAATTCTATCCAGATGGAATGTTCCTTACAATCCGAAACAAGTGTTTCTTTAATTATATCATATGTTTGATTTCTAAAACGCTTCTTTTTGCTTATAAAAGCTTATTGTAACCGTTCTCTATCGAATGCTAAAAAACAACACAAATAAAGAATGAAACCGAAATTATATTTTCTTACTGTTAAACAACTCCAGTTGAAATTTCACTCACCCAACCAGGGCAGGGATAAAAAGTGCTCCTTAACAATCTGTAGCAGGTGGGAATATTATTTACTTGCATGCGCATGCCGACCGGCTGAATCGTTGCTACACGCAACGGAATGGTTCATTGAAATTTACGATAAAAATATTCAAAGCATTAATAGTTTTAAATTTATGAGCTCAACATAATCGCTCGTGTAGCAAAAGGGGTGATCGCCAAATCGACCACGGGTTCAATGTAGAATTTCGGCGTAATTACGCATGTAAATTTCACTTTCCGTAAAAATGTACGTTGCATCAACGGTGCAGCCAGCAATGCAGATCGAACAGCCGTCGCTGGCAGAAGGATGTTTTCGAATAATCACGCGCCGCGGTTTTGGAAAGCGTACAGAAAATGTCGATGTGAAACAAAAAGCAGAGCAGCATTTTATGTAAACTAAGTAGTGATTGCACATTTTATACGTTTTTAATGTAGCTTGGTACCAGCATAAAACAAGAAAATGACCATCATTAAAGGTAACAGGCCGGGCCCTGGAAGGCCGGTGGCTAAAATGTTGGTGGAACGCGATGTATAACAACGTTCGTTGCGGTGTCTTCTTTGACTTGACGGGGTCTTTCGGTTCGCTGCGAAGCTGCTGCTGAAAGCTGGTAGCAGCCCATGACGATCGAAACCTCAATACCAGTTCCAGCACTTCTTTTGCACTGACATGTTATCACCGAAAATCTGTGTAATTTTGATACAACAACGCTTAAAGTGTTGCATCGAGCTTCCTGGCTTCAGTGGGACCGCTCATTCGTTCTTTCAATCGTTCCTTCGGGAGATCGGTTTTTTTTCTTCTTGCAAACCGTTTCTGACCTACCGAAATGTGGACCGTGTTCAACCATTCAGTACGAAATGAGAGAAACAGCCGTTCCACTCTGCCAATACCATTTTAAGCACATCGCTGAACGCGAACGGAAGGAAGTGAATGGATGAAGTAAAGGAAGGTAATAAAAATCAAACCACATCATTAATTTCATATACAACTTCGTCAAATGTTTCTGTTCCGCGGAAGTCACCAAAGGACTTTGTCGTCCTGTGCGGTCCTACACCTGATGCTGATGCAACGGTATTAGTGTGTTCTTGCCAACGCTGTCTAATGTTTGAGAGCCCGTTAATACTAGTGGAATTTTACAACTTCCCAAGGGTAGGAATACCTTTTGCAGTGTAATTAGATCGTATAAAAAACTTTGAGTCCTTAGGGATAAAAGCGGACCATGAGAGGACCTGTTTCTGTGTGGTATAATTTGTTGTCGAGTGTCGAAATTGAGGTTGGTGATTATCGCCGAATTTCTTTTGGTGCACTAGTTTCGGTCCGTTCAAAACACCTCGTTTCCGGTATAATATACATTTTTTTCTTTATTTCGTTTCCGTAATATTTCATCATCTTCGAATAAGTAGGGTTTTTTTGTAGAGTTTGATTAAGATATTTTGGATTTTAAACTTTTGATTGATAGTATACTTTTGGCGCTTTTTCTAGACTTGTGATAAAATCGGCCAATCATCAAGCAATACAGGAGGTCCCATGCTTTAAAGGTTCGATGTTGTAGATCTAATTGTCTAATAATCATACGGAGCTAAACCCGGTAAGGCAGAAATGTCTACAAATTATGAGCAATCCATAAATTCCAGCTAGTCAAAACAAAGCGTGGAATAAGCCATTACGTGATTACGTGAAAAATTCTCAAAGATGCATACGTTATAATATACTTTGTTTTGCGGTACTGTTGAACAGTTTCCTATTGAATATCTTTGACGATGCTGATTCTTACAAAATCACTTTGTTTCACGGATCGCCGATACTATGAACAACATAAAAGAGCATCTTCAGTCCATTATTGACGATGTTCAGATGAATGCCAGTTTTCCCATATCTTCCACAACATAGGTGTAACAACAATTTGCTAGTATCTAATTATCGAATCCAACGTAACCGACTTAGAGAGGCAAAAAAGGCCATGGCT
The DNA here is from genome assembly GCF_943734845.2 of Anopheles funestus. Taxonomy (NCBI): domain Eukaryota; kingdom Metazoa; phylum Arthropoda; class Insecta; order Diptera; family Culicidae; genus Anopheles; species Anopheles funestus. The sequence continues at coordinate 48,301,030 of NC_064599.1, forward strand.
CTGCTCAAAGAAGTACAGTCAATTGCTCCGGAACGTTGTGGTACCATTGTGCGCCACGCCCGTCAGTGCCGTATGAAAGGAAAATAGCAACTTGCTGCAATACCCTGATAGCATTCAGAGCTCATCGAGATCAACGGGTAGTAGTGTCGGGCAACAAATCACGGATGCAATGTTATTTCTTGATTTCACACTGTCCATCTTTTCTGACGCATAAGACCTGCGACCCGGCCTGTTCGTACGAGAGACATGGGACTAAAAAGTACATTTTTCTCATGAGAGACTTTGAACATTTATTAACAAATTGTATCTGACATTAGAGTGCAGTGGATATTAATCGCTTATCATTTGTTTCTTGTTCTTGAATGTAGACCTCCAGTCTCCAGCTTCAAGAGAGCTTTAGCAACATCTACTTTTTTGCGTTAACAATTCTACTGCTGTAAGTCTATGTTCTATTGGACGTAGGTGCTTCGAAGCTTCAGAGTTTCGCTCTGTAAAACTATTCAACTTACCGACTGGCTTAACAGAAAGCAAGCGCCGTCATAAATAAATTGCACCGACCACTACTGTGTAAGCAAATGACGTCCGAGATGCTGGCGTGTATCTTTCGTCTGGAATTTCTAACAAAAAGCGACCAACTTAGTGTGAAATCGTTTCAGAACGATTGCTGTGCAGTGCTAGATAACATATTTTTCAGAATTTTCAAAACCAGAAAAAATATATCAATTTTTCTATCTGCGAGAATCAACTACCGATTGTTGTTTCCCGCCCGATGTGCTATGAAGTGTGAGAGTAGTGGTTTAATTTTTGCAGTCATCATAATTAAAACTCTTCTTGCATCAAACACGTCAGACTACTTCTTGTCAGGTATAAGGGCTGCCATTGACGCAGCAACTGCAAATGGACAACGGGTGATCGGTTATCTGAATTGCTTACTCCAGCTAGCCCCACAGCCCAACCATCTTGTACGAGTATCGTGAGCTATGAAGAGAAGAGTTTAATTTAATTACAACCGCAGTGGCACGACCTTTTTGCTGAATGGCAGGGTGTTGAAGATGAACATGAGATGTATGAAGTTTTGACAGATTATGATCGGTTCACTCCGCAACTGGACGGCTCTGGTACATTTGGATGCCATTAAAAGCTCCGGCAAGTCGTGTGTGGCTGGATATCAAACACAGCCACAAAATTGCTACTTCTCACCGTGGAAGCGACGCAGTGTCATGAACCGTTCCTTCTGCAAAAAGCAAGCACCTGAAGCAATCAAGCCAGAGCGACAATGCTAGGCGCAAGGTTTCTGGCTATCTCATGCCCTGCCTTGCTTGCAATCCTGGAGTGACAAGCGCTGACTGCCGTTTGGAAGGCTCGAGCATGATAAGCCAAAGTGTCAAGTCGATAAGTTGGTTTGGTTGGTGTAAAGAAAATAATGCTTCGTAAGCGACGACAAGCAGACCATTCAAGTCCGGCGCAGGTTGCTGAATGTCTTTCAGAGTTTGAAGATGAATTCCTTCTATCGTAAATGATCGTCTTACCAATACAAATTTGCACTGTTGTCCAACACATTCAGAGCGTAACTAATCCACATGAAAAGTACGAGCTTCGTTCTGGTGGGCCATAAATAAATCTAAATGGTTTCGATGATAGGTGAATCAAAGTGTATGCTTTTGTGCATGGTGAATCCACATTATATAGCAGAGGTAAACCATACACGCAGAAATTGATCAGATTAATTGTTGGGCAAACTAGTGATATCATATGATTGTTGCAACAAAGAACGAAACGTAACTACTGCAACAATAAGTCATTCGCATTAGTTACGGCTATCTGGTGAAGATGAACAAATGTAGTTTTTATTCCGAGAGCATGGAATAAGTTTCATAAGCTTGATAATATGCTTCTCCAGTAACATGCCATTTATTTTTTTTTAGCATAATTTTATCTCACCAAGGGTCAGGGAAGCTTTACAACAGCAAAAACTTCAAGATTTCAAATTTAATGCATGACATTTCGAAAAGAGAAGAAATGGCGGACAAAAAGTTTATTTTAACCACCAACAATCAATAAAAAGTGTTTAATATTCATTTATAACAACAAAAAATAAACATCCTATTCAGCACTATCACGGCTTGTGCAAGATATTGGTCACGGTCGCTGTACATCACACCGATACGGTGGCCCATCACGATGCCATTTGATAGCTGGCGAGCATATTTACATAAAAATCATCGAACAATTATGGCAAAACTCGAACTCAACACCATCCATCATTGTCGCAGAAACCGGATCGATGGTACATGCTATCGACTAGGTCGACGAAATGCTAAGCACCATCAACATTATACACATTTGATGACGATTAATCGTTGTCCATTTTTTACGAATCCACGCTCCAGCTTCTATTGTATTCTTCGTAGACTTTGCTGGCGCGACTGAAACGAAAAGCAGGTAATTTTGTTTTGTGTTGCATTTATTTTTAGAACATTTGTAGGCAAAAAATTAATATGACCGTGTAATTTGATAAGTTTTTGCTCTTCAAAAACTAAAGCTCACACATTTTGAAAAGATAAAATCAATAAAAGTAAAGCTGTGGGGTGTGAAAATTATTCAAAAAATTTAAACGCAATAAGATGTATTTCTTTCCCAAACTAAATTACAACCGCTCAACTATACAAGCACATTAAAGCACATTTAAATATTTTCAAGCATTACGTATTAGCTCGTAAACGCGTCCATATGTCTCCCGGCCGATCTAATGTCTGTGGAATGATTTTCGGTCGATCATTGTGGAAGCATCATTATTCATCTCCCCCAAAACCAACTCATGATTGATATTTGTTCAACTATTCGTTTCGCTCTGAGAAGTTCGCAGCATTGAAAGGCTGCCAGGGCTAGTGATGTTCACTCCCCAAACAATGTTCATCTTATGTGTATCAATGAAGAACACTTTGCATTGTGCCTTATAGTTTGCCTTCGAGTTTCAAAAATATATCGAACCGCACGGGACATAGCGCAAAGCAAATAGTTGCTTTCCATTGTGCCCTATTGTGAACCGATTCCGTCCCGCGATGTTCTTCGTGAAGGTGCGAAGAATTTGACTCGCGAAGTTGTTCCAATATACATCGAAAAATGTCTTAATAACCACTTGACACGCACGAATACTGCAACGAACATTCCGAGAGGTGTTGCCCGTACCACCTCTTTTTGATACCTATCCGTGCGTTTGAACCAGCTAATGCTAGTGCAGCGTCTCAGTCAAACACGCAACCATTTTGCACTTCTACGATCATTTCCAGAGCTGTAGTCATTAATCACCGCGTATATTCGGGAGGTCTACGATAGAGGTACGCGTTTTCTCACACTTGCTCTCCAAATGTTCCCTCCTAAGATGCGGCCAGTCGGTTTGGTGGAGTTCGAAACGTTCACTGATAATACAGGGAGAGAAGCCGGGCTACGAGGCGCATGTCAATGAGCGATAATTTGGTCGCCCTGTGATCGGTTCCGAGCGGTTAATCGGGTATTGATTAATCAATCACGGTGACCTAGCCGAGGTCGTACCAGTCTCGAGTGGCGTTGAAGTTCTGCCCTCTGCTCAAACGATCTATCAATTAAAGCAAATTGATGATTTCCCCATGCGGCACAGATCATCGCATGGAACCATTGCCGATCCCGCGCTTTGGGCTGTCTGAACTGCTTATCAACAGACGCAGCCTAATCGCAGCATCGTCCGACCATCAGTTGATTGTGGCTGGGAACAGGTGATTCAATGGGCAAGTGAAGAGTGTTTTTGTTTTTATTTTGAAGCTTATCGCTGTCATTCGGGGCAACACATGCATCATGCAAACAAAGTGCCTTTTTCTACAAGTGCCTTTTTCCGCCTGATACAGAAAGCGTTTTGGACGCGTGCATCTACGAACGCCAGAAATCACCGAACCAAACACTGCTAAACCATTTGATCCTCAGGATTATTAATCACTGTCAGCTGCCTCGAGGACTATCCAATCAGTGTCTAATTCAGGAACTCAGCGCGCACAATGCTCAATATGGATTCTTTCCGATGCCTTTCTTGATGCGCAACCATACCAAGCTTCGCGTAAGGATCTGAACGCGATCGTTTCAAAATCGGTGCTGTTGCTGTGTACACGATTACTCCCAGAAACCTTTCTACATCGACAGCGTATGGGCCGAGTCTCTGTGGGCCAGACGATTGACCCCCTGAATGATCTGAATTTACAAACCGATTCCTGTGTTTCTCAGGCTCTGTCGATCCCGCAACGCCCCCGTCGGTTAAGTTCCCTACTCCGCTCTCCTTTTTTCCTATCTCTTCCATTTACGGTCTGCTTTTGGCTATGCCGTCTTTGCATTCAACCTGCTATGCGTGAAGACACTATAGATTCTTCATATTTATCATTAACCTTCGGGCGCAAAATACGTCACATGTGCGATGATCGCGCTGATATTGCCATCCCAGCGCACGCCATCTGCCTCAGGTTTCATTGCAATTCCCCTTGGTTCAGTAGGCCCCATCCTTTACGACTGGCTACGGGCAGTCCAATTTTGCTCCCAGCAAGGAAGATGAATGAGATCCAAATAGAAATGCCTATCAAAATATTTTCGTTGAAGCTTTTCTCTTTGTTGAAGCTTGTGGTTTTGGAAACATAAAACATAGTTGTATTCAAACAAGATAGGGTGAGGGAGAAAATCAAGTCAATCTCTTCATTGCTCCTTCGGTTTCCCTCTCAACAGGGAGTCCCGGTTAGTAAAACGCGGGCGAAAGGGGTGCTCGGTGAGCGTGTGCTTCATGTCTATCATCGTTCGATGGGAAAGGGCGAAGGTGATCGTGGTTGAGAAAATGAATGAACCGTGCGCCACAGTGTCTCATTAACATAATTTTGTTTCAACGTTACCTATAATTATGAGATTAACGTTCTAAGATGTGTGAAAATTGATGTTTCGTTGCTGGTTCATTTACTTGAGACGAAGAATAGGACAGACGATTCCCAAGCCTATAACTTTTATTTTTTAAATTAATACATTTCTATATTTACATTTTTTAAACTATACATTTCTAAATTAAATTTAAAAAATGGGCGAATGCCACTATACCGCTAAATAAATTTTTATACTCAGATTTGATGGAATTAAGAAAAATCTCATACTTTTCGCCTATTAAAACTAATGATAAAAAACAAAATGTCATCTAAAAAATAGTTATAGTGGTAGTGGATGCATTTAAAAAACAAGAGAAAAATATTACTAAAGAGATGTTACCACATACGGCCCAAAGGGTATGAAGGAACTAAACGATACATTAAGCCATAATATTTTAATAAAATTAAACAAAAAACTGAAAAAAAAATTAAGTTGTTAAGCGTAAACTATTCTCCTTTTCGTGATGTAACAATTATTTGAATTTGTAAAAGAAACACTTGCTGATTTCGAATAAAATCCATACTCACTAGTCAACGAACAAATGAAATTCCAACACACGTTATAAGCGGTGGTGTGCGTGCGCATTGAGATCAGTCATCGAGATCATCTGCTACGGCAACTACACTACACTCCTGTCTTTACCATCTTCGTCGGCAACCTAATGCATCAGGTTCATGTGGCAAAGCCCGCTGATTAAAAAGCACAACGTTTTCTCATAACTTCAACAATTCAATTATTGATTTTGATACATAAATTATAGAAAATTAACGTCAAACGCATCAATCGGCTAGCTGAACGATGACTGACTTGCCAGGGGCATTTGTATGATACTGGAATGATTAGATTCCAAATAGGTAACCGCGTAGACACTAGGAGAACATAATGGAAACCTCAAGAGTGGAAGCACCCCGGAGTGCCGTGTTGGTAAGGGTTGGAAGGCCTTGATCATCGTTCCAAGTGGTTAAGGGAAGGAAAGAATTGAAGATAATAGTTGTCAAATATTTCTCTATAAAATTCAACACATCCATCGAGCAGGCAAAGATTGGATCCTTTGTTCGTGGTTTCAAATTTTGGACTAAGTTCCTTTTTTCTAACGCCTTTCATTAGATGTAAGCCTCCAACATATCAATAATAATAATGATAATAACAATAGCTTCAACATCATCATCATTTAATGCCAACATGTTTCGTTCGTCTATCAGCAAGCAAAAAAAAAAAAACAGCTACGCTCTTCAAACCAAACAATTCGACTGCAGCATCGGCAATCGTTTCTCGCTCGAGCATTTTTTAACGGCAGGACTTGAAGATGGCACGTCACTTCCCCACCGGTACTCAATACTTTCGTCTTCATTCTCAGCTTCTTCCCTACATCCTGCATGCTCTTACCGTCGATAGAGCCAGAATGAGAGGAAAATTGGAGTAAGTCCTATTGTGTGCGTCTTGTATATTTTGGAACAGTTTCAATTGAGCCGTGTGCCAAGTTTCGACAGCTCAGTCCAGAGCTTTGATCAAAGGAGATCCCCAGCGAACGCTTAACGCTTGTCGTCCGCCTTCCAACATTTTCGAGAGGGATACAAGCGCGTCTTAGTGTCGATCAACGACCGGCAACGAGCGAACCGATGATCTATTTCCAATGTTCGGTTCGAGCGCTTCGCGCATTTCTTGGCGGGAACAATTTCGAGTGTGTTTTTGGCCCATGCGCGTTCGCAGCTGATGCTGGAAACTACTTACTACGATGAGATTTCAATTAGAAGATCAGGTCACTTGGGAAGAAAGAAAACCGCGGCAAAGGCCGAAATGAGAGACAGAGAGAGAGAGAGAGAGAGCGGGCGGTTCAAGAGTGACGTATCGTAAACGGCTAGTTGAAGTAAAAGAGCTCTCCTATTCTGAGCGCGTTTTGGTCGGAAAAATCAAAGCAAAGAAACAATAAATCGCTCCGTCAGATATACGCACTAACACTCTTCTTTTTGAAGCCTGTTTTCGTGAACAATTTAATTCGCCAAAATATAGCTCATATAATCATGATTTATCGAACTTTCTCTTTGAAGAATACGTATGACCTATTTTCTCATACACAAAATTATCAACACCTAGCACAAAATAAACTCAATTTGGCTAACGCTGTTAGGAATTACGGACAAAGTAAGCAATTATATGGTTATGACAGGCTTCGGCAATCGAATACATTTTTGTTAAAAACACATCACCGACAAAGATTCACACATCATAATGTTACTGGTAAGTTATTTCGCAACACCTTCCTACCATTCATCTACCATGCCTAATCTTGGTAGTCATACACCAGAACATGCCATCCATCCATGACTATTCTTTTAAGAATTTTCAAACAAAGCTCTAGAGATCGTTCCGATTTCAAACCGCGTCGATGGGCGTTATTGCAAAAACCTTATTAGAGCTTGCAGATGGACTGTGCAGTCTGCATATTGCAATCTAACCATAATAAGAAACTCTTAAGATCCGGTATCGAGTACTTATGTGTTGGTTTTGTTCATTGTTTGAACATAACAAGCTAACGATTTCGAAAACTGGAAAAGTTTTATTCAACATAACTGCTGCAATGAATAAAAGTTTGTTAAATGATCAGTTATGGTCAAGTAACAAATATTTTTTAGCTATACTGCGGCATAGCTAAAATTATGATGCACTTATGTAATTAAATCACAAAATAATTTTCGTTCAAGAAGCTCGTGTCATTGTTTTTGATAATTGGGTCTGTTTTGCAAACAGGTAAACAATACCACAAAGACGGTAGAATGTACTTCACTTTAAATATGATGATTCGTAACTTAAATCCTTTTTGTGTACCGGCTACGGGGCCTCGAAAAGAACGTTGCAGACAAGAACTCAGACGATGATAATTGATCACGCTCACAACAGAGTAATCTAGATCTGGACTGCATCATTTTATCTTGCATGCCAGTTTGAGCTACCTTGAAACCACCCCTGGCCCCTAACAAGAACGCATGACTCTATAATACCATTACAGTAAATAGTTTCCCGCACCTTTGAATCGTCATCGTAGCTTTTGACCTGCGGTGCACCATGCTACGTTGCCGGGCTTGGCCGGAAACAATGCCTGCGGTTTAAATGGTTTACCAGTTTTCGGAGGAAGAATTAAAACCTTATTTCCGCTCAATGGGAAGATTGTAGGGACCGCATCAAGGACGGTAACAAAAAAAGACTGTTGATGTAAATTAATAAATTGATGTCTTTATAGAGAAGCCAAGGCCCGTTTCGGGACAACAGACATGGTGGAAGTATTCTGAGGGGTGAGTTCTGTAACAGAAACGAAGCAGCAAGAACATCGTAAAACAAATCAACCAAACCGAAACGGAAACAAACCTAACGATCTACGTAATGATGCAGTAGTGAGGATTGCAGCACAGAAAAATGGAATGATTGCTGCAATTTTTTATGCACCATAATCTTCTTGAAATGTTTTCATGGTCCAAACCTAAAACGTAACCTTATGTAGAAGCAAAGGATCAGCTATACGCTATACTATAAAATGTAGTTGTTACATTTTGTAGTTCTGAATGTAACGGTTTCACACCAGCAATTCGTCCTAAACACAGGAGCAGATGTAAACGTGGAACAAATTTTCACCTGCATGCTTTAAAGGGATTATTTCTTTACCTTATAAATCAGTAAAAGGGGAATATGGTACATGTACAACATCATCAACAAAAATCAAAATACGTAAATTAAAATATATAAGTGTCTTCATAAGCAATCATATTATTTGTATTTTCATGGGACAAAATTCATATTCGCTAAAATAAGAATGCTTATTTTGTAACATAGTTCTTTTCATACAAAAAATAAAATTTCAAGCAACGTTTCTTATCCCAAATCTGTTTTTTTTAAACTGCAATACATATTTCCCATAATACATTTAACACCGCTTTGCCCTCATAAATAATGCTTCCTTGATTACCTGTAGCGGTTCAAGCGGGGTCGTAGCTCATGCAATATTTATGGCTTTTGGTGATTTTTTTTCCCATTTCACAGTATAAGTAAATGTTCAATAAAGGTCTACGCATAAGAAAGACAGGGAACATGTTTATTTTGTGTTGACTTTTTTATGTTCTATGAAAACAATTCTCACACAATAAAGTAAATCAGGACAATGGGTCTAGATATCGAATAGGTAAGTGTCAAAACAGTTGGTTATTAATTACAATCAACCACACCCAATCGATTGCCTCACTTATGCCTAACTAAACTGCTTGAATATGTATACCTAACAACACATCTTATTTTTATTTTACTATTAAAGATTTAAAAAAATCTTCGTAAATAACAATTTAATTAGAAGCAATATAGTCTATTGTTTCTGTACACTTATTCACGTTATCAGGTTTTAGTAGCTTTAAAACAGAACCACATGTTATATGTGCAACAATACCTTGAGCATAGATTTTGGATATGGGCGGCACTCTTGACTTTCAGATAACATTTCAAGCAAGAACAACCAAATCACACGCTTGCTACCTTAGAACAATGTTGAGAACGATCAACTGACGTACAGAGCTTTCTGTTTAACCAATCCCTGGCCTCGAACCCTGCAACTTTAGTGATGTATGCCACGCAATTTAAATTGGCAAGGGTAACACCTAACTAGTGCCGGGACGTGTGATTGCTCAGGTATTTAGTTTCTATGACGGCCGATTGTTACACAACGAAAAACGCAGGCTACCGGAAAACGTAGATAATGAAAGCTATAGCGTACCGTCCTAAACCGAAGGAATAGAACAATAGAATTATACTTGTATCACATTGCCTCTGCAAGAAGAAATATCTTGCTCGTTATAATTTATTCTGACGATCTGTTAAAAACTAACGCCGAGCCTTGTTTCCACTAGTAACAAGAAACGGTAGAGAAAAAAATATATGTATTTAGTCAAGTAAAGAAAAAAAAATATTAACACGACAACTGTTTGATTATAAAATGCTTAAATAATAAAGCATTTGGAATACAGTAGCGCTTTTCCATTTTTAGTTGCGAAAAATGTCAATGATGTTTCTTAAGCAAACATATCGCGGGCAAAGCGTGACATTGGGTAGCTTTCTTTTTACACAACTTTTCTTCACACTATAGAATTCAAACTAATTCAATTCTTGGTAGGGAAGCCAAGAATAAAGAAGTTTATTTGAACATTGAAATGTTTAAAAGACAAAAAGAAATGTTTCATCCATTCGCTTGGATTGTAAATGCTCTTCAATACAATGCTAAACCGTGTGATCTATTTATTGATCAACTGACTGTGTTAATTATCATGCATTGGCGATAATAAATAATACAGTTTGTTGAGGCATTTTTGCACATATTCAATCGATCCACTATTTTGTCGATCAATAAGAGTCAGTATTAAATGACTCTTACATATGACTGAAGGCAATAATCATTAAAACAAGAAGAGTGAGTGAGATATTACTCTCCATGTACATTGAAGTTCATGTTATTTAATCTTGTATTTTTTTTTCAATATTTTTACGAAATACCTCACCAGCTGAATTTGTAGCTGAGAACGATGTTAAATTTCTAAACACGCCTTGTCTTAAGCTTTGTACGGATGGGAATGACCCATCAATACCGTTTCGTTATTTCACCTGATAATAGCCTAAATTTTACGTAAGCCATAAAGTTTTATTTAAAAATCTAGATCAAACACCAGCATTTCTCAGAATTTAAAGCAGAAAGGAAAAAGGTCACCCACAAAGAAGATAGAGTAAACAATCGATACAAGGGTTTTTGTAGCGACACATAAATTTTTATCGGATGTTTCATCAAGATCAACTACGGTTTTCGGTTGAACCATGGTGTTCCATCTAGGATGCTCGTTGGGTGGGAATGTGTTAAGATATTAACCAAAAATCCGATTTCAAGATAATGAAACCGATTTCTAAGTCTACCAACAATCGGTAACAAATCTCAAACGACATCGTGTTCAGCAGCAAACATGGTTTTGTTTTCACGGACCTAACCGTATGTTTTCATACCATCGTTCAGCGAATATCATTAATCAAATTAGCTCAGCTACCTATAGCACAAAGACTGATCGGTCCATTGGGACGCTTTGATGCGTTCGCTCAAGGTGCATAATGAACAATATCCATGACAAAATGCAATCAAAACACAACTCTGCTAACCGCAACAATTTTGGCAAACACACATTTTTAGACCATCGCCATAGTCTACAGGGCCATCCCGACAATCAGCCACTTTGTCTACTGCTGTCATGGCGGCTCAAGGGCTCATCAACGTGGCACAGTAGGAAGCTGCAGGAGCAAATCCCAGGCCAAAAGATCGTTAACACTGCGTACACCTTGTTGATCGTTCCTGGAACGAACTGCAGGACGAACAATTTAAACGGCATTCAATCGATTGCGATCCCCGGTAACGGAAAATCCCAACAGGGGTCCGGCATTGTTTAGAATGAAGCAGTTGAAAGTGTTGCTTTCGCTCTTCTTCCATGTTCCCTTCGAAGCCCTTTTTTCGTACACCCGTGCTACTGAGTCAAGTTTGCTTTTGGGACGGCAGAATCTGTGATCAGGACGACACTCCAGCTTGAATGCAGCTTCAAACGGAGTGCCCCGTACCAGTCAGAAAAACGCCGTAGCGCTTGGGTCGTGAGACCGAAAGCACATAAAGATCAATATATCACCTCGAAAAATCATCTCTCGAACACATTACCATGTAGCACCTATAATTCCAAATATTCTCTTGTCGCAACGTCGTGCTGACGTTGCTTCCTCCTGAAAGGTGTTAAACCTCGAGTGGGTTGCTCCTCTTTTGATTTTCTTGCGGAACCCTTTGCTTTTGGGAGTTTTGTTCGACATGCTCCAGGAATACTTTCAGCAGGCTTCCACGCAGTGACGATAACAGTGCGAAATAAGGAAGCAACAAACTAAAGTCGACTGGAATGTACTCATCCATGTGGTTCTGGTCGAGAAGGACCCGTTCGCCACCGAGCTTGCACGTATTTTTATTATATTTTTATTTCATCCAAGACGTGCCAATCGACCCAAGTGTGCGATTCAACGGGTCGATAGCACAGCTAAATGACCTTTTTGCTAAAATAACACCAGCGCATGGTGGATGGCCCATGCAAAACTACATCGTTGAATCGAAAATCGAGAAATATTCTACCCGCAACCTCTGCCACCCATCGAATGCTATTTGAAGTTATGTGCTCCTCTTTGTCCGCATCCGTTTACAGGAAGGATGCAACAACCAAATAAAAAGCAAAGCAAATGCAAAGGAGCGAAACGAAACGCGAAGATCGAATCAGTGGAAGATCAGAATTTTTCGGCTACCCGCTGCCTGCCCAGTGAGATATTTTAAGTTTCTGTTTACAAAGCCAGATCGGTTTGTCCAGATATGGAGCAGGGCGATCATATAACTCGAATGCTCGAGAATCCAGTTCACTCAGGGATAAGCGTAACAACCCAGCACCGTAAATTATGAGTTCTCGAACGATTTATAAACGATACCTTCATTCGAAAGGCTGATTCATATCGAACGATTAAAAATTGTTTGTCATTGGTATTTGTGCACATGTGAATATGCTTGTTTTTTATTTAAAAATAAAACACAACCTAATTTGGCCACCATCAAACTAAAAATGATTATTGTTTTATATTAATAGTTAACATCGCAGCAGCTCTTCAGAACTAAGGTGGAAATGATAAAATTGTTCATGATTTTCAAAAATAACAACAAAACTTGGACATCCGGAAATCCTAACTCTATACCTCTGTTTGCATATTGTAACAAGCTAAGCTGGTTGACATAAACTCGTAACAATCAACTCACGCAACCAACTCCTTACTCTTACCGAAAGCAACTGCAGTGCCACTCAAAATTCATTTACTCTACGGCGAACCGTAATAATGCCACAGCGATCCTCATTTGGTGTGGTTTGTTTTAAAATAAAGTACAATTACTCCTCTATTAGCATTGAGCAGTGCTGCGTATGGTACGCTGCTGTTCGATCCATTGCTCAGACATCGTTACACCTCTGCGGGTGTAATTCTAGCTCCGCGCAACTGATGCAAAAGCGATACTGTGTCCTTGCCTGCGAAAGTTCACCATGAAGGTATACACAGTAATAACCCATTTCGTAATTATCGAGTATACCAACCCTATTCGATTTACGGAAATGTAGCAAACGCGAAGATCGCGAGCAAACTAAGCGAAGGGTACTGCGTGGAGCTATGATTCCGATTCTGCACACGCCCCCAGGTGGACCCCTGGGTGTTTTGCACAATTATTTATATAATGTACACTCGAAGTGACACTTTTTGCTCTGCCATGCGCCCGTTTTTGTACCACGAGCAGAGGAAGACAGTTCAGACCAGAGTCAAACTAAATCGAGCATAAATCCTATTCCTAAATCATCCAATTAAACAATCATAAAAAGCAAACGGTTCGGAGCGTTCAAACCCGCGCAAATCGTGAGGATGATTACTCTTGAAATTTTATGTCGAGTGCCTTGCGTCGGTGACGTTTCAAGCGTTGCCCACAGAATCCGATCAGCGCCTTTTTGCCGTGGGAGCGTTCAACGACGACCGATGACAGTTTAATCGCAAATATAGAGCCCCGCGATAGAGATGCAGCAATAGCGCGCCGAATGTCGGCCGGACGTCTCTGACGTGTGATCTTGTTCCAACGATGATCAAACTGGAATGAATTCGTCGAACAAGCTGGAACATTGCTGCTCCACCATACCGTGCGCGTTCGCTACTTCGAAGTGGTTTGATTTGCGTCGACGAAGCTAACCCCCTTCCGACACACCCTGACAAAGGAAAATTACTGCTCCATCAAAAGTGTTTTGAAATTGCTGCTCAAGTACCTGAAAACGTGCCTGTCAGGGCACAAGTCCATCGAACACCTTCAGCCACCCATGCGCACTGATCGCAGATCCGAAACATCTCCCGATCCCCTTTACTTCGTCACCCTGGGAAGTTTCAATACTTACGGTTGGATTCAATTGACGAATTCTCGGTAAAGCACCACATTTGTCCGACACCGAACAAATTAACTTTTCATAGTTGTATTGTTATCTGTACAGTGGAAAGAGGCACAAACGAGATTTGATAGTTTAACCCTTGTTTCTTTTTTCCCTTCCAAAATAACAATCATTCGGTCTTCTACGGAAGAAGTAGGTCTTCTTTTGATTGATCATCGTTGTGAATAAAAACTGTACCATGATATAAAAAAACAGTCTCTTATTCTCTTCTCCTGATGGCCGAAAAACGCAAACAATGCTCAACGAGCTGCAAATGGAAGGTTTTACCGAGAACGCCAAGAAAGTGGATGGATTATTTTGACATTCCTTATAAAATTCCTTCGGAATTGGTTCCATATAATAATTTTTACATGTTTATTGGTTGTGTAAAATAGTGATATGGGAACATTGTATCTTGTTGTCTTCCTCAAGTAGTCTCAGTTGTAATTAAAGTTTTTGTTTTGTGTTCTTCTAATAACTTAACATTTATCAACATAATTTTGAGGATATGTCTACGAGCCTGAGGATATTCTGAAAATGCGATTTCTAAGAATCTAGATCACTATGCGTTCATTCGTCATCTATTTCAGTTCACGTTCACTTCCTAATTGCTTTTCCTTTCCAGACGTCTGCACATTTTCGACGCAATCACGAGATTTGCCAAAGCGTCGGTTAAAACATACAACGATTGTTCCGGATCGAATGACAGGCGGTGAAAACTAAGTATGAGTTATTTCTGTTTAAATGTTCGAAGCGAACAAAAGCAAGGAAAATGGAAACCGTTCTGTCATTCGTTTATTCCATGTCGGCTTTTCCGCCTGCCTCTCCAAAAAGGTTAAAAAAATGTACTCGTTGAAAAAATCAGCGGGAGCGTGAATTTTGCGCCTCAGTAGTTGCTGGAAGAATTTGTTATGCGTGAAATCCCATAGCTCGATTGCTCATCGAACCAGCCCAAAAGAGACGTAGGAAATGAAGCATAACAGAGAGAAAAGAAAGGCCACAATAGGGGTATGCAAGTCTCTTCCTCTAACGCTGAGGTCCTAAAACGTCCAATTTGGAAAGTTTCGTTCAAACGAAGATGATTGATGCGAGTTCAGGGCGATCGGCTAGATCGGCCAAACGAAACGTAACCATAGCGTTTTGTCAACTCAAAATCAAGCCCCCTTGTGCGATACATTATTGGGCGATGATCAAAACGGTTCACCACCCGGTGGTAGCTGCACGGCTGGAACCGATTGGACATCCGGATTGGAATGGAACGGATCGCCGAACTGCATTTGGCTGGGTGCGTTAAAGAGATTAGCTGGCAGGGAACGATTTGTCTGGCACGTTTAGTGTTACATCGGGAAAGGCAAACCGTGATCAAACAGATCAAACACTCTGATCATGAGTCTGCTGTCAAAGGCAATGATGGATCGCCGGTCACTGCTGAGTTGAAGAAGCGAGAATTTGCTAACACAACTTACGGGCTGATTGATCAATAATGCGAAAAATTTCATAATGAGTGACGTTCAGGCTAGGATTAGCGAGACAAACGGTCGATTGACATAATTTATGGACAATTAATATCACTTTAACAATTGGCAGCTTTGGACATCTGCGTTGTTTAAATGGTTCACTTTTAACGGTTTGTGTGCACGGGTTTTAACCCGACATGTATCGAGTGCAACTTCTCACTTCAACGCATATAATGAACAATAAAATATTAAAATCAATAAATAAAAGTAAAAAATGAAGCTTTTCAGTTAGAAAGTCTTTCATTAGCGGATTTTTAGCGTATTCGCTACGATCTACCTTCTTCACGTGGTCAAATCACGTCAGTTAAACCTCGCACTAGCTATTCGCGAACTTTCAATAAAACCAGCACGTATATCACCATCCCACTTCGCGGCTATCACTGTTCTATCACAATACACAAAACAGCACAATATCAACAGGCCAGAGACCACTGCCAGTAAATCAAATCGTAAAAATTTAATTAACTTGCTCATTTCATTAGAGAGTAATTAAAATTGATTTTATAGCTGGTCGCGCCCGCGCCAACGCAACGAGGGGCCACATATGGGCTGAATAGGTTCGTCTCAGATTGAATCAATTCTGCAGCGAAAGCTTCGTTTAACGTTCAATTCCACACAGTCGGATAGGTGATAGACCGAGCTCGTGCCAGCAATGTGCGATCAACTAGCGGATGCCTTGCTAGCCCCTATGCTGGTGCCTGTTTTGCTGCTCCATCTTGATCAGCGTCCAGAGACGCGTGTAGCCATTTCGAGCTGGAATATAATGCAGTTATTAAAGCTACAACGCAGATTCGTACATATCGCCCTCAACGCAAATCCCCGTGATAGCGATGAGGCTGAGCCGATGTACATCTTCAATCCGGCACAGCCAACGATCAGCAGTGACCCTGCTGATGAGATTCTCGTACTCGTTTCGAGCGGATGGTGTACCCCTTTTGACGCAGCGTGTGAGTGCAGGAGGTTATGATTTAAAATGTCAAAGTTGAGTGACGCTGAACCACTACCAGGACTACAACCAAGCCTGGAAAGAAGACGATGATTATTAGTTTCAGATAAAAATAATTTATTGCACAACAAACAGGAACGAAGCAAAATTATAGCGATGACACATAGTTTGCTCATGCTGTACGTGCTTTGCAATCGGTAAAAAAATCAAACTTGTTACGAATCTTTCAGCTTGAAAGCCTAATTAAGCTTGTATGATTTTTTTTATCAAATCTGCTCGGATGATACGAACAAGGAAGGAATTCATATTAAATTTGAAAATGCATTCGTTTTCAAATAGTTTCGAAAGTTATGTACGGCATTTACAAACAATTGTCATTTATGTATCATGTGAACTAACTAGACATAAAAAAGGCAAGTATTTATTTTTTATTTTGCTGAACTACAGTGTTGGTCATCCATTCCTGATTCGTACACTTTTAATTATCCGTAGATCGGAAATGAAAATTTCAAAGTCAAATGTTCGGAGTATACCAAAAGTAAAAAGTGTTAGAATAACATGTTTCCATAATTTTCGGCTAGAATTTTTGAGTCGATTTCCATCTTCTTTAGTAAGATCTTAAAACTCACTCACTATATTCTCTAAAGAATACAAATTGATGACATTTTCATGAATTTCCTGAATACATTTCTGGGCATTTGTTTTAAATGAAAAGAAAATGGAATCTAGATATATAAATATGAATTCAAACTCATTAATTGTGAATATAATAATAAACATTTTCATTTAAGAAATTAGCCTAAATATTTAGAATGAAACGATAAGGCACCGATATGCGTTATGATTTTTTCACGAACTTAGTTCCGTTTGTTTCTCCTTGAATTTATTAGAAATTAAAATTAAAATGTAAAAAAATGTTTTATTTGATTTTATAACTTTATTCATGGAATAAGATAAAGTGTAAGCCGCGGAACATATTGTCAAATAAAAATGTGCCAACGAATGTGATAGTAATATACCACTCCCAAAGTCAAAGCATTAGTTATGCATGTAGCGTTTTGCGGTAAAAAAAAATCAGAGAACGATAGAATCTTGATTTATTTCGATTTGAGCTCATTTTAACACAACCATTGATACGACAATGCAGAACGCTTTCGAAAAGCATCACTACCAATGTAGTCGCTTCCACTACAATATCATTTAAATCGAAGCAAATCACAAAACTCCGCCGATTCCTAGGCTGTTGGCCTGATGGTGTCTTCGGCTTAGGTTCAAGAATGTGATGAATGACAACTGTTCCTCGGCACGTTCTGTGGGTGCCATCAGTTGTTCGTAAGAGGGGGAACTTCCATTCCATCAATCGAAACTATTTTGCATACAATGCTCGATCGGACAGAAGCGCGGTGAATTTGTGGCTGAACCATAAATTATATAACTTCTTATTATTGGTTAATAAACGTTGTTTCACATTCAAATGCACCCGGGCGAACACCGATGGATCGGTGTTGCACATACATCACGTATCAAGCTACTGTGTTATGACCGGTGGTTGGGTGACAATTAGCATGATGAGCATGTTTAAATCGATCTATAAGACGTACGAAAGGACCGCAGAACAATACGGTTACAGTAAGGTAACAAGATGTCAACATTTCAGCGATACACTAAAATTAGATTGTTTGCCTGGAAATGTTACAAGTAAAAGGTATTACGAGACTTCCAATATATAAGGCTCTTCATTTCATTTTCTAAGTGCACAAGTTCCACATGCTGTACCATTCCAACGTTACATCTTTGCAACTAGGTGCAAGCCTTCCCAGCACACGCCATGTACATACCACGCGATTGTAAATCAGTGCCGATTACGACCAATTCATCAACTGTTCCTGAATCGCATGTACTTCTTATGGAGTGAGGCGGAAAAAGCATTAACATTCTTATGCAGTACGTTTCAATATTGACAATTATGTTTGTGCATTCTGTGTGTTCGTGCCTAGACAACCGTCGGACACTGCGGGCTAACAGAAGTGCGAAAGATCCATCAAGTATTAAGCCGTGTTACGGTTGTTTTTGTTCCACTGTTACGACCCCTCGAAGCGAACGGATGATAGAATAGAATGAATGACAGGAATAGCCAAAAGTGACCATCCGTCGTCCATCCGCGAACCGGCTAGGCCAGCCCAGTTGGAGCGCCCACCATCTATGGCGTGAGTCATTCGCCAT
Source organism: Anopheles funestus (assembly GCF_943734845.2). Taxonomy (NCBI): domain Eukaryota; kingdom Metazoa; phylum Arthropoda; class Insecta; order Diptera; family Culicidae; genus Anopheles; species Anopheles funestus. The sequence goes on from NC_064599.1 coordinate 48,319,677, forward strand.
ATGCGGCACAAATTAAGCCAGTTCACACTCGCCGGCTATTGATTTCCGCTCCTGAAAGTTCATTGACTATGCGTACGCGCTAGCGGTTGGTTGGGATCGTTTCGGCTAAACAGTCGCGTTACTATTTGGTGGTACTTTCTTAAAGGTGGTTTGGCAACCCGATTTGCATTCGCTCGATCGACCAGAAGCGAATTGAAAACTGTTTGCCACTTCCATGTTTCCAATTCACGCATGGTGTTTGTTTGTCGTGGCATACACACACCGGTAAAATGCGTCAATTACCAATCCAACAGCGTACGGCTATACTTTGATTATGATTCTTAAAAGCTCGCTCTCGGCCTGCGACCATCCGTCTTACCATAACCCTTTGCCGCCATGGACCAAGAGACTCGAGTGGAACGCTATTCTAGCCCCCAAGTGGCCAAAGGAAGGAAATAGTTAAAAGAACATTTGCATGCATAAACATTCATTTGATGGCAAACGGACAATTGCTGAAGAAGGAAATGAAATGCGAATGAAAGAGAATTCCACAAGTACCTGTTGTTCAAGCGGATCCCGGTAGAACTCCCAGCCCGATATCATCTGTATCACCATCAAACAACAGTGAGCCGGCCGAAAGAAAGAAAGAGCGTACAGAAATTGACCCATGAAAGCGTTCGGAAATCCAGAGCCAATTGCTGCAACCAAACGGATCGGTTTCATCGATCGGACCACATCGATGGTAAAATGGTCAGTGAACGACCTAATCGCCACTTGGTAAATCTTCACCATCGTGGCCAACAAACCCCAGTGAAGGGACCGAGGGAACAAACCGAAGAAGCATCGGTTTGATAGGTCGAAGAAAGATGGGAACGGAAGTGTGTTTCGTGTCCACCGCATACGAAGAGTGGTTCGCCGTACCGCGGAACAGTGGAAATGGTGAAAATTAATGCTCGGGATGAGGCGAAACTGGTAAGTAATAGTGAAAATAATATAACAAATATCACCATGCAAATTCAACCTAACGGAATTCCATCCGGGAACGTCTTTGACTCTCACTGTGCGAATATGAAGAATGGATAAATACAATTGTAAATTTGCATAGAGTTATGTTAACCTGGTAGGCAAACCGGTCGATAGCGTGATGGAATACTTCTGAAAGGAGTGAAAAGAGAGTACTGCCAAATGCAGTTGAACGGAATGTAACAACTACGATTCAAGGCAATTGCAATCGAAAATTCATTTCAATGAGATTCGATGAGACTCGATAAACACATGGCGCAAGTATGACGGATGATATACCGCAGCCGGTAAGTTACCCGTTTTGAGTGCATCGAAAATTGTTTCGATGTTAAATGTTGAATATTTTTTAAACAATCCCTTTTAATCAATAATTTGGAACTCACATCAGCCGATATTAGGTAACCAAAGAATTGAAAAGGAAAAGTTCACATACATATGAAGTAACACAACATTCTCATTCGTCAAATGTAGCAAATCGGTGCCTTCACCCTATTCTTCAGTGCTTACAACATGACATCGGATGGCAGGAAGGTGTTGTTGAAATTAGATACACTTTATCCAATGAAACACTTCTTCTAAATGATGGTACCCATTCTTCAACCGATCAAAACCTTCCATCATTGTGCGGGGTTTACGTTACAATTTATTGCTTTTCAGAATCCTTTGCTTTCTAAATCTAGATTAGGGACCGGTCAGTTTTATTTCTGTCCATTACCTACGTACCTACGTACGATCGTCATGAAAGCTACCGGTTTTATCGAACAAAAATCCGTCTTCCAATTTGTTTAAATGTCTATTTCGTTTCACAGAAATCAGATCAATGATCTGATTGGTGCGACATGTCTATTCCATACTGTACCATACACCAGCGCCCATTGATCTGATGGTCGACAATATTAGAACACTGGCTGAGAAATCGAAGCGAATACTATCTGCCAGATTTTAATGGATTCACCTTAACACCGGTAAAATGTTCGATCCTTCCATTTCCTAGATCAGTCACTACTAATTGACGCAGCAGACGCACATCCGATCCGATGATGGGGCATTAGTTTTCGTACGTTCGAAGACAGAAAAGCAATAAGAGCCAGTTTAATAGCTTTGATTATTTCTTTTGCTTTGGAAAGCTTAGATTTTATGTGTTTTGTGTTTTTCAGAGGAAAAAGGCCGCATTGGATTCGATAACAAACCCGAAACAAATCGTATACATTGAGGGTTTTGATTTTTTTTGTTTCCAAACATTCGTATACTTTCATCACGTGTTTTGTTTAATGTTGTAGCGTTTTGATGGATCTAATAATTGCAGAAATCACTGTCCTGCAGTGTACACTATATTTTTTTCATAAATAGTAAAAACATCGGTTACAGCAGTTTGTTAAATTTTTCGCCGTAACTTTAAAAGCCTCTCAATTGTGCAATTTACGGTGCAATAAAAGTTAACCAAAAACGTTAACCAAACTAAAAATATATTACCAATACAAACCTTCGCCTTTAGTTTACTAGCTTTACTTAAAATAAATTAAACATACGCTAGTATTCCTTTATGATTGCCACAGACTAGATTTAACATGGAACCATTTACAGCAGAACTAATAAGCTGAAAAGATTTTTTTGTAGTTCACAGTATCGAATAAAAAACGTAAAAGCTTTATACCTGTCGTACAGTTTTTATCAACTTTCCAAAATCACGGTTTCCTTTAAGGACAAAAATACAGAACACCAATAGCAGAATAACATAAAAATGTTCATCCCATCAAGCACATGAAAAGTTTAGATGTTACAACACGCTGTCTTTCACATTTATTCCAATGCGCTCGAAGGCATAAAGTACGCTCTTGAGAGTGTGGAAGATTATGCAAATATACTAGAATGCTTGTGAGCTCAACCTAGACAACTTTACTTTTTGGTCACGTCATTACACAGGAAATGAAATTTGACCGTACTAAGCATCAACCCTTTCCATTACTAAAACATAACCTTCCATGCATGCGTTGAATCATTCAATACGGCATGGGAAACGTCCTGGGAGAAATGTCCGACCCGATCCTACCGTGCAATGTCTCCGTGAGCAGTACGTACCGTGGTTGATTTTATTAGTCAAAAAACAGTTCATCACGTATCATACATCTTAACACATTCACCTGTGCCCGGCACGGCCTAGAAAGGGTTTGACGGGTGGTGCAATTGAAAAATAGCTCTCAAGTCCCATCTTGTGTGGTCAGTATTGATAGACCTGCCAACAGAACGAGGACGGCTGCCCATTTTCATTGAGTTGACATTCTGCTTTCTGCTCCTAATCGTGCTTTCCTTCGTCTTCCGCGGTCGTTTTTGTCGTTAGACCGCTTTTCAGCCATGGTATTCTGAGCCACTTCCAGTCGCTCCTGGTCGACGTGAACCCTACGCTGCGCCCTTCTATTTCTGCCGTTGCTTTCCCATGCTTCCCGGCAGCTACAACTTTTTCCCATCCCTGTTTCGTACGAGGTGTACAGACAGGAAAAGTTTTTCTCGATGTCACCGATCAGAGCGAACGCTTCCAAGCGGTTCACTGCTAATCGACGGCGATCGCTCGGCGGCGTAACTCGAACAGGAATAATGATAATGTTGGTAAAATTAATGAAATGTAATTTTTATGAATTATAATAATATTCTTATTTATAAAAGTCATCTTAAACTATTATCATCATTAATTTAGAAATATTTGAAACACACGATCGGACTCGCGTGTACGCCTGTTCACCATGGTCATTCATCGTTACATTGCCCGGCCGGTTGTCGTGGGAAATAAATCCATGCTAGGTGTGAAAGGTGCCATCCGAGAATCTTGATACTTCTCTTCTGCTATCGCCTGTCGCTAAACGGACTGTCTTAACGATGTGGGTTACCCCACCGTTTGGCCCAGCCTCAAGCGATGACACATCAAGCGGGGAAAAGGATTAAATATCATTAAGGCGACTAAGTGAGTTCTGCCCGTATTGGAAAGTAGTGTTGGGATTATGCAAGAATACCTTCATATACCGAAATCTTTGCTGGTTGTTCTCCATTAACCATGATGACCGATGTTCAGTAGTTAATAATACAAACATTAGGAATTGTTGTAAATGATTGTTTCAAAGGGGAAAAATGTGTTTCTATATTTTTACTGAATATTTGCATACCTTATAGAGAAACATACAAAGAAATCATATTCTTTAAGATTCACAACTATGTGCGATTTTTTAAGTACATAAAAATCAATGTGTACAACGAATTTCGGGTTTTTGTAACACATTACAAGTTTTAACCATTTTACTCGGTTTTCACGCAAAACAGTAAGCTCGTTTTAAAAGTAGTTTCCATGAGCTTGTTGCTCGAAAGAAAGCCACAAACAAAAATCGAAAAGAAACCCGTTTCTGCACGCACATTTCTCGCCGTTCTGCGATCGTGACATCCGGACGATCGATGAGCAATTGTTTTTGTTTGGTACAACCTATACAGTCCTTCGACTGGCTTGTACTAGCTCGACGGCGGCCTTCTGCTGCTTCGCGGGAGGAAACCCGGCTGCTGGACCCACAGAACGCTCCCGAGCGGTGAAAGGCACACGGTGCATCCCAGTGTTGGCGGTTGAATGTGGTAGCAAAATTTGCATTTACAAGTGGCAAACGCTTCTGCCACGGTTCCCCGGCGAAACGACGCGAATGGGGTTTTGACCGGAGCGAAAGAGATTCTCTTATGATTCATCGGTTGATGGGATTAGCTGATGCGATTTCGGAAACGGTCAGCGGCAGCACGGCACGCACGAATCGCTCAACCACGGTCCCTTCAGATCCCTTTTGCGAAAGGTGAACGTTTTATTGTTATTAGATTTTCCAAGTGCTATTTGCGCTTGTCATCTTATGCTCTGGGCCGTCGCGGCCCACCAACTTCTTTTGCAGCTACCGTGTGTGACCGCGCGCGGTTGGATGCGGCATGCGACAAAATGCACGAACTTTCAGGATTGGCCGGTGCCGCCTGGGTGGTCCCATAGGATAGCGTTCAGGTGAAGCGGTTTGCGCTTCTTCTTCCGGGTAATATTGGGTCATTGAGTATGTGGACACATCTGCCTGAACCGTCAGCAAACAGTGAAGCGCAACGGGGGTGAACGCTTGAATTGTTTCACTGTCTATGCTTGCTACCGGTGTGCAGGCTCCTTCGTTTTGCTCCCGCACTCACTCAGCTTCGGTTTGAGATGATCCCTGCTTCAGACACACTTTATATCGCTTTCTTCATTGCTGCTTACCTGACGTCACCTTCTCCCCTTTCCAGTTTGGCTCCAGTTTGGCGTATCTAAGCACAGCCTCCCGTGCCTTTTGTGTGCGATTGCTGCAAGAATACTTCACCCGTGGTCGAGTGGCTTATTTGCTAACATTGACCGAGGAAACTGGAGAATGTGCCCCAAACACCAATTGAATCGCGACGATAGCCTTTTGGCGCCAGATGAAGCAAAGTTCATTGGTTCATCCACACTAGCTCACCAAACTAACGTCTCGCTTAGCGTGAGCTGATCAGGCGCACGGAGGAACTTTAACCCAACCATGTTGCTGATGTGGTGCGCTATCGTTAATCCACTTTTGGCACGATATTGAACAGAACATGCACAATAAATGTTCTGCAGCTTGATCCCAGCATGCTCAAATTACTGCAACATCGCAGTGACCGGGCCCAGCCACCTCCGTTTGCCCATTGACACGCCAGAACCGTAACGGAAGCTGGCGATTAAAAAGCGGAGGCGCATGATCGGGCAACCAGATTCCAGTAAGAATTGGACGACATCGCATGAGAAACTGCTACCGAAGGCTACAGGATGTCACTGATTGTCGTCGTCTCGCTTCGGAACTGCCCGCAACCAACCCGCACTACCGTCAAATAATCGGACAAAACGGTCCATAAAATTCCCAACAGACGATGCTCACATGATACGGTAAGGCACATCGCTGCACGTCCGGCTTCCCACCGTTCGACTTCCATTCATTGTCACCCAGCGCAGGAGCAGCAGCAGGCCCTTTAGCTCGATCTGAAATAAAAGTATCAACGATTCCCGAGCGCCAACGGCCTTCGAGACTTGTGTTCACTGGCAAAAAAAAAGTCACATCCCGTTCCGCTTATCGCAAACGAATCTGCACAATCTACGAAATATTGAGAATCGGATTCAAATCGAGTCTAATTAAAATCTTATTAAATGTTGAACGAAAACGTGAGAAAAGTAAAATGCGATCATTCGAATTGGTTTGTTCATATGGTTTAAACCTCTCTTATCTTAGAAGCTGCGAGCTGAAATCTGACCTCCGGTGATCGAGGTAGGTGATCTCGGTGTCATCGAAGCCACTGTAAAACAATCAACCAACCATTATATACGAACGGCAAGTACGGGAGCTAATGCTTGTTCTCAGATAAACGGTCCATGTTTCGTTGCTACCAATGTAGTGTCCTCTAATTTGCGGCTGGAAAGTCCTCATGCAGAAGGAAGGTCCACATGTATAGGGCACTCACTGGTCAAGGGTCCTATAAACGATCGCTTCGGGTACAGTGTGTCTGTTGTTTAGTATGCATTTCTCAGTGAATTTCTTTTCTGGTTGCACTGCGCCAATGTAAATAGGTGCAATTATCGATGTAAAACGATCTGTTTCAGTAGCACTTCGTATCAGGCTATGTTGTGGGTGTGAGAGCCATTATTTGCTATCATGATGTTGACGTAGATTTGTTGTTGTTGTTGTTGTTGTTGATGTGGTTAAATTAGGGTTGTTATTTATTTAAACACTTTATTTTTAGCAAAAAAAAAACTTTTAATTTTTAATTAAAATAAAATTAAATTTAATTTAATTTTTTTTTTAATATTTTTGATAACCAAAACAAACAGATTCTCTCTTATTGGGTCGAAAATGACGTCTAAGGTCATTTCGACCATTTCCGACTTACTAGACTTATTTTCACGACGTAACCGAATAATCAATCCTTGCTTTGTGATTCGGATTTAATACCCGACCATGTCGTGTAAAGAGCAGAGATTCAGAGATGATATTAATTTTGTTTGTTTTTAATACTTACTCACTTCTGAACAAAATTCTATTGAAAATAACTATCCTATTTTCAATCACTGAACCCACAAAACTAATCGAAGGGCTAGTTTAAAAGTGTTATTATTTTATGTAATTTTTTTTACAAATCTACAAACAAAACTGTAAAGCTTTAAACATTTTGCTCAGTGCATTCTTTCACTCTACGTTCTCCCATGAAAATGAACTTGAAAAATAATTTTAAATATATTCTATCATTGCTTATAATGACATTGCAACGTCTTGTAAGCGAATAATAAAGTTAGTTATAATATAACAGTTATGAAAAGTCTTCAAGTATCAAAAGTTTAAAATAGTATTTTGAAAAACGTTATTTAGATGATTTTTTTCACGGTATTTCCGGAGTCCAATTGTCACATACCCATCACCACCGTAACAGAAACCTCACTTCACGAACTAAACGTTACCAAAGTGTCAAAGCCATGCATCCCCTGGGGTGTGAATTCACTGCATTTTCTACACTATCAGTTCGCAATGCATCCCACATGGAGTGCAGCATTATTTATGCATTTTCTAATCGATACCAGCTATGAGATTAACCACACACTGCCTGCACATGACATCGTTTGCAAACTGAGCTTACATTACCCTCGTTTGCATTGTGTACCGAAACGGTATCGATGAGTTATTGCATTACAAATCATTCTTGATAGGTGAAGAGTGTTATTTAGTCTTATGTTTGCTAACAAATTACCACTTTGCTTTCGCTCCGCAACATTCGATTGAAGATTGCAATGAAGTTGCTAAGACGTAACGCCAAAAACCCATGAAAAGGAGAAGGACCCAACGCTGCCAGAAGTTGCATTGAAAGTGGCCACAAACCGTGCCGTATGCGAAAATGGTTACTGGCTTCACAATGCAGCAGCAGTTCACCTGAAAGACCTGATTCGGGAAGTACTGCACTGTATCTCTACCCGGTCATCGGTTAACCTGGTTCAAAGTTTGTTTATTTATTCGGAGACTCAGTGCACAATAACACATACACAAAAAAAAGATCCAAAAGGTGCCTCTTGCTTGTATCAGATCGACGCATTTGAATCTTCTTTTCTGGTGCTCGGCCAGAGAGGCTCAACGAACTCCGGTTGCTCAAAGCACAGTCACGATGCAGCAGCAAAACATAACCGAAAAAATGTTAAACGCAACAACATCAACTGCCCGAACCCATTGCTCTGCCCATGCCAAGAGGATTAGACATGTAAGCCTAATCTGAATAATTTCTACTTTTGTCACCTCCTGCTTTCCAGGAAAGGAAACCGGAACGGGATTCCCGGGGCTCGGGATGCCGAGGAGAAGATATCAAGCAGGAATAAGCCCGATAGATGCCCGTAAATGCGAACTACAATAACACTGGCTCCTTCAGCAACGTGAAAGCATCGGCAGTCGAACTGTTTTCCCGATTCCGGTAAGTTCCAGCGTGCATGCTGACCGACCAGTGCACTGCCCTGCAAGGAAATGCCCAGTGAGCCGTGAGTTATGGGGAAAGATTGAAATCGTCTTGTTTTTCAGCCACATGGCAGCACCAGGGCCGGGCAGGAGAAAGAAAGACGGTGTCAGAGCTGCGCAGATAATTTCATGTTTATTTATTTTGCTTACTCATTGAAATGATAACTGCGTGTAAGCCGCCCGGGCAGGCAGATGATGGTGTGACTTTTACCTGATGCGGGAAAGTTTAAGATTAGTGCTGTGGCCGGTACTGTGATCGTGGCCTGTACTGCCTTTTTACTGGTGGATTAATCGACCGGCAGATGATCCGGAATGAGAATTTCAACGTATTGCCTGAAAAGATTTGCCCATGCTGGTGGAAACTGCATTTGCCTTTGCACAGCGTACATTAGTCGCTGGTGCATTTCTTTGAACGATTTGTATGATGCATTGTTATGGATGACAGTAACATCAGCCAGCAATTTGTGGGCACATGAAAACGTTATCAAACAAATGATGTTTTACAGAAGATCGCATGTTTCTCCATGTTTCGTAGAACTCAGCAGCAGATATTGTAAGAATTGTTAAACGGACTCAGACATTTCGTTCACTGACAGTTCAAGGTGTTTTTGGTTTAGATTTCTTTAAAACACAAACCAACCATGTTTGCAAATCATAATAGCTTCCGTGAAATAATATATTAATGAAACAATACACATTTGCACCTGCGAACATGGCGTAATGATTGAGCACATCATTTTGTAAGGATAGCAGCCAGCGAACACCACAGAAGCCACTAGCTTGGTTAACAAAATATCGCCATGAGACGTATTTTGACAAGACAACAAAACTGATTAACATCCAAATAAAATATTCATTTTGACACCCGTACGATAATTACATTATCCGGGGGCTGCATTCTTCTCGCTTCCTCATTTTCGGTACTTGTGGAGAATCGAAGAAGCTTTCGGTTCAATATTAACTGGATGGGGCGATGGAAATGAACAATATCGGCTTTTTCGTTGTCATTCAGCTCGAATGCCACAGTAGCCTCCGCATGGGAAGGTCGCCGGGTGCCATCCGTACAAGATCCATTGAACCGTCTTGCGCGACGTTTGAACAAGAAGCAACTTTTTTTTTCGGGGTGTGGAGTGATTGGCTCGCTGTTGAAATACCAATTGACAGTAGCAACCAGCCAAAAGGGTATCGTGAGAAATTCAAACAAAATCAAGTCACTCGTTCAACAGTGTCTACCAAAAAGGAAACTCACGGACGTCTATGGTTGAACACCACGTCCACCAACCCAGGTGATACGGTATCTGCTGACCAAATCTAATAATTATCACATTTTAATGGACAATCACTTACGAATAAATTATTTTACATCAATTTATTACGCACCCATCGCTTCTAGAGTTAGCGTGCTGTGTCAGATAAATATCGAGATATCCGTAACGGACCTCGTTTCACCGTTCGGCAGCAAAACAGCAACAGAAACGGGAACAAAATCTCACCGGAACCGGATGATTACCTCCTACTGGGTGTATCGACTATTCGAAAAGCCGTCCAACGTTTGTGCCACTGTCTGCCATCTAGCAACAATACCAAGGATTTCAGCATCATGTTGTTGTTTATAGATAATAGTGTCGAAAATTAATACAATTTATGCATCCCGTCTAATTGTTCATCAATTTAGTGCGACAGTTCAAATGATAGTTTGATCTCCATATGATGTGTAAGTTATTTGTTTATTTGCATTTTATTTTCCTATGAAAATTTAAATCAATCCGTTATTGTAAGTTTTATAAGTAGCTTTGGAAGTTATAATATTAATATGTTTTTGTTAAAAAAGATCAACTTTAATATGTCATACAAACGTGCACTTGTAGGCACTGTAAACATTCAATCAAACAGCAAAACCTACCAGACACAGAGTCTCCATTGGTAACTCCATACTATTTGAAATTTCTTCTCTGAATACATGAGACACGAGACGACTAATACTATCTTGGCTGTAGTATAGCTTTCCAACGAGGACTTAAAACCCACCAACGCATAGCGGGTATCAGTTTCGTCAGAGCAGACGTTTATGAATTCAAAAGGGACCAGATCTATGAGATACACATCGCGGAGCGTTTTAAAATGTCTCTATAAAAAAAGTGTTTTTTTAAAAAAAAAACACACACCGTTGTTATATTCGATGCATTGGAAAATATTTATAACGAGAATAAAGTTTCTTAAACGCAATAAAGTATTATAGAATGAATAAAATAAAAATCCAATTGTGTGCGGTAGCATACATAAACTTGTATAAAATAATTAAAAATCAAGCTTAAATGGTTTTAATAAAAACTAAACGAGATTGTTGTTGTTCAACATTGTTATTCAAATCTTTTTTTTTAGTTGCAAAACTTGGAAAATTTCATTCATTGATTCGATACCCAGTCCTGGTCGTGTGGAACTGTCGCCTTTTAACACATACAACACCGGGCATTAATTTCATCTAGTTTGATTAACTTAAGAAACCCATAACTGTTTCCACATCCTATCCTTTTAGTTATTGGACGATTTTGAAAAATTGAAATGTGTGTACAGTTTATGTTTGCAACTAAACAATGAACATCTAAACATTTATTTAATATCCAAACTAATGTAACCACCATCAAGAACCATCCTAAACACACATGTGTAGACACTGGCTACCGGGTAAAATAGGAAACCCATTAACGTGTGAGCAATTAAAATTAGATTCAAATACCGGTAACACAAGCGGCACAACACCAAGTCATCCAAACAACATTTTGGGGAAAAGTTAAGGCTCGTCTGTTCCGCACCGCTACCAAAGCTTTCCGACACCGTTAATTAGAACGTGTGTAAGCCGCGGCGATTCTAACGAGAACAAGTAATTAGTAAGTCACGAGCGGCTGTGAACTGCTCCGTGATGCTTTGGCATCACTGCAAGCGTCCCGGTGGCTTTGAGATGGTTTTATTTTAACAGATCATCGGTAGTACCGCGATCTATCCCATAGATTTTGAGTGACGTAACGGTTATCAGAGGAACCTTTTTCCGCACGGTACCCAGGCTAATGAAATCTCAACAAACGGTAAGGGTGTTTGGATCAAGAGCAGCACAAAAACATCTACTGAATACCGTTCCTGCCGTGGATCCTGTCCCGAAAACCTGTCGTACCGTGCCGTACCAGTAAACCATTAGTTGATGGATGATAATTTGAAAGCATACAAATTGGTTTACGAGGATACAAATGCTGCCCATTGAAGTTTCAATATTGAACTTGTATTCTCTTTGCTGCTCTTTGCCTAGCAATGGGCTAGAGCGGCAGGAATTACAGAAAAAAACATCATTTGCTCATACGTTTACTCTCACGGGCGATTTTTGTTTGGTACTCTGTTTTCTTCAATTATTGGATTTAAGGGCCAGAAAAAAGGAAAACTGGTTAACACACATCTCATTAATCATGTCCTCAAAGATTTTGTGCGCCCGCGATGGTATCCACTGTGGGAAGGGGGTAGTGGTTACCTCGGTTTGCCCGATCGTTGGGTCGATCGCGATCGATACCCTCTTCGCTCGTGAGCTTCAGCAGTGAAAGAGGAGCAAAAAAGGTGTAAATGGCAACAGAATCAGGAACAAATATTGATTTTCTGGGTCCGTTTAAAAGCGCGGTACATTTTTCATGTGTACTGCGGAGCATTTGCTCGTTTGGGATTTTGGGAGGAGAGGTGGCATTTTTCAAATCAAATGTTGATCGCTAACGTGTCAAGGATTTGCGTCAAGAAGGTATCGTGGGAACATGAACTCTACCGAACGCCGCGGATCATAGTAGTTCAAGGTGAGTAGTTCATATAGATACAAGATCTTTGCAATCGCTGTACTACTAGCTTTTGTAAAGCCTATATACACATATAGAATTATCGTTCATGTACTGTATGCCATTCAGCAATGGAAGGAAACAGCTGTCAGTGAGAAGTCTACGCTGTAAAATTCGAATCACACTTCAGTTTGAACACTACAAACATTTCATGGCGTTTCAAGTACTCTAATTTCCATACATTTGATACGACCAGCGAACCATATGTTACAATTCTACCCACGATCGGGTCGTAAGCAGTTGGTGCTGTATAGTGTGGAGCCTTACAAAAATCACACCAGCCTCTTAATGCTCCTCCACGAGTGTTTGCTTACTGTATGGGGCAAAACTCATCTCAAAACCTCCATTCGCCCGCAGAGTCTTTACGAAACGCATATAGATCTAAGTCTGCCTGCTGTGTATGCATAGCTGTGGCTCCCTTAATACATGAAGAAACTGACACTCAAGCTATCACAACAGACGCAAACACTTGATCCGTCGAGCCGCGGTAGCCGCGAGGTGGCGGGTTGTATGCTGTGGGTTGCGGGCTTTCGACCGGATCACGGGGTCCCAAAAGAAATCCATCTCGGTTAACGCTAAGGATGCTTCCCGGATCGTTCCACTTAATGTCAGACAATTGCAACGTAATGGTAGCACTTTATAAGTGCTCAAGATTTCCAGTGCTCACAGTACTCGACAAAGGGCGACCAGTCGTTCGATAGGAACTGTTATGATTACACCCGATCGAGAGCTTCCAGAACTGCTCTTTTAATTGCTTCAGTAAACAAAACGTTCCGCCGATAGTTGTGGTGCGGCAGATTCATGATCAACGGTGGTCGCCATATGGCATGCTGAGTTCACTAGATTGTCTAAACACTTGCCATCGCCAGCTACCGATTGCTTGTGCAAATAGAGAGTTCTTTCATTGTTCGTACCCAAATAATACAAAAAAAAACTTTAAACTGTGCCTGAGCAGGTTTTAGGTAGTTTGTCAATGGGTTCGTTTATTTGGTTATTTTTTCTCCAAGCGACACTGCTTCCTATATAAGCATCACGTTTGTTTATCCTTTGGTCATTTTACTACGTTTTTGGGGGGGTTTCGACTAGCACTATCACCAACGCACCTCTTACGGATTTAGTTCATTTTGTTCAAAAATGGAGCTATCGAACTCAAATCTTCACAATCTGGAATGGTTTTGCCTTTAAATTGAACACATGCTTCTGCACACAGATGTCCCTCGAAGAACGCGCCATACATTTTTTTACACTGTGCACAATTTGTTATGCAGATTCCAATAATGTCGTACCCTCCCATAAGTTCTACAACAACCAGACGGTATGTGTTAGTTTGCACTTAATAGCACGTATGAGTACGTATGGAATTGAAACTTACCAATCTGGGGACTAGCCTCTACAGGAGCGTTGTTGACGACAGTTAGGATCAACACACAAATGCCGATGAATACAGTTTTGTTGGAAATCATGGTCTCTAGAGTGCTTAACTGAGGAACTGTTTGTGTTGTACCAATGCACAGAAATTGTGAAAGCTCTGCTGTTGACTGTGACACTTCTCAATGGATTCGTTCCTTTTATACGTAAATGTATAACACGAGCGAATTCAGCTAGGCGTAGTAATTACATATCCTGTCCTCATTTCCTGAGCTGCGATGAAACTAATTCGATTTCTGTAATTAGCCATCCGACAAGCAAGTTCACATTGAGATAGTGACTATCGAAAGGAAGCTTATCGTTTTGCAAGGGAAAAAAGATAAAGATTTCTTTCTCATGACCAACGCAATAGTACTAAACTTGTACAATATTTGTACTATTATTTAAGCAATTCTTCTACGAGTGATGTTCATACTGGGTTCAATTTTCTTCCAGATTTCCAATTCTCAATACAAGGGACCGTGTGACAAGAAACCCTCAAATCACAACGTTGCAATGCACATCGCTTTCAAAATCACGGCAGACAAACTGGCAGCATAAATATTTGATTGTTAACAAAACAGAAGCAGACAGGTTCCACGAACCCGTACAAATTGTAACAGTCAACAGTTAAACTAGCAACCTCAGTCACCACAACAGCAGCCAGATCTAGAAGATTCAAAATTGTCAGCAGCTCGTGTACAAATAAGGCTGTCATTTGAAATTCATCGTTCCACGATTGAGATGAATCCAAACTGAACCGAAGAGAAAAACGACAACAACGCACCAACATTTAAAGTGTGGTTCAACGTATTCCAGTGGCTGCGTGTTTGGTCGCGCACAACTCGCAGCTCTGTTGGTGCCAGAAATTCCAGTGGTTGGAATTTTCGGATGAATTATTAATGATCTTTAAGTCTCCCGCGGTGATGGACTTGTTTGCTTAAAGTTTTTTTTTTTTGTGTGTCAAACGGATGGTACAATACCGGAGCATTGTGTATTTTTTAGAAGGTGCCAGTTTTGGTACTTTTATGTAGCGTGGTGTAGCTGGTTGAGGTAGTACCGAGTTAACGGTATTCGAGCGTAAGTAGATGTCCAGCAAACGTTTGGGAGGTCCAATTGAAAGTGACTCCCAAACACAACATCTGCTGCCATATAGCGTAAATAATAGATGAATTAATGCAATTCTATTGCAATCGTTCCCTTGTTCACCGCAAAAGAAAGAATACCAATATAGTTTGCAGTGCAAGTTAAAGAAATAACTAAGCTATTATTTATACATGTCTCCTGCAAAGAAAAAATATATTTTAAATCATAATTTAAACACATTTTAAATGAACGGAAACTTTGTTTGTTCAGTTTTTTCAATTGTGCAATGCGATCGGCATTAATCTGTTTCAGCGTAGTGAAGAATGTAACTAGTTTCTCTGCACCCACCAGATACTAAATGCCATAATGCTTACACCAACAAACATGCCCAGCTTGCCAGAATACAGTAGAAAGTTTCTTCCTAGATATCAACGCACCACAGCTTAGAGGGTGGAGAATTGTAAGAATCGCATCATAGTTCCCTGCGCGACGTGTTATGCTGCATGTGAGAGAGGTCAAAAGTTTAGCTATCGCGAGCGTTCGTACGGAATGTTTGAAATGAATTTTCAATTCGATTTAGTTCTCCTCCGAAGATTACCCATCCCTCCGTGCCGTTGGATGCTGCGTGGCAACGAAACTGTGCCGACCAGTACCTACATGTAATAACCGTATATAATGTTCAGTTTTCCCTGATCACTGTGGCTCAGTGGCCTATGACTCGGTTTTGTCCGCCCGTTGATCGTTCGGTTACCATCGCCAACGCTATCCAAATCCGTCCACCACCAAACACATGGGCGTCGATGTAACACACCCTTCGCAGTACGGTCGTGATCACTTGTTCGCATGCCCGCTGCATCTCTTTCGCGTAGCCAGTCCAAGCTGGCCAAGTGGCTGAACTTGAACTTCGCGTTGCCTCACCTTTGCGCAGAGGTCTAAGCCCCCAACATTTTCTGAGTTCCGAATTGCCACAAGGAAGCTGAGATATAAATAATACGCCAAAGGGTATACAAACCCTGCGTTCTGCTTCGATCCTAGCCGACGACGATGCGAGTAGACAGCTGGTGGGCAGGAATCATAACAAATCTTTGTTGGAGATTTGGTGAGAACTGTCTGTGCCAAGATGAACTAGCGCGGTGCGCCTCAGTGTCGCGCACCACTTTATCCGACCTTTCAACTCGGAAAGGAAGGAAAAAAAAAGATGCGTACATATATGTATGTACGTTCCACCACAGTGAACGTAGTCGAAGCGTTGCAAAATAAATGAAAACTAACTGGAACATAATCTTCCTGCACGATCCAAGCCTGAAGCATGATGCGCTTGGTTTCCGTTACTAACAGGCTACTTCATCAACGGCCGAGAGGATATATTCAATATTTGTCAACCTATTGGGCCAATCTAGACCCGGCCAGAAGCGTTTATCCATCACTCCAATCTCTGCTTGCCGATTACGATTGGGGCTCTTGATCGAATTTCAATTAATCTGCAAACACGACCACCGTGCTCGGTAAACATGCTTCTGCATGCCTCTCGACAGCACGAAACTCGTTGTTATTCTAGCACTTTAGTTTTTGGTTAATCAAACATAGTTCTTGCAGATACGGTTTGTACGGAAACAGTGCAATTTGACACTTCGCTTCATTGGGCAAGCGATGATATTGATAATGACTTCTCTTTACTAAATAGATTCTTTCAATTTCCCAAATTATGTATCCCAAATTTTCTACTGCAAAGACAACACTTGTCATCTAAAATCTATCATTTTAATCATTTAACCAATTTATTTTTCGATTGTTTGATTAGTCTTTTTACTATTGACGCTGTCTTGATTTTCAAAAATATTTTAATAGGGATTATTTTAACCATCCTTAAATTCTGTCTTAAATCGCCTGTTCGTGTCAAAACTAAGGCGAACTTATTTTAGGTTTCCAACGGTTGTAGTTTTTGGATAGCAGGCTGAAAAATTTGCATTTTACTGTTTTACTATTGTGCTTCACCACCTTTCTGAAGACAAAACAAACTAAGCCTTATTGTTTATTTTTCTTTAAACAATTTGTACCGTCTAGCAGATACCAAACAGGTATTCGATCGTATATCTAATAGTCGCACATTTTTTATGCTCAATTTCTCAACGACTTAAAAAACGGTATGCGTTTATCGGTCTTATGGATGCACCACGTTCCTTTTATGTGTGCCATTTTTTTACTGCCTTTACGATTAACAAATATTGGATCGAACCCTAACTGTGATTTTTTTTAAATTTCACTTTTTTACTATTGTCCTTTCCCATTATGGATAATATTTAGTGTGGTTCTGTTTGGTTTGCTAAAAAGTGAGCTAATGGCGTAGGTTTTACAACCCAAAGCTCATATAACAAATAGATTCGCATAAATAGCAGCACCAACATCCCATTCTGTCTTTTTATAGATCATTGCAGCATAGTAATGCGTGTTGCAACTACCAAAAATCCATACAACACGCCTTGCCTTTTTTCCAGGCACTATTATTTCTGCTTCTGTTTACCTGATTATCAGGCTAACTATACCCGTTTGGACGATACACCGTTCGACGTATGTTATGTGCATATTTCGTGCTGGTCAACTTTTAACTCAAACAAACGAGAACGGTATGCATTTTACCAGCGTTGATGAGCCTGTACCAAAACACCGTTCATTTTACGGGTAGAATAACCACACTTTCGATTAAGTCGGTATATTCGTATTCTCTTCTTTGCTGTTCGTTTCTCCCAGCTATTTCTTACGTTTGTCGGCTTTCTACGGGCGGCAATATCTGAGAATGTGGAGGGTACATTACAGCGAGCCGCAAACAATATTCGGCAGATAAAGATATCGATGCGAGGCATCCTTCAGGCTCAGGTTCCGTTGCCGTGTTGCCAATTAGGGGAGGGGAAGTATTAGATCTAATTATACGTTTCTTTTGTTCTTTGCCTCACTCGCCCGCACACTGATACTCTGCTGGGTAGACACAATGAGTACTTTATTGAATCCCTGAGAATCTCTAGTACAACTGAGACCATGAATCAAACATTGATTGAAATTTCAAGTTTGTTGAAATTTCGTTCACGCTAATCGCATGCATCGCATGTGAAAATTTAAATGAAATTCATGTGAAACATTTATCAAAAGTATTCTCTTTTCAGTTTTTTAATATACAATTACAAACTAATAAATACGGCTTTATACAGCAAGATCAAGTTGCATTGCGACAAAAATATCATTACAATTGATCAAACGCATATCGAACAAAGTAAAGAAATTAAAACAAGACGATGTATCAATGACATCCCTTTGGCCGATATGGAGAGAATGCAGGATAATCGATTGTACTTGTAAGCTGCGTAAGCTTTGAAAGAGCATGTCACCATATCTAGTTAATAGATGCTGACCATTTAAAGCAGGTTCCCATCGAAATCATTCCAGCCGTAGCAAAACGTCGGGAACAGTACACTCCACAGCAAGCATAAGCTTCTGGCAATATGCTACTCATGCTAATGATGAGCACAATAAAGCAATAAAACATTCAAAACGGTTGACCATTCACAATGGGAAGAAACCAACAGCAGTGCGATAGATGACCGATTGAAAATGGGTTCCACACTATCCAATACGTTCGTTACACACATGCGCTGTCTCAAACACAGTGCCCGAATATATCCCGTATCAGAAAAACCAGGTCAAAAAGATTTGCCCAACGATTCTGTTGGTGATCTACATCGCCGGGGGAATGATTAGTACAGCCCATAAATTATATACCGGTCTGTTTTGAGCTGGCGATGCAAATCGGCCAATCTTTCCTCTTTAACACCATGTTACTTGAAGGCATATCGTAACAAAACGGAAGCCTTTCTGCGGTTCAGGACACATTTCCTAGTTCAACAGTAGTGAACGGGCTCTCGAAGATTTATGGCACAGGTCCCTAGTGTTCGGCTCCAGTGAGGACAGGGACTAACCACTGCATCTGCGAAAAAGGGTAGCTGTCAATTGCCTGTAACCCTTTTCTTCGTTTGCTTTGATTTTTTTTTGTCTGCACGATGCAGCCTGCCGGCTAACAGCAACGGGAAAGACAAAGAAAGGATTATCTGTTTATTGCCCGCTGTTTCGAAGTCACACTGCGGTCAGGGCATGTTCCTGCCGTTGAAAGCACCAACCCTTTTTCGTGTCTCGCACTCGTGGATGGTGCATCCTTTTCACCTTCTACGGATGGCTGAAGAAACTCTCCTGAAGAAGGACAATCCCAAAAGGAAGTTCCACAAAAAAGAGTTAATCCATTATTACCGCATGCTGTTAAGACAAATACGAATAATAGGATACGGGAAAATTATAACAGCTATGAATTATGTATATTTGTTTAGAAATAACCAATGATTGCATACGGTTTCCGTTCTCCGTTTGGGACATTTGCTTTTGGTCGAGTTTCCTTTTGGTTGACTCTGAGGTTCACCAAACTGGTGTAGAGATATCCAAAAAAAAATCCTGCTGAGTTGACCGTTCCGAATAGATGGTTTGTTTTTAGGCCAATAATGTTGTCTTGCGATTTGGCAGCCCTTCATATGGGTTTGTTACAATTTTTTTTGTTTGCTATGGTACAGAAAATAATTAAGACTGTATGAGGAAACATTTTTATTTTATGTTTCGGCAGGGCAGAGCTAACTGCTCGTCCAGATGGAAATTGAGTCGTTGCTCTACAGAAAACTTGAAATGTCAAATTAAATATTTAATTTAATTTAATTTAAAATAAGTTACGATTGAAATTTTTCTGATAATTTATAAAAAAACAGAACTCTCAGAAAAAACATAAGAACATCTTTTGAACTCTCAATGCAGTAGTTAATAAAATTTCTGCCTTTTCTATCTTTTTCAATAAAGTTGCTGAACTGAAAATGGTTGTCCGATCTGTTTATCTATTTTGTCTCTTTTGAACTCCTCATTCAATTTTTTAGTTCCTCAGGGACTATCGTCAATGTCTGCAGTTCGTACCCTCAAACCACGTACTGACAAATACTTCACGTACCAAAAACCGTCACAAGTGGAATGCAAACTGTGGTTGTATGTTTTTTTTATTCACTTTTACTGTTTAAACTTTGCCCAAATCCATTGAGCGACAGGTAGAGAAAACAGGACACATATTTCTTTTGCTGGCCTTTTCTCAGTTTTGCCTCTTAGTCAAACATTCGTATTTTTTTAGGAAGAAAAGATCTCAGGACGTTACAAATATGGAAAATAGAGAAATACTTGCATTCAGAGTTTTACTTTCAATACCTTGGCCAGTTTTATGTTACTTCCCGAGATTGTTATATAGCTGTGTATCCGAGTAGGACTCATTTAAACAGCTTCAAATTATTCGCAACTGGAAAACCGTCAAAAAACGGACAAATATGATACCGAGTATTTTTTGTCGTCGTGCAAAAAAACAACTGTCCCTAATTGTAAATGTGTTAATAAAAAATGAACAGTACACCAAAAAAAAACAATCCATTTATGATTCTCGCACGACAAAACCCTTAGTTTCGGAGCCATCAATAAAACCCACCCTGGGTAGATACGCATACGATATTGCCAATCCGCAAAAATTGCTCACTGAAAAACCAATGCAGTAACATGTACCCCAGACATGTCCTTGCGTGGCATTCCTCACAAGGACACCGTTTCTTTGCATGCCAATCACAAAAAGGCAACGCGGAAACCAAAAATAACAACAAAAAATTGGCAAACTCTTGACACACGGAAAGATCAACCAAAGACGAAATGCAACAACAACAACAAAAAAGAACGGTACCGGTTTGGTTGCAGGTAAGGATAAACGGAATGCCTTTTTTATGTATGACCTGCGAACGAAAAGAAGGCGTTCAATAAAATCATCGAGACCCAAAACAAACTATAAACTAATAAAGGTATTTGCACTCCCCATACTGTATGCTGTGTATTTCCCTGCTCCTTATGGATCTTATGGCTAACAAAAAAATGGTTCAATTAGAGTGTGGAATAAATGAGCAGGCCGAACAAACATTACGAAATAGGAAAACATTAACGCCCGCTGCAATTTTAAAACATGATGTACCTGTTGCTGCAAAACGCATCCGAACCGATCCTTGTGAAACGAACGTACACAAATATTAGTGTCAGCGTGGTAGTTCTTCTCTAGACACTGCCAGAAACGTTTGAATCGGGCTCGATTAGATGGATCATGCAACGAAACACGAGCATCGATGTTGTGCCGAGGCTGACGTTAGAGAAGCAATAGCGGAATCTTCTCCAGATGTTCTGCATTAGACTCCTCCCCATTGCGCACGTGTAGGCTAGCTAACGCGCAGGAAGATTGATCACGATTGGTGCGATCGCTTCCCCTTCTTTTGTCCGCACGAACAGTCATCGTCTTACGATCCGTTTTCTTTAGCTCACGCAGCAAGCAATCTCTAACCTCCCCTGTAAACGGCAACATCGCCACCCGACCAAACACAGGTAAGAAAGACATGCGGCAAACCAACACAACGAAACCGAACCAACCCAAACACCTTTGCCAACAGCAGACAGAGCTTTGGCTGCGGTTCGCGCCGAGATGTTTTTCCAGTCTCAGACAGGGCGCGCTCACGATCGCATGTCAGTGCTGCGGTCGTCGTCGTTGGAACTAACGTCGTGTCTTGGTGGTACCCGATTCGAACCCAGCAGCAGCAGCAACAGCAACCACGGTCTGTTTTACTTTCGCTGCTGATCCTTACCCGTCGTCGTTGTCGTCGTGTTCTGAAAGTTCGTTCCGGCAACGAAATCCGGGAAGGGGTGAACTCACCCCTAGTGCAGTGTGTGCAGTTCCGGTGCAGTTTCATTCAGTGCAGTTTGATCGGTTGTATTGAAAGCTACTCAATAGATGCCTTATCTTGAGTTAACGTTGATAGTGAAAATAAAAGTGTCGTGATTAGCAATTGCACGTGCTATTGATCTAACACGAAGCCTAAAACCATAAACCTCAATAGTGCCCCGGCATTAAATAGTAACAGAAAATATATAAGTGACACGTTTCAAATACTTTTTGTCAGCTGGAAACATGTGAATTAGCCGCTGTTGTTTGACTACCGGAACTATTTATCCCGCACGTTATCATCCGTCATAATGCGCTAACAACAAATCGAAAGCGCGAACGAGAAAAGAAAAAAGTGCCTAACCGTTAAAAGAGATCAATCGAGTCCCGGGTGCAAAGTGGATCATTTAAATGTTCGTCTATGTATAACGAATGATAATTGCTTCGTTCAACAAATACACGACAAAACCGACGGCTGAAATATTCGAACTATTTCGAGATAACGCACAATAACGAGGCGAAAGATGGACCGCGTGCCGCGATGAAAATTGCTTGTGACAACAGCCGATACGGATTGTGTTGCATTTGGTGCTGTTAGCTAGGATTACCTCGCGACTCCACACCCAACCGGCGACTCGACCCCAGTGTGCAGTGTTCCATTTTGTTGCTAAACAAAAATAAACGGTCAAATCTTCAGAGCAAACAATTTGGGAGCAATGTTTTGGTTCGATCGTTTCCCACACCATCGGCAAACGGATTGCTAAAGTTGTGCTCAACCAAGTGATAGTGCGTTTTTTCCGAAGACCGACGCATAGTGTTCGCATACGAAGGCATTCTGCGTGGTTTAAAATTAGATAATTGGTTGTTTTAAAAAATACAGAAACATCGCTGCACTTAAGCCCACCGGAATCGCATAAAGCTCATTAAAAGCTTTCTGTCAAACTTCTATTCAGCGCACCGCAGAACATAAAGGTGAGTCACAAAATCATTGTAACAATCGCAAACTTATTGCAAAGTCAAACACGCGTCAAAAACACAAGAAAAGATATAATATGCGAAAATTATCGAACCGTAAAATCCTCACGATGCAACACAATCATTAATGCATCTGACGAACGCTGGAAGAAGCAATGCAGTGTGTACATGCAGAAGCAGCAGCAACACAAAAAAACAGCTCTTTAAATTGACCTCTACGCCTAACTACAAAATGTCTCTCGGTGTACCAAAAAAATAAAAAACATATCAAAAGGTGCCGAGCGTTGCAAAATGTTTTTGTTAATCACATTTTAATTATGCTCAATAAACCGTGACAAACGCACTGGACACGCTAAGGCTTCTGGTTCAAACTGGCTTTTGGTACGCATCAGCCGGTTGTGCAGTGGAATATAAAATCGCAAAGATCACAACTACAAATTCAACAGGATTTTTTTCTTCTTTGTTCATCCATACTATCTATCAGAAGAAATTGCGCTGGGTGCATTTTTATCATGTTAGAACGCACTAAAAAAAAAAAACAGATACACGCGACCCTTGATAAACGTGACAAAAACATAAACACAAAGGCCTTTTTTCAAGATGGTTCAACTAGTCTCGTAATACGCAGGTGAATAACAATCAGCACCTGAAGTCCGTCAGAAATCGGTTACGGGTTTTGCAAACGCGATTCGCATTCTGTTCCCCATCAATACCCTCGCATCCCTTTGCTAGTGTGGAGAGGAAAGTGGCTCAAAGAAGGCATCCATTAGCCGAGCCACTCATCTGACAGATACGGAACGAGGTGTCCACCCTTTCGCATCGCGGTTCGCACTTGCATCCTTGGCAGAAAGTGGCAGAAAGTGCGGGATGTAACCAACAGGCGTCGTGCGACGATTAATGATATTGCAAAATTGCACCTCATTGTTCTCATTGGCGACCCGCAAGCATCATATACGCACACAAAGACGGCCGACGCGCGGAATTTGAGACTGTGAATAATTGTTCTGCTTGGCGTATCGCGATCGCATCGCCCATAAACGCCACTACTAAGTGGTTGTCTTTATTTTGCTGATTATTGCCATTATTAATTCATATCGCTGGTTGATGATAATGTTTCATGCTTACATCGCGGGTCCCTTGTACCGATGGTTCCATCTGTGTCTTTCCCAAAATGCATTAAAATCAAATGCACAGTGTTCTAGCGCACGCCAACAGCCAGACAGACGGCTCAACAGGAAACTATTTGCCAAAAAATTTGACTTTTTTTGACAGCTTGTCTTAGTTTTGTACGCTTGGCGGAGTTTCGGAGTTTTTTTTCTTTTCCCTTTTTTGGTTGTTGCTTGCGTTTAATTATAATTCCAACACTTCATATGCATCAGAATCACCCAACAGTGTGCAGCGAATAACGTGGTGTCTTGTTTGATTGATGCATCGCCACAGCATAAATCTTAGTGGCTGAATTCATTACGAGTCAAAAAATTTTCTCAATAATCTTTTAACTACAATGAAGACTTTTGACCTTGCCGATTGCTACCTTTTTCGTTAATCTTTTCCACAAATTTGACAAGAAAAACAAATGTCATTTCAAAACAAATTCAGGCACTTCGGTACTCAATATTATGTTTTCCGTTCTACAGCAAGAGATAAGAAAACATTTCCAAAAAGAAAAACTCCACCAGCGGATCAGGTACAGATCATGCACCGTAAGCAATGATACCGAATCGCCACGAAATGTCGCTACGAATGGCGGAAGCGAAAGAGAGAACGAAACGATTAAAGCTAGCTTACGAGCTGCCGGAGAGAACTCTGGCGCAATGATCCTCCGATCTTCGCGCCACGGTTACCAGCACGGAACAAAAGAAAGCCACCGTTGCAGACCGGAGGCGTTAAATAGGTTTATTTCCCACGGTTTTTTCTGTCCTCCGCCGTATCTCTAGCGCACGGAGGACATGTTGGCACGCTTTACGCCTTTCCCTCTGTACCGGTTGGCTCCGAGTTCGCACTGCACCTTTTGGCGATTGCATTTACGCTATGGCATAGATCGGGTAACTGTGCGCAATGTGACTACATGAACATGCAGTACCGGTGTTGGCGGGACATGATAAGTGGAGTCACTATCGAGATTTACTTAATTAATGGCAATAAGGCTCTTGGTAGCAAAATGATGAATCGTACGTAAAATGGTACACAGGTGCAATGTTTAGGAGGATATGGTGCATAATAAATGCTCCTTCAAGTAACATTTTATTTGTTGAAAATTGTGCTGATTTCTAGACATTCTTGTAAAATTACAACATCCTTACCTTCTTCGTCTGTACCACTCAAACACAAACAAACCGTAGAACTCACGGTCTCAATTGCGGTCTTCATCATTCATTGCAACATAAACTCCTTCAGTAGCTTACCTAGACAACTTTGCTTACCGAAAGTCGCTCTTTGATGGCGGGTTGGACCCAAAGCACAACAAAGCCAGGACACGTGGAGTGGAGAAATATGAATCAAATCAACATCATTAATCAAAATATTTGTTTTTATTGCAGTGAAATCAACTGATTTAGGCATGCCGGCTCTATCGCTAACGGTGCTCTTCGATAGGTAGCCATCGTGCTTAAGGGTGTGCGTATAGGCAAGCTCGATTGATTTCAGATTGCTCCATGCGAGTCCGTTGCATGAAAGCAGACCCCCATTTGCACTCCCTTTTTTACCGATGCGTGCATTATACAACCTTCGAAGGTGCCAAATTGTTGCTCAAGGGCTCGCCAGATTTTATTTACTTTGCTGAGAAATTTGATCAAGTTATTAGGTTCATGCAAAAGGCCAAACTTCGATTCATCCTTCCGAAAAAGTCGTACAACCTGACCACCCCACTGCCCTTTCTGTGTGTTCGCCATAAACCCAGCGCATGTTCGATGTGCGAGCTGTTGTGGTCGTTGTGTAGAGAAAGTTTGACCAGCAACTCAAGTCATCAGGCTGGAGGGGTTTTTTCACGGTTTAATTTTTATTACCATCTCAAAGTGGCAAACGTTGCAATGTGCCTTTTGCAGCGTGCGATCGATTTGCGCCGACCGAACATTACACGAAGGGCGTTGGTTTCGATGAAGCTCGATGCCACCCGGACAGCACCAACCCGGGGAGCAGGCAAAGGGATAGGGACGCACAATGCAAAGACATGTGTGTGTAGTTATGGTGGGTGGGTGGGAGGTGGTGAAAAAATCTTGCACTTTACTGTGAGATGACTTCACCGCCTAGCGACCCTTGGAAATCCTACCGACAGTCCGATCCGTCAATTCACCAAAGATGAGGACGAGCCGAACGTGTTAATTGAACAAAAAGGCTAAGTGAACTGAGAATGTCGTAAAACGTAATTGATTCGAGTCAAAACAAATGAGCTTTCCCCCGAACGAACGACAACACACGACGAAATGAAGGATACCAGGCGCATGGGGCGGCAGGTTCGCTGCGTCTTATGTGCGGAATGGGAGAGCCGCAGCGGAACGGGAGTGCGCTTTATTGCAAGCACAGCCCTGCGCGAGATGGCAGATGAAAGAATGATGCCGCTTTCTAGCGCACCGTACTACAATTGCCATCCGAACGTCTCCAGCTCAGGTCGATGCCAAACAACTTATATTTGGAGCAATAAAATCTCAAAAGCCTCCCGGGGAAGATGCCGTGCCCGAAACGGCAGCCGGCCAAACCGTACCAGGATCCGTTTTCCAAGCTTTGTCGGCACCATCAACCGTTCTTGGGGCTCCGCACGTAATCCACATTGTTTCTGACGTGGTAGTTCGATTTGTTGGCGAAGCACCGAACCCAATCGCACCAGGCTGACCGTACCAAGTATTTTGAATAGTCATAAAATTCGATGTGAATGGCGAACGCCACAATGCAAGGGCAAGGGTACACGGTGGCAACGGGTTGTTTTTTTTTTTCGTTCGGGTTGGAGGATGCGGTAATGAAATTATTCTGGGAAATGCTTCGCGCCCACAGCGGTGCGAAGGTCCCAGATGAACCGTGGATTCTGATGAATAATCGTCGAAAATGAAACGAATAACCGATTTTATATCAATCCAATCGAACGTCTGATCGACCAGCAGAGGTAACACTTTCCTCGCAACACCAGCACCCTCAATGCTGTCAATGCTCGATCTCGATCTTGATCTTCACTAATTGTCGGCACAAATGAGCGGCACAAACACCGATTTATGCTGACCGGTGCATGACGGTGCCAGGGCATCCGGATTGCCTTTTGGGCAGAAGCGGCTCATGCTGCAGATAAAATAGCTCAAGCTTGTATTGCTGTTGCTCCGCTTACCAAACATTCACCGATCGCAAAATGTAACGATCAGCGATTGCTTCTCACAGCTGCTCGGCTCATCTGTTTTTGATCAATAAAAATCGTTTCAAAATCGCGTTAACACGTGAAAATGTTTCAATAAGTAATTTACAATGCTTATGGACGAAAGCGGTCGTAACTAATCGTTGCTTTAATCGCCAGTTTACGTACTACAGCCGGAGCGATTCACGGCTCGGGGTATCTATTTTTTTTAATAGCTAGTTCTTTGACAACGATAAAAAAATGAACACGTACCTCAACAATCACCGTTGGATCGTCATCCTTTGGAATGGGAAATCCCATCGGAGATTATTGGAAACTGGAGTGTGCATACGGCGGACAACTAAGCATGACCTCATTGCAGATCGTTATAAACGGCACGATTCCATTCAATAGATCCGTCTGATACGCTCACATGGCGAATACATCGTGTGCACTGCTCATCATCACTGTGATGATTTAATTCATAACCGTAATGACACACAGCTTTATGCCTTATTGTTGCCTCCTTGGCGCAGCTGATAGTTTGCTAGTTCATCGTAAACAATTTTTTCATCTAGACATACTCATTTAGCCACGATTCTTAATCGTGCAAAACCATCACACTGTGCGACGGTTTAATTAATTAGAACAGCTTCACTTCCACTACCGTCTTCGGCGTAAGTTAGCCGACCTCGATACCGCCCGTACATGGTGAACCGAAGAGCGAATCCGTGCAACTTCATTTGCACGCCGACAATCGGCATTTGTAATCATTGGTTATGCAAGCCGCCACACTGCTTTATCGACGAAGGTCCTAAGGTCTAAGGACGATAGTAGGTTTTGGTCCCATGAAAAATGGCACAAATGTACGTGACATAAGCACGGGCACGGTTTTGTGATCCAGATATTTATCGATTGGTGCTTACTGTCGTCTAAGAATCATGGACACAAGCCACAAATCATACCCACTCGTTGCGAAGTATCGTTCGCTGTCAACATTATGTGAGCTGAATTTGAGTGAAACGTTCGTGGTTGGTTGCGTTGTAAGTGTATGCAGAAAACGTATGAACCACACAATTTGTTCAACATGAAGGTAAACATATCAGTACAAACGAACATAGTTTTGATGCTTCGCTTAGTGTTACAGATTAATAAATAAGTTGATATTTACGACTGCTTCGTAATGATTTTAACACTATTACAACCGAGTCGGTATCGGTATTTCTTCTAATGAACTTTTTCCTTTTCCAACACTACATTTATTGGAATACCATTTCGATATGCGATATAAACCATAACAACTGTCACGCAACTGATTGAGAATGCCAAACTATGATTGTCGCCAACTGTCAGTAGCGTCAAGTTGTAAAACCGAGTAACAGAGGCCACCCGACAGAACCCGCTTGCCGCCGTTCCATTGCATCCTACCGTTTCCCGCTTGCATCTGCTGCAGTGAATATAATAACCAATAAATTATTGTCATACTGTTACGTTGCGTCCTGCGTAATGCACCGCACACCGTGTGCGCAGGCAAATCAAACTCATCCAACTTCGATCGGCTAACGTAGCGATGAGCGTGCACTGAAGATCCTGTGCGCTATTCACTAGCGATCCCACTCGCTCGACCGCATATTGTAGGATACACTTACTGCAGCGGACGAAGTTCATTGTGAAACGGATCGATCGATAAAATAAATAAATAAAATTATACTCCACCAGCCCGGCCAACTGCACCACAGTGCAATCAGTTTGTGGTTCGTATTGTGCTGAAGGACATATGCTGATCATTCTCGATCGAAATTGAAAAATAAGTTCATTGTTCGTGCTAGTCGAGTGCCACAGTGACGGACGCTTCTGAGTTCGTCGCTTGTGGATCGCACAAGTCACCAGCATTCAAAGCACCGAGTACCGACCCATCCTATCTACCACGGCCAAAACCCTTCGGCAGCAGACGCACATAATCGCTGTGATTGAAACTGTTGTTTTGGTCTGAAAATTCGATCACTTTTGTTGCATCTAGATTAAGCAGACAAAAATCCCCTTTACTTGCTGGAAGATTTCGTGATGCGCTTTAAGTCCGGCACTCATTTGCGATTCGTGTGTTCGTGCTGCTCCGAACATGTATTCAAATATGGCAAGATTGTAAAAATTTAATTAGCCATAGTCAACGTGACCGACCTGGACGTGTGAAGGTTTTTTCTTTCATCCCGAGATCGACTGGATTTTCTGTACGGTTTGAAGGTATTTTTGTTTCACATTTTACCACCCGCTGCACACAACCACAGCAGCCCATCGTTCAGCTATTTTTGTTCGCACTAACCGCTCAATAGGTCGGTTGGACGAGGCTGCAAACTACTAGCAAGCAGCACATGCTCATCTTCATGCCTGTAGCGCGCGATTTTTATTGCTATACTTTGTGAATTAATTTATGGCAAGTGGCAAATATCGGTGCAAACTAGTGGCACGAACGAACGGTGAAGATGTCGCAGTGGAAAGGAAGGAACGAAGCGGAGGCCACAGCACATCTTGAAACGATTGTCTATAAGGGAGTTGTCGTAAAAAAGGCACGTACAATGATGCGGTTCGATAATTAGCTTCACTCACAAAACGAGGACACTACAGGGTGTCTGTTTGGTGATGTTATGCAAAAACACAACCAACAACAGCAGCAGCTGCAGCAGCAATCCTTACGGTGGCATTATTGTTAATTGCATTAAAACAGTTCAACTATCGTACGTGTTCCATAGGAGCATATCTTTCCGAAAACGGACGGGAAACTTCTACTACAACCGACGAAGCTTGAAGATCCAGATAAAGCTTTCATCGATTTGACGATGATCGAGCGTCGATGGCTATTTTTTGACATAACGAAGTCGGCCGAACGGATTGTGTACGCACTGCTACTTGTAATGAAATCGCCTTTCACATAGGTACACTTCACCCCACCTACAATGTTTGAACGGAGGAACTATAAAGAAATGGTTTGCCCGTTTATAGGTTTCCTGCCTCACACTCAACGTTGCACTATCGAACTACAAGTCGGCGATGATGCGCTTCTTAGATAGTAATTTTAAGTCGTTGTCTGCGAATGAGAGAGATTGCGGTGCCCTACCCTACCTAGGTCAGATGATGCAGCAAAGCTGCAAGGCAGTTGCTGAATACTTTGATTTTTCATGCTTACGGTACGGTGACTTGCTTGTTGTTCTAGTCTGTCGTTTTTTGTACTGTTTTTTATTATTTTTGCACTGATCGCTTGCAACGGCTACAATCCCAGTTCACTTCTCCGTCCAGCACGTGCATTCGAATGTGCGGGTGGAAACCGATATCCCCCTTTGGGGGCAGCCACCATCATCATCGTCAACGATTATCGAGTTCAAGAATTTGAATGATCTAGTTCCCACGGTTTGATTGTGAGGGTTTTGGCTGCGGAGGATCGCGAAATGAAGATCAACCTTCTACGATTAGTCTGCTTACGGGAAAACCGGGTTTGTGGAAGGAAAAGTTATCCATGCTGACGCCGCCTCTCGCTGGCGTCGGCATTTCGCGTTCGGCACGGAACCCACCGGTGGGCAAGCAAGCAAGCAAGGTCTTGTACAAATGTGTAGCCAGTTTTTTATACAATCAATGGCCGTACAGCAGTTAACCTAATGAATTGATCAAAATGTTTTAAGAGTTTTGAAAAACTTGTTTGCAATCTTTTCACATTTTAAGTACTTTTTTTTTTCAACTAATATAATCCATTACAGTTCATTCAATTATTGAAGAATATTATGCCGCATATGGATAATCACATTTCAACATAAAGTAAAGTAACGATACTTCATTCGCCGTGCATCGCTCATAACGTATTCGTATGATTTATCATCTCGTCGAATGAAAAAAATGGAAGCAACGTTGCCTCGCTTCAAATATATCATTTTGCAGGTCAACCTTCACTGTGAAACTGCACCAATGATCCATACCTGTAAAGTCATCAATCTGTGGAGCTATATAAATTGTAGCAACGTGAGTAGCAACATACTACGTTTCTTCGCTTGCTAGCCCGTTTGGTAGAGCACGTGGCAATTTGTGCTTTGGGCGTTTCGTGCCATCTTTAGCGCTTCAACGAAATCTATGACATGACGAATCATGAACTAACGTTATATATTTATTTAAAAAATATTTTTTATACATAAAATGCTATATCCTATGTAGTATTTACTGTCCAACAAAAAATCTTTCTTAACTTTCAGTTGTAATTTCTCCTTTCCTAGCTTGTGAGAAAATATAACAAGGATAGATAAATGATATACTTTGTCCAGCTTCTTCTCATTTACCTGCCGACACTTCACAACAGAAAACATGTGGCACGATGATAACTCAATTGCGTTCAGCACATAATGATACGAAAGCTGTCACTCGGGGTCTTCAAAAACATCGGCAACCTCTCGTTAAGTGCGTACATGTTCTGTTGGCCAACGACTTAATTTATCTTGCTTTATGCTCACGTCATAGCAATGTATAGTGTAAGACCGTGCAGTCAGATGCTGCAGTGCATCGCTTACCTTTCAGAAGCTTACTTTTATGCCACGGAATGTATTTAGCAAAAGCAGTTGCCTATCAAGAAATGTGATGCCTTTTTTTATTTTATGCAATACATTCCTACCTCATCTGTTTCAATCTGGTTTAGCAAAACAAAACACTAACTGCCCTCACTGTAATGAACAGTCATAGTTTGCTTTCTGATCAAGATCCGATTTTTTATCTGCAAATCGACAAACTCTGACCCGTGAAAATAAAACATTCCCAGTCACATTAACTCCAGCATTTATCACCTTCAACTCTGCGCAAGAGCGTCTTGTTGGCGACTCCAACTTAAGCCTCTAGTACACCAAACCAACGTTCGCAGACGTTAATGATCATCGCTGATATTTGAGTGATGATTTTTGTTATTAAACCAAGCACTACAAAAGTCATCAAATGCGAACGCACCGCACACCGTACGCTCCATCCCGATCGTCATGTCAAACAACAGAAAAGAGGATGAGGCCAAAGTCGTGGTTATAAAAGCGGAAGCAAACTAGTTAGAGAGAAAGGCGAGCGAAAGGTGAAGATCACACTCCGATCCTCGGAAAAAAAGACTGGACCTTACGCGCTCGAGGATGGGTAGACACATGCATACCTCCTCGACGAGCGTACACCAACACCGCTGACACCTCCGGTAAGAGAGTAACGATTTAATAGTTTTCGTTGTAATTATCATGTTTTCCCCAATGCGCACTACAGACGAAGCTGTCCGCCCACCAAACAAGCACATTCAATCTTGGTTCCCAAGGCGTATTGTTCAAGTTGTAGACTGTTTTTGTATTTGCTGCATTCAAACTCGTCACCCTTTGGCTTCCACAGCCCGAACCGGACCAACTCCCTAATGTCCAACTATGGCCGCTCCGTTATTCTGAGGACCCCATCATTTCTTCCCAGCACTTGTTAGCTGTCCAAAAACGTTCCAGAAACGTTAAAATGTAGTTTGATTTCGTGTTACCAATTTGAAAACAATTTCATTTCCTACGCGTTTCACATTGTCGTTTTTTTTTACTGGGCAGGCTGAGCGATACCCAAGAGGGACAGAATCGATCACGTTAGTGGTGGGAACAGCAGAAACAGAATTACATGTGAAAACAGAGAACGAAATAGTACAAGCTCATCGCTGTGGTGAATCATTGTCACTGTTTTACATTCCATGGATGGATGATGTAGGAATTTGGTACCAAAAGTAAAGTGTTTTATTTCTGCTGCAACAAATGACTTCAACGAGCAGTAACACAAGAAACCTTACATCAACCATAGAATGCTTCGTATTGGATCTATGTGCTTGTGTTTGAACTGTCTTGGCATTTGGCCCATCAATAAATGATTCCTTTTATGCTTCATAGCATTAAATACGAACGCTTCAGTAGCAGCAGATTTTCGTAAGCTGTCAAATTTATGCATTGCTAGGTACAATCGAAATGTTGTACACTTGAAAAGCTGCGGCAAGCACTGGTTGAAGATGCTAGGGCATCTAGTGGTTGTTTCATCAACAGCACTTGTCGGAACGTAAATGTCTTCATCTGCAACGATCAAAGACACATTCCGTTTGAAGAAAACTCTAGCTGCCGAAGGAATTGAGAAAAAAACACCAACATATTCATCAAACTGAAAGAGGCATGCTGGAGCTCTTTAAAAATGGCACACTCCATGCATAACGCTCGATCAAGGTCGTACGAATGATTGAAATATTCGACCCTACCTGACTGTTTCGGAGAAACGTTTAATTGCCCGTTAGCTACGTTTCTTGTTGCTCCTTCGTAGCCGGAGCAAAGCAAAACGTATGGAAAATTAATTCTTTTCGCATATATTATTGGACACTGTTTTCATTACAATTGAAATCAATTGCATCATTATCTGGATGCAGCTAGTGGCAACCGTCTGAATATATAAAAACACATTGTTGGTAAAACTCGATATGGTCAGTATTTAAACTGTGTGGTCACTTGCCAAAAATAATGTACGAAACTAACTGTTCTCAATTCGGACAATTCGGAACGATCTGTTACTTTCACGAGACAGCTATAATGTACCTCGCAAAACGAAACCTTCAAATACAATTATTTATTTCTAGCCTGCCTTTATACCAATGATCGCAATCGTGGCGCACTTTCGTCAAAGTGAAGCGGCAACGATTTGCCACCGGTTGTGCAAACAATTTTGTCGTTTCATTTTTCAATTACTTGTAAATCATAGTTTATTTGCGGTGCGCTTGGTACAAAGGTTACCCTAGGAAAACCGCACCTGCGCTGCGCCCGTTCACCATTCCCGCACGGCCAAAGGTGTTGAAATCCCTTTTCCTTCACCATCGTCGAGGAACCTATCGCGACAACTACCCGTGAACATCACTGATGACAACAACGATTTCTGCTGAAGGTGCACAATTTTCAATTACATGAAACCGCAAAGATCATCTTCAGCTACGCCTTGAACGGCGGCTGTCGCACACGCAATGGAAAATGACTTATGCGCTCATTATGCCACTAGAAAATGGTTCATCCTTCCATGCTTCGCAATGCGATGTCGCTCAGTTCCTACTGATTCGTTCCGAAAGCTATAATTTTGCTGAGCGCTCTACTACTTTGTTTGTACACGATTGCCTGTTGCTTTACCGCAATGCCGGAGACATTCATGCGAAACAAACCACTTTGAAGACAGTTTTTTCACCCTATGGGTACCAGTGTGATACACTGTATTGGTACACATGTGCAATTGAGAAGCATGTGGTTTGATAAGTGATTTTTTTTAATCTTATTTAGTATAAGCGCATGTGCAGATATATTAGTGCAAGAAATTTGAATTGATAATTTCATCACATTTAAAATCTCCCACCAAACCAGAATAATCTAAACTAATGTTTTCGTACAATTATTTGTAGTAGTCGAAAACAGTTTTCATTTTCAAAAAAGTTTCGATTCAAAAAAGATGGTTCCCACCGAATGGAGACACCGTCTCAGGATCAAGCAAGGGCAGTGGTTTACCACAGCTTGAAATGTCGTTGGAATAAAATAGAACAGCGATGGGTTGTATACATTCCGAGTACGATTGGAATAAACTCAACGAAACACAGAGCAAAAGAGGGCGTAGAGTAACCGACATCATGAACAGCTTTTAGAGTGAACAGGAACAGCGGGAAAAGGGTGGGAAAATTAAACCAGGTAAATCACGAATAACCTGTTGCTTCGCTGCTCACTTTCTCTCGCAGTTCAAAACGATCTTTCGTTTATGGTGATTTGCTGGGTGACAACGATAGATTTTCAAGATACACAATGTTAAGCGCAACTTTTAGAATTGTTAGACTTTACAATAGTATGATCAAACATTAACATATCTGAGATGAAAAGTTATTTAATTTAAAAAAAAAAGTTTCAAAAAATAACTATTTCACGCAAACCCACCTAAGCGGTGTTACATGTCTGTTGGATTGAATGAACACATTCACATGCGGAAGGTGTGCAGTCGTCCCATCTCACGCGAGGCCACGTAGGCGTAACAACCGATATCGTTTGATTAATTAGCGGTCGCACTCCACGAACCTTGAGAGCTGAAGTATAGCATTTATAGATTTCCAGCATTCGATTTTTTACACAATGGAACACGGTCACCAACGAGGATAGCTCGATATCGGTAGCATGCATTAGAAGGTACTTTACAAACATGGTTGACTGATGTAACGGTATGGAACGATGGCTGGCGGCACTCGAAGAGGATGCTTTTAACATCTAGTCTGTCAATGAGAACCTTTAACCAGCAAGAGGAAGTATTGTTTGCACATTACTGTTTAACCACAGAACGCTGCACAAGAGCTAAAGGGTCTTCTTTGTTTGGAATCCATTATTACGTTTTCAATTTATTTAGATTAGAACAGCTTCAGGACGGGAATGGGAAGGTAAATAGTTGCATTCGGCTATTTCTAACACGCTCTAAACCGACATGCCGACGATCGTTGAGATGCAAGTGTCTTCGTTAATTGCATTTCAGACGCAAGTGCGACCTTCTTTCCATCCTCTACAGTGTTTGTAACGTGATTGCAACCAAAGCGTTGATGCTACACTAGAGACGGCTTTGCGCACCGCGATGACAAACTTGGTACGAAGGTACGCCAGAAGCCACACCGCGCATTGACAACGGCTAGATTCATCTACCGCGAATCATCCATTCAGGCGGATAAAGTATTTTGCTGATATAGTACATTGTAACACGATCGATCAAATTAGCTTTTGTGTCCGACACATAAAATGAACTAGATTAACTTTCTCCATTTTGAATGATATACAATCTAGCGAAAATTGGTCGCTCTTTTGCGAGCACGGAATTTGGTTAGCCTAACATTAAACGGCCCGGTTCACACACACTGGGCATGCATCTCGTCAGCCCATCGATCGATGATGAATGGAGGTGATTCGTCTGCCAATGAATTCAACCTGATTGGACCGTGAAGATCATGTGCTAAAATTAGTTCAATTATTTAATTAAGCTTCGATTGATGCTACCTTCACACACACACACACACACGATTAGTGCGTCTCAGTTCCGCGAACACACCCAGCTAATGCGACCTCACGCGATCCCGAAGTCAACGGGTTATACACTATTCGAAACCAGGGAGTGGCAAAGGTTCGTCGTTTCACTTTCGTTGCGTTCTTTCTTCGCTTTGATTTACATTCAACAATAGCAGGTTAATTGCATAATTAATAGACTTAATGTACAAATATCAACCATTTGTTTACTTCCTATTCTCGATTGTACCCATTGTTATGCTTGTCTGTGGCTCAACCGAGGAGACAGTCTCAAGAAACACTTAACGCCGCGTTCCACCTTGGCGTGCTGCAGCATCACCTGCTTGCTGATCGGAGCATGATCTAGTTGCATGCAAACGGATGGGTGCTTTTGCCATCGAATCCGATTTTTCGTTGGGTCAATAGCTCTATCGGTACGAGCAGGTGACACACCTGCTTATTTTGCTTTAGATTTGTTTCTTGCATTTCTGATCTCGACGAGCTTCACGTTTTAACCCTCATTTCAGACGATGAGCTTCAGCGCAAGCTTTATAGTTCACTTTTAACGTAAACCAAGCGTAACGAATTACACTATTTTCGTACCAAGCTGGGCTTGTTTCTCAATTCACTTGCTCACAAGGGATCTTTGGCCTAGAGCAAAAGCAACAGATTGTGGTGGGGTACGGTGCTACCCGGGCATTGTTATAATTGCGCAAAAAATCGGCGATATTTGCACGTTCTGCATTCGGCATTGTGTTGCTTATTGTGATCGATCGAGCATTGCTGGCACGCGTTATATATTTCTAACATATTCGATTTAAAGCATAGATTTGTTTGCCCGTTGCAACACACAACACATTGATGTCTATCAACGAACAAACTTTATGGATCACGTTTGGCAACAGTTACCGGTTAAAGATCATTTCCATCCTTCGCGCTTACGACAGGCTTTGCTTACGTACGGCGTACCCCGCCAGCTAATGATTTAAGTTCGATGGAAAGACATCGAATTGCGACGAGCGCAGAATATCGTTGCGATTCGAAACAAACGAAACCTTCACTACCGGATGTGTTCAGCTTCCCTGAGGCATCCCGTGAGGCATCTCGAAGAGCGGCGCTGTCAACGTGTCATCAGCCAGAGTCGCAACAATGCGATAACTTCCCGCTTCATCTAGATTAGTTGATATGAGAAAAATCATTGAAAAGTCACTCGCTATTGTTTCTACCACGGGGGACCGACACGCTGCGACACTAATGGACACCTTTCGACCGGAAGGTCAGACGACGAACGAGGTTAAACAATACACTGAATGGGAACGGAAAATGTGGTAGAAGATACAAAACGGCAGAACGTTCTCACTTTGCGTTCGACAACAAACGGTCGCCTTCGTTGTCGTTGTACTGCCAGAGATGCGGCCAGTTTGCCCCCCCCCCCCCCCCCTTGTGTACCCGCAGCCACTCCATAACAGATTGACCTTATCGCGATAAAGTGCTGACAGCCGGTCACTGGGATGGGATTTGTGCCATATCCTACGCCGTGCTTATCACGTACCATGTACGTACCATGCGGATGGTACGCTGCATCAGACGCCGCACTACGGACGGGGACGACTGCAAAGTAGAATAGCACGAACATGAATGCACTATTAATTTGCGCCGTGAGCACGAAATGGAAAATTAAACTATCACATCCATGACCAGTTCCAGCGTACCGGGTGTGGATCGTTTAGGGTACGATCTGCTCGTTTCCACCGAATGCGTTCCATTCCCGGCACGGCAGCCACCATGCCCGCTGATTGCCCGCGTGTGTGTTGGAGACGAAAACGAGACAAGATGACCGCATACCTGTGTTCTAATGGCATCTACATGACTGCCAGTGGGGCTGCTTCCCTTGCGTCTCGTTCCCCAGCCGATTCGGGGAAGCTACCACCCGTTCGTACCCAGTAGTAACAAACTGGAAGCGTACCGGAGCCGGATACAATCAAACGAAATAGGAAAAGAGATCAGTTCAGTGGGAATAATAATACGGTAATGAAGAAATAAACACGATTTTCAGCGCGATAGTTTCTCACGAAAAGAAGTCACAAGGGTGTGAGATTAGATCTTGTGTGATTCACCCGAACGCTAGCTTTGCTTCGATACCATTACCAACACTATGGTAGGGATTCTACTCGCAGGGCACTATGGAGCACCGTAACGTACCGTGAGCCACACACTCGTATGTTCTGGTTTCTTGCGCGTTGTAATGTTGAACTTCTAAACGTGTGTCAGTGCATCTTTGGCAGGTATTGGTGTGAAGGATTTCTGTAGCGCCCCGGCACGGGGGCGATCTTACTACGGATGTGCAAAAGTCGATTGACTCTCCGCTAGTCATCCATGGAGTTTGCATCACCGCCGTGTTGGCGCAGCAAAGAAACACTGCCCCGAGATCCCGGTCGATCGACGACCCTGTTGCAACCTTTTGCGTAAATGTGCACGGATATTTAGAGGGCAGACAACCGAACACAAGCCGCCCGGTGCAGCAGTGCCCTTTTTTTGTTGCTATTTTTGCTTGTTTTTGCCCGCGTGTAACCACCCCGAGCCCGGGCCGAGAGCTGCAAGCTCGTAACGAAACGGAACTGGCTCAAATAAATCAAACTCCACCGCGGATGGATGCCACGCGGGCTATAAAAATGCACTTCCTCCTCTCCGCTCACGCGAGGTTGATGGGATTATGATGATCTCACTGAGCTGTATGCTGATGCCGAACACCATCTCGAACACTGCAACACTGTTCTTCTTCCGGATGGATGGATGGATCGTGTTCTGTTCGTGGTTGTGTGCGTTTTTTTTTGTTGTCCTTTCGCTGTTTTTGCGTTTATTGGGCGAATATTCAGGACCTAGTGGCCCATAAAAACGGAAATTATTCAAAAGTTATTAAGTGTAGAACACAGGAATGCAAAAAAGGGCAATTAAACGCAACACATCGCCGGAGTTTTGTGAAAGCATTTTATTATCCCGCAGCTGTTGCCGAATAGGGGTGGAAATGGGGTGGATGAGAAGCAACTTACAAAGCAAAAATCAACAACCGACATGGTGACAATCGTTATTGTATTCTGATGCCTTTTGCTGGGTGCCGTACGAAATGGGAGCAAGACGTTTTTGGATACGTAAAAGAATTCGCCAAAAAATGCCTCATCATGTTCGTTGCCGCGAGAGGTACAAGTTTCAGCTGTAACTGCTCTAAAATCTGTGTATGTCACATTTTGCTGCAGGAATGTATTGATGCATTGCTGTGGGCTTTACGCTAAACATTGGTGTGTCCCTTTTGCGTAGTTCAACCGTCAACATGAAACAGCACGCCCTGTTCTCTACAAGTACGCTTAAATGAGCAGTTGGTTAACAGTCATGACAAATGGATTGATCTTACGGAATCACGTTTGTATCGCACCCCAAACCCCTGTACCCGACACGATCAATGCATCATCTGCTTCGGCTAATCGGAATCGGATCAATCATGGCTGTATAATGGCAAACATGCGCTAGTCTCTCGGGAGTCGTATGGCAGTGACTGCAATGAGAGGTAAAAAATGATCGTACGAACAATTTGTCACATTTTGCTCGATACCTTTGAGAACCTTAAATACATTTCACAATTAGACATTCAACGTTGTATCCCAGTGTATTCCGGAAGGGACTTTTATGTTGTGTCATAGTATGATTTTCAAAACTCATCTCTGTCTCACAGTATTTGTTACCATTTTATTTCACTATTCCGATGGTTTTTATTTTTTGCAAAATTCGTCAGCTGCTAGGTTTGGATAAAATAAATGGGTCCTGTGGTACATTTAAAAGCGTTGCTCACATATATTTGTTTCGATCTTAATCAAAAACAGTTGCTCAGATCACGTGTAAATGTTTACAGGCCAATAGTTTCATTACAATGCCCACCTATTTCCACTCGTCTTGTAGCAAACATCGCGGCGGTTTGTTTACATTGCAGGTTTCCATCACGACTCCACTCCGAGTCCACTTCGCGTCTGCCACACTATTGACCGTTCCGGCTTTTCACTTTCAACGCAACTGGAGCGCTTATAAAACACTGCAACCTTGATACAGTTCAAATTGGTTAGTTCCGTTGCTAAGGTTTTCCTCACTTTTGCTTCATTCTTTCATTCTGCTTGCGTTACAGTTAAATTGCCACTAGCGCAGTTTAATGCTTTTGCGCGCTTTTCTAGCACTCTCTTTACTTGCCACACTCGTTCGTCGATCGTTCACTGCACGGCTTACTACATTGTTCACCCGCAAGACAAACGATTTGCCTCCATGCACTCTCGCTATTTGCCTGTACGCCTCCACATGCCACAGTCGGGCAGTGAGTTGAGGTAGGTCAGGCCCGCTCAGGAGTTCGTCTCCAGAAGGGAAGGTGAGTAGTAACTTGTCTCGTTAGTGTTCGAATTATGTCAATCTTATTCACTCCTACACGTATCCAGTGCGCGTGAAATCGGCATTGTTTTGCTGTCCGGCATTCACCGAACCGTGCAACTACTTCCCAACACGAAACAGTCCTATCCCATCACGGTGCCTCTTCATAGCCATAGAATCAAAAGATTTAGGATCCAAAACTTAAGCCACCAGTTTGTGCACACACGCGAGTGTTCCTACAAATTTAGGATGGTAAAGGTCGGGGTTTTCGGGTGACCATAGTTATGGGGTGGAGAGGGCGGAAAAGATTCTTTCACGTTTTGCTCGGTTCTTGTAATGGACGGTGCAACTTTTGTCTTTTTCGCCTCAATCGAATGCCCACCGGCAGCGTTGAAGCACGTGCCCGTACACGAACACGAGAGCTATCTGAAATAGAGCGTAGCGGCCGAACTGCCACACTGCGGCCTCGATCGATTGCGCGAATATTCAAATCCACCGCTCGCACGTTGGCGGAATACGAAACAAAACGGTACAGTTGCGTACCCGAAAAGGGTGCGAGAGCCGGTTGTTTCGTCAACAGCATGCAAAGGCCGACAAAAGGCTTGAGGGGGGGGGGGGGGGGGGGACAAGTGGCGGTTACAGTTCGCAACACAGAAATGTACGCCAACCTTGAGGTTGCCGAGATTCACGTCAACTTTAGC
Organism: Anopheles funestus; assembly: GCF_943734845.2. Classification (NCBI taxonomy): domain Eukaryota; kingdom Metazoa; phylum Arthropoda; class Insecta; order Diptera; family Culicidae; genus Anopheles; species Anopheles funestus. Next base: position 48,360,841 of record NC_064599.1, read on the forward strand.
GGGCAGAAAATTTGATGTACCATTTCAATTCCGTCATGCAGCGGCGTTGTGCACAACTGCATCCCGGACCCGAAGTTCGCTCACCTTTAAATGCATCATAAAATACATCGACAAATTTTACTCCAAAACCGTGCGGTTTTATCTTGCCGCTTCAACACCACCGTCTGGGACGAGTGGTCGTAAAAGTGGCAATTAAAACCACATTCTGACAAAACTGTGCACATTAATGACCGTACGAGCAAGTAACCGAAACGACTTATCATATAACCCCGACTGCTTCGTTAGAGATAGTGCTTTCGAGTCTTGATTTAACATTCAACTCGTTATTGAAGCTTTTATTCTGATAGCCAATACGAAAATAGCCTCGGGGTTTGTTTTTTTTTCTTTTTTTTTTGCACGAGAGTGGGGGGATTTTGGCAAACCCAACAACAGGTCTTTTGAAACCCCGACCCATCCTAGCGCATGCATCATTGCACTGGAGCATCCTCTAGAAATGAAACAACAACACCAGTCGAACGCGATACAATGCAGTGATCGTGATATAAATTTATTCCACTGACTAACACTTTGGAATCCGCAACGCCACAACGCGACGACGAACCGCGCGCACCTTACCCACCTTACCCACGCACCATATACTCCGCAAGCGATGCACGAAAATGAATTATTTTAGCACGGTTTATGACTTTTCCCACAAGCAGTTTATCACGCCTGACCAGAAGGAAGATGCTGAGCAGTGCGATGCAAGGAAAGGATAATCGGAATTGAAAGGCCCACAAAGGTTGGGGTGCGATTGACGATTGCGGTACCGTGGAAGGTGTGTTCCGTTTATGATAAATAGCAGCACCGACCGAGAGGACGACCATTCCAACCGGCATGGCCGTTTCCGTACGGATGCTTACTAGTACGGACTTGATTCGGGATTGGATAAGTGGCATAAAATTTAAATGCATTATGGTAATATACCATGAGAGCAATAAAGCTCATCGAAACTCATTAGAATTCAGGATTTTTGGCAGACCTGGGTGAGATTCTTGCAGGGTAATAAACCTAGACTGAACGCTGACCGATGTCTTACCATTACGATGGTGCGCGATAAGCGGAAGAATATCACACATACGCACATATTTTGATGATCTCGGCCGACTAATTAGGGAACGCGAAAGGAATCTTGGCGTAAAAGTTTATTGGTAACGAGCGTATTCCGCGGTACTCGAGGAAATTATTTTTTAAAGTTACACCCATATTCGACCTGGTATGTCGAAAATATTTATTACATGCATGACCGGCATGAGAACGATATTGGAAGAAACCGTTAATTTCGTTGCGAAATTTGTCTTTCATTTGCGAAAAAAACACCAGAGTGATAAAACATCTGGAGAATCATGACCAACATGCTTGTAGCTCTAGGTAAACCAATCATGATATACGCCGTACATGAAGGCTTTAGCGCATATGTTGCATAATCAAAGCGCATCACAGGCTCGGCAAATACGCGTCGCCACTGCTGCCCATGATGCACAAATCTGCCATCCTACTATTGATGTTCGTGCGGCCGAACAGGTCAATACAAGGTTAAAAGCCGTAAAACTCAAGTATCTATTCCACCGTGTGTAAGGGTACTCATTTCTGAAGAGATCTCCCATTCATCCATCTACCACCATACGTTTTTGCTTTATTGCAGATAAGCCTGCAATGCAGATCTTAGAATATGTAGTGGTTCTGCTAATATTGTTGTTTTACAATATTTTACTGCATTTAACGTGAAGTCCACATTTTGAAACCCAAAAGTGTTTACCGAACCGAACATCAAATAAGCGAGTTGTGAGTTTAATAACCTTCTTTTGTGTGGAGAAATGAAGTTCTCGTATATTCTCAACAACTTGCTCCCCAAAAGCAATTAAGTTCACCCTATCTGCTCATGCGCATATTTTTTTTTTTTTGTTGCCGCATATCTCCTTTCCAGGTACATGCACTTCTGTCGTTACCGCTTAAACGATTCCAATCTTTGTGGACTGTGCAAAAATGGAAGCAACACACAATTCTGAACTCGTAAACAGTAAATCATAGGATAATGCCAACTAACTGAAAACTTGTAGCAGAGCAACATTGTTGATTTTATATTTTCACAGCTCTGAACGGTTGCGAGAAGATCGCACAAAATGTATCTACTACCGCTTGAGTTTTAGTTATTCCGCTTAAACTGACGTTTCTCGTTTGTCTGCTTCCATGTCTCCCGGAAGACATGCCGGATCGTTTAAGAGCACATCCGACATAAACAACATCAAAAAACGTACACTTATTTTTGTATCTACTGTTTTTTTTTCTTTCGCTTGGCTTTAGTCTCAGTAAAATCGTTCTAAATAATAATTGTTAACCTTCTTGTCTTTCCCTTTTCTCAAATTCTTTTTCAGATGAATCAGCAGTGCAAAGTTTGTGGCGAACCGGCAGCCGGTTTTCATTTCGGTGCCTTCACTTGCGAAGGTTGCAAGGTAAGAAGCTGTTCTTGTTTCATAATAATGGTGGGAACTACAGCCTCCAGTAGTTTGTTGCGTGTAGTACCGCACAGATTCACTGCTGCCGGAAGAAACCCCTTTCCTGCATTGGCTTGCTACCAGTGCAACCCGGCCAGGCCAGGTAACGTGGCTCCTAACTGTGCAGTACAATCTCAACGCCGAAGGATCGTCAATGTGTTACTGTTCGGATTAGACACACGCGGCAGCAAATTCAAACCATCCACACTAATATCTCGCTATTATGGGATTGCCATCGGTTCCAAAAAGGGCTGATGAATCAGCATTGCTCCGCGGGGCATTAGGTGACAACTGGTTGCTCAATGGTTGCTCTGCTCTACAAATATCACAACCCAGACGCTCATCCCATGCAACGCCTACATAAAGTCTGTCACCAGCCTTAAAGAGACCCTTGTTCCCTTTCCCAATGAATCGGAAAAGTTTAGCAAATCGTTCATCAACTGCAGAGCTACACATTTGTTTTGTTCCTATGGGTCTTTCAGACCGCTCCCTGAAAAAAATTAACCTTCATCGGACTGGAGCGCATTATATCCCAGCTGTGGGTAACTAGAGCGAACTATTTAAAGAAGGTTATTTATTTAAAACTACAGAGTACATAGTTATGTGTGCAAATTAAATTATTAAAATTGAAATACACTTCGGTGAAGCAAACAACAATCAATGCAGAATATTCAGAACAATAGTAATTACTTCGTGTTGGTTAGCTCTAATGAAGGTTAACTGAGTCCTACGTTAAAGGTTAAACCACACAAACGGACGGAAAACGATCGAGGCGCGATGATGTGGGCTATTTCATAAATTTCAGCGCTTTCAATCGCTTGCGGCGATTTCTCAGTGATCGCGGTAGAACGCGATCGTCTCTATACTTTTGCAGTACCTATACTGCAGGTCTCCATTTTCGCTTCAGATGCATGAGTGTGAGGGTGAAGGATTGATCTATTTTTTTTTTAAATTAAATTACCAATGACAAATCAATCGTAGCCTGGATTAGGCAATTGCCATCATCGTTTGATGAGCGTCAGGCGATTGGGAGCTGAATTTGAAAAAGCAATCAAACATCCCGTGGTAACCAGAGTAATACCTGCTGCGTGATTCCCACTCAATGGTGTAGGCTCATGTATTGCTTGATCACTCGGCACTTTAGATCAATCAGCTTCAATGCACAGGGTGAATGCACGCGAATCAGTGCTCACGCTGTGGGATCTAATATCATTCGAGAAACTCATCGTCACTAGAGCTGTGTTCTCCTTAATGGTTTCACATTGCTTGTAAAGCTATTGCACTTGTTTTCCAGGCTGCATGTCATCGCTGCAACCCTGCACATGTAGCCTTGGTGACATACATTTGATAAAACGGCTACAGCTTATGTCGTATAATTACCAACAAAATTCTATTACGAGGCTCCATTTGAATTTGCCTCTTTACGTTCAATGCCTGCCAATTTTTTGTACATCCATGCAAAATGAAATTTGTACACCTTCGAGTCATAACTGTGTTTTATTGATATAAACTGAACTAGCTTACTGTTAAGTAAAATAAATTCTTAGTCTTGTTGCCATAAAACTTCTTTTTCAAGTACAACTCGTAAAGCATCGATATGGAATACGGTGTATATGATGGAAACAAGACAAATTATTTAGTTATATCATTGTCAGTTTATCCAGAGTTTTGTTGGCCCTAAGCACGAGGGCCATGTGTTTTTCGTTGTGTGTGCGTTTTTCGGTAGCGCATGTCTCAGAAGCTGTTTGCAATTTTCATTAAGCAATCGAACACAAACAACCATATAAGTGGTTATTTTCCACAAGACTTGTCCGAAACAGGCAAATGATTGGCATAGACAACGGATCATAAACGTACTAGGGGATATACAGTTGTTTATAGTTGTGTAAATGCAAGTACTTCGATCGTTTTGTTACAGATTGCTCCTCTGTGATTATTGGTGTGGCACGTTTTCTCTGTCATTTGATGTGCTTGCGTGCATCATGTTCAAGGTCAGCTTTAACCTGTCATTTATGTTCATACTGCATTACAAAAGAAGCACTATTGTCATGAAATGTATTAAAAGGTTCTACGATTTGTCTTATACGCATTACAATAATCGAAGCTTTATATCTCACTTCTTTGCTATTTCGTTAATTTGAATCGAAGTTTTGCCGGACCGATGCTCAGTTTTTTGAATTCCATAACGAATAGTTGTGAATTGGGATGAAACAGGGAAACTTGATGAGATCGCAAGTTGTAACACCTCTTTCATTAAAGCTGTGTGGGTGGTTGTGAAGATGTGGAATGCGTAGAGCTGTTAATCATTCGTCACAAAATTCCATTTCCTTGGCATGGCTTGGTTTTTGTTTGCATTTTGAACTTTATACCTGTCATGGGAGAGCGATATTTCGTTGATGAAAGCTGCCATGAGTGAAACTATATTTCCGGAGATATTCAACAAATATGCATATGTTTTCTTCACCCACCTCAACATTCATCGCTAACGCTTCTTCGTTTCTTTTTCTCTTTTTTTTACAGTCATTTTTCGGCCGATCGTACAACAATTTGTCCTCGATCTCGGAGTGTAAAAACAACGGTGAATGCATCATCAACAAAAAGAATCGAACTGCCTGCAAGGCGTGTCGCTTGCGCAAATGCCTCATGGTAGGAATGTCGAAAAGTGGTTCGCGATACGGGCGTCGATCGAACTGGTTCAAGATTCATTGTTTGCTGCAGGAGCAACAGCAGGCCGCTCAGCAGCAAGGAAACCACCAAAAACCATCGCAACCAGTCGGCATCCATGCGGGAATGTTTCACGGTGGTTATCCACACGGGATGTATCCGCGCCCTCCATGCACTAAAGAGGAGTTGATGCTACTTGGTCTGGAAGAGTACAGCAAGCATCCGTCGGCATCACCATCGGTCAGCTCCCCGGATAGCCACAACTCTGACAGTTCCAACGAGATCCATGATCGGAGAAATGCGCTGCTACGACAGGGCAAGCTTCACGACTCATCGCTCAACAAGGATCTCTTCCTTCCGCTGCCGTTTGGAGGATTACCGCTCATGCCTCCACCTGGTTTCTTGCCCTCGTCGCATCTGATGTTTCCAGGTTTTCATCCGGCACTTTACTCTCATCCTCAAGCAGGACTGCTGAAGCCAGCCGATACTCACCTGACGCTACCAAGCTCGCCTCTGGCCAACAACAACAGCCGCTTTACGCCAAATCATAACACCGAACCGAATGTGCATCCTTCTACCGGGCCCGTTCGAGATAACGGGAAATCTCCCGACTCCTTCTCCAAGCGGTACATTCTCGATCAGGTGTTGGAATCACAGCGTTGCCCAAGCAATGGTACGACCGGAAGTGATAAGGACGACCCGGAACCAGAAGAAGTAGTGCCCGCAACAATGACTCCTCCGCGATCTCCCATTGTATCTGTTACGCAACCGACCCCGGTAGTACGGCAACCGCAAACACCCTCGGGCCATCACAATCACCAAGACAATCCCATCGATTTGAGCATGAAAACGGGTAGCAGTTGTACGTCGGCGGATGAGCGTAGATCGTCGATGTCCGGTGCAGAATCAAATGGATCCGACGATGAAGCCAATGGTGATAGCCGTCCTCCTTCCGGAATGGACAAGTATAAATGTACCGTAGCTGCCACGGCGGCTACCGTTGTTGCCAAAAATACTTCTTCCACCAACAACATTAATAACAACAGCATCAGCAACAACCAAAACCACCATCACGGTGCACTTCACCACTCGCCACGTCCGCTTTCGCTTTCCCCATCGCTACCACCGACGCAGCACCACCGAGCCTCACCGATACGGTCAGAGTCACCGCGTCACTTGCAACATCATTACCACCACCACCATCATCAGCATCTTCAGCAGCAGCAACATCGTCAACGCCACGTTCTTTCTCACCACGGAGGAAGTGGCAGCGAGTCGGAGCTCGAACCTGAGGAAACCGAGTACGATCGTGAGGTGAAGCGTATGAAACTGCAAGGTACCACACCGTTGGACTTGACCACTAAGGTTTAGGGCCGTCAGAGTTCGAATCGCTCGCTCTCCACGTGCCGCTGAGGCGAGTTTTGTGGTGCAATGTTTGTGCAAAACTGTCGAGTGTATCGAAGTGCAAATAATTGATGATTGATTAGATTGTTTTTTTTTCTGCAACATCTATAATACACCTTCTACCGTCGCTGGTAGAAAGCAGCCAGTTGCCTAGGGTTACTGTTTGTATAGTACAAGTGGATTAGTAATTGTTTTAGCAAAACATCGTATACTGAATAACAACGTAAGCTGCAGAGCATTGATTTGCAGCTAATTACCAAAGATCGACAATGTTTCGATAGCGATGTTCGTGTTCGTGGTTATTGTAAATATTTTACAGCTTAGATATAGCAACAGACACAGTAGATGTCAATAGCAGTACATAGCTCCTAAAACAAGTGCAAACGAAATAGAATTGCTATTGCCAATTGCAGTGCACAAAAGGGAGAACCCCATGACAGTAGCCACCGGTATCGGTTAGGGAGGATCGAAATATCTTCAACAGCAAAGGATATTTTGTTGTCGAAACTCGACTAGCGCGAAATGCCATTCACAGCAGAATAGGTCACTCGATATATTAAAGTGAATAAATGATGCAAAATCAATGTGCCAGTACAGAAAAGGAACACTTATAGATTACCAGTCAGTGCGAACATTTTGGCAAGGTAACTGTGGTCAGTATTAATGTTGCATCTATTTGCGGACTTGTAAAAGCATGTCTGATATCCTTGGTCAGTTATTTGCTGCCAGTATCATTTGTCATTTAGAACCCACCTGTACATACAAATATCCGTTTAGCTGCTACATATTGTTGTGCGGATGAGAAATCGCAAAACGTTATTTAAAAGAAGGCAACAACTCCGCCGCAGTGGTAACTGTTCGAAGTAATGTTAATAATCAAGCCCGTAAAAGCAACAAGAGTATACGGATATTTAACGCCAAAGCTGCTTCCGGAATTCCTGTGCCACAATAACTCCAGACAAAAAAAGGCTTCTGGTGCTACTCAAACTGGTTTGAGACAGTGGTACCCATCAGGCGCTGCCTCACTACTATCCCAACAATGTACGTGCTGGGCTGAGTGTCGATTAAATGCATACAAATTAACGTCCGCTTTTCTTTCAATATCATCATCATTTTTCATTCCGTCTCGCAGGATTCCTCTTTCGTTCCGCGTACCGTCTTTCTCCCTATAAGCGATCGGGAAAACACATATCGTTACCATCTTTCTGCGTCTAGCCTTGCCCTTGCTTTATTCTGGGAAGAATTGCTTCTATTAAAAAATACGAACTTCACATAGGTTGGAATAAATCGTGTGAATTGCTTGCGGGCATTGAATCGAATAAATCTGCTGTGATTTTCAGTGTGACATTCGGAGCGCCTTTCTGACATAACACTTCTTTCTACGGAAAATAAAATCAAGCGATCGAATTCAGTTGTGCACTCACCCTTTTTCAAGAAGCATTAGCAAATTCTCCGTAAAAAGTCACTCTGTTTCCAGCGCTTCAGGCAACCGATACTGCATAAATCCATGTTAAGAGAATACCTGATTATAAGCCTTGATGTAAAACAATGCATTCCGTTTCGCAGTAGCAAATCTTTATTTACACGAATATACGCAAGCGGTGACCTAATTTATTGTACTGTACACATCCGTACAATTGTTTCTCTAGCTGTGAGAGAAACGGGAAACTAGTTGATCCTATTTATAATATTATTACTAATGCCGTGCCACTGCGGGCACTGTGTAAAGATGGTGTGTTACTGTTTATTTAAATTTAATTCACAAGTGCTCACCACGGCCGAATTACACTAATTTGTGCATATAACGCGCGTAATAGAGTTAGAATGTTATCTTTTAAAGCATGCAATCAAGTCCGAGTTTCGGTAACTTAATTTTACCTTTATACAACTAAGCATTCCTATCGATACGTATTTTGAAATGAAAAACTGTTGTGCATATTATTAGCAAAAATAACACTTGTATTAAATAAATTCAAAATCAAGCAAATATGTAAAACTGTTTTTAAATATTTACTGTACATCCGATGTATAACCATTTATGTTTTTTTTAATCTACCTATATCATTTTTAGCACTTATTTCATCATTTTTTCTGAAAGAAATAGTACACATTAAACTATGAACTATTCGTTTTCTTTAAAAACTGATATCAAATCAATTGTCTTCTTTTTAACGATGACGCAGCGTTCTAGCTGTCATTCACATATTTGATTGACGCCACAGATTTTTAATTACTCAAAGCTCAAAAACCAATGAGTATAGGAAGCTAGGATCAGCTAGGTTGATCTACTACAAGTATCATTTTATTTATTTTGTTTGTAACTCGCAAAATTTTCGAAACAAGCATTTTACATGATAATTAAAAACAATTGCGTAGAAAAATAATTTTCATGTTCTATTCCTTCATTTGATCGGCCACCACCCCACGCATAGGTTGAGAATATTGAGAAAGTTACAACGGAAGGCACATGAAAGTGCACAGGAAACATCCAAATGAACGTTTTCATACACAGTCAGCCATTATTCCGATCGCCACGTCTAACTTTCGTTCCCTTCGAGTACTTAGAGAAACTGGCAAAGATAATGAAGGGAAAATACCGTTTCACTGACTGGGTGGCATAGGTCACACGATATCAGGCTCCGCTTTTGGAGCACTAATCTACACGGTGTGGTTTTGGTTGTAACACCGCACAGTGAAGGTGATTCTCACGCACTTTGCGACATTTGATGACCCACGGATCTGGATACCAGATTGAAAGAAAGATCATGTCAGTGACAACATTTCCTTCATCCGTGTACAATAAAGTAGTATTTATCTCGACTCAACGTACCATGCGCTTCGGACTCATTAGTGGTTTAATTTCTTCCATTTTCATTATCGAAGGAAGTCATGAAACACTTTCGAACGATCCGAGCATTTAGGTTTTTGGGAATGACTGACTGTACGTTTACGAGCGGATATGGAAAAGATCATTTACATAGATGACAATAGTTGCTGGGAAATTCAGTGATTCGGATCATTTTGTTGATTCTAAAATGTATCAAATAAATTAGTGTTACTTGCAGTAATTTATTTTTTCTGTGTCTAGATTGCGCATTGCAGCCTTCGCATTTGTAACTGCGAAATGTAACATTAACGTCTTTATTAAGTTTTAACTGCTAAAGTGTAGTTTTGAAATAATGATGTTATATCTATTGACACTTATCTTTATAAGGATTTCAATTCAGAATGCTTTAATGTCATTCAGTGTCGCCCAGTCGTATTTTAGACCAGACTATTACCAGACTATTAAAGAAATAAAAAAATGGATTTTGTACAGAAATTTTTACTTGGTTAGAGATATTAACTTTCAATTCATGAAAACTTTTTTCGTTGGTGGTACAGTCATAACGACGCCGGTTTCGTAAGTGACAAGATCTGGACCAAATTCCGTCCAAAGTGTTGCTCCGTATGTATCAAGTATAAAATCACAGGTTATAGTAAAATACTGGTAAAATATTCAATGTAGGTAGTTTTGTTTATGAAAATTAAGTCACGCCGTCGCAACCAACTCACATCTGAGCGTCGTATATTTTTCGTGATGACGAATCACTCTACATTAAAAAAATATATTTCCCCCATATCATATTTACTGCAACTCCGATTGAATAAGTATCTAATTTGTGATCATTTAAAATCACATTGTGAAAAATACAACACCCGCCCATGTGCAGATGAATTCAAACACTAATTGATTACACCCAAAAGATCACCTTGCCGACATCTATCAGGTGGAAATTGGCCTTCCAACGCGAGCAGTTTTGGAGGGTTGGCTGTCAAGGCATCATATGGAGAATGAATGTAGAAAAGAAATGATTGCGTATATGCGCATATGTGTGTATATAAGAAAGACAGATCCACAACAAAAAAGCCAAGAACGGCTTGATGAGCGTTTATAATCCGTGGACGCCTTCTCCGGTGATTGCGGACGGAATGCGGAATTGAACAAACTCGAACGAATAAGACCATCGCGCGACCAAAGGTCAGATGATAGATGCGCACGGAACCGTTGTAGTGGAAGTCGAAGTCACTTTCCTCCGTGTGACCACCCGTTATACGATGGTTCGTGTCGCTTCACCTTCCGAACTTGGAACCATACCCACACTTTCCGAAAGTGATGGAATAGCAGCTGAAAAACGAAAGAAGCCACAGTAGGGTAACTTTTTGTATCGGCACGTTGCCCTGCAGATTCATCATGTGAGGCCAAGTGACTTCAGTTGATGGTTTGCGTATGCACCAGTGCCTTGTCTGATGACTGGCTGTTGTTCCGACGTGTTTCGAGACACCCGACCAACCTAAAACGCCGGGCAAAATTATCAATTTGCTAGGGAACTTACTTCCCTTCACTGCCCGCACTGTTCGATCGCTTCTGGTCCTGTGCCGCATCCACTGCTCGCGTCTAACGTGGCTCTTCGATCCCATCAACCCGAGCACTTGTGTGAACTTACCTTCTCTTGGGCGAAATTGCCATAAATTTATTACAAATGAAATGAAACATAAATTTTCCCGTGAAATATTGATCAGCACGTATCCATCGTTGCGGACAACCTGAAGTATTGCACTGCCCCCGATGGGGTTGGAAAATCGAAGCGTGAATAATATCACAACCAGTGCCAAGGACAAGCAGACCCAGCATTGAAACGAAGAAAAAAACAAGTGGAGCGATCGATGAATCTTGTGGGAGTTTGCACGTGTGCTCTTGGCATGGGTCTGTCGCACATGTATTTTTCTCTCACATTACGTTACAAATCTCACGCGATGAAAGCTCCAGTCAAACGCTGCTTTCAGTCGTCCTTCCACCGCTTTCGAAGGGAATATGAACTATAGCTCCAGTTATTGCGGCTTGCGACCGGATAATTTTTGTTTTAACCGTATATTCTGGGTAATCTAAGTCGAGCCAAAGCCATGCCATGATCGATGGTTAGAGGGCTCCAAAATAGAATTGGATCTTCTCTGGTGAATCGAGATCACTGCACACTCGTGTCTACAGCCGACCATAAAATATCAAAATCATAAGCGGCGTGAAGAGAGCAAAGTTGAAACATAATTCACCCTCATTTCATAATAAATTGCGCTCAATCGATCACGAAACAACTGACCGGCTTCTTCGGGACATGTACAATCGTGGCCTTCTTGCATGCGGGCTCTTGTGCCGAAGGCTAGATTAGAACGAACCATGCTTAGAACGGGGGTTGAAAACCTTTAAACTAGAGCATTCATTATTTGACAACTAATTGGGCTTTGAATCGTTCAGTGATTAAATACAACTCTGTAGTAATGGTATTGAATTGTTCCAAATATTTCCTTCTTTCATTCTCCAAAAACAAAAAAAAAGTTGAACAATGCCTCAATAGTGTTTAGGATTGTTAACATCAAAAGGTACCAAACGCCTTCCAATTTACAACCATTCTCGTATCTCTGTTGTACATTTTATTGACGTTTAATAGAAATTACATTTCTATTACAATTTAATACTTCCAGAATACACTAGAATTCAAGTGAAAATGTTTTATACTAAGCAGTTCATTTCTTTAGAAATTAATTCAATCGTTTTAGTGTAAAAAATATTATGTTTTCCTTAAATCGTTCGAAAATGCATTTACAATATCCGGCTAATGAAACGATTACATGTCATCGTCCTTAGAAACCAACATTCGCACAGGAAGTATCTAAAAATCCGTTTACTCTCTTGCCGAATAAAACGTACCCGGTCCAGTTAGATAATTTCCTGTGTAGCGTAACTTCAATCGGTTTTCCCATCGTTGCGATCTGGGCAAACGTTTCGACACAATAAATTATTGGATTCAACTTAACCGAGGAAAAAAGTGGTTTAGTTATTAATTGATCCATTACGATTCGAATGCTCGATGGTTTCGATGATTTCCTTCCAAACAGTAGCCAATAACACCATCACCCATGCCCAATAGGCCGGGATCCCTCAACGTAACGTTCAGCATTAGCCCACCCTTAACTATAGCGGCCGAAGCAGACAAACGAAGAGAAGCGATTGTGGCATTCAGCTCGCTTCAAACTTCTATGAATGAATCCAAAATTACGGGTTTCGTTGAATCTTGCTCCGTTGGTACTATCAGGTGCCGGCTAGATACGCATAGAATCTCACAGAACCTCGGCGAACGGCCGAATGGGGCCCACCGGCGAATGGACCATCCACGATGTAGGGGTGCACTTCTACCTCGATCTCGATTTTTTCTACTTCAAGCCAAACAATTTGGCTTTATTGATTTTTAATTCGTTGGGAACCAAGCCAACGAATTGTAAGAATTCACGGTTCAATTAGATAATCTATTGTTAAATATAGAGAATTAGTGCTCGCGTTTTCTCCCCCACATTGTATGTTGGGAATTTCGTACTTAGGATATGGGATGAGATTTTGGGAGATCTAGTCAAGAAACATTCCCAGTACGATCAGTGCAACAGCTGATAGGGTAGAGCTGTTTAGGCAGAGTTTAGCGAGCCTTAACGGGTTTTTTGCGAGCAAACTATCCTATTTCGCAATGGGCTATGTTTGATACTGCTTATCATGCCAAAGCGATGCGTTTTTGGTCAAATATTTAAATATTTAAATTGATTAAAAATTGCAAACACTCGAAAATTACAACAAATTGTGCCAGAAATCGTAGAATTACATTTAAACCGAAACTACCCAAGCTACGCAAATACCATCTGCGTGGCATGCATAGACAAATATGATCTGATAAAATTGATATATTTATTGATAAAAATGAATAAAATACAAAACAGTGAAAGAAAAAAGACATATGCAGAGTATGTAAACTACGAATATCTGCAAGACATAGGTATAGCTTAGACAAAATGCATATCCACAACGATGAAGAATAATCATAGAAATGTTTTTGTGTTCGCATTTGGTTCAAAAGAAACTTCAGACCAGCTCTAATTACAGTTAAGGGTCTTTTCATTCTCATGGTGCCGCCTAGTTAGATACGTTTCATCGATTTCAGTGCTTCATTAAACGATTTTGCTTCAAGGGCGATATTGTATGGTAGGTTCTCTTTTCACTCCTTTTTTACTAGCTATTTTTGCTTAGCCTAATGAATTCTTCGTGCGAAGTAATTAGCTGCTGTATGTTATTAAGTTTTTTTTGTTTAAATATTTGATTCAAATTTTGAAAATATATTTAAACCATTGAACGTTTTTAGCATATGAACAATGCTTAAACATCGGACTCACCAAACAAATATAATATTAAAAATTAATTGTTAAAAATTGTCCCTAGAAAAAATACACTCATCCAACTCGTTAGTTTTGCGAACTTGCGAAGCTTCACGGAATACTTTTACTCCCTACTAGGTACTGGCAAAAACGATAGATGCAATGTCGACACATGCTACCGCATATTAACAAAACTGCTACCAGTCTTGCATCGGTGTTCATAGCCGTTATGAAGTCACTTCTAAAAGTTCAACCAGATGTTTTAAAGCAGTTTGCACAGATCTACCATGCGTACGGAGCATCTTTTCGATACAATTAAAACTATCCATCTTGGGTAGATACGTACGCCCAGGTTAATCGATTTTCACTGGTGAACAGATTGTGCCATGCCGCGCCGTACAAAAATTCGTTCACCACCAATCAAACGATGTTTGGCATGGCATGGTTTGGATCCCTAAGTGCTCGGATGCTGAACGAACAAGAGCGCCTAGCGGCAAAGCAGTGTTTACGCTTTTCCTGTAATTTAGATAAAGCTTCACAGTTCACACGGCTCGTGCTCGCCCGTTAGGGAGGAAAAGGAACCAGCGCTCCCATCCGGCTACCGAGTCTAGTCGACTTAACGCGTCCGCCTTCCGATGGTCCAGTTCTCCGTTCGTCATTGTATCGTCCTAACACTTTTGGAGGTGAAAGGGAAAACTTGTGAGAACAGTGAGCAGAATACGCTCGGCGTGTATGGCGTGCATTGCTCTTGATTTCGGTAATCATCCACAGTTCGACTATAATTTTGGTTCTTCCTCTATCAAAAGTTAAACGTGTAATTATCGCCACCATCGTGGTCAGATCTGTCAGACTACCTGTGGAGGGCGGCAGACTTCAGCTCACGACTGCTCACGTGACCGGACGGTAATACAAAGATGTTGAAACTTGAACGAAGCAATGACCGTTTCCGATATTGTGATCCAGTTTAATTTGAAAATCAATATATTAATCGAAAATGAATGACGATTTCATTAAATTGTCACATATTGTAGAAATCGTAAATTTTCATTTTTCTAACTTCTCACATTTTACGTATTCTACTGGTAAAATTGTTTTCGTCTTCATTTCAGTGATTTCAATATTGTTTTGAAAACCTTTGCCATTCGGGTCAAGATTAATCAATCCTAAATTTTAGACTTCCAATTGAGTTGATGATTGAAAGGCACATTTTTTCAACACTGCTTGTCTTGATACTTTACACTCAAAAATCTATCCCAACATGTTAGCCCAATTTGTTTCATTAATTTCGATTTGCTGATCGTTAGCTTTCCTTTTACGTCTGCATGTATGTTACAAACACTATCCTTACTAGGTGTCACGAGAACTGAAAATGCGTTGGAGGATCAGCAAACGTTTCATCGTAATTTGATTGCTGATGATGGCAAATTAGACTAGACGGATGTAAACGGAGGACACGTTGCTTAATATACGGTTTCGCGATCTTTGTCTGTCTGCCTGGAAGATTCATCCAGAAACGATATGAGATGCTTCAAATGTATCAAAGCTTGACACGCGCCCGTGGCCCAACCCGATAGACGGATGGTTGGGAATGACTGGCAACCGTCCCTTAGGACATCCGTAGCCTACAAAGACAGCTGAGACACACTAACGGATGGTGATTCATGCGAAACTGCTACAGAAGAGCATTGGAAAAAGCTGCCTACACACACGTCCGAAATCGTGCAGATGGATTGGTTCTCATGGAGTGTCTGTTATAGGGTGTGCTTCAGGGATGCTCTTGTCTGGTCGGCTGCAAGACAATTACCGCGTCTCGTGTTTGTGCGCGGGCGGACAAAGATGATGACTGTTAATTTTATGCTCTACACTTGTGCTCACCGGTGCAAACACACCACGGCCAAATATTAAATTGATCCTCACCAGGGTGCATTGAACGTCAAACTTCAGATGATCATTAAGATTTCATAAGCCTGTTTTTGTCATATCTTATCGTTTTGCGCGAGATACAATGCTTGCTTGGAAAGAATGTTATTTTGTTTTTTGTTACTAATATAAACCTCCTTACAGTGATATTTTCAAATAAGGCCACCATTGTTATAAATGTCGCAAACAATCGTCAGAATCGTAAATAAATCTGATATCACACGCTGGGTGCACTACTATCCACGGTGTCAGCACACCCATGTGTACGGAGAGTGTTCGACATTTTATTGACCTGACCACAAATAATTGCTATTGTCATGGTGGAATGCCAACAGGCTGATGGATTGAAGTGCTGACCAAAACACATCACAAGATCACCAAAAAGGAAAAATAACCACTGCACGACTCCCGCTCCCTGCTTCCAAGAAGATGCTACGGTAGAAAGCTGTCCAAATTCTTCGCGTGAACATAATGTTGAGCAACAAAAGGTGGAAATTTTACCGCAAAATTAAAATGTCCACAACAAGTGGATGTAAATTTGGTTGCTCAACTCGTACCACCTTCGGTGACAACGAACTCGACCGTTGTTGAGATATCTCGAAACCATGCTAACCGGTACTGACTGACGGAACGGCAGTGTAAAACCGGTGAAGCGGTCGTGTATAATTGGACATTTTAGGGATGGTCATCGAAAACTGTCTTCACAAATTGCTTAAGTGAATAATGTTGAAAGTGAAAGAGGGCAGAGTTGAGAGATTTGATTGACATCTTCATGATGCTCCAGACCAAAAAAATGTCATGAGCAAATCTCACTTTACGCAAAGAAGAATTATATTCAAAATGCTGATGAAACTTTTCACAAAACTGAATGAAAAAATTTTTTTTAATTATTTGCTTAAAAAATTAAAACATGCAATAAAACCCTGACAAAATTTTAAATATTTTTTTCCATATATCATACTACATATTTATTATTTGTTTAATTTTCGAGTCTATCGTTGATCGGGTAAACAAGATACAAAATACAATTTGTTTCTCTGCTAAAGATAACATAAACGTTCTTCAAATGATGACAACAATTTTCTCAACAATCGAAGTATTCGAATGGGCTGGGTACAATTGAGTTATGTTCTAATACCTTTCTCGATAGAGCGCAGTACAGTGTCTTATTTTCGAGTCTAGTATTACTTCTTGACCTATTATTTCATATTTCCGTTCTAAGTGTTTTTCATTGATTGAATTTCCGCACAGTGAAGTATGTACACGAGCAAAAGATATTGATCGACCCATAAACAGTACAGATTTTACATAAACCACTGACTAAAATTATCCCGATCCGTTTAGTGGAAAAATGAGTTACGATCTACAATCTACACATCCATCTTGAGGTCGACTGCGTGCATTAAGAAGTAGTCGTTTGAAAATACATAGAATACGCTATTATAATACAACAAAAACAATAATGGTAAAAGACTGGTTCCTTGAGAAACAACTAACGTACTTTTATACATTTTACTTACTGAATGCCATATAACTGGGGTATTATCTAGTAAAAATATATATTTTTGCCTCCAAACACAATATTTGTAAGAATAGTCTCCCTACAGTATCAGGTATATTTGCAGTATTCTACAGCGTTGGATACGTTTGAACTGGCATTAAAAGTAACAATAAAACAATTTGTAGTCCGAGAAATCAAGATGTTAAAATGTGAAAAACACTACACTCTGGACTTACCTACTGCGGCTTAACGATATCTTGACAGTGTTAATGCGCAAAAACTACGACCCAGATAAGGTTGCTCGATTGTGTAACAGGACACCATCTCATAAAGTAGATCAAACGACTAGAAATACATTCCCGTACAAAATATGTTTATCATCTTCTCGCTCATATCCACAGCCGGACAAAAAATAGACATTTTACGCATAGGAACCATCGAATGTTGATCATTCCCAGCAGGTAATAAGAACTGGATAACAAACGGAACGACTGGATCAAGCTTATGGGCATCCTTGATGACATGCACAGAATCATCGATCGGACACAACTTGATGGTTCGTATCAAGTTAGTAAATTTTGGGTTCACAATCACAGCAAGAAAAAAAACAACACCGCTTGGAATGCAAAGTCGGGCTCATTTTTCTGATTTGGAATTCATTAATAGTTATAAATTATAAAAAATTACCCACCGCACGATCCTAGTCTTGAGCATTAAACACATTTTATATGACGATATGACACTCGGTTGTCATTCAGGGCGTGAAGCCTTGCCTTGTCGCATACTGTGCTAGCATTTACATTAGAAAGACGCCTAGCGCATCCCATCGATTTCATAAAGTTCCAGGAAAACCATAACATTTTCGAACATTTCAGCAGGGTTAAGTTTGTACGACCATATTATGATCCATTTGTAGTGATGTTTTCCAACCTAACGAAAGTGAATATTATGAATATGATGAAAAATTAATAAACACTTGTCACTGCAACCATCTACGCGCTACGGCAGCAACATCAATCCGGATTCTCGACACCACTCCTTCGGATTAGAGCATAACAAATCATCTTCAAAGTGATATCATTTCACATTTCAATAAAATCATCAGTTTATGCACATCAGGGCAAGGGTGTATCTGAAAAAAAATAACGATAGAGAACAATACGTGCGGTTTGGATGTGAAACTAGATTTCGTTCAAACGTTCGTAGCTTTACATTTTCGATAACATTGTCCATGGTCTCTCGATTTTTTTTTTGCTGCTTAAATTAAGCGGTTCGGTTTTTGTGGAGTGATATTTCAAAATCAGCTAATACCGATTATGCTGTCTTGCCCAGAAAAGGCTGTAGTGCGGCATCACCAACGAGCAAGAAATGAGCTGGAAACTAGTGTCGGAGGATCCTACCGAGATGAACTAAGGCGACGCAAAGTTTATTATAAATATGCCACATAAATCACATCAGCGGAAACCATTAAAACTAATCGATGTAGCTCCGATGCTGATAGTGATCATCACCATATTACTCGAATGCCACATCGAGGGGGAGACTCACTGTCGCTCAATCTCGACGATTTGCTTTCGAAATAGCTTCGCATGACAACCCGACCGACATTTGTTAATTTATGCGCGACTTGCGTTAAAATACTAAATTGATCCAATTTATAATCGAATTTCCAAATGCGACCAGGTCGATCAGGTCCACTCGTTGGCGTGAGTTCTTCTGTTCTTATCCGGACAGGCGGGTGAAATATTAAAGAAAAGAAAAAAACGCGTCTCTCCTGTCGGCTCGAGTGTTGAACAAGCAAAGTACCGCGGTAATCGCACGTTCACTATTAATTACCCATGATCAACAACCCCGAACGACTTCATCAACCGGGTGAACGATTTAAATAATTGCTTACAAATTGATTTGTCTCGTTTTGCAAATAAAATATATTAACCGCACTGCCCCCGGGAGCTCAACACGATCGATGTCCAGCAGATGAAACACAGAACACCAGATGAACACAACTAAACGCGTTCCCCCTGTCATAGCAAAGTCCGCACGAGTTCGGTTTCGACACGATTCAGGATTCAGGATCGCACTTTGCGAGAAGAAAATTCCAGCAACACATTAGAGACATCAAACGCAGCTCCAAGCCGCAACCATCGCTACCGCTGATGAGCAACAAAATATGACTACAAATTCCCGCTACAACACTCATACAGCTCACCGGTAGGCGAAAAAGAAACCATTATCAGACTCATTTCTCACCGATATGCGACGCGGCTATAGTAAGGCGACCGACCCGTTGGCACTAGCTACATCGGCTAGCAATGTCGTTGCTTTACATCAATTGCTTTCTGATGCTATTCTATGCCCTGTGCCTTCTTTATTCTCGTACTAATTCCTATTCCGTGTGTGAGAGAAACTAATGTAATCCGCGCACCGTTTTTCACAAGGGCGCGATTTTACGATCTGCATACGATGCGGAGCATTCGGCCAGGAGTCGGCATGGCCCTTCGAGACGTAAGTGTAATAGGTGCAGAGTGGCCGCATGCCCATTTCCGTCCACATCAACCGCTCGGCTCGGCATCAGAATGCAATTATCTTCACCCGGTGCGCAGCAGTTGCTGAAATGAGAGATCGCACTTCATTAAAGTCGCCAAAGAAAGAACACCGACCGGGTTGCGCAGGAGACGCTATCGTGGGTAGTGTTGCGCCCAGAAGCGGCCGATCAGAGTGCAAGGTACAGGAACGAGCTTTGGAAGAGCTGTTGGTTTTGTTTATTTTATTTTAATTTGAATATCCCGCCTCAGTGCAACCAATAACATGCCTGAACACCGTACGCAAGGAAGCGTTCGGCGAAATTTATGTTCATCGATCGGTGAAACGATTCCACGGCATTCGGTTTCACTAGCGCGCACGAACCTCGATCGGATCTTGCATGTCTTGGGCTAATATTTAACGACACCGAACTGCAAGTGAGATGTTTTCAATTGCGATTATTAATAATACGCGAATGAGAATCGTCTATCAAATTTTCACGAAAACAGTACGCTTTCGCACCCTTCTTCATGCATTTAGCAGCTAACAAGGCTTCACTGTACGTTATCTGGCAAGATTTTTTTCCCCCGCGCAGCCCGTTCATTTGCTCGAAGAACAGACGAAAGACTAATTTATTAGCTTACTAGCTTCTAAGATGGCTATTACTTTCCATGAAGGTAATTGCAACAATTTTTCAGAAATAGATAGTGTCCAGCGACATAAGCTGCAATGAAACTTGAAATAAAGTATTTTCAAAGCGCAATGAATTTGTGAAACTTGCACCTCATACCGTGATTGTAAAATTTATGATTATATAGAAAACCGTACCTATACTATTTTTTTATCATTTAGCATTTTTTTCTAGAGCGGGATTTTAATTTTTAAATAGGTATTTTAATTTTTTTCGCTTATAAAAACATGTAATAATACAATGCGTCTAATGTTTCCAAACTAACACCCCTTTATATGAAAGTGATTTGAATGTGTTTCAATAGCAGTGCCAGATCTAAGCCATGTCTTCTGCCAGGGTAAATCATCGCCAACAACCAACCGGCATAACGTCACCGTGCCCGTTGAAAGCTTATTTTCCCACATTCCTATTGAACATTAATACCGTTCGACTTATTGGAAAACTGACCGGTCGGTAACCCTCTAACTCGTTTG
This sequence comes from Anopheles funestus, assembly GCF_943734845.2. Classification (NCBI taxonomy): domain Eukaryota; kingdom Metazoa; phylum Arthropoda; class Insecta; order Diptera; family Culicidae; genus Anopheles; species Anopheles funestus. Next base: position 48,381,784 of record NC_064599.1, read on the forward strand.
CAGTACGACTAACAGCCCCGGACAAGGTTGCCCGTGTGAAATGCGGTGCATGGTTTGGAAGATAAAAGCTTCCTCGACAGCTCCAATATGTCGAGGTTTCTTTGAAAACACATGAAAAATATTGATAAACACATTTTAGCACTGGTAAAAGGCTACCCAAGCACAGGCGGAACGGCGTGGAAACCATGCGAACGGTGAGAGTCAGCAACGCATCCACACAACATCATATTTAACACTTGAAAAGCTTGACTAATTTGTTATAAACATGAATCACTTGTTTCTTGTCCTGCAGCGTCCCTTTGACCACCTGTAGCTGGCCTCCGAACGGAAATCCGATCTACCAGGCGATGGTACCGTGGCTGCCTAATCGGCACGATCCCACAATCGCACCAGTATTCGAAATATTTCATCATAAATAAGAAAAATAATTGCATCGCGGGCGAGCTCGCGCGCGCGCGCGAGAGACCACTCTCGCACTGCTTTGTGTTGGCTTTAACAGAACGTACTCACCAAACACCAGAACCATTGGGCCACAGGTCCACCGCCACAAGTTTTGACCAGCCACCTCGTAAAGAGATGAGACCTTTATCATGTAAATATGTATTCCCGCGCGAACCGATTATGAACCAAATGCACGTTCGCGCGAAGAACAGAAAGCCTTTCCGCCGGATAAGCACACCATCCAGACCATTATTGCTCCTCGCGAAAGCTAGCGGTTGGGAAAATAAAATGCGCAAAGTAAGGCATATTCCAATCGTGTCATCACGTGCCCAAACTACCCTCCATGCACTAGCCAAACAAATGGCACAGCTAAACTATTACAATGTTCATTGAAGGAAAACGGACAGGCCAACACATCCGCCCAACGCACTTCTCGGTTCGGTCTGCCCATTTTATTTCCAATATATTTATTTTAATTGACGTTCATTTGATTGCTGAATCTAACATCCATTGGAGGATGTTTTATGCTATATTGCGATGACCATAGGCCACCGGTACGAAGGTTCACGTAATACGGACGATCCCGCGCGTACCCTTAATTAGACAGCAGGCGGCACCGGGTGTCATCAGCCTCGCGCATATCGTTAACCTGGAAACGTGTTCCAAAATCATTTGACACCACCTTACGGAGGTCGCAATGATGCGCGATCTATGGTGGTAATAAAAATAGCTAACCATCTCGCGCGATCGCGATGGCAGCGAAGAGCGTACGCTAAATTACTCGAAGGACCACCGTATCATTTATCAATGAAGAGTGTGCTTCATTACAGTACACCATGTTTCTCTGGTTGATTCTGTGATTGATGTCAACATGAGATGGGAAAATTAATTGCATTGCATTTAACACGATCAGTAAATTTTCGTTTGTGTTTTTTTGCAATATTTTACACATCACAACTGAGGTACAGAAATAAAAAAATCAATTTCAACCCTAAAACAATTTTGATTTTTGTTTGCTGTTAGTAGAAAACATTTCAAATACTTACCTCTTCATACAACATTTTCGACGATCAATTATCATTCAAATTGAAATTCCATCTCGAACTATTCTTAATACAACTAACTGTTGGGTCTTCAAAATAATATTACAACTGCAAGTTACTTGGTGAAGATAACAAGTGATTGACAACATCTTACCAGTTTTGCATTGTATTTTTAAAGTGTATTGCCGTTATTAATCCACAAATTTAGCTATCTTCACAAAGGATATCAATGAGTTGCATTAAACTGCACTGCCGTTGGTAAAGAGAAAATACTCTTTACAGCGCATTTTTTCGATACATTTCTTTCGCATCCTTCATCCCGTTCTATGGCCCATGTAACAAGTACCACCGAACCTGATGTTCCTTTTTTTTTATTCTAAATCGCCCACGATGCGTCAAAGGTTCATTACCGGTACTACACTTCCCTTATATCCCGCTCGCGTTCCCCTAAAAAGTGCATAACTCATACGGGGCCTGTTAACAAGTCCAGGCTAGAGGTGAGGTTTCTCACGGTTTTCCCAGGCCCGTGATTGCTTTCAGGGCAAGCAAATTTTTTAATTGCTACTTACGGATAATTTCCGTTAATTTCTTCTACACACGCTCCCATACAAGCCGCTCTCCGTCTATCTTTCACCCTTTCCATTTACAGCCCTACGGTAGTGCGATCGCTTTTCAGGGAGTCACTCGGGCGCCCCCGTGGGGTTTTGCGGATCTTTTACGCCCAGCAAAACCACGCTGATCCGAGCCACCTGAGCTGGGAGTCTTTCATCTGCGCTTCTAATTAAATTTATAGCACTGCTTATCATCACAGGCGATCGATTTCTTGCTGGTGGTGGGCCCAGAGCACGGACTCTACCTTTCGATTTTCCCATCACCCCAGCCCGGTTCTGGCGCTCACAAAAAAAAGCTTTCAAGCTGATGCATTTGGTTTTTTGTTGTTATTGTTGTTGCTGTGTATTTTGTTTTTATTTTGCATGCATCCAAACATTTAGCCAAAGCAGGGAGCGCATCGTGTTTCACCAAATACCAATAAGCCACAACGGCTACCATGGTCATGGCGCTCGCTCTAACATAACTTGATGACTGCAAGCAAAGATTTTTAAGGTTCATGTTTCCTGCTTGATTTACACGCAAACCGAGGAAAATGATTGGTTCCAACGTTTGCTAGTTGATCCATGGTTTCACAAATTAGGAACCCGAATGCACCAATTAAACTACATGTAAATCTTACGCCTTACGCTTTTAAGACACAAGCAAAAACCATCAGCAACCGTGTATCAATGCCGATGCACCACACTTTTAAATGCGAACCACTGCAGATCGCTCGTTTTATGGTTGTCATCAATTTGTTTTCCTTCCGCGATCCCTTCTCCAGTCCAACTTCTTCCCTCCTCCACTCAAACCACTCCTCCATTACAGTCTAGAGGGCATACCGTATGCCTATGGAGGTCCCTTGAACACCCTAGGCATATGTACTCGTATGTTCAGCATAAATTTCAAGCACCAGTTTGATATTTTGAAATCAGTTTATTAAAAATTGCAGGGGGTAAATATTTACACTGTTATTTATATTATTGTTATGCGGCCTGCTCGGCCACCCCGTCCACGATGATGCTGCAAATCTTCGCAACGAACGCTCTATCTCCCTCCCGTACGGAGAGCTTTATTCTACCAACCACTGTGTTGCCACTGGTTCGACGGAAGGCGTTCAGAACAGTGCTTAAGCTGGTTTACGATATAGTGCATGTTAGACGGCACGGGAAAGTCTTCCGCACGGGATCTCTCCGATTTCTTCGCCTAAACGGTGAATCTCGTCTTTGCGAGCGCTCGATCGCGCGCCCCTTCCATCCGTGAAATATGAGAAATGTGTTCTCGCGCAGAAACGCGAACACACCGTCGCGAATATGAAATATAGGCTGGCTCTAAGGACCGATATTTTGCTCTGTTTCCATTTCGCCTCGAACTTTACACACTAAATGTTGCACAGGCACTTGCAGAGAAACACACGCACACACAAAAACGGTTCGTCCCCTTGCATGAAGAAGCGGACAGGAACGCACTACATCTACCTTTACGATGCACAATTCAGGAACCGTGGCCGTGGTAGTTACTGACGGCCAGAGAAATTGAAAAATTTAGATTGAAACCTTTGATAAGCGCACAAGTTATTAATATAAGTGATCGTATATTTGTTTTCGCGGAATCATTTATGTTTGGTTTAGCTCTAAACCTTTAGCTAACGATTCCTTTCGCAATTTCTTTCGCTTTACACCGTAAACTTGTTCGAATCCTGTTTGTGTTTAATGGAAAATATTAGACACAAGATATGTTCAATTATCTAACCCAGATATTTAGCAAAATTGTACTTTATACCACTTACATGGTTTTATTGCATTATATGATTTTGTTCTACTTTCTTTATATAATAAATATGTATTTTTTTATTCAGGTAGAACGGCAATTTGTTATTAAAATCAGTTCAATATAATATTTTCAAAATTGAGAATTTTGGGTCATATTTGCAATTCCCATACGAATAACAATTAAATAATAATAAATTTAAAATAAGTATTTCCTGCTCGACTGTTACTCATTGACATCATTTTACAGCCGTGTACATTATTTGGATCTCCTTCATCCAAAATAAATCCTTTGAATGATGATATTACAATATTATCACAAAACTGACAAATTGTATTACACATCGCCGTACATAGATGCTGCCCACACTCGTATGGAGAAACCATTCAAACAAAAATTTGAAATATGTTGAAATATGTCTCCCGAAATGTCTCTTAATATTTAGGATTATCGTTTAAATGACACAACGAAATCCAAAGTATCAATTGCGTCCATTTCGTTTCAAGGAATAGAAATCACTTAGCTCAGAATAACTAAAGCGGATTGTGTCTATAACAAATAAACAAATAGACACTGTAGAAAATTCGATTTTACAAATGATGCCTCCAAGTTCATAGTTGTAACCGAGATGACAGGCTGGGAGCGCTTGATTTCATGAAAAATGGTTTCAAACGGGTGAAATATTGTCCCAGACAAGTGCTGCTTTAAACCTTTATCCAGTACTGAATGAATATAGTACCCATTATGTAAACGGAAGTGTTGCTGTTCGTTCAAGAGCAGACTGAACTGTACTTTATTCGTATTCGATCGCATTGCATGTAATGCGATTGGCGAGGGTGTAGAGAGCAAGAGTATTAAACCAGTCAAATCTTCCCATGCATTGGGAATACGTTGATAATACGTCGAGGTAGCCGAGAGCAAACCGGGCTGGAATACATGTCTGCAGCTGGGGCACGATCGTGAAGCTTAGCCTCGAGCATACTTCGATTTAGCGACCTAGATGGGTCCTGAAGCACTAGTACACTTTCAGACAATGCAATTTTTTTCCTGAACTGCTAGATAATACTTGCAGTACGAAGTGATGAATATGAATGAGATTAGTGTGAAAAGTCCTATGTGAGAATCTCGAGTGTGGCCGCCAGATCCGTACAGTCGTGGAGCCATACGTGGAGCGGCAGTGTGCAGGAATTATTTCCTGACTTTCATGCCTTAATGCACCTGGCTTCAAGATGCACCCGTTTGGTCAAAGCGAACTTAAAACCGGGGAAAGAAATGAATCATGATTTCGTTTTGTCGTGCGACTGGTCGTGTGGATGCATTAAATTTTGCCCACACGACCTGCAGCTTTCAAATGCAGTCGCACTATTGCCTGTGACACTAAAGTGCACTGGGACCGTCGAAAAGTTGTGGTGGTATTACGGAGTAAATGGGAATTTATTATTTTAACATGACATTATCGGACAGCTAGCAGTTAGTACGGTTAATAGTATACTATTGATCTCCGTCTGTTTGTAGCAGAGCTCTGGAAAGTATATTTTATTCCAACTATATGAAAATGGGAAGCTTTCGTCGAGCTTTATTCAAGCACAGCGCAGTTTGGTCTACATTTTCTATAATAATGATCCTTAACAATTCCAGATACTTTGAAATAAAAAGTATTAGAGAGCTAATAGCGCATTTTAAATAATCTAATTTCAATACCAATAATTATGTATACTACAGTCAGTCTCCCCGTAGCATGGACTGACTATCCTGCTACGTGGTAAAATAAGTCTTGATACGGCCAGGCCGTTCTAACCGATCAAAAACAAAAAACAAAAAAATTATGTATACTAATATAAAAGAGTTCTAGTAAAATTCTTTCGCGGAAACTGTCCCGACGCTTAAGGAATTTGGATGGTTGGATGTAGTTTGTAAGTATCGAAAACATCAAACTTTAGTACATTGCAAGCTGGAAACTGGAATCATATATAATCGAATATAAAAACCCCATTTGGAACCATTGTTTTTTTTTGCTAACAATTTTTTCCTCTTCATTAAAAATCATAATTGCATCCTCACAATTGTATAAAACGAAACATAGTTTAAGTGAAGAAACAGGAACATTTTGCTTCGTATACTTGAATTCACCTATCACCTGTTCTGTTATGTATTGCAAAGTTTGTCTTTCCTTCTTTTTTGTTGAGGCAAACCATGTATCAATAAAAGGACATCAAGTGTTACTTTGAACACAACAACTCTCTTCCATCCACGGCGTTTTCTTCAGCGACAGTATTATTTTCATCAAACCATTTAGATCCGGATCGTACAACGAACTTTCCGACGAATGCGTTCGGTTAATCCCTTCCTGTCGCTCCGTCCCGTTCACTCTTTACGATATGTTACACGTTAATGGTTCGAATAGAGTGCTCGCCTGGTATAATGGCCCACCACGAAAACGTCGAGATCTGAACAATTTCAAAGATCGTCTCGGGCTGACCAAACTGTGCGCACTTAATGATGGCTATAAAAATCACGAAAATAAGGAGATTTATCCTCGCTGCTCAAAAAGAGAAAGATGTCAGATAAAGAGCAACCACACAAGTGGAATATCGGTGCCCAAACCCGGTGCTGCTCTTCCATTTTTTTTTGTTCCTCAGTGTGACGGTACGGTATTGAACTTGTACAACACGCTAAATGACCCTTGCCAATTGGTGCGCTCTTCTTCCAGTCCAGATCGTGCCCAACAAACCATCCGGGGAGAACCGAGATTTGATGGCACACATTAATGTAATCATCGTCTCGTCATCATGTCAAACTTTTTTGCGCCATGCAAATTAAAAAATAATTTATTGGTAATAAATTAAGGCACCATTCCAGTACGTCTACCTGTACTGCTCACACTGATCTGCGTGCGTTGCTTATCGAGGACAGTACATATCGATTGTCCCTGGAGCCCGTCAAAACGACAAGCCTTATGAAGATCATGTTGTTTTCGTTTCACCTCACGGTGCCTTCGCGAGGACTGACACACTGACTGCACCTTATATCACGCGTTAATTGCTCCTGGGACACTCGACAAATTAAACTTGAGAATAATTTTACGATCCTGGCCTTTCCACTCTCCTTTTGAACGGTTCCATTAAGTGCGATATGCAGAAATACTTCTATCATCCGGACGGATTGTGCTGTATTGCATCGTGTTTCGTTTTACCATATTTGAACGTATCATTTCTTTTGTTTGCTTTTCAGGTGAAAGCGAAAGGACAGCTGTACGACAAACGATTATGATAACAATAACCACCAAAGGAATGCTGATTACCGTAACAGAGACATTTCTGTTTGGTCATTATATTAACCTTCCTCATTCCAAAATGTCTTTTTTTTAATTGCAATCACACACATCCTTACACAACGTTTAACAATTCTTATTACTGAAACTTATTCTTGGCTTAACGGAGCTTTGGTTTATGGCTAACAAACGTTTCTTGATGAGATTTGTTTCATAGCCCGGTCTGTCGGATTCCGTAGTCCTATCACCGATACATGGAACTATGATACCATACATGGGTAGTGTTATGAATAACTTAAATATTTAAATAAATAAAATAATTTTTTTAAGTAATGATAATACATAAATTAATTTAAAAAATGGTAACCACATGTCTAGAAATATTGTCCGTGGTCAGCATTGCCCTATTAGGTCCTCACAACAATAAGTAGACGAAGCATTTTAGCAAAGCAAAGCATTGCATCCTTTCCTAGTCACTCTTTAGCCACCTTGGACTATTTCTTAAAACACTATCAGCATTTTGTTTTGAGAATTATCGCATGATGAAACCGATGTACAAAGTCCCTACCTGATCGTGATCTGAACTTGCGATGCTCTCGGATCTTAAGCCATCTCCATTTTGCATTCAATAAAATATCAATTTAACTATTTTCTGAGAACAGACATTGAAACACAGTGTGTCACCAAACGATTTCAAACACATTCCAGCAGATTTAATTCAATTCGAGTTTTACGATCTGTACATGACACCTTACAGCTAACTATTTTGCGTAAGGCTTTACCTTACACCTTCAGATAATGAAAGGCAAACCATCCGTTGCCTGACCATCCGCTTTCTTAAAATTGGAATGCACGTCAATGGTGACTGCAATAGTGCACACTGGCCTGTGCCAAGACCCGTGTACGCTAAGGATTGGCTCGGTAATGATTTTTATTTAGGCTATAAAACGCGTGCACTATGGCTAATCCACCGCTCTCTGTACCTTCTTTACGGTTCTTGTGACCCGTTTGGGAACTTCGATACACATCTTCGCCTTCTGTGCGTGTCACTAGACACACCGTGATGGTACACACTGGCGCAACGAATGGACCCCTGGATCTCACAAACCATACGAACTATCGGCCAATCGGCCGGCTTCAAAATATCAATTGGTGCTAAGATGCAAGCTTGCAAAAAACCTCTTGAACTGGGTAAACTGAATACCAATAAGATTAATAATCCACCACCAACAGATTGTTTACAAAGTTTCCAGAAGAGAGAAGTGAGTTTGTGAGCACATTTGTAGTCGCATTTTTATAACCCGTCTCAATCGACGATGAAAAATCACGGCAAAGCTGCAATATTAATCAAACCGTACATTTGCGGAGGTCAGCTCGTCTATTCTCCCGTGATGAGGTAATCCTTTGCAACCATGATATTTCGTCGTTTGGTGTTATTACTTATTATTTTTACGATAATTATTTCAACCTTACACTGGGAAACAAATAGACAACGTATTCAAACACGGTATATGTAGATAGTAGGAAATTTAACTCCTGAAAAATAGTTTTTTAGATGGTGTTTTCAAAATCGAATACCGAAGCACCTTTTCTCGTCCATTTTTGTCCAAGCGATTTGATAAGCATCTATCAATTTTGCAAATGTATCCATAAATAGCCTATACACCTAAATGCGAACGTTTAGCAACTATTTTTTTTTAGTAATTCTATTCTCAAACAAGCTAACGTGAGGATGCCTTGATAAGTAAATGAAATCATTCATAATATTTACGAACCAACTTCAAAAACAAAAACCAAAATATCAACAACAAAAAACTGCGCCTAAAATTATCGACAAAATATTCAGTCAGTGCTACGACATCCAATCCCCATGACAAGGGATATACATCCCTTGTATATCGCAGCGAGAATCATTCGAAAGCAAAACGGCGAAATCGACGAAAAAACTCAACACTGTCAAACTATTTCTCAAAAGATTTAACCAACCGATCCAAAAATTGGAGTATTCCTCCCCTTTTGCCGTGGTGCTGCCATGGAGTAGAGCGATTATCATTAATCTTATTTAAATACGAAATTGAGAGCAGCATCAATAATTATCCACCGACCACGATCCTCCAATCATACCAACTCACCTGCATGGTGAAATATGCTTTCGGTAAGGTGCGAAGTCGTCATCATTTCGCGGCGGGGGAAAAATCGTTTTTTTTTCGTCTTCTTTTTCTTCCTCTTCCTCTTCCCGTGAGCGCGTAGTGCGTGCGGATCTGTTTGGAATGTGGTTAAGCTTGTACTGCTACAACTGCCACAACAAGAACGTCTACTGCTTCTCCACACCGCGACCCAAAGATGCGCTGAGTAGTGAAACCGTATAGCACACGATCGCAGGTTTTTTTTCCTAGTTCCCTTTCTTTTCAACCGCACGAAGAAGCATCGAAACCGGGCGTCGTCACTATAAAGCGCTGAAATTAATCTTAAGCTGTTGGGCATACTCTTGTACCCTGTCAACCGATACCAGCTGACCGTGTCGCCAGCTACAAAACCCACCGGTAAGCTTGCCGAGGATCCGCTTACCCATGCGCCTGACAAATAGACGAACGAAGCGAACGGGATCCATTGCTACAGCAGCGGCGATGGCCCTCGTCAGAATCGAAACGGGCGCGATGTGGTTGGATTTGTCTCCCCGGTGACATATATTAAATGCTTCTGGTAGATAAGCGCTGCCAACGACAACGCCAACTAACGACAGGGTAGGAAAATAAATGTGGCAACGATAAGGATGGGAAGCAACAATAAATGAATTCCAATCAAGTCACGACACGCAGAGAGTGTCGATTAATTCAAACGAATGGATAAACGGTGTATTACCATCGACGAGCGTTTTGCCGACATCTTTGCGCTACATTTTTCACCTCTTTAACGTTCGTGATGCCATCTTCAAACCCTAAACATTCTGAACTTCTGAACCTTCAGGAGGGTAACCTTACGTAATGGATACATTTTCTGTTAAAGACATTCAATCATTTAACTTATGATCGATTCATGTGCCTGCTAAACTTTTACTAATCTAAATGCTCCTTCAAAAAAATGGCATAAACGTTTTGGTTATTAAAATTAAACATTACACATGAATAAAAGCTTATTTATTTACAAACATATTGCAATTAAATCTTGACAAACCGGGGCCATGCGTATGTTGGTTCTAAGATCTGAGTACAGTATTAAAAAAGGTCCCAAACAACTAAACAATATCATTAGTTCAACTAGTTGACTAGTTAAACAAAGAAGCAACATAGTGACGGTTCCTATTTTCCAATAAACAGACAGATATTCTACAAAATAACAGAATATAATTCCAAATACGCATAACTAACATCGATTTCAATGCTATATCAATATAAAAAAGAAAGTTCGCGATATTGTTAAAAAAAGGAAAAAAAAGTTGCAAGAAAATCATGAAAACAGATATTTTTTTAACAAAGAAGTAATAGCGAGAGTTGTAAAAGGAAGAAATAAAAAAGAACAAAAGTATCAATACTAAACACAAAAGCATCGAAAAGGAATATTGAATGGGAATTCTTTTTTTTCGCAAACTATTATTAATTCCATACAAAATATTCGCTCAACAAATGTAGTAGTGTTTATATCCATCATGATAATGTGTTTCTTCCAATAATTCGTTATCAAATTTATTTCAGATTTAATACTAGTCGACAATTTGCTCATGAGTATATTGATTACAACGATTCAAAATAGGTGATCCAACTTTTTACGGGTCTGTACATATTTAGCTAATCAATTTGAAATTGACTATTGACTATCGTCAGTGGTACATTAGTCAGTATTAGGAACGTAATACCTAGATTTACGAACACACGATAACGAAAAGTTTAAATTATGATTTTCCACTTATTGCGTTGATGCTCGAATTTCATTCTTTTAGTAGAGAAACTCCGAATTGATGATTGATTTTAGGACTTTTAATTTAAGATTATTATTTGTAAATACGGTAAGAACTTTAACATTATTTTACTGTTGATTGCATGTAGCAAAAATTAAGTGACCGACAAAACCTTGATCAATTCATTCAAATTGAACGATTTTAATTCTGAAGGACAATACTTCCTAGAAGCACGATAAGATACAAACCAGGACCTCGTTCGAACGCTATGGTTGTGTTGAAAATCTATGATGAAAATCTAAAATTATTTACATCATGCTAATCTTTACAAATATGCTTCCAAGGTGCGAATCAGGAATTTCTAGAAAGGATTTTTACCATTCTCATATTAATCTTACACTGGACACTATGAGATCGCACTGGAATGCATAAAACCTTACAACAAATTCAGAAATTTTTTAGCAATATGTAATTTGTAATTAAGTTATGTTTTATCGAAAAAAAATTCATTAAAATAAACCATTCAAACAGCAATTCCAGTTAAACGGGAGAAAAGTGTTAATCATTTGTCCATCCACAACAGGGAGCATTGTAGCGAATTGGAAATCTTATCTACCGGCAAGATTTGTTTGAGATATTTTATTACGCTCGCTCCGTCTGTTTCTTTCATTTACAACAATGTTTACACCTACTCTCCTTTACTGTCCAGTAACAGCAAGTAACACAAGTTACTGCGAACTAGTGCACGGATAGTAAAATCGATAATTGTGGCACCATCATGGGCATATGGCTCCGCTTAACGCAAACCGTGTTTAAGCGCAACTTCAGATAATCTAGTTTCGCATGTACTATTCTTCCCAGCACAATATATGTGCATTGTGCACACATGGGGAGTGCACAAATTGCTTATTACAATGTCGTCACCGAATTTATTCCGCCATAAAAGCACTGCACTATAGGCGGAAAACACACATTTGTCCAGGATGCTAACGAACACCCCAACTGCCCAACAACCGACCATCCCGAACTGGTGTGTGCACTGCGATCGATTATCTTTTCCTATTGTGTACAATGTACCGATACCGGTGCAGCTCAAGTCTCAATAGTTTCAGCGCGGGTTCTGTGTGCTGTTTCACTGGACCGGCTAAAGCTTTCCGATCGTAAAACTCATAAATAACATTGCTTGCTTCCAGCACTCTGCGCCAGTCCAGGCTGGTCGCCGCGTGTGATTGCCAGCGTGAGTGCCGTTTTATTTTAGCACTAATCGGTCACTTAGCATCCGACCGGATGGACCCGACCAGTTGCGCCATTCTTGCTAAGTTGATCTTTTGCCCAGCAGTAGGTGGCGCACTTTGCGCACGTACGATCCGTGCTGCTGCTCGTGCTCAAAATTCATACCTTTTGCGCTATCGACACGAGACAACCCAATTATCATTCACCTGTGCAAAATTAAGCAGAGCGCTAAGGTGCGAACTGTTTGTTTGTAAACACCACCGGCAACACGCAGAGCCGATTTGTCGGAACTAGGAACAGCGAGGGTTGATCCATGCGCAAGCATTCTCGTTATATTGCGTCCAATTAGCACGAACTGCTCCACATACTTGCTTTCATTCGAAGCATGCACCGAAATAAGCGCAATACATCAATGAAACAGGAACAGCTGAACTGTATCGAAATGGTCTTGAAACTCTCCGCCCTGTGCGCCCATAACCGCACTCAAATTCGATCGTTTTCCGTCAGCGATTTTGTCTAATCAACATAAAACCGTGCAGTAATAATCACGACTAAGGATGTAAATTATCGCTCTACTAAAATTTTATTACGAGGTCGCCGCTCATCAGAAAGCACATGTGGCCCATGTGGCAAACAGCGATGGAAGATGATTGTTTAGAGCGACCTGCTGACAATCTAATGGTAATCTACGATACCGCACAGATGAACGATGCCGTACTAGCTGAATGGCACCAAATGTCCCCACACGAACCTGGAGATACCATCTTGACCACTGCCAATTAAGTTATATCGGATCCCACAGCTACGCAGTTCGAGCTGGACGTTTAGCTTGTCATTCACGGGTTTGTCACCGAAACGGATCGGTATGAGCTAGGCTACAGCAAGCCGAAACCAAAAAAGGAAGCAAACTCTAATCATAAGCGTGACCTGAATAGAATGTCCATTTAATACATTTTTTACGAACTGCTGATCTTATCCGACAAACCTCCTACTGGGTGCTGCTTGATGTTTTCGGTTTCAATTCAATGATATCATTAAACCATCAGTTTCAGCCATCCGATGCTGGAATTTGGTCACAAAATTATTTCAAATATAATTCCTTAATGTTTGTAATGCTCTATTCCGGCCATTATGGCAATTAATGTTTAAAAAATGGGACATTTTTTATTTCATTAAACGTATCATGAACAGCAGAATCTCGGATTGTATTCGAATTAGCTAATTTGAGGAAACTGATTTTTATTCGTTTTTTCCCTATTTTTGCAAGAATATATTTTTTTTATTTCTACCTAATTTTTTATGATTGTGATACGACAATGTTTCAAAGCGCTTCCAAATGCTCTTCAAAGAGCAAATAAAAATAATCTCCTGCACTAATGATCATGTAGGCTATTAGATCAACCTATACGCAAGATAGGAAATAAACAAATTATTTTTAGACTACAAAAACACTTACATCAATCGTAAAGAAATTCCCCCATGATTTAAATTTAACCTGAATAGCTTGCTGGATGTTCAACATTGGTTGATGAAATTAGGATTTTTCACCTGTGCCGTGTACCATCTGACTGTACTTGTACTCCAGGAATTAAAAAAATGTTTGTCAATCTCTGTTAACAAATGTACCGCTGCGTCTTTTAATCATTGAGTCATCCTAATAGATAATACATTAGGATAATCACTTATCCATCGGAATTTAAGAGTCATATTTTACAGCAAATTATATTCCGTGATTATATCAAATGCTTCGCAGGAAAACTTTGAAAAAGCTAGGATTTGTTAAACGTCGCTCAGCTTCTATAAAGGACCTTCAATGTCTCAGAATCCTCTATTTATCTTTTATCCGGTCTACAATCGAGTATTATTCCACTGTATAGTGTTCTTAAATAATTAACTGGATCAGAAAATTGCAATCTGTCTAAAAACATATTTTGATTTGATCCTTAGAAACTTTTGTTTATTAGTAGGATAACAGTCCCTCAAACACCGACGAATGGCCATTCAAAGTGTAATTGTGGGCCAAGCTAAAAAAAAGTCATTGACTCTCTTCTCTTGAATCTTGAATGATTGATTGAAAAAATATGATACCTGTTAGCCAGACTTGCTCTTTATAACAGTCTCCTTGCTCCTTATAACAGTCTTGATGCAAATTTTTCAGAGTACTCCATAAAGTTTAAAGAAAGATGTAAGTTACTCAAGCCACTTTATGCGCCACTTTTATTGTAAATGACTAAAAGAAATGCAATTTTCCCAAGATGCCTTCAGTATATCTAACTCGAAGCTGGTTAGCTATATGACCGTGTAGCTAGTTATAACGTTCATTTATTGCCCATCTTAATTCACCTGCTTAATCTGAGGAGAAACAAATGTCGTAAAGTAACATCCCTGACATTTGCTATGCATTACATACATTCTTTATGTGTAGTACGGTAGTGCTACAGCTTCCCATATTCCAATAATTATGCCATATCCACTGTCAGATCATCGTTATAAATGGAGCAAACCGGCATGAGGGATATGCTTTTACCGGCAGCTAATGCACCTTCAAAACAGCACCACGGTAACAAGCTCCGTTTAAAGACCAAACTAGTAATGAGCTGATCAGTGCGATAACGAGTTGATGGTTTTGCATTGCCTAACAACCGTTCCCGATATTTGGTATCAACAGTCGCAATAATACCCTACATTCAATTGATAGATACGATGTTTTACGATAATGGTAATGGGAATAATGCTGTATACTCATATTTTTTCCAATAATTCGATAATTTACTTCCATACGGCATAGACTCGATTGCTATTTTGCTATTTGCATCCACAATGCATTCAAACATGTGAGGAAGCGAGAACCAGAAGCATCGATTGACGTCAGATTAATTCCAATAAGTGGGCACAGGCTAGTAACTGGACTGAAACGCGTGAACAATTCTTAGAATAATCTTTCCCTCACAAACATACCAGTGACAATCCTAAGTTGTGCGTATTGGTTCTAGTATATGTATCGGGAATGAATGTAGTGTACCGTAAATTATCGATATCCTTCATTACAATGTTAACTCTACACTGGCCGGGACTTGGTTTGTTCAATTCATTATTTGGAATTATAATTGTTCGTTTCTTATTTTCGATATCATCAGTAATATGGTTTCCCCTGATGCTCCACTTTCGCTATCATTTTACCTGTGATTTTCTATAGCTTGTCTTCAATTAATTATAAAACAAACCTTTTTAATGCATGAAATGAAACGAGCAGAAAATAAAACAACAAAATTTACACTGTGCGCTTCAAATTCCGGTGTGTCATCATCAAAATTGCACTTATAACACCTTACCGGGCTTCGACACACATATGCCTTTTTGGAAATGAAACGCTGCCCGTGTTGCTGGACGTTCACCTATTTCGATGTATGACCGTGGGGGTAATAAAATTTGGTAAACTATTGGAGTAATGAAGGTAAATTTATTCATAAATATCAACCTGCCCTCTTGTCGACGTTTTCGGTCACGTTTCTTTTGACTATAAACGCGCGTTCACTCGCATCGCCCGTACCCGGACACATCCGAAACGTGTGAGATGAAATCGATCGGTGGTCACCTTTCAAGTCGTTCGATCTCGTATCGCTCGACAAAAATTGATTATCATTCGTATTTCCATAAATTTCCATCACGCGCGTCATCCCGGACGGAATTGGAGGAAATCAACCACCAAATCGCAAGGGATGGTTTGTTTTTGGGCTGGCCAGCAGGCGACACATACGAAGGTGTGAAGGCGAAGTGTGCGCACACCGCTGACACGGTGTAACCCGTGGAATCGGTAATTTAATCCTAAATAGCAGCAATTTAATAATGAAAATGAATCGTAAAACCTGCAGTGGAATTTTAAAACACAATTCCTCCGGACAGCAAATGGTCTCATTTAGGTGCTCTTAAACAAACACGGAAACTTCGTTTCATTTTTCGACCATTGGGTCCCAGCAGCCAAGCCTTTACTATATGATCCAGTATGCAGGAATTGGACACCAAATATTGCCGGTTACCCAAAAAACAACCGAACCGTTGTGAGTAACCTGCGTATGCAAACAAGCTCAAAATCTTGGCTGACTCTAAGAATATGTTCGTACCACTCATATGTGAACTGATTTTGATAGCTTCAAAATCAAATGGAAGGAACATTTTATACGCAACCATTTTCATCAAAGATGAACACGCATTAACATTTGTGTTGGCAGATACAAATACGGTACGCAGAATATACATGCCAGATGAAATAAAACAAGATTACCCTAGCTATTTATTCGATATCAACTTTCAAAACTGATCGAAATGCTAAATTATCTATGCCTTCACGATCGAGAAATACTTCCCCTGCGCAAATCTCCCCGTACCTGGCGGTTCCATGTGCGTTTCATTGACAGCAACTCAACGCGGAATCTGAAATGTACCCGATGAAACACAATTTATAAATTGCCATCGATAGGAAAATTATACATCCCTTCAGGTATAGCACAATTCACACAGGTTTCATCTTCATCGATCGCCAAGATAAAAAACTGCCACAACCACAACAGATGACGACAACTCCGGCAATAGACGACCTCCAGCCCAGCCCAATCGGCGATGGAAGTTCTTCACGTATGTGGTTCCCAGAGGAACCCCTCGGTGCACGTTGCATCGTAGGTCGGGATCCCAAGGCAAGCCCCCTATTGCAAGACATTGTAAACGATGGTGACCTAAAGCGTCTCGCGCTCTGCCCTAACCGAGTCAACCGACCCCTCGTCGGCAATGTGCGGCAATGTTTAGCATCATTGTTATTACCGCTGGTTTCATTCCACAAATTAACTCGTATTCTTGCACTGCACCACCTGATAGCTTATTGCTGTGTGGTTCGCCGTCCAGTTCAGGAATTGCTTCGGCCTGCAGGCCACAGGTCGGTTTGCTTTCGCCCGGCCGGGTTGAGCCCCGTACTTTGCTTTCTAGTCGCTGTGCCGACAGACTATCCTAATATCATTATCTGATGTTTTCTGTTTTATTATCCAATTCATTTCTCGGCGCTTGAAAGTAGCTTCTTCCTTTCAGTTCGATGAGGGCACTACCACTAATCTCGAGCTTGCGAAAATAACGTCCCTGTCTCATTACTCTGCTCTGCTTCGCTGATCGACCCAAGTATGGAATTCATGGCTTATGGGTCATAGAAGTTGGAAGAAAATACAGCCAACTTTGCACTGCATCGACAAGACGATTCACAACAAAATGTGTAAATATGTATGAATTCTGCGCTTCTTATTTTGCACTTGACGACTGCCTTTTGAAGAGTTATAAAAGTAGGAACAAAGCTGCAAAATTTGGCATCCTTCATTTGTTTGGTCAAGTTTTCAATTTCATATGATACCTTTTACTTAAGGTTACGAAGCAAATCAATACACACACATCCCAACAGGGATGCAGCATTAAACGATCTTTCAATACAAATCACACCTGATCGGCCTAAGAATGGGGTTATTTTCCGAAATCGCTTCAAATTAGCATGAACGTTTAAAATCGATCACACCGAGGCATGGCATCACAAAACAACAGCAAAGCATTAAAAATGCATGTTCTTAAGCCGTCATAATTTGTTTTTAAACCCAAAACAGTTCTTGTATCCGTGGCATTATAGCCGTGCTGATGTGACAGACACATCGAATCGTTTGCTCGGATCGAAAAAATGAAACGAACATAAAAATCGCGTTAAAGCTACCAGCCGAGAGCTCTCATTTGATCTTTTCATCCCGGTGCTGGTCATTTCAAACTGGTTCTTGATCTGTGATCGAACTCTGATGATCATTTAAGTCGATCGTACGATGGGTTTCCTGCTTGTATAAATCATCATTTTAACGATGCGGTTATCTCACCTGCTTTGAAACCTTCCGGCTAAAATACCTTTTACCGCCAGTGTCGCGATGCCCGGTTGATTGGTGTGCATAATATTTTCTCCTCTTTTCTAAATCACCACTCAAAACTCACCATACCGAACTATCGTACCAAATCGTCCAATCACTCCAGATAGATTCAAATTAAAAACGATTTTAACGGCTGTCCAAATGTTATCCTCCGGCTCTTCAGGTCTTTCGATTTTGGGCACCGATTCGAACGAAAAACCTATAAATCTTCTACATTTTGATGACGAAATCTCCCGATCCTAACCAAATCGTCCACCAGCGCAACAGTTATGAACATCAGGACGAACTTTCATGCCCGATCTTTATCGGGCTCCGAAGAATATAGTGATCAACATGAAACAGCAAACTACCCTAACGAAACTCATCACTGCTGATCATATTGGTCGTGAAAATAAAATCACCACTAAAGAGTGATTTATTAACAGCTCATTCAAAGTATGTTCTTTGCACCGAAAAAAATACAATACGATCGGTCAAGTTGGTTTGGTTGAAACAGATGACGGTAGTTTAATTTTTCTGCTTTTGCTATGTTTAAAACTAGTCAGTAAACAACATTTTTGCTATTTCAGAGCTGTAGGTTACAGCACGGTTGTTGACTAATGGCTTTGAAACAAAAGCTCGATATCACTGCCTTTTTCCAAAATTTTATCACTTTTTCCTATGTATTTTGACTGTTAAATAATTGTATTCTTGAAACAAGTGACACTGAATTGATAAAAAGACATTCCTTTTTTCATTTAACGATTGAAATACTCGTTATTACGTAAATAATCTGTAAACAAATTGCAAATGTATGCTGCCAACATTTTTTTCTAGAGACCAAACACTATTGATTTCCAACTAACAGACAATTCGGTACATTTTTCGGCAAAATCACAAAAATATTCAATGAAAAATTCAGTATCCCGAGACTCGTAATTTTGCTTAAGAAATAAACATTCAGTTTCTACTGTGCAATTGGTGGGACTGAAAATAAATATTTTATTACGAGTGGGCCGGTTGTGTTAAATGGCGCCAGTTCCAAACGACAGGACCGGATATCAAATCCTATCCGTACCGTGTCCTCCCGTAGCAAGGACTGACTATCTGGCTATGTGGTAAAATAAGTGTAGTAAGCCAGAAATACCGGCGTGATCGTACATGTCCTTAAGCCAAGAAAGAAGAAGATTACGAGTTGCTGCTGTATCGGGCATGAAAGTTCTTTCATTATATGTACAAACATGTTTTACCAATAACTGGGCCATGTAAAAGCCTCAATTGTCCAGCAACAGCCAAAACAAGCCCAAAAAGTAGTATCGATATCCATCAGAACAAATGATGAGTGAGTGACAAGAAATTATAAAAGCTAATTCTTTTTTTATGCAATCCAAAAGGATCACATATTTTACGAGGAATATCTCTTTCCCTCTTGTTGGCTTAACGACCTCTAACGTCATGCCGGCCATTTCTGGCTTACTAGACTTATTTTTACCACGTAGCCGGAGAGTCATTCCTTGCTACTATATATTTATGAGAAATACATAATTCTTTAAATTATGTATGTCCTGAATCTGAAAATCTGATTTATATTGAAACTAATCCTGAAATTCACATCAAAATGATGAATTAATGCTGGCGAATGTTTCGATTATGGTGGATTAAAGAGATTAAAGAGAAAACAATATAATAAACCTGACGTTTTTCACAGTGAGAGTATATCCTTGAAGGTAGGTATATATTAAGTTAATTAATATTGATAATAGTTGTTTTTTTTTTCATATGTAGTACTCGATTCCAAATTATCAATCCTTGTTATAAAGGCATTTTAAAACGCACACACAAACTGTTTGGTACAATTGAATCTCTTCGATACAGCATGTGCAGCCGAAGCACATGCACCTTGACTTCCCCGATCGTGAAGCTGCAAAATCTAATAAAACTAGCCGTTTCACTTGCAGCCGCCACGAAAGCAAAACCGGAGAACCCGCGAAAGGTGCATCTTTACCGTGCCATTGTTTTCGAACCGAGGCAAATACCGTTGCTCGTCGCCCAGTAACGCCTTCGATCGGATAGATCTTACCAGCTGCATCCTCAAACTCGCACTCGTGTGCCCAAACCACACTCTCGCCACTCGGTGCAGTCGCGGCCTGCACTCGCTTTATGGTAATTGAGTTATGTTTGATATTGAGGATAGATTAGGCACAGAATGGGCTAGCGGTACAAATTGAGACCGGCCGGTCAGCAGCATCCACAGCGCCAGGGCATGGTCCTTCCTCGGCAACACAATGCACATTCCCAAGATTTACCTTTCCCACATTGCAATCACACGGTCGCAATCACAATTCACACGGCGAAAGCAGAAGATAAGTCAGCGAACGTACCACGTAAACACCTGATCATATCGTCGGCCAGTGTACGGATCCGCACCATAATCGACCGCGGAATGTGACCAAGGGATCTCGCACGATCGCATCCTTTCTGACTTTTTTTTTAATTTTGAGAGCATTGGTTGATGTTCCACAATTTTTGGTTGCATCGCATGGCATTGCACTTTATATTAGTACCGGCAGAAAATTCGAACAAAAATAAATGTCCATACTATGGCAACAGGTTGCCATTCTGCTGACCGACCATACCACCTTTGACATTCTCCGCGAGCTTCCGTTTTACATAAAGATCACCCGTTCATCTGCTAAGCGGACCAATTTTCTAGTGCAATCATTATCATTATCAAACGCTCCTTTCTACGCTGCTAGCTATAAGCAGTCCACCTCAACAGACAAACGCTCGCGTTTGGTTTGCAAAATATAACCGAAAGAAATCACCAAAATACTGGTCAATTTCCGTGATACTTATCTGCACGTGCATGCCAAGTACCGATAAACCTAATAATAAATGAATGGACCGTCTAACCTTTTTGCAGCCTAAGCGCTTGTGTATATCCGTACGATACCGTGATTTTGTCGCGATTACATCCCCAATAGCTTTACAGACCCACGCCGAAGCAATTCGAACAGTGTATTCCGTTTGTTTGCGTCTTATTTCCTCATTGCACGGTTATTTTGGGTTCCTAAGTGCCCACCGCACTGCCACAATCTTTATTGATTCGCGAACGAATCTCTTCCCTCGAATGGCTTCCTTGCCCAGCTGACTGGGGTAAAATACAGAGCGAAAGCCTCAATTGTGATCCATTGTTTCAGTGCGAACGTGTTGCCGATGGCTCGCTGCACCGGCTGTACGTTGCATTAGACAATTGGGCTCTAAACTGATGATCTATAATTTATGTGCTATTTACTCTGCTAGCAGCTGGCGCTGGATCGCCGGGTTCGATAGGCAACCGCCGCAACAGCCACCAATCGATCTTGCTCGATTACGAGAACGAGCTGTACTTGACTCTGGATAGGAGAACGGATGAAAACAGGATCATGGGAAAATAATCAATAGCCGTCGATTATGTCAACGATAATCCGCCGTACCGTTCCAACGATGATTTGTTTAGCACCCATTGGTTCAAATTTTGCCGTGTAATTTATTACATCCCTGTGACAGGCACGTACACCAAATGTCACCTCTATATTTACTGATGCCAACTATCCGAACAGTATATCACACACGAACTCAGTTACGCAGCGATTCTCTAATTAAGTGAAGTTTTCTGAAAAGTTTTTAGCCATTCACAAAACCCTTTGTTAGCAAAGAAGCTAAGTTACAATAATATATAAATTATTAACTGTTAATTAAATTATCAAATATTTCAATTCCTTTTACATTGTATTCCATCTCTTTTCTTCAAAACTATTAACCTGCTTTATTTTAAAGCTCTCTAATACTTAAGCCCTTACTCTGTTTCATATATGTTTCCTTTTTCTACTTCTTCGCGTAACGATCAGCTAAGTCGTTTGTCTACCAAAAATAGCTTAGTAAACTTATTAAAATATCACCGTGCCAGGATATCCGCAATCCAGCCAGCCTAGGTCAGTACTTGAAGAACGATGCGGGTAAAAGTTTGATGCCAGTTCTCTCGTGTGGAATACTGACGACTAATCAGCAATACATCAGCTTGTTTGATCGGCGATAAATGACATTGTCATTTGATCGTCGATAAATACTGCCAAAAAATTAGGTTTACTATTTACATACAGCACTTCAAAATGTATTCCAACGATGCAATTCTTCTCCAAACTACTACCCACAATTGGAACTTTCATTATACATTTCATACAGATTCATGATACAGTTAAACCAAATGTTTGCACATATTTTGCACAAACCAATACAGCGAACTGCCAACCACCGGAGCATACCAGCTAGAGCATGTGAATAAATATTTATGAAGCGCGCATTACTACTTTGCTTCGCGCCAAAGTTGTCGGTGATGCGCCTCTATCCGTAGCAGGGTAAAAGTCGAAAGACGAATGGCAGGTACTCCGAGTGCAGCCGATGGCCGCGCCACTCGAAAGAAAAGCGTCCCGGAAAAGGGTGTTTATAAATATGGGCACACAAGTTCGAGGTCATTTTAATAGTGACCTTTGCTGCATGTGAGTGTCAGTCGTTTTTCTCTCCTGAGAGCATGCCTAGGGCCGTAAAAGCCTGACCGGACCGTCGTGAATAATGCCAATTGCAGTCAGCGAATGCCGCTGTTCCGTCGCAGCATCACACGCCTTCGAACACCCACGGTTGCATGTATCATTGCATTGCAAAGTTTGTGCTTTTTTCTACACGTTTGCTACAAAGAACCGTATCCCGGGGAATTCACAGGGAAAGTGCGTAGCTGCGGCAGTATGGGAAGTATTTCAGCGCGATAATATTGACTACCCTTTAACACCTGCATTCGTAATTGACCGAAGATGGTACGGTCACTCGCTAATTCCGTATCCGATGATGCGCTGATATCTTGCGCTCGATAAGCCACACCGATCGGTGTGGGGAGTGCCATACAAAACCCATTGGTATCTACAATTGCAACTTCCACGCCTAAAGCCCGAACCCCCCCATGTCCGATCCAAGCTTGTAGGCCGAATGGAATTAGATAGGACAAGTCGTTTATAACTGTTTAATAGCTGTTTCCACACATCCAGAAACTAAACATACGTGTTTGATTACATTTCATCTTAAAAAGCTAGCTCACCAACCAGAGATCAGCGAGATAAGTAAAAAGTGTTTTTTAGAAACCTATCCATAATACATATATACCAGCAAGTAGCAACACCGAGACCATAATTAACTTTGTAGATAATTATTAAACAATAATTTGATTTAATTAATTGATACAGAAAAACCCCGTCATGATATGCCTTTTTTGAGGATTAAGAACATTTGAGTTCCTACTTTTTGTTTGCATATCATTGCCAAAGACGAAACGTGGAAGATGCTTGACGTGACATGGAATGTTGAGAAATTGTTCACCTCATTTCAACCACAAAACATCCTGTTAGTGAACTTGTGCCGTTGGTCAAATTGATAACTGAGAACAATAATCTCAAAAAAGCAGCTAACGATACTCTTCCAAAGGATTCATTCACAGAAGACCTCGTATAATTACAGATCATTACTGCCAAGGCACAAGTTAGATGGGATTTGGTACGGTATTATTCTTTTATTCTATATAGTTTCTTTCTATAGTTTCTTTATAGTTGCTCCACAATATTAATTCAAATTAAGCAAAATCATCTTCTACTCTTCACGGAAATACTCTTCACATAGATATTTAGGTGCTGAAAGGATCTAATTCTTCCAGAGGCTAAATAATCCCTCAGGGATTAGGTGTTTATAAAATATATAAAAAAAATTCTAGTGTTCCTCTTTGAACTAGCTCCAGACTTACATAACAAACCATTTAATTCATATCATCAATTTGGTCTACGGTATCTAGAATCGCCCACAAATTCCAGATGAAATCGTTTGACGGACTCTGTGGAAGCGATTCTAAGGTTTGTAGCGATTTCAAGACATGTTCTCCAATAATTCACGCTTCGTATGATAACAAAAATATTTAGAGGTATCTTCAAACGCACAACTATTACTGTCCCGATATCATGTGCAAGTAAAAAATGTACTCTGTATCGGTGATATCGGCATAGGAGATAGCTCTCTGCTTCGCATACGAAAAAGTCAAAAGGCATTGTTCAATAAAAAGGGACAATTTCGCGATATGAAACGGTCACAATAATTCAATTTTCTTTTTAAACCCGATAATGCGGAAAATAATCGTCTCTTTTTATACCGATAGATGTTTGTTGCGTTGACCTGGAAGGGAAGAGCGTATCATAAGATGCGCGGAAATCGCCTTCAGCGGGAAAGGCAATGCTACCGTACCCGCTTGCCCGTTCCTTTATGTATCCCGCGTACAAGCGCTGCACTGCGCACTGGTTCATAAGGTCAACCTACGATCTAGTCATCTCCTGTCAGGAGCTGCACAAGAATGCGGTTCCCGGTTAAAATTCTTCGAGACAGCAATGCCACCGTTACCACCATCATTGGCAGCGCATCTACCGGCCTTACCGTCGTAGCCGCTGAACTTACGCAGCCGCAACCGTATGCTCCAACAAAAGCTAATACCCATATAATGACAAGGACTTAATTTTATTAGCATCGATCATCCGCTGCTGGCGCGGGCAATGCAATGCGCATCTGGTTACAGCCGGGGCCATGCTCTATGATTTGCGTCGCGATTCGGTGGTTCGCATTTGCGCGTTGGAATTGTTTTGAATGCAGGTTATCTTTGCCGCACATACACACGGCTTGGTTGTTCCCCCCTTTATGCCGCTCCAGACCTAATTCTCGCTGGCCGGGTATGTATCGCTACCGAGCTACCACCAACAGCTATATGCACAACACCCGGGAAAGCATTCCAAAACTGATGAATGATTTATTGGCTCTGCGCGGTCGATGCCGGAGAATCGGACCGGCTGGGCTACTGTCGGATTGGGCACGCAAACGTGGAACACACCAGCGTGCCTGAAATATTTCTGTCGACAATCGTATCTTTCGACCTGCGAGGTTTCGCGAGCTTTTTGCGCGATTTTCCAAACACTGTGCGCGATCCCGGGGCCTGCTGGTTTGATGAGGTTGCGTACATCGAGTACATATTGAGTGCATGCCCCGCAAACGGACGAAAGGCTACGATTCCCGGTTTCGATTCCGCATGCACGTTGCAACTTATGAAGGGCATTCCTTGTGATGGATAACTTTCGTTATGATATTAATCTCCACTGCCAGGGAGAGATTAGCGCAGGACGTGCAAAGGGACATAATTAATAGGCTTAATTCTGCGGATCATAGTGCACGACTCGTGTCATTTTTACCGATCTCGCCCATCACACGGCAGAAACAACACACCCGTACCGTGCGCCGGAGAGCGACATATCGGGCGGATGGAAAGATGGTTAAACGGTCGATTGGATGGATGGATGGATGTATGGATGGATGAACTACAAAGCGCCCAACCGTGGCAACTGCAGTTTAACAGAAGCGGACCAAGACACCAAGAGGCCAGAGTGGAACTGCAGGCTTCAGAATGTCGATCTATCTTACCGATCGGTAGCTCAGCCAATCCGCAAATATCCCATGGAGCAAATATTTCATGGGGGCTGTCCACCGATACTGGCACAGCATGCCAGCTAACCAGACCGGCTGCGCTTGTGAATTCTTGCGAACCAGCAGGATGATTGCATTATTAGTGCACTTCGGTGCAGTTTCTTTCTCCGTACGGCTTTTTTTTATTTATTTGCTTTTTTTTGCATGCTTGCTTACCTTTTCACCGAGCGGCGGTTTATTTTATTTTTTTCTTCAATCTTCTTCTTTATTCACTCTCCGCGGCCAGACCGTCTGCCGTGGTAAGGCGCTGAGCGCAAATCGTCATGCCCGGAGCAGGATGGTGTCGGCAAAAAAAGTGAATGATTGGCATATCGATCAATTTCTGATTTTAATGCACTTTAATGGGTTCATCTCGAGCTGTACCCAGAAGTAAGCGCATATTTTGTTAACACAACGTAAGAGCATTACCGTTTAGAAAGTGCCATTTACCGTGGTGGTGTTATGTTTCCGTTTTGTTCATGTTTTAGATGATTTAGGTATGGATATCATCTAATTGTTGGAATATTACGATCAGACGCGATAAGTGTGGTAATCACTAATCACTCAATTTATGATTCGTTTTCCACACACACCCACCAAAGATTTTAATTTCAAAATTTCAAAAACAAAAAAAATATTTTAAATTCAAAAAACTGGCAGGGTAGTCCTGAAAAATATTCTTCTACGTTCGGTTAGTTAAGGTTCAACAAAGCGACAAATTTGGTTTATTTTTCATGTGACTACACGGCCACCTGCTAATTTGCCAACCTATCAGTAGTCAATAAATACTAGTTGTCTATATACTGTGGCACGTCTGGAGACCGGTCCAAGCCTGTTGAATGATCAAGTGAAGAATCCGATCAAAAAAATTTTAGTCAATTTACTGCTTTGAAAATATTAAAGTAATTTCGTGACCAGAATGATGGAAGATTTGATCAAAAAGCCAACTGGAACTGGAAAATATTTTTAATAACTTTTTTTACACCTGAGTACAAATTTCCGACTAACAGGCGTAAGGTGGCGCGTAAGGGGTCAGTTTTGGTCAGATTGTTGGTCATAAATATAGGGTTTTTTGCAGTATTTGCAAAATTATGACTAGTAATGATAATTAGGTCATAATGATGATAAGTATGGAAACTGTTACACATACCAAACGGTTACTATTTATATTATTAATTAACAATACTTAATTATACAATTACCGACCGGCCGGTGGTGTATGTGATAGGGGCGGCATCGTGGTGTACGTGACAAACGGGACGGGTTCCACACGACAGGATCGGGTTTCAAATCCGGCTACGTTGTAAAAATAAGTCTAGTAAGCCTGAAATGGGTCGGTAAGACCCTAGAGGCCGTTGAGACTTTAGAAGGAAGACATTACAGAATGATGAAAAAAGAAAATTGATGAAAATTCTAATCATTATGAAGGCGACAACACTTCTTAGTTGAGTTGTGCATAATATCTTTACTAGTTTTCGAAAATGTTTATTAATCTGTCTACTGATAGACTTCATAAAAAAACTAATCAATATACAATTATTCATGATGTCATTACGACTACATCTATAAAGGACCCGCAAAAACCTGAATCCTTTCAATTATTCTTCAACTAAAGTGGAGCAAAAGAACTTTGTTGCCGCCCTGTAAGCAACACTGAAAATTGTATGGTTTATTTGAACCATTGAAATCAATTGAATTTCTACTAGTCTATGACTGCGGATAACCGTTAACTCGTTAGTACTTCCCATTCAGTCTTAGTCTTCGACCCAGTGAAGGATATACACCCGCTGGTATCCTACACGAGAAAACAATCGGAGACTTGTGAAAAGCTTAGGTTATACAACTAGTTGCGATTCTATACAACAGTGAACTCGGACCCCTGGCGAAACATTTTCGGATTTAATGTAAATAGTTTTCAAAAGTTCCAACTTACTTATGCGTTGCAAGCGCGCTGTGATTTATTGCACTCCTTATTAATCGATCTTCTTGGCCATTTCGATAGGGCAATGAATTTGCAGTATAAACTTTCATCAACCTCTTTCTGTGAAAATACAATACAAGCGTCTTATCGATTGCCCGCCCAGTCATGAGAGTATTAAACATATAAGATCCAAATAACTAATTTGAAATAGGTTAACACGATCTACCAAAACAAAATGAGCCAAATTCGATGGGCATAAGTTGTATGAATGTTACAACAAATACTAAATATTCATTATTTCTTTTGAAAGACTGATTATTTAGTCTAAACTTTAAATGGACTGTTAAGGTGAGTAACATAAGGAAAAATATATTTCCTTTTCAAAGATTCGTTTGGCAATGCAATTGATGTTCTGCATAAATCGAATGAATCTTGTTTAATGTATGTTGGCATCAACCATAAATGAAATGAATGAGCCTGTAAAAACTAGACTATTTTAAAAACACATTAATATTATGTGTAATAATCATCTAAACTGCGTTAATGCTAAAATGGAATGTAAAATTGTAGAACCACAACCGTCTAAATATTTATGATGCAATACTTACAAATGCATTCGTAGATATAGTTATGTTTGCTTAGCTTATCAATACCCTGTTGCTCTTTTAGTTTGCCATATTATTCTTTCAAGGATACCGATCATGTTTCAGCTTATTAGCTGCTGGAGCGGATGCCGGTGCAAGCGTGAACACCTCATAATCGATGATGGAAAAGTTATAATCGCCAAACAAATGTCCAAACGTTGCGTTAGGCCCATCATATGAATGCGGAAAGTTGGAGTACGATTCCATGTTCGAGATGCAATTGTTTGAAATCAGCAAATCAGCTCCGGCTCCGAATATGGGACCACAACTGAAATGGTAAACAATATTACACATTGCAATTGAGGTGAAATCTAGCAATTTTTTAACTCACTCCGGATGATAACAAATCGCGTACGGTTTCTTCACTATATCGAACTTCGTCGGTTGTTCGTTGTTGTAATTTAATGCGAACAGGAACGCCTTTTCCGAATGCAAATATCCACCTTTACGATTCGTTTTTGCAAACGCTACATCCGTGAATCCACCGCTGATTGCGCCACTAGAACTCTAGATATGAAACATAAACAACATTATAGATTTTGCGGACTATCGATCTAAGCGATCATACACCTACCAATGCAATAATGAATAATGGCGCTACACCGTCACAATGCCGATGAAAGGCTGATGCGGCAAAACCATTCGTTGAAGCCCGGTAAACCATTCGCCAGGTTTGCTTTGCGGCCCCGAACCAACCGTTTAGAGTTCCTTGAAAATGGATTTTATCGTTTTTCAGTATGGCTGAACCGTGAAACAGATTCAACATCAAACGGGGCTGCAATCGTTTGTCATTTTCAGTCAGCGGTCCTGCCGGTACCGGTGCTGCAGAAGCAGCCGCTGTGGGTAGCTTGTTGGAATGCAGTGCAGCTCTACGATATCTCTCGAGCGAAAGCTCTATTGGGACGGCTCCGGTAGGCTCGACTTCTTCAGCAAATACTTGGCTGTCGATGAGAAATAACCGTACATGCGAGATTACCGGTGCCAGATACTGACAAACACGCTGCCGTTCTTCCTCGGTCCAGTGAGCTGTTGGCTGAGTAACTCCTGCTTGGTTCTTCGCCCATGCCAACACACAACGCCAAACGTCCTCTTCTTCTAGTCCCAGCTGTAAAGGAAAGGTGCATTAATACGGTGTTCGATCAGGATGCACGATGACCACTCACATTGTCGTAGGAAATTACTTGTATAAGGCCTTCCTTCGTAAGATGTAGGAATGCATTAGTTTTCACACACTCCGATGCGTTTTCGGCTATATATGTGATGCATTTCTCTAGGAAAGATGCAGCACATTTGGCACCTGGAATAAATATTACAAGGACACATGGTACCACATGGCATGATTATCATCGTGCAGGTAAAATGTTTTTCTAACACTACACAGCACAACACAACACACGGTGAGGTTCGTTTCGTAGATGCAAGTGCGCCTCTACAAGCGTTTTATTCGTCTTCAATCCAGTTGTATCCTGACGTTTTATCAAATACTCGCTTCAGTGATCTTGGCCCATCCGACAGCTTAAATTAAAGGTTATTTACTTCCAAACACAACTCAATTCTACACAACACCGGCTAGTTTTGCACGTTCTGGATGAGTGTTATGTTGTCTCCTTTCAGCATGATACGCCCAAGTTGACGCCGAGTCTGTTTCTTTATATTAAATTCTTCCGCCTCGTCCAACACCAGATTCATATACTCATCGAAACCGACTGAAATAAACGATTTAGAAACGTGTTTACTATTGTGTCTCTGTGTTGACAAAACTCAAACAAGGTTATGGTGCCCAGAGCGCCATCCCGGCTTTCGCGCTTACCAATGTGTCCTTCTATTCGCAGATGCGTATTTTCGTACAGCCACACTTGCACGCGGGATCGGTTCTGTAGGTAACGGAAGATAAGGTTGATGGGTTGAACCATCACCTTCTGCACTTTGGAGCCTTTAAACGACATTTTAGCTATTTTACGAAACTGAGAAAGTGCACCAGTTTGTTTGCCTCGTCTTGGACGCCAAGATGTAAAATGGTATTTTACCAGGTCCTACCATACGGCACTATTTGACAGCTGTTGTCACTAATGTCAAATTCCGATCAAAATGGCGGCCTTATTTCTTTGCCTCGCCTGTTGTTCCACACTTCTCACTTTCTCGAGCAGTTTTCTCACTACCCGGTGAGAAGCGATCTGCCGAATGCCGCGATTTTTCGTTTAATTTACGGATAAGGAGAAATTGGCTCACAATAAATCATCCATGTCAAGACCTAAAACTTACCCAGCGAGTGAATACAAATGCTAATTTGCCAAATAAATTAAAGGTGAGTTGTGGGTAATTTAAACAGATTTCTCTCACTGGGTATTTCGTTATTCGAGCAGTTATGTCTCACCATTCGACTTGCTCCTCCGGCGGTTCAGAGGAGTGTGATCTCGTTTTGAATATTTTGAAATACAATACAAGATCATAACCACTGGCGGGTTTAACGGTAAGGGGCCGTACTCGCAAAAGTTTAAAATCAGAACGATTTACTCAATCCAAGTGTATCACAGGGGCCCGGTTTGCGTTCCCGCTTAAAACCCCAAAAGTGTAAGTCCTCCACCGATTGTAACCGATGATTTATTATACATTTTTACGATCGATAAACTGATCATGCACTCCAGAAATTCATCCTCTATATGACCATTTCATGAAACGTAAAATTACTTCCCCTAAAAGGATGTTAAACCCACAAACGATTGATTTAATTGAACGATACCAAAGCGCGCGTTTTTACTTGCATAATTTGCGTTATTCTGCTAAAGAGCAGTGTGCAAATCCTCTTCAATCTAATCCAGTTTTTACAACCACCACCCCAAGTCAGTACCGTGGGCTATCCCACAATGCAATTTAAATTTTTCTTCTTCTTCTTGTCTGGCCTGCTCACAGTCGAGCACGTCGTGTAGACATGACCTGGTCGCCAATCCGTTTCCAGGAAACTCGGGCCAGGGCTGCTGTCCTCCATCCACGGCGGCATCCGATTAAATTTTTACATTTCGCAATTGCTCACTACAAGCAGAATTCTTCTGAACTGATCACGGTAGTGTTTACACGTATGGCAGACTTTCAGAGCGTCCCTTGAATGCGACATAGCAAAAAAGTCATGAGTACTGGCACTATGAATGTTGTGTACGGACCTCAACCTTCGTGACATGATTGGAACGGTTCTACAATGTTTGATGGACCACTTCCATGCGGCTTCTACGGAGTTATAAAACTCTTCCAATAGTTTCCCCAATTGGCGTTAGCCACAAGGAAATAACGCAAATCTTGTTCTTCCAGCATTTGAACATGTCGTTTCGTTATAAGCTCATGGTATATCATGACAATTTATAAACTTACCACAGGCCTTTTCCTTAATTTCCATTACTGCAGTTAAAAAAGTGCACGCATTCGCAACAGACATGGTTTTGCTGACGTGATCTTCACAGGCTATCTTCAGCTCTTCGACGCCCATGTCCTGTGCCAACGTCATCATTTCAAACACCTTCGAGTCCTGCAGCATTATCTAAAGAAGAAAAACAAATGGAACATTAGCATTTCGGGTTCTCATTGCACTCGGTGATCAGAAGATCCACAAGGATGAAGATTCTCCTTACTTTCGCGGTATAAACATAGAGGATAAACTGACGAAAGATGTCTGGCTCGATGTGTGGCAGGCGGATAGGCGTAGGCGTGCCGGGAGCAGACGTGGACACATTGCAACCAGGAATGCGACAGATCTCGCCTCGTTTTGTATTTTGAAATGATTTACACCTGCGATAATGGAGAAGGACAAAGGTGCCATTACTTCCTGGTGATCGTTTCCTTCACTTCAGGATTGCATTCGTACCGTGCCATCAGGATGATACGATGTGCATAGACACGCTCTTCGCCGGAACCGAGCACAAATACTATGTCCGCCGTGTCTTGATCTTCCGACAGTTTTTGAAGATCATCAAGAAGTTGGGGCAAGCCAGCCAGTACCTTGTCGCAGATAACGGACTGTGCTCGACTTCCCATCGTCTCGGAATCGCTATGATAACTAATTTCGTATTTCATTCAAAATGCTTTAAGCGACGTATTATTCCGCCGATCAGGGAGAACCAAATGACGATCGCGAATAGAAGTGCTGCACTGCAGAATTCCAATCGATACGCGAGTGAACTAAACTTATGCTGTATCTGAGCGTGTTCGTAACTTTTCTTCCGCACAATTTTGGATACAAAATGTAAACAAACAACTCTCCTACGCTGAAGCGCTTTCACGCACGCACACCGTTGCAACGGAATATAAACGCTTGTATTGGTGGTATCGCGATCCGTTTCTCTAACACCATCCCATTCGCCTTTCGGAAGCGATCGCAACCCCTAAATATGATTGCTTTTCAAAACCACAATTTTACCTCACTCCAAGCACAATCCTTTGCGCACAAATCTTCTGTTTGTTGAGATTAATGTAAAAAGCATGCAATCGATGCAGATGCCGCGCTAATTGTGAGTAAAAAATTATGTTTACACGCAAAGACTTGAACGCACAGCACAGCACAAGCTGCACACACCTCCAATGTTGATGCGTATCCGAATGTTGCACTATGGGGTTTGTAGCCGGTAAAATGAAGGGCTTCTTTTTCTTAACATGAGATGATTCTTTCATGCTTCTGCCCGTTCCCGTTCTCGACAGGTTCTCTTTACCTGTGCGTTTTTCTTTCTTATTTTATGTTTTGGCTCAGCATGCACTATAGGCCAATCTGGGGCTCAGGTTGGACACGCGCAATATTTTCATTTTTCATAGCTATGCCGTCTGAGCAGCATCACAAAAAGTGAATATCCGAAACGCTAGTTAATGTTAATGTATCATTTTATTAAAATCGTCATCTGGCATCTGATGATCAGATGTTTAGTTCATTTCTTGCATTTAAATCCATGATCTAATTATGTTGTTCTTCTCGAGAAACAGATGGAATCTACTAAGTGTTACATACATTACAAAAATGGTTGCGTGTAGTACTCATGCCAACTGTGAGTTGATATTAAATGTAAATCAAAATTACTTTGGTTCTTACAAAGGTTGGTATCACAAAGGTTTGTTGATCAATCAAAATCAGATGAGTATGTACAATCATTGATACAAGCTTTCCGCATTCTGTGATTGAGAATCTTTTATAATATTACAAATAAAAATTACAAGCATCAGGTCGGCTACATTACACTAACCGTTACATTACACTTACATTACTTACTTATCTGTTATCACCTTCAACAAATACATCTTTTTTAATATTTGATCCATTTTATCACCAATTCCATCCGTACCCATGCCCCATACCAGTGGTTGGCAAGATACGGTTCACAAGCCACATGCACATTAATTATAGCTCTTCGTTGAAGGTATTCAGTATATCACTATCCTTGTTTAAATTTTGCCTAAAATTGTTACTTCAAAATAGTCGAATAAATAATACAAAAGGTTGAATTTTTTTCCGAAAACAATAAAAATTTCGAATCCTTCGAAACCAGATACGATCGGCTGGCTCGGTTACCGGGAATTGCTCCATACTTTAAATTTATTAATTAAATATAAGTGTTTAAATAGGGTAAGTGTGCCAGTTTTCGGCAGGTTAGTGCAGCTGTTTTGCAAAAAACGAAAAAACTCCTATTATTTGCAATATTTGTGATTGAAAGTGATGTTATTTCGGTTGATAAACTTTCGTAGTATCTTTCTGCATTTTCATTTTCGTGATTCTAATGCGTTTTATGTGCAATATTTATGAAAATGTAAACATTGGTTTTGTTCCTGTTTTCGGCAGCAATGTTCCTATTTTCGGCAGGCTGTGTTCCTATTTTCGGCAGCATAATTAAGGGCCGTTAAACGTTTTAAACGATTGAAATGATTAGAAAATTGAATTTTAAACACTTTTCCACTCTTATTTTGCTAATTTTGTGGCCGCAAAGTGGTTAAAAATGTAATTTTATGCAGCCCGTTTCGACAATTTTGCTGTCAGATTTTGCAATTTTCATGCTTAATCTAGTAGACCACGCTGTCATTGCATACAAAATCACACAGTTTTGTGCTGTCAAACATCATCTTTCGGCATGTACCCATTTTCGGCAGCCTTTAAAGTAAAAAATAAATTATTTATCGAATTTTTAAAATTTTGTAAAAAATAGCATAAATTTTAGAATTATTTTATCATTCAGAAAAGTGCTTCATTCATTTTTTTTATGCAGTGTTTTCTTATTTCCAGTACCTGCCGAGTTATCGACTGACAGCAAATTGGACGAAAATTTGTTAACACTTTATGAAAATTGCGATATCTCGGTAAATATTGGGCTAAATGCAGCGAAACTTCGTATTTGGAGAATATCTATTGGTATTTACGTTTTAAAATAGTGTTTGACCGCATTCTATAACGCATTTGTGTATAATTTAGCTTTTATTACACACCTGCCGAAAATAGGTACACTGAAAAAGCTTGAAAAATCCAACAGTTCACAATTGTTTCATTGTTTTTTTTTATTAAATATTCTAAATAAAAGAAACTTTCTGCCGTTTTTGCATAACTTTATTTGAATATAGTGTAAGCATAATTGAAAATATTAAAAGAAATTATTGATTTGGTGGACATTTTCGATTATATATAAAAACTATGAAGCGGAATTTTCAACAACAAAAAATGTAGGCCCCCAGTTTTCTGCTTTGGCTCCTCAAAGCTCATTCAACGCGTATTTTAGACATTGGGCTCTTTCAGCCAAGCAGTTTCAGACTACTGCCCCATACTGATGACTACCTTTCAGTAGATTGAGACGCATTTTTTTTATACAAACACGATAAAACTATCGAAGCTAATACGCCATCAACAGTGATACCAAGTACGCCAGTCATTCAAATTTACCGAATTAAAATTTCATAACAATTCCTTTTTATCGGCTGCATTGTACATTAATTTGTACAATTTATTTTGTCCCACGGCTAAACATGACGAAAAGTTTGAAAACCACCAACCAAGAGAAGGACTGAGGTCAGGTAGAACACGAATAAAGTTTTCCAAATACTTCATCTTTGATTACGCTTCGGTATCGCTAAGTGCCGTGAAGATGTTCTCGAATGACGCAAATTGTGCACAACTCAACGCTATTCCTTAAATATTTTGTAATTTGGAAACTGAATGTCATCACATTGAGGTATTGTCATTAAACAATTTTTGTTTCGCAAAGTCAAATTATTACCTTATTTATCATTTCTATACTGTAAACAGCATCATCAATTTCTATCCAAAAGGAGATACCCATATTTACTATCCTTCTTCGTCGGTTAAATAGATCCAATCATGCCTCACTTGAACGAAAATGAAACCATTTTCCTGCACCAGTCTCCGGTAGGCATTGTTACTATGAAAACATCATTTCCGTTTCGAGTATATACGAGGGAAATGTTTTCACAATGGCAGCCTCTGCTACCGGCCTTGCGGAAGCATTTTGGGATTGATTGGTATCAATTCTTTGAATCAACAAAACATATCAACCGCTACGTTTCGCGCGTGGTACAATAACTTCATGCGTTTGAATTGGTCAAAACCCACCTCTAGACGTGGCACGGAAAAGATTCACCAGAAGCAGAAATGAAATAGGTTTTTGTGGAATGTTTACCTACCTCCAGTCGTGTGCTTGTATGAAATTAAGTTACCCCAAAGTCTTCAATACCCCTAACGGTGGGTTATTGAGATCATCTTTAGTGTTAGAGGATAACAGGAAGGCTAAATTAATTTCGATTTCTCAATGGTTCTTAATTTTAGTGGATGGAAATTACTTCCCTGTAGCTGACAGTTGAGGACATTGCGGATATCAATGTGTAAGGGCATGTGTTTCAGTGTTTCATTCAGGATCACCACCAATTTTTAAATGTTGTTATTTTAATTATCAAGTCCTTTGCGGAAGTTGCATAGTTTTTAACATGAGTTGTTGCATTATGATACTCAATGTAATGAAAATGTCCGAAGTACTATTTAAAATAACCATCAATATGCTCTTGTTTTGTATCTAAATCTGATATAAACCCTACAAGTCTTCCTGAATGGTTGCACGAAGCACGAAAGAAAAAGCACGTGGTTATCTTCTGTTTGTCCAACGCAAACACTTCAGCGAGGGATGATTTATTTTTCAACTGCTATTTTCACAGCACTTATCACGCCTTTCTGTTTGCCCTATTGCTATTCGAATGCATATTTCCTCTCCATTTGGAACGAAGATGAAATCACTGCCATGGCAAAACCCTATCGACTCAATCCCTAGCATCGCGTTTTAGGACTCCCTTTACACACAACCACTCTGCCCGGGGAAGGAATTTTCCTACACGAGGGGCCGATGTGTTTGTTAACCGAAGGACAAAATGGAAACTAGTGATGGTGATGGTGTTTGGCCCGTCTGCGTGCTACGTGCCATGTAGCGCCAGCTAGAGTGGTTGATGGTGTTTTTTCTACCACCAAAAGTAAAAATCCATTTAAATTTGTAATCTCTTCCGCTTCGGTTTTGCGTCCCCGCCCCCTCATCCGTTGTAACAGCAGTCAATGGCCCACCGCCGGGACACGGTAAAGCATTGACAGTGACGCGTCGGTGTCAATGTCGTAGGATTTAATAATAAAACAAGAAATAAATTGTATGCAAAACAGATTCCACGGCACGCCAGCTGACTCCAGTCAAAATAGTTACCGCGGTTGCCATCATCGCTTCGGCCATTGATTGTGTACGGGTACGGTAGCAGCATTTTTTGCCTTATGCTTTATTGAAAGTAAGCAGCCCCGTACTCGAGGGCTTTCCCTTTACACGGATACAGTAAATGAAAAACGGGAAGCTTCTGGAGAAAATACAACATAAACATCATCTCATAACAGTCAATTTCACTTTACTTTAACGAGCAGCCCAAACAAACTGGATGGATTATATGTGCTTATGGGAGGAACTGCAGTACAGAGGACAGAGGTAGACACGATAATTGAGTTTCGGAGACATTTCTGCAAGTGGTTTGGAAGATCGATAGGGCGTTTGTTTGTCTTTTACCAATACCCTCCTTCGCTTTAATACTTTGCGATAGGTAAAAAACGTCCTTCATGTTTTAATGATAAATTTAAATGTTGTGAATAACTTTTAGGATTCAATTTCTTATCATGTTTCTTCTCTATAAAACCGCTTTTATTACACTATCGCCCACTGGGTGCAAAAAAAAATCTTTCTTAGCTTTCGATTATATTTATGCATACCTGCCATCATGACCACAAACAGGTGTCGAATCGACTCGGAATTGTTCATCACATCATGACATCACACTACCATGACTTTCGTTTTGTCTTCTTCATCGCTTTGTAATAATTTTACACAACTTCCACGCATACATAATGAGTGATGTAAGAGATTTTTGGTTTTATTCCTTATGCACTAAGCTTAATCTTTACAATACCAACAGTTAACTTATTACGGAAAACAGCGACTAAATCCTACTGGTTAGCAGCGCATTATGGCGTACAGGGGGAGACCATTTCTAGCTCACATCCGGTTTGATTGCGTTCGATCGAAACCCGTACACCGTTCGCTGCAGCCGTAAGCTGGTAATGTTGAACAGCTTCAGCCGGATGTAGAAGTTTTTCGGATTGAAATCCAGGACCACCTCGTGGAAGTATGTTAGCACCTGGGGAAGATAAACAAAACATTCGGATTAGTGATCGTTAAAAGCGTCGGCCTACACAGTATAATTTAAAAGCTTAAGCAATAATTTTACACACAACGAAATATTAATCTTTCAAAACATTCGCACGAAACCTCAAGGTCTTGCTCACGAAAATGGTGCATTGTTTGCCGAGAGAGCCGATCAAACATATTTTCATATCATTCACATTCACTGTACGGCTGCTCATAAATTTGATCTAATTAGTTTGTACTCCAGTTTGCTCCAGTTGTGGGACAATTCGAACGACAGAAACTCCCGCTCAAATGGTCCAATTAAAATCACGATCCAAATCACAACTCGATCGCCTTGGTGCCCGACACTACGACTCTGTCTCGTTCCGTTTTTTTTTTGTACTATTCCTTCCTTCACTCTTTCTATTGCTGACCCCGGGGGCTAAGGTCAATGTGCAACCGTTACAACAACCTCGCGATCCGTTCGCGGTACAGCTCGTGGCGGTGTGGAGGCAGCGTAGCTAAACAATTTCATAGTGCGGCAGTAGTAGTCGCCGCTTCCAAAATGGAAGGCCGCTGTACTATGTCCCTTTTTTTTGCTTTTTCGTTTTTGTGTTATTGCTGGGTTTTCACTTTCGCTTGCCTACCTATTTGACAGTGTTTGAAATAGAAATGACGCACCGTTCGTTATTCGCACCGCCACGGCATACCTAAGTGGACGAAGTGTGTTCCGACGCCGTCACACGTAAAACTATTTTTGGGAGCGTCACCGAGTGATTACATGACATGCTTCAGAAGAAGGTGGAGATCTGTTTGGCAACAAAACCGTACCCCCGTGGGGGGGCGAGGGACAAAAACGGTCCCAGCACTCGTTCGGCTACTAACCTAAAGTGGCTACACTTCGTACGTCCATCCATCCATCACACTGCACCAAACCAAACGGCGAGGACCCTAAACGTGCTGTAGTGGGTCTTGCGTGAGCAAATCTGTCCACAACCGGTACCGTGTGCAAACATTCGTGGAATGCGAACCACAATGAAATCTCGCTATCTCTAGAGGCCACACTGAAATGCCACTCCACACTCCATTTCTTGCCGGCTACTACCGTACGTTCGCCGACGGTCAGCCACCGGAGCAGTAGGGCATCTCGCGCGGCACATCGCGAGAAGGCCATTAATTTCACTTTTTTATCACCATCATTACGTGTTTGCAAGACGCATTTACCTTAGATGAGTTGAATTGTGTAAACGTAATACTTTCACCGTCCGCCGCAGTAAACTTCTCCACGACGGTAACGTTTTGCGGCTCGACGAACGGGCCAACCGATTTGTGCAGCACCTTCAGGATTTCGTCGCCTGCATCCGGGCGGAAGTTGCGATCCCAGCGCATGCAATCATAGAAGTACAGAAAAATCGGATTGTGGGTTCGATTAGTTTGATGAACGAAAAAAAAAACAAACGCCCAACGCTACAAGCGCATTTCCTTCCAAGCCCGATAGGCCGTTATGTCACCGCCACGGACACTACGACTTCACCATCGTACGGAAATGGCGACACATGCACGCACCTTCCTTGCGATTGCCTAGCCCGTGGCCAATCCAAAAACCTTCCTCATCGTAATCGATTTCATAATCACTCAGCTCGCTTCTGGCCACCTGAAGATAGGCCAGCGTACAGCACGCACCGAGCACTAGCAGCAGCTTATCGCGCATGTTGATATTCACTGATTCGTGTCACTAAAAGCAAATCTCTCATTCACATCGACACACTTCCACAGGCTAGCGTACGGTACAGTACAGTAGTCACGCGTACAACGGATCCAGCCACAAAAATGCTTCCAGCTCGACTGAGATGAACTAGCGTTTCACTTCGCGCGAGATGCTACCGATGGCACTCACGACGTGCGACTGCGGACCTCGGAGTAGTCCCGTCCGGTACAACGTCCACCGTGCACGCGCTATCCTCACAGAGCGCGCACGTAAGCTGCCCCAACCGTCAAACGTGCGCCGTGCCAGTCGGCACTTTTCAGCAACGTCAAATTCCCGCACCAATCGATGCGAGCAGGTTCGTCGCTTTGCCCGCCGGCCAAGTCTTTCGTTTCACGCGCGTGGTTCTCTTTCGCGTAGACGGTGCAAGAGCGCTCTAGCGATCTCCTTCCTACGTGTGGTTTCTGGTATGGTATGGCTAAGATACGAGCCACCAGATGTGATCATGGATCAGCGAAAAGACAAACGCGACCCTTGATCGATCGATCGTTCGCGCTAACGCACTTCATAAAATAGACGGTACACGCACACATGTACAGGTCTGTGGCTGTGCCCCACGCACCACCCGCAACCAAACGGAAAACGACACTATTAAAAACCTCCTAGGACGCACCGTTCGCTTGGTTCGGGTTTGTTTACTGATGCTGACGGCACCGTCTAAATGGAGGGAGAGTCACTTTATTGCCCATCGCGCGCAGACTCGCTGACATTGAGGATGATAATTTGCCTATCGGTTGTTTGAATAGATACGAAAAATATTCAAATTCCGCTGACAAATTCCTGCCACATTAGTCGACGAAACACGACGAGTCTGCAATGTGGCGTACAGGAAGCGAGCATGGGAGTGTTTCTTAATCATGCAGCGACTGCTAATTGGCCAGATTAAAGCTGTAAACAAATTTTAAACGATGCTAAATGCAATTTTAGGAGATATTAATTGATTGACATACAGCGAAACCACATCACAACAATCTGCTTACACACAAACGAGCATATGTTATCGGAAGAAGAGGTCAAATCACCCATTTTCAATTCCGAACACACACGGATGATGTGCCGGATGAAAGAAAATGAAACGAAAAAAAAAACAAATACCTCCTCGATACACACATTCCACAGACTAAGATGATCGCATACACAGAACAGGTTGGTGGGAAACATGTTTTAACATCTGCCTTCCAATGCCTCTAGCTTGCTTCCTTCGTGCGTATTACGATAATAATAAAAAATACACCTGGGAATATGCTGTACCATGGTGATTACACAATCACTAATTCGTTGCGGAAACGTACGAATGAGGTAATGGCAAATTTCACTTTCCATCTGCCGGTATCACACAAATTATACGA
Organism: Anopheles funestus; assembly: GCF_943734845.2. Classification (NCBI taxonomy): domain Eukaryota; kingdom Metazoa; phylum Arthropoda; class Insecta; order Diptera; family Culicidae; genus Anopheles; species Anopheles funestus. Next base: position 48,422,871 of record NC_064599.1, read on the forward strand.
TCACTGTCCGCGACTAACAGAGCAAGATCGCAAAATTTTGTGCAACGCGATACCGCTGGTTTATCTCTCGACGAATGTGCAGTCAAGGCTGGTGGTGATGCGGATGGGGAAGATGGAAGATAGCAATTTGTTTGTTTTTATATACGGTGATCATACTGCTAGAAACGTGACGGGAAGGCGATCGTAGCGAACCTTTCATATCGCGAAGCCGCGACAAGGGACGCTCAATATGTTGTAGGTCAATTCCCTCCGCAAGGTTACCCTGTGCTGGAACACAATGCCGCTCACGAGACACCGATTCCAGTGGTTGCACCACTGCGGCCTACGTACACATTTGATGTTTACCCACTGGATTGCCAGCGCAAACTGAAATCACCTTCGATCATCCGGCATCCGGTACTCAGTGGCGTGTTGCGGCAATGATTGTGAGACGATACGCAGCTAATGTTTGAATCTAAAGTATTTCTTCTATATTTCTGCAAAAACGATGTGTTCCTACTTAATGCATAGTCCAAGTTGACTATACCCGCCACAAATCAATAAAACATCTTAATGCCGCCGTTCTGTGATACGATTGCAACAGATGGAATTCCGAAACAACAACATAACGGACACACCCAAACATGCGTACGAAAAAGTAAATGCGAATCGGTTATTACGATGTAAACAGTGCCCACGGAACCAATGGCACACAGCCGGTACGGGTGAAGCCTGAACTGCCCTACCGATACGAATCGTTTCTTGTGCATGTTTTCGTCACAATTCGATACCGGTTTTCTCACGCCAAAAACTCATGTTCGATATACGGCCGTAAGCAATGGCTTCTTTTTGTGTTCCTGCGGCTCAGGCATGATGGAATGCTGTCTTTGCTTCAACGAATTCTTTTGTTATCTACCTCAACGGCCAACGTTGCATGCATGCTTCGGTTTCATTGTAGCCGCGAAACATCCAACGAATGATTACATTTTTTTCTTAAATAGTTACTTAAATTTAAATCAACTGCTCCCAATAAAACTCTGACAATCGCGTATGGGAAGAGGGGTTAACGCAAGCACCGGCTCCGGAGATAGCCGTGAAGAAAGTGAGAGAGAAAACCTGTTTTTAATTTAGTTATTATCGGTTACCGGCCTGATAGCATCTGCAGCAACAAACCACACGATGCAAATAACGCCAACTTTTTCCTACCGGACAACGACAGTAGAAATCTGTAGCTCCTCCGACATGTAGCGATCTATTATGTTTTCCCTTCTACTATTATTTTGGTGCCTAATTTTGGGTTGGCCCACTCTGTTTTGAACTATTTTTAAACAAAGAAAAGTACACATTGCAACGTTGTGCGATGACTTTCACTTGTGGGCGTGAGGTTCCTCCACAGCATGACAAAAACGTCATGTACGCATTCATAATTACCATGCCACACATAACAGCGGCTGTATGGAATGTTTGCCGTTCGCATTGCTGTGGCGCACACTATAAAAGGATCTTTAATTAGATCAATGCCAAGTATGTGTCAACCACAGCTCAATCTGTGAGCTGTTTCCAGAGGGAGGTAAGCAGACTTTGTGGCACATACTGAGGGGATAGCGATGTATGATTAATATAAAGACTATGAGACTTAACGGCTGCTGAGCGTTGCATATCTGCATAGTTTGAACACATAGCGGTCACTTAATGAATTACTATAAAAGCTGTACCCATTAAGCCCGTATAAAGTCCGTGTCGTAACACTTTTTACAAAACAGTTTAAGTATTCTACCTTCGCTTGGTGGTTCCATTTTATCCATTAAGTACATTTTACATTTACAAATTGTGTGCACCAGTGCAATGGCATCCTGCATGTACCAGACCATCAAAATCGCATATCATTCAATTACCGTTTTGTCTCATGGCTGGAAATTCATCCAAAATAATTAAATTATTGTCGGCAAATTGATTCATTTTCCATTAAGTGCACGAGCCGAACTTTTGCCGTGCTACATGTGTTCGAGCGCGTTGCATCGACGAGGGTGTGAGCTCTTCTCGGACAGACAGAGTACATCGATTGTGATATAATTTCGTTGCAAAGTTTCAAAATCGTTTAGTTGCTTCATGCGCATATTTATGCTTCACCAGCACCAACACAGATACTGGTAGGAAAGCATCCTGTCGATTACTTCCATCCATAAAATATGGAACTTTAGGCATGTTGTGGTCGGTTACTCGCAAATTTTCTGTTTTTCGTGGTTCTGTTGTCAGTGTATGTAGCAATACTGTGCGAAGCCTCTCGAAGGATAATATAGGCTCTCCGTACCCTACTCAGACTCAATCGACTCGATCTACGGCGTATCTCTCGAAATATCTGAGCTCGGGTATCCCAACCTCTCGGGAAGATGTGTGGTATGGCTAAATTGAGCATAGGGGGACAACCAGCGTCTGTTCTCCATGTCAGGGACGACTGGATGTCCCTTCTGTTCTGGCATCCTACGGGACTTTAAATAACTAGGATGCGTAGGCCCTTCGACGAGACGAGGGGTTGGTGGAGAGGCCGTTCAAGCTTTCGGCTGATCGTAAGGATTTGAGACCAGGAAGAACTAGCGGTGTCATACACCCAGTGTACAAAAAGGGCGAAACACTATGATAACTTCCAAGCCATCACAGTCCTGAATGCTGTCTATAAGATCCTGTCCCGAATGCTCTTCTGCACACTTGCGCACCTTTTCACAGATTTCGTCAAAAGCTACCAAACTAGATTTGTTGGAAGCAAATCGACCACCGACCAAAAATCTTTACTCTACGGCAGATCCTCCAGAAGTGCCGAGAGCACCAGATCCCTACGCACCAGCTGTTCGTTGACTTTAAGGCGGCCTACGATACCATAGATCGGACCGAACTCTGTAAGACCATGCAGCAGTACGGATTCCCAGGGATGCTGGTACGGCTGTTGAATCCTACTGGGGTCGGAGGCAAGGAGCGGACGCTCTTGTTTGCTGTGGACGCTATGGAAGGTGTCATGCGAACCGCGGGCTTGGACATCCGGGGCCCGATTTTCATCCGTTCTCTCCCTGCCGCTCTCGTGCCTCCTACGAGCTTCACAAACTCCTGCGGTTCAGAAGACACACGAAATACACGATATACCGCACACTGATACGTCCGGTAGTCCTCTACGTGTACGAGTCCTGGACTATACGGACGGAGGACGAAAAGGCACGAGCCATTTTCGAACGGCGGGTGCTAAAAAAAGTAATAAAAAATGATTATTCTCGAAGAAAAAACGAAAAAATGGCCAAATTCGGCCGTGTCACCATGTCCTCATTACCCCATTAACGACCCAGGCGCTTTTTTAACGGACGCCGCATGGCAAATTCAAATTTGCGCATAAATTCAAATTTTGTCGTTGTTGTTGGGAAAAAGACAGTTGCAGTTTTAGAACAGTATTCGTTCACCCAATTTAGAACAGTATTCGTGTTGCGTATTGCGCACAATCAGGCGCGATCGTGACGAAGCCATCGTCGATCGTGCTATGAAACATTTCGGAGCAACCGCCATTTTTCCAACAACAACGACGAAATTTAAATTTCTCGAGCAAATTTGAATTTTTAAGGCCGCGTCCGTTAAAAAAGCGCATTTTTTGTTAATTGGGCCACGAGGTACTTGGTTTTCGGATCCGTTTAGGCCGAATTTGGCTAGTTTTTTTCGTTTTTTCATCGAGAATGGCCATTTTTTAAACTATTCGAACGATCCAGCTACCGTGTGCCATCTGCGGGAATTGTTTGATTCTCATTAGCGTCACCTCCAGAGTCGAGCACGTCGCGAAGACATGGCCAGGTCGCCAATCCGACAGGATCGACTACACCTGATCCTGCCAATGAGCTCGCTGACGATCCTACTGGGGCATGGATGCGGCATCCTCATCGCCTGTCCCCGCCCACGTATCCTTCCAGCTTTTTTCTCCGAAATGTGAATACTGCGACCTTTACGTGGCTCACTGCACCATGTGCAGTGGTGGATTTTACACTTGTGGGGCACTAAGTTGACTAAGGCGGGGAAAAAATTGGAAGGCACCCACCTGATGCTGGGTGTCTGCATTACCAGAATGTGAGCTGCTCCACTCACCCCTTCAGAGCGGAACCGCTGCTGTCGCTGACTCGAAATGAGCCGTTACACACAAGACCGACAGAAGCTCTGTGTCCGTTGTGGGGCTGAGGGGCACAAGGCAAAGATTTGCCAGGCCCCGGTGAAGTATGCCATGTGCAGTGGGCCTCACCATATTGGCCACAATCAGTTTGCTCGGTCGGCCTCCTTTTCCACCTAACGCGAGTTGTTGACTCGAAGCCTTTGACGGGGGCGTGGAGCTGCTCATGGTGGAGCAGCTGAACTTGCGTGTGCTGAACCGGGGCAACACACCGATATCCTGCATCTGCGATAGCTGCATCTGAGAATCGATACGTTGTGTTTTCCGTTGGACCAGCGACATAGGCGAGCGTCGATGGATACCAAAACCAGCGACAGCAGCCGCAAAAGCAGTCGCTACACCAACAGCAACAGAGCAGCTCTACCAGAGCAACTCTACCTCGCAGGCTGGTTCCTCACGCTGGCAGAAGGTGGAAGACCACGCAGTTTTCGGTGCCATCGTTCTTGGAGGCGCTACACACAATGAACTTGGTTGCACTGATCGCCGTGAGGGTACGATCGCAGCCATGCCTGCGACGAGACGATGCAGCGGGTCACTCGGTTGCATCACAACCCCTTTTTGGTGGTCTCCCCTCTCGGCCCGCTCCAGACATCTGACCTGTAGGAACGCATTGTAGTAGCTGCAAATCACCGCACCGCCGCTGAGCCCAATGGCGCAATCAGAGCCAGTAAACGGGACATCCTGGAGCGCATTGTATCCGATCTTTTTCCTGAGCTTCCGCCATACGAGTAGCCGGAGCTGCCCAAGGCGGAAACAGACCCAGCAGCAACACTATCTGTTATGGAACTGGTCACAATCGTCTTAATCGCAACGAGGCGCAAAGAGGTCTTTCGTGACTTGTACCAGGACTGTCTCACCGTGCTGTACCTCCGCTGCACTGGAAGAGACAGCGCCTGGTGCTTCTTCTGAAGTAAGGAAAGCCTCCGACCCGTTTGCATGCTCGACGCAAGGTACCCGAGTGCCCCATCTTGAACCGCCTCAATGCCTCCAAGAGCCATCCGCGCCGAGACACTCAACCGTGAATGCCACCCAGCGAGTTGTTGTGGCTGGCCGCAACCGGAGCAAACGTTCCTGCTCGTCGTAGCGTTAGGCGACAAAACCGCGGTCAATCACCAGCGCGCTGCTGACGAAGGGAGCCCCGGCCTATCTTCGACGCACACTTCGGAGCTACTTTGAAGATCGGCAGCTGTACTTTGACACCAGTGAAGGCCCTGTCGTACGGCACGTTGCCACCGGAGTTCCACAGGGGTCAATCACAGGGTCATGTACGACCGAATTGTGGACGTACAGCACCCACCCTGACGTTGAAATCATCCGGCACGCCGACGATCTGCCTCTGTTGATTCCCAGCATCATTGCAAACACCACTGAAGAGGCCGTGGACCGGATTCAGCAATAGATGGAACAACATCAGCATGTGATTGGCCCCAACCGTAGTTATTGTAAGTTCCGAAAAAGTTTACGCTGTATGTGGTTCGTAACATTCCTACACGATTAAACCGTTTCTGTGCGAGAGCCTGCACTGAGTGGACGATTGCTTTAATTGATACACAAATATTAGGGATGAATATATGTAGTAGGGTTTTTACATCTACAACGATTACCTCGAAACAACGATGACGAACAAACAGCCTTCAAATTATAAGTTGTTTAAAATATTTTAACGAAACCATTTATCCAAATGCAGCTGGAAAACAGCAACCGAACATAGATTCATAATGATTTTACCAGATTTTATGCCATATTTACCAGTTCAATGCCTACCTCTCAATTATACGACACGGGAAGCAAATCGAACAAATCATTTTAAGCTAATCAGAGCGAACATAACATAAGCAACAACTGCTAGGATATTCAGCCACCCACAAACGCTCTACTTACAACCACACACTCCAATGTAAGGATATTTATCGACCGCTTGCATAAACTTCCTTCGTAATCCTTATCGAGTTCGTGTACAGTGTGTTATGCCCTCCATAACCTTCGTCTAGCTTCACATTACTCCAGCTATCCGGTGTGGTTAGGTTCGTAATTAAAAAAATCCTTCCCCAACATTCTACTGTACCTCCAATTCAATCACCAGCGTTGCTGCGGCAAGCGAATGGTAGATTGATGGTGCTATCACCTGCAGCTATGTTTAAGAAAATCTCATTTCTCTAACTCAATTCCGAACCAGCGCCACATCGACACGTAAAACAAACAACTTTCGTCACCGAAAAGCCGAAGGCGATTAATTCCACCGTTATTTACTCGATTCATTGACACCCCCTATGACAGCGGTGAAGGTTTTCTCCGCCCTGCCAGCAAATACGACTGAAAATCTTCGCATTTTCCGTGCAGTTTCCCCAGCGGTAGGGGCAAAGCGAATAAGCGCTGGTGCGAATAAACTTAATCCACTCGATGCGCTCTATTGGATCAACCGGGAAAATAGATTTTTCCTTCCAGCCCGCCGGCAGCGAGTCATTGCGCCAAATTCAATCTGGCCATCGATGATAGTTCTGTTTGGAACTTGTTTTGCTGGAAAACGGTACGAAAACCGATGACTCATACAACAAGAAGACTGGTTTTTACCTTCTTTGTACAATATATTCTTTTTAACGAAGAGTTCCTTGAGAAGAAAAACATAGCCCTGCTTTTGTAAACACAATATTCTTAGCTAACGCGTTTGTGATAATGCTGCAACAGATATGTGAATCATGTACTTGTTTAAAAATAAAAAATGATACATTTTGTAGATTTTTAAACATTAAATAAAAACATCGCATGACAACGATGAGCAGCGGTTGAACACAACACTAAAAACAACTAAAACAAAGCAACTTTTTCACTTTTTCACCAATTCTGGAGAAGTGATGCGAGAATACGAGATTGTGGTTCGCAGCTTTCCAAATTTATGCTTCCGCAATCTTCAATTTGGATATTACATCCATCTTTCGGTGTAGGCTTTTCTTTCACCCATTGTGCTGATGTGAGATGTTTTTCTTTCATATTATTTTCTTTTAATAAAAACTAATGGAACGGAATGCACGAAATGGCTATGGTTTTTGGAGGACTATGCCTTCCCGTAGTTTTTTGCATTCTTTTAATTTATTTGTTCTATTTCAAAAGTCCTCAGAGCGGGTGTTTTTTTTCATTTACTGGGTGATTTTGCGATTATGTTTTTTTCATATTATTTCAATAAAACTTTCACAGACTAGAGAAAAAACTCAGTTTGTCTAGATCCTTTTCTGTCCGCCCAAAAAGGCATTAATTGCGAGTAAAAAACATGTAAAAAAGCTCACAACATTGTAGTGATGAAAGCTTTAAACAGACTGGTATGCATGTCTGGAACCGCATTTGTTTCTATACATATGATTAATTGAAAGTAATTTGTTTGTAATGTACATTTAAAAATGTTTAAGTAAGTTAAAAAAGATATGTAGCGGTGTTCGTTGCACACTACATGACCAGTAAAAAATCCTATCCGGAGTAAGAACGTAAGTTTTTAATATAAATGTGTGTGAACTAAGTTATCAGCCTGTTGATGTCTTTACATGTTAGTTTTTGAAATTACCTTTTGGTATTTGAACATAAGATTTTGTTCAATTGAAAAGAGGTTATGTGTTATAAGGCTGACATTTTTTAAGATTGCAAATGCAACTTTATGCAACGTGAATGAAAAAAAAACAGCGAGTTGCGAACATGTGTCATGTCATAGCTGAAAAATAACCTGTGATCTGCTATTCATGGAATCTCTCAGCTAAACGGAACGATATCAACATTTAAAACTGAGCCGCCGTGCGACATTCAAAAGAAACTCTCCCCCCAAACCTCACCTCGATTCATTTGTTTGGATCGGAAAAGGTCGTATGAGTGCATTTTGTTAAAATAAGACTACCGAAATGCGTTGATGCATTTTTTAATCCGGAACTTCTTTTGAATAAAGAAAGCCAAACTAATGCTATTTGAATGGCAACGGTATCCCAACATTAAGATATTAACATCGGAAATATTCTTATATTGCATGTAGCTAACAACTCAAGAATAATAAAAAATTATCATCATGTGCTTCACGGAATGAGTGCTCCAATCACGATTCCCAAACGCAGAAAGAAGGACGAAACGTGTTCCCTTTTCTTGAGCAGCGAGTGCATTTGATAGCTTTTCAACTATTTCTGACTGACTGGTCTGACTCGGCAATGTGCGAGATCAAGCTGCCGTCCCAGCTGCATGCCTTTGCCGACGACAACATTTGCCATCACTCACCGTGGAAAGTGCATAAAAGATCAAAGGGACTTTTGAGCGCCTTTCAAACTCATCATCCGCCGGTTCTTTCTGCATTAGATGCAGCTACTAGGCTCCATCAGGATGTAGCACAATGTGCAACATCCGCTACCATCAACCTAGATATAAATGGTCCATCGAGACTCGCAGCTTCAAAAACATCATTCACCCTTGGTACTGACGATAACATGCCAAGCGCATCATGCGCATACTACACTCACACTCACACAGGAGGAGGTGAATTATACACTTTTGTTCTTTGACTTCAACGCTTCGGAGCATGGGAGATTTTTACATCCTTTCAAGTTACGGCTCTTCGCGATGCGCGATAAAGGACATCCATTTCTTCAAACCACCAGTCTTCAAACAGTTTGCACAACAATAAAGAAATGAGGATTCCTTAGGCATCCCGCCAAATGAAGCTTTTCAGTAGGCTTGTCAATTTGATATGATTGCGGAACCTGTAGTAACTTCGTATATATACCGCTGTTGAAGTATGTATTTAGTTGAAATTGAAACTTTAGGTACGACAGAAATTACTCATTCTGCCTTTGAACATTGCGAGTATGGAACTGGAAGACAGGTGTATTCTATTGCTCTAATTGTTTAACACTATTAATAATAAAGGTACTTGTCATGTGCCTATACCTATAAGACTTTTTTTAGACCTATACCAATGAGACTAAGGGCACCTGTTCCACACGACAGGACCGGATATCAAATCTCATACCCCTGTAGCGATAAAAATGATTCTAGCAAGCCACAAGTAGCCACCATGACCTAAGAGGTCGTTAAGTCAAGAAGATATGACTTTTTTAAATATTATTGCCACACTAGAATTTTGACTTAAATTGAAACTTAAAGCCAAAAAAATTAAACTCAGCTAACTGCATAGTTTTTAAACTACAGAAACGTTATATATTTTGATTTGATTACTCTACTATTTATAAAGTAAGAAATAAGCTTCCTGAAATCAAACAAACTATTCATGCTTGCAGTAACATCAATCAGTTTTCATTAAAGCTACCAGCTAAGCCAGTGACCACCTAGCGGAGCAAGAAGTTTGTTATGCATCGACTTCAAATTAATGATCATTCAATGGGGCGAACGAAAGTTTCTGGGTCGATGTTCTTTACTTGCCTTCCATCTGAATTGATTATTCGTTAGCAAACGTCACGAATCACGCATACGGTGGTCTGTATTAATTTCGTTCAGCAAGAGAGACCATCAATCATTTCCCACTAGTAATGCTTATTGTCATTGGTGTTGGAACAATATAGTAACTCTGCTCGGTGCTGTGTAGCTCTATATCAGACAGGGGAAAAAATATGCAATGCTAAACATTTTGTTGCGGCAAATTACAGACAAATTAAAAAACGCTGGCCCTAGCACACTAGCCAGCGGGCAATACTTCTGTTCCATATTACAGGAACCCACATTCGTCAGTTTGTTTTGCCGTCGACCAAAATATTTCTCACTTGTTGACACCGGTACGTGTTTGTTTGCGTAAGCATTTCGGAGATGCACAATTCATAATCTGAAGAGTCCCAGAAAATACGGAGACCAGTCAGTAGCACCTACGCTTTGTATGCTAAGTTATTTTTCCAAGTTCTTTGAATCTATCGCACCTGTTCCAGTCAACACCGAACGAAGGCCCGTGTAGCTCGATTTATTATTTGTCCGACAACCACTGTCATTACTATTCAAGCAATACGCACGGAACAGAAATATGTGCGTACGATTGCCTGCCCTGTCCTGTCATGGCCGCTTTTGTCGACTTTTCCCATTGTCATGCACCTTAAAATTAAATCATGAATATTGATGAACCAAAGTGTTTAGCCGTCTTGTGACTATTTTCTATGCTCATTATGCGCTAAGCGTAAGTCTGGTCGTGATGTGATTCGAGCTTTGAACAATATGTCTTCTATTTCGTGCCTATGATGGCATTCCACTCTTTTTTTTCTAGCTGTCTATTTTTCATCCTAATCGGTTTAAATCATTCATAAATGTAATGAAGTTATGTAAGCTATTGTTAACAAGCTGTACGAACGTAAGCCACACAAATGAAAAACTTATGCTTGTGAGGTCCGTAAACTGTCAAACTTTTCAGGCAAGTTGTATGTTGCACCCACACGCCGCACAAACAATCGAAACATTAGAGATTAATTAGGATTAATGAAATAAAATTTCTTCTCTTGATACTCAATACCACAAATCACACATAATGGAATGTTTAATCCAATAAGGTATGTAACACAGTACAAGGTAATTACCTGGAAAGTTCTGGATTAAAAAATAGCGCCAACAAGCCTGCGCCTAGAAGCCTTGTTTCTTATGTCGGCATGATGAAAAGAAACACCGACAAAGCTGATAGCTGGTGGTGATGAAATAAGCCGAGTCCATATTGTGAGCCGGTCACACCTTTCAAATGTGTAATTATAAACCTACCGATTTACTAGAATGCTAAGCCATGTTGGCCCAGTATCTCACTCTAATTGTTCCTCAAACCCAACAAATATGTATACGTTGCTCTGGGTTAGCTTGCGTAACTTGAATTAGCTTTGGTGACAACATTTCGCGGCCATTTTGTCCCTGCCCCAGAGGACTCGCAGCAAAAATCGTCACTTCCTACGAGTTTTCCCACACGATACTCGTCTCCACAGTGAGGCTAGCAAGGTATGAACATCCGATGCATAAATTAATAACTGTGTATGAATTATTTTGAATCCTACCGGTGGGATCCGATGACGGTTATCATGTAGGAAGATCAGAAGCATCTTTTAAAATATAAGCCACCGGTAGAAACAAATATTGGACCTCAAAAACTGCTTCCAACATCGGAGATTTCTCGTATTAGAAAACATGATCGAACAAAACCGATAACATTAGGCCCAGCAGGGGCTTTTGTGTTCCTGGTAGGTGGTTGCTAGAGAGGTATCTATCAAAACAGTGCTACGATTCTTGGAGCGTTTTCTTGTGACCCGCAAGTAGGCTCATGTTTCTAGAAAAGTTAATAACCATTAAACTTCCAATGTTATGGGTGCCTTTCGATCGCTGGTAAGCTTATTATTTATTTATGCACCATATTAACGATTGTCTCTGTACAAATCTAATAATTTGCATAGATTTTTTGTTCATAGTTAGTGCACCTTCGGATGCATAATAAACATTTTTCTTCGTATCATACACAACACGGATGCGCGCGGATGTTGCAAAAACAAATTCCCCTACAATATTGACCTAAAATTTAAACCAACACCAGGCTTATACAACCACTAACGTCAATTTTAACACTATTTTTACGGTCATCTTAACAAGGAATCTGAAATGATGATACTGGATCGACGGAATAGGCACACGCAGAAAGAGGTGACAAAAAAGTGTGTGAAATCAATACACATTCGTAGCCATTCTACCTACCTTAACATCATTGTAGCTTGTTTGGACGATTATAGCGTCGTGTGATAGTCAGGCATCGGATATCCTCTGTCATAAATCAGATAAACATCGACTCACACGTAACATTAACCGTTTTATTAGTCATGAAACACGCGGATTCACAGCCAGCCTTTAAACAGAAAGTTCAGCGCGATGGATGGTGGTTTTGCTGTAGAAATCTGATCAAATGTGAGGAGGCCCGATAATTTCATTCCAACATTATAACTGCTTGATCAGACCGGTATGGCTGAATCAGTGGTATACGTGTTTAAATAAATGTATTTCTGTTTTTTTTTTTTAAATGAATGCCATTCGGTCGTTTTGTCACACGAAAACAGCACAGCGACAGAAATCGAGACAAGAGAGATTCAAAATCACAACATAATGAAGAATTTCGTCAAGCGGCAGGAGGTCTTCGATTATGATTTCAATCGAGACTCGAAAAGCTAAAGGAATTGGGAATGCCTCACCCTTGTTAATGTTGGACTTGCACTGAAATGTTTCTACTCTTGTGAAGGAAGTAGATTTTGGATTTGGTTTGTTAAGTGTACGATGAGTTTGTCTCATTCAAATGAGCGATACATCCTCCGAATGTTGATTTCTACATTCTACAGATGACCTCAAAGAGGTTCATGCTCAATGACTATTCCACTCAAATAACATTTTTATTTTCTTGATTTGGATTTATTTTTAAAAACCGGAAGTTGGTCAAAATAGCGAAGATAACAAGTTATTTTCCATAATCTGATATGTATATTTCAGTATTATTCAGGCCATTCGCCGATCAATTGGCTCAATTACTCAAAGTTGACGACTGTATGTAAACAAAAAGTTAAAGTAATAAGTAAGACTTAAAACAATCATGAGCAGAATAATATCTACCCAGACGTCCAACCATAATCCTAACAAAAAATATTTTTTAAATCCAAACCTACATCTTTACAATCACGTATTTGTACGCGTTGACAACGTTAGACCGTCCCTCACACCTCCTTACGACGGGCCATATAAAGTTCTCAAAAAAGGAAAAAAGACGTACACAGTGGAAGTACACACAGTACTTATCTCATGATTTCTATTCTATTCTATATTCTTCTATATTCTATATTCTATTTCTATTCTATTTCCATTCTTTCCGGGTGTCAACGAAAACTTCACTGCTACCTTCTGTATGCTGACGACTAAATACCAAAAACTCCTAATTCAGATATTTGGATTAACTTCTAAGTTTCATTATAACAGCATTGTTATTCGCACGAATGTAGCATTACGCTTATTATTTAAATCGGATGACATTCACTATTTAAAATCTCTATGTCGTTCGTCAGTTATTTGATTTTTAGAGCACAGTTTATTCGCTATTAACGCCCCACTCAGAGGCATGGTCCGGCGATTTAACTTACACGTGGCTTGATTTTCCAATGTTCATGTCCCAAGTTGTTTTCCTTTTCGTATAAAGTTTATAATGTAAGTCAACCGTTAAGAGTTTTTCCATAGTTGTAATACTCTTATAGTTGCTGCTTTCAAATAAAAGTGTACATCGCTTAGAACAATGCTTATGTCCAATAGATGTCATCTATTAGTTTCTGTAAATGTAACAATATATTCACTAAACAGAACTTTAGTAACAAATTTCAAACTCATTTTCCCGAGACCACCCGCTTAGAAGTCGCGATTTGTTGCTAGTTATGTCGGAATTTTTGATCATTTACCTATTTGAGCAAGGGCCCCAACGGTGACAAACAATTGTACCGTGTATGCGATTCGGGAGGCTGTGAAACTACTGTTTGAGGTAGCGGCAAACGATAACACACATCAAATAAAGCGGCTTCATTTCTCCCACTAGATAAATCGTTGTGTTTATTTTAAACAAAAAAAACTAACTCGCTCTCGTGTCGCCAATGCGCTACACTGTTTGGGGTTTTGTCAACAAAACACTCTCTACAAACAACTTGTAGCATTTCGGGTGAGGTTGACAAAATTTTACGCTGCACTTGCGCCCACAAGCAAGAGTTTTGACACCACATTAGTGTTTTGCCATAATCAGTTTTTTTGAAACCTGTCACAGGAAATGGAGAATAAATTTTAAATAGATACAACATATTCAGTAGGAAGGATCAAGGAGAATCCAAAGAGAAAAAGGAACTCCATAATGACTCTTTTGTTGTTCAAGCTTAGTGGATGAAAGTCCCGTTTATAAACAACATCCACATACATTTACACGGGCAAATGAGCTTCGAGCAGTTCAACGCGAAAAAAAACTACCGCCTGAACGCTGTTATCACCATACAAACAATCTCCTGTCGCGGAAGCACTTCAACCGGCTAATTTGAAAAAGACCACATCGTATGCCCTACACACCCCAGAACGCCATGATGCACCGGTAGAAAAGAGCTAATGTGTGCTGAGGTATTGCTCCCTACAGCATCCCCAACACAATCGGTAGTGCTTTGTATTGCTTTATATCTTCCGGCTAGATGAATTTCGTTTTATCTCGTGCGGTCCTACGCTTCAAAGGAGGCGGATGGTTTTATTCTCGTCAAATGCACTCTCAATTCTAGATTCACCAACCAACGCTGCGCTATGTTCTATGATCTTGTTGAAGCCGCGCTTCAAAGCTCTTGTGCTGCGCAAATATATATCTCTACCTTCGTCGCCACCTCGCGGAATGTGTGTATATTTGTTTTGTAACACAAACCGGCTGAACGTGTTGAATCACGGTAAAAACAGCGTAACATTGCGCGACGCAATCACGCACCATTGTGTATGCAACGTCGTTTTATCTTCGTAGCACTCCACCTCCGCTAAAGAACATTCATGTAAACTTGCAGTTAATTATGAACCGTTTCACTTTCTCTACAAGAAGCCGCTACCGCTTGTTGTGAAGGACTCCACTCCATACCAAGCAAAGATAAGATGATAACAAATTTTAAACACACCAATGCATCAAAGCGAAATACGCCGCCATTGATGTAAATGTGTATTGTTTTGTTATCAAACGAAATCAGCTTTGTGAAAAAAAAATCAACTTTTATAAAAAAAACGAATCTGACGCAGCTTCACGCTAAGCATAAAAAAATTGTGCGTAAACTCTCGCCGGAAGCACAAAAACAAAATAAATTTAAATATCCATATGATCGAGTGCTGACAGCGATTGAAATCGTAAATCGATCGGCAAACGCGCTGGTATGTTTAATGCGATCAAGCGCCTTGATTTATTGCTCTCATTACAAGCACAGCAGCAGATGGACATCCGTGAAAAGGTCAAAACTTTTGCTTTTTGTAAAGCAAGCAACATACATTTTATGTTTTAAATAATACATACATTTGTCCACATAAATAACTAAACAGTACGTCAACAATCCTCGAATGTATCCTTCAATAGCCTGATGAAGTGGTTTTTTGCCAAACATAAAATTAATATCTCCCAGTATCCGACTTAAATTACAACCCACATGTACCTCTCAACCTGGGAAATCAATACAACCAAGTCCATGGCTACCATGCAAAACGATAGCTTCTATTCTCGATACAATCGGTAATCGACATCTTTACGGAATTACTGTTTAGCATCGTCGATATCGTTCACACGGTAAATATTTACATTAATTCACAACATAGAATCACTAAATAATGTTTATACAGTTAATTACCGAATTTATTGCTTGTTTACCAATCGACTAGACACATCGTAGCCTTCCGCAGCTGTAGGAAAAGGTTAGCGTCCTGCGTTTCCTTTTGTGTGCGGCCAAATTCCATTCAAATCGAGCGTTGCATCGGAAGATTATGGCCGACATAACACACAGCCTCCGTTGTAGCACAAGCACACGCATTCACCGTTCCAATGTTCCAAATTAATTTATATACATCCGGTCTTTGTCATCGAGTTTAGCGCAAAAAGAAAACTTTTCGTGTACATTTTTAAACCAATGAAGATGAATTCGGTTCAGTGAAAATGTTATAATTTCCTTTTCACAAAACAATTTCAAAACAATGGATTTCGAAGAACGGCATAACTGGAGTTTATCATTTGCTCAATGCATTTACTTACCTGCATGCGTGTGCAGCTGGCCACAGTGCCACAGAAGAATATACCTTCTCGAAATATCCTTATTTCCTAATTCTCACCTTTCTGCTCGGTGGGTTTCAATAATTGTGTCCTTTCTTTCCAATTCAGGCCCGGCATGCTCTGCGGGACAAAATGAAAACAAATATTTTGACGTGCTTAAATGTCCGTGTGGTCCGTGGGGTGACCACCATCATTCGTGCTGTTTATTTTTCCTGCTGTTACAGAATTTAATCTTTTGCTTCTTTAAAAAAATCCTTCGTACCCACAATGGGCGATCTTTTTCGGTGGAAACAGGGAGTGAAATAATAATAATAGCTTAAGACGATTGCAAAAGTGCATTCGGTTGAGAAATAGGAAAATAACTCTGTCGAGAATACATTACATTGGCGTCACATATCCCATGCATGCATCGTTCGTCCTTCATCGTTTGTTACCCGCTGTATTTTTTTATTCTTCTTTCTACCGTTTTCTTAACCTATGCAACAACAAAGATGCATTCTCCATTGTAGGGTTAAATTTTGTTACAAAACCTCCGGAAAACATACCCAACGGATTGAAACAACAATTTTTACACATTTCTATTTTGTTCTCGTCTTTTTTCTTTCTTTCTGAGCAACGACTTCCTTTAATACTTCCTGTAAGAGTGCTCCGAATTTTTGTTGATTTCAAAATCACACTTTAAAACTATTTTTCCTTTCCTCTAAATATCCTTAAACACTCTTATTATCTTTTTATACTAAATTTCCAAGCAATAATGATCACATTAAACGGAACGAATGTGTACCAACAACTACACACGCTATGTGTTCTTGATAATGCTTACCAATCCCATTGCTATTCTTCTGTTCCTCGACCGCTCCAAACCTTTCAGGCGAATAATACATTTTTCATTCACAGCATAATTAACGGAAATTGGCAGCCAGTCACAGCATGATTTGATACCCTACTCCGGATAATCGAATCACTTGAACGTTCGCTAATGCAGCAAGAATTCCAGGTTTTCCTGTAAACTTCCGTTTGTATACGTCTGGTTGCCTCCATTTTACATTCCATTGAAATGCAATCATTTTTCCCGGTATGCAGGCGTGCGCTGGAAAGGAAATCGCTTTGCTGTCGATTTATTTATTTCTTTAAATCCTTCCTTCCCCTGGTAGTCGGGAAGTTAGATCGCTATCGCCATTCAGTACGCAGGATATGTGAAACATTTAACACCTCTGTTCAATTCTCCTCAGTAATGTATTTCCATGGGACTATTTCATTGTTGCAAATACAGTAAAAGGTATTCGAATAGTAGCATTCCTAGCACATATCTTTTACACAAATATCATTCGTACTTGTGTTGAGAAAAACGTATTTTGCATCAGGTGTAGCAGTTGTATTAAAAAAAATATTTTTTCCATTTGGCATCAAGAAACGTTCGGTTTATGTTCGAAAAGTAATAAAAAAATATTTTACTCTTGCTTTTTACTTCAAACATCACACCTATCGAAGTAGGTTCCATGCGCTTGTCCTCAAACATATTACGAAAACATGTTCAATATCTGAGTATCGTTAAAACAGCGTTCAATTCATTTGATTCGCATTTCCAACACCTTTCCTACCGACGCTGCGTGCGTAACATTGCAGTTTTATGCACGAGTGGCGAATTATTAATGAAGTGCTTAAGGAAGGAACCGGTTTTTGAACAACTGACTCGTTTCAGTAAGGCTCAGTGTGTCGTTCAATAACATTATTATCTTATTGCTTGTATAATTGTACACCTCGAGTGTACAGTGAGCCAGTGCACTACACTTTGCCATTATTATTGGTGAGTATTGTGGAATGTTTTAAATCTTCGTTATAACCACAGATATTTATTGTTATAAGCTTATTTTATTATGATAAGCTAGCATCTGGGTCATGATACACGAATGAAGATATTAGTAAATAACCAAATTATTTAGTTCTCATTTGTAATTACACATTAATTGTTTTATTTTAAAGTTTAAAATTCAATTTTATGTTCAATGTTATGTTATGTCTCGAAGACTTATAAAGCTTATATTTCGTTAGCACCAACTAAACTACTAACTAACAAACATATGTGATTTTTGTAAAACAAAAATGTATTAACAGAGTTATGCAATAATTCTCTAAATAACGAATATCTGCCCGATTTAAGGTTTATAACGAGAAGAAAATCGTAAAAAAAATCTGAGAAATCGCTTTTCCTGATAATGGACGTGACAATTTAGGCACATTGATCATAAACTATGTAAATGTCAAATCATAAGTCGCCCGTGTTTTCTCATCATTCAGAAACACTAGTGACACGTTCTTCCTGTAACACCTCATGATGTGGAACAGAACATTAAAATCCGTCACCATCATAAAACGATAACTAATTCCCAAAACAACGCATGTAAATCAGTTCATGCCACTTGCTAGTCCGGTCTACCTTTCCTACATACGGATTTATTTGTGGGCACACTTTGCATTTCTATCGACCTTCTTCCCGCAACACCAGAGTACAAAATTTATAGACAGTGCATGTTTTGACATGGCACGAAATTCATATCTCAAACCACCAAATCCACCGATATCCAGTAGCAATTACCGGCTTAAGTCTATGCTTCCGAGGCTCATCATTTTTTCTGCCCTAATCCCACCTGAACTTTCACCAATCCCTCGTTGAGAGTTCGTCCGTTTTCACACACGGTTATTAAGGGAGTCTCTCATTAGAAATAACAGACAGGCATGCACTGTTGCGAGTTTTTCACACCAAGAATCATGAGACGGTGGACAAAATTAAGGCCATAAATAACAAGGCAGCTTGAACGTACCAAAACACATCCGATGCAGTTTATTCCCCCACATTGCTTACTTTTTCGGTGAAAGAAAATTCGATGCTTGAGTCAAAACATAAATTTCACTTGGAACTTGGTAGAATAGACACATTGGCAGCCGCCATAACATAGGGACCCGATTTCAATCAATTTCTTAAAAATCATTTTACTAAAAATAACGAACAAACTTATTAGACTTTTTATATTATATTATTTAAAAATATTATTGTTTCATTTGTATTTCTCTGAACCCGAGCATTTGATTGCTCTATTTTATTCAGAAAATAGACCATCCGAAATTAATTTTCCGTCACTAGTAGCTTAATAAATAATTTACCATGCCCCGTTAACATTCGGCCTAGCTCAACCCTCTTTATTAGATAATCTTTGTTCAATCGGCTATAAATATCATTTTACGGCTTTTCGCCCCTGCGAAACGGTAAGTGATTTCATGGCGTAATAAAACAGTAATTTGCTGCCAAACTACTCAATGTTCAACTGCGAAGAACAAATACAATTCTTCTACATCTTTAAATACTTTTAGCCAAAAAAAACCGTACAAGAATTATAAGTATATGGTGTAACTTGAGAACACCTGTGAGTATCTACGCTTGTACGTGAACACTAAATGCAGAATCCATTCCATACATTCCATTCACGCCCTGTCTCGCCCTGTACCGATAGTCAAAAATCGTTCCCAAAGGACTCTTTCCAACTCCAACAATTGCATCGTGCCAGCTCGGTACAAGAATACTGCCGGTGCGTTTTTCGGTATACGGCCGTTAAATCGGGAAACTCTGCTTCGTCATTATTAATACGTCTACCGAATAACACGCGCCGAAGGGCGCATTCTGCCGAACAAGGGGACGAACCGTATCAAGAGCACTTGACGATTATGCGACGCGCATCGCGGGTGGTAAATTTACGCTATGGTTTTGAATTTTACGACTGTGGTCCACCCCTGTGTTTAGGGCGTCAATGTCAAGAACCGCACCGTGGTTCCATTTCCATTCTTCGGACATCGACAACATCGAGCATGCACGTTACATACAGCGGTACACATCCCGGGAAGGCTGAAGCAACTGGTGCACAAGCTGATATAAATCAGTGGCGTTTATTATTTGCAGGTCACCGTCCGTTCCCTTTGCATCCCATCAGATTGGAGGAGGTTTACGATGCTATAAAAGCTTGTCACAACAGTGCTTCCCTGTTTCTACCACAATTCTACACACCAGAAATCGTTGCGTATGTTTTGGAGTGTATTTTGCCACTGCCATAGTTGCCCCGTAGTTGGTGTGCCTAATCAGAAATACAGTGATAATTTGTAATAATCGTTAATTGCTATCATGGCAACAAAGCTGTAACCAATCGGTGACCAATTACACAGTAACCTCAAATAAAACTAAGGTAAGCAGAACCAACAAACTCATTCCAATATTCAAATCTTGCGCCGTGTGACGTTTAGTCCGCTCAGCAAAGTTCTTTTCTATTCATGCAGCAGTTGGGAAGATGCCTGCTGATAGCTGGTGAGTTTCTTTCATCAATTGAAAATACTTTACACCTTCACACAGTGGCACGGATGAAGCGTGAAACAGCTTGTCAAACAACGCGACAGATCTGTCGAGACTCTGTCGATCCGAAGGCGTAATGCAAGGAAATGTTGCTCCAATCAACTAATCGCAACATGTAAAACAGCCTAAACGTGCAACCAAAGCAGAGCATTTGTATGTTTTTGTTTTGTTTGCTTCCCAACCAAACCATAATTTGTACGGGAGACACCGGATACCGGTGACTAGGTAGGTTGGACAGTTCGTAAACTAAACTGGTAACCGGTCCCACCAAATCCAGCCATCGGTTATCTCGCGTCGAAGATCTCACAGAACATCGTGTTTGTGACCAATTACCTCTACCGGTTGGGTTATTCAAGATTAACGCTATGAATATCCATCGGAATATTTGATTGTCTTCGTTTAAGCTTCTATCGTTCGGTGTCATAGCTTGACAGGTTTTTTATCTTGGTTTTTTAGCTTAAAATTTCCTATATGTTCCTACCACTTCGTTACACCAGCACCTTACATCGGTATTCCAATTAGGAGTCAAATTTCAACTGCATGAGAATCGAAGCAAATGAGATGTTTTCAAATTACTACATTTTTTTATTTATGATTCAATATGAAACAATATTTTTATAAGAAAAAAAAATAATGCATCGTTCCATATTCACGTTTTCTTGTTTTTCTATATGATAACTAAAATAGAGTCGATCCTTTTCTAATTCCTTCTGCCTGCTCTATAGTCGCAATGCTATTTTTATATAAAAATTTTGAAAGCACCGGATCCACAACTGCCCAGAGACAGAGAGAGTAACTGGAACTCTGTTATCGATTTTCTACCAAACAGATGGTCTCAGCTGAAGTAGCCACACTTTGGTTAGATTCCAACCAGATGACCAGCCGGTAGCTTAAACCAGGTCCGATGGCACTCCACGCACAAGTACCGTAGTCCACTATGCCGGCAATTATTGGAATTGGCAAGCGTAATTGGCTGTATTTACGAAACGTTTATTCAAAATTAATCATCATAATTATCAATTTCCTTAACTTACCTTTACCACGTTCCCAAACCACCGAACCTGAAGTCACTTTTCGATGGACTGCTTAACAAGTTGGCAGGCATATGCTCGATCGATCTTCAACGCGCCTATACGAACAGTCAAGGCTTTTCGGAGTTGTTTTTTTTCTCTCTCTCTTTCTCTCTCTCCTCCTCCTATCCCGTAACTCTAGATTATGCGCGTTTGTTTGTTTTTCATTCAAAGCAAAGCCTTCAACAAGTCAAAACCTTCCAGCCGCTGCAAAAGGCGAAGAAAGTTTGCCGAACAATCCGAAAACGGAATGCTCGAAATAGCCCACGGAATCCTCGAAAAGATGCGAAGCCTAGGTTGTCAGAAGCCCTGGACGTACGGTTTTTGGCGCAGCTCGGTCGTCCCCGCTTGCATTCGATTTCTATTATGCCTTCCATGCCTAATTTACACCTATTACACCCTTTCCGGACGCACGCCACGCACTTCGTTGGCCAACCGAGTTTGGCCTGACTGGCCGTTGACTACCGAAAACTGCTCCGTGCGCTTCCCTCCAGCCGTAACATGCGTAAGCTAAACATACGAAATTATTTTAATAATGTAATTATCTTGTTTAGATTTCGGACCCATCTTTCCCAATTTTCTTCTTCACTCCGTTTGCTGCCCCGGAACGTCGTTGAGCTTTCGTCGCCTTCCTGCCTCGAGGGAATGTGGTTCGTGTTCATCTTTATTTGAGGCCTCTCGTGAATACCTTTTGTAGTCGCGTTAAGCTTTAACTCTACCTACCACGTACGACCGTAGGCAAGATGGTACGTCGTTGCCGTACCTGCTGTCCATCATCACTCGAACTCCACTCGAATCTGGCAAAGATTTCATTGTGATCTTCCAAGCAACCATGTGTAGGACGGAGTCAAATAAACTCCTTGTCCACGGTCGAAAAAAGCGTGCTGCTGGATCCGCGCATAAGTGTGTGGTTTTTATTTGACTTTGTTCCATTTTGTAACAACCCACGAACCGAAACTATTACACCGATTAAGGGATTCGATTATTGAATTTAATGAGGCAGTTCGTTTTTTTTCTTGCTACAAACTACAGGAAGATTTATACATCAATTCCAGAAGAACGGTATTGAATCGTCCATTGTGTCAATTTAATTTGCACAATTCGCTAAAAACGACGAGCGTTTCAATTGTTAGCTAAGTATAGAAACATTTTCAAACATGGGACGAAATCTTAGATCCAGAGGTTTGACAACCTGTCACATTATAAATCAAACTAATAAATATATTTATGGAACTTTCTTGAAATTAACAAACTGGCTAGTTTTGAACGTGATACCGTGATACCTGCAATAAAATCCTTTCAGTTTCATTACCACAATTTTATATTCTCACTAAATAGTTCATTATAGTTAAAACTTTGTAGGGTTTTAGTGTTTTTTTTTTGTATTTGGTAATTCTTTTATCCTACAAAATTGTTGGCTCATGTAGATAATTTGGAACAAAATTGTTCATTTTTAAAAATTATAGCAAAAGCACCTGCACCATACAGCTGCAGCACCATACAGCTTATCGACTATTCTGGTCAGTTTACATGTGCGCAAACATTCTCTATCCACGTTTCGAACCAGATGTTTGCTCTGCGACAAGTAAGTGCATGCATTGCCTCGATTATCTGCTCGTGCATAGAATGTGCACTGCACTGTACACGCAACAGCTACCACAATATTCAAGCAAAATTGCCACAGGACAATTGTAAATCGATGTTGCCTCAAACGGTATTTAACTCCCAAAGCATGACTTCATCCGTGGTTGTCCTATGTACCGGTAAAACGACGGACAAGCGAAGGGTGTTTTTTTTCGTCGGTTTCAACGCCCGATGTGAAATAGTCGACAACGCACTACAGAAATACATTACTAATGCATTCTCGCCAGGGACTGTGATGCGGTTCATATGGAAATTGTCGACTCGAAACGGCACCGTGACGTGTACAAACACATGGTTCAATGAAGAATCTTTCATATTGGTTTTTGTCGACTGGCGAATGATTGTACAGGATAGCAAAGGTTTGCCGGTTGGAAGATGCAATGTACCAAAAATATACACCGGTTCAATATTTGCGGTACACGACTGGAAATAAATCAAAAACACTACAAACACGATCAATATGTGAACACCATTGAATTGTTATTTTTTTCAAATCGTAATGAGAACGAGATTCTTGCTACTTCCACAATTTTGTCGAAAACGAAATAAATAATAATTTTAACAGTTTCGTTCTTCAAATCTTCTTTTGTGCAGTTGAATTTTTATTTAATTTGAAAAGTGAAACACATTTGAAAACATTCAAATTTCCGGCAAGCTCTTCAGCTGTTGTTTTTTCCACTTATCATTGGCCTATCTTTGACGGATATGAAACCTAAACGGTGACTCAAATCTTCACCATCATCTAACGAATTAGTATGCAAATTGGGTTGCTCGGAATAGTGGCAACGATTACCATCTTGTCCCCCCCCCCCCCCCCCTCCATTGGAGGGCCAAAATAAAAAGGAAAACAAACAAACGCTGGCACAATGCGTCCACCACAGACAGGTACGTGGCGTAACACCATCCGACCGTCGGCCAAAATGCGCGCACCATAACTCTTATGGTATAATTTATGATCTTGATTTTTTATTCCCCACCCATAAATGAAGCTAATTTGTGACATTTGATCTTGTCGCAGTTGTCTCCGTTGTGATCGGAAAGGATTCGAAGAAGAAGAGCGCCATATTTCGATGGCACCTTCGAAAGGTTGCCCCAGCAGAAGAAACGCAGCATTAAATTTACAGTCCAAGATTTTTGGTAACATTATTTATCCTCTTGGTTAGATCGGTGGGCGATTAACTCGACTCCATTACACCGAATGGGTACGGATGAAGAAAACCCCCAATCCTGATGATAAAAAGGTGTATCATGCGCGTTTTAGCTAAATTTTAACTTAAAAATCTTTGCATCCTAACAGAACAAAACACAAATTGGGAAGAACATTCAATAAAACTGTAATCGTTTTCACATTATAACCACAAGCGCAGGGAATATAACTTATTCCCTCAATAGCGTCCTTTCATGTGCATCATCTTTCAGTACCGCACATTCACATTCCGAAAGGTGAGAAGTTTTCGCCTCAATTGACGCCGTTGCTATGGTTTCCATAGTATTATCGATTGGCTTGGGTCACACCAATTGGACGGGCATCGTTGTGTAAGTGCGTACGACTTCACTGTCCGTACAGCAGAAAGAGACCAAACACGGTGCGGTACACGGTGCGTGTCGGAAGTGAACTTTACTCCCCTATTTGAAACTAGATGCCTAGTGTACGCCATTCATTCAATGAAGCTACAATTAGTGGTTAGACCACTGGGGGGGTGGACTCACAACCCTCCCTTGAAGGACGAAATGGAGGCGCAGGAGAACGCGGTGTGAAGGCACGGATATTCTACTTCCGGTTCGCGTCATGAGGATAAAGTGTACCGAGTGAAGCCTTAGCAAAAGCGCGAGACTCAATTTATGGGATTATGATGCTCACAACTAATATTTACCGGCGTGAAACGCACCAAACATAATCCATCCAACAGTAATCCCCACGCATCCGTCGGCTCTTGCGGGTAACACGTACACCCACGGACACCACGCACACATACAATCGAAAAAAAAACGGCAAACGTACAAGTGTAGCTTGCTCCAAAAACTTCCAGTACGGCGAGTGTGTTGCATCTCACCAACGACATAAAACCGGAGAAGCGAGGAATCAAATAAGCTTCTCATGCTGTAGCGTGTAGTACAGCCGACGCTTCCGTATTATCGATTAAAACCAAACCATTGCACTACTCACTACGGAAGCAGTAGAGCACACACAGTGTCGCGTTTTGCCGCACACACCAATGCAGCCATCATTTCTTCGTCATCCCGTTGGCTTTTTCTCATGCGCGCTTGTACAGAGCGATGAACGACGGGAGTCTCACGGCGCAGCCGCCCACGACCGCTGTCGTTTCAATTCCATGTGGTACAAGAACGCTAGGCGAATTCATCACAGTCGTATCCGGTCGGTTTCGCGTCCTAGCCGTATCGTGTGGCAGTCCTGCTAAATTCCTTTCGTTTGCTAGCGTACGTACACACGTCTAACAGTGAGTTTACAGTGAGTGAACGGGAGAACATGTTCGTCACAATATTTTAGTGAACCGCAGTGACCCTGTCCAACATCAACATCAAACAACGCCTGCTCTGATCAAATAAATTACCATCTTAGTCAGCGCTCTGATTCATTGCTTCGTACATTCTGGCCCCAAATGTCGGATGTGGGTATCGTCTCTGTCAGCACAGGGGAACAGCCAACACCGTGAGCCGAAAGGATTGTTTGTAAACAAAAAAAAACTGTTTGGTGCCCGGTTATCGTTCCCGACGAAAGGTGATAATGTTGGACGGAAGATTGCGTTATTTTCCTCAAAATACACCGATATAAGTTGTGTTTTTATTCGAACCGTGTGAAAGAACCGGTACACAGTATCCTCGGTAGCATCAAGAGCGTTTTCCAAAAGTGTCAAAAAATCATTGTGTGTGCGGATGTGATGTGAAAAAACGCCCAAACATAGCAAGCGTATTTTCAAATAAGCAAAGTGGCTAGTATATCTCACCATTTCTTCTCACTTCCGGTACAAGTGAGACGTGAGCTTGGCTAGTATTTTTGGTAGCTGACGGTATTGGTGATAACCTGCTTACTGGCTGGATGTAGTGGTTCAGGACGGCAATAAGGACGATTTAAAATAGCTACCGTGTGCTCCACCAGAAACGTTCGTTCAAATAACTGAAGGCACAATAAAATGTACATTCCAGTGCATTTGATGAGTATCATTTCTGATCAACTATAGCAGATTAAACAAAAACCCGGATCTTCATCTTCAGTCATCTTTCTCGATGGTGAGTAGACAGTTGAAACATCCAATTCTCTGTTAAGCACAGTATAAAGAAACAGCTGAACAGTGGCCGGCGTCTGCTGTGTGTCAGACAGCGAAAGCTTACACTTCCTCATGCATTATGAATGAAGATTAGCCTGCCAACGTGCAAGTATTCTTTTTTCCCCCAGTATCTGTTCTACATTTGCTCTCCCGTGTAGAGCAGGATGACTTGCAAGCATTGCAAAAAAGAAACCTTCTTTTTTACTTCCTGTTTGTAGTCTGTGACTTCCGCATCCTCGTAGCTATCGTTTTCAATAATCTTTATCGGCTGGATGGAACGTAGTCGAATGTACGATCTGAAAAACGATACTCAAACCAACAAGCGATTGAAACGCTTAACGATGCTGGCAATCGGTATTTGATATCAAGCCCCCTAAATAGTGTAACGTTTCGTACTATACGACCGAACGAGAATACACCGGAAGCATAAAATGTGCAATACTCAAATTGTTTCACCACATAAAATGCCATCGGATTATTGATTATTATATTAAGTACGCGACTGGTGTGTCGTAGTTGTGTCTTATTAAATTTATAACTTTTAACAAACGACCACGGTGGTAATAAAGTTACTGACTGAATGATGAAGCCTTTGTTTTAAAATATGACACCATGCGTCTCCATGAATTTATTAAACCATAATACACAAATACTGTTGTGTTCGTTACATTGTTTTCATGTTTTCTAACATTTTTATTCATAATTAGAAATATTTTTATTGGTTTGAACACCATATGATTCAATTGTAAAAATATGTTTTTTTCTACTTATCTTCCATTAACTCCGTTCAGATGTATTTCATAAAGTTTTAAATGAAAGTGTCAATAACTGTAGCTACTGAACGACTGGTTACAATGGTATCCACTTGAATGCGAATACGAACGCATTTAAGTTTTCTATTACGGTCTTCACCCTCTTCAGAATGACTTGCAAGAAAATGGTCCTTTAGCCTTTTCATGGTTTTCGCCTCAGGCTGCCAGCACCATCCTTCATTCCTATACAATCTCCAGCGACATGATGAAGGACCGTGGATGGTGTTGCCTTTTCGTGGCATAATTTAGAAACGACAAGCGATGTATTGCTGTAGCAACTTTCACTATACAGCAATTTGACGCTCATTGCTATTTTGCTAGTATTTTAAGCTAATCGCTAGTGAGACGACTTTAAATTTCAATTCCAGTAAAAAAAATTGAAGTAAGAAAAAAAATTCTGTATGATGGAGTTTAAAAATATTTTTCCTAAACTAGTACATAGCAACAAACATGTCCACACGCATGAAAAAGAGGGTAACGACCTAACGTTTCCTAGATGTACAGCTAATTTGTTGAGTCATCAAAAGCAATTTATATCCGTAACGATAAGTTTGTGCGTACTGTTGCGAATTTTTTCAAATGCCAGTCAGAATTAGATATGTTCATTTGTGAGCATTAATATAATTGTACTTCCTTATGTTGGACAAAACACACTAAAGGTGCCCCTTTATTTTTGCGCAGAATTTTTGGGGAGGACTATTCTCGGGAGATTTTCACCGTAGCCGGTGAACTGAAATCGAACGACAGCAAACGACCAGGACGAACCAGAAAACAAAAATTCATAGGAAAATTCCCCAAAAATTTCCGACGCTGTCTCTGGCCACGCGATTTCCTTTTCCCTTTTTGATCAGGCTTCAATGCAAACTAGAGAAGGTGAATTTTCTCTATATCTTTTGCGCATGTGTTTGTGCAAGAGATTTCCAATAATTTCCTCACATTCTTCCTGCGGTACAGCACGGTCGAAAGAAGCATGGTTCCTACATCAGGTTTTCCTTTTTTCCTGGTTAGATTTTGTATGTGTGTGTGTGCTGTAGTTGCCGTTCTGCTAAATTGTATCAGCATGAAAAGCAAAGTGTTCATGCAGAAGTGGAAACAACCGGCGTAATGGATTTCAACTTTGGGGAGTCTAGCGAAAAATACATTTCCTGACGTTCGAGCCTAACCTATGAGCACTCAAACTTCCATTGCCGCAAAAAATTAACTAGGACGGAAACGGATACTAAAGGGGGAGGAAATCATTCATGATTTCTTTGTGCGGGACGATAGGAGAAAGTTTTTACACATTAGAATGGTTTATTGTATCATGGTTCTAACATCAAATGAGTTTTTCTCTACGCATCTGAAAATAGGTTAAATTTTAGTTTGTTTTGTCGCTTTTGTGCGAATGAACAAAAACATAGTTGCTTTATACCTAATTTTTTTTGAGAACTTGAAAAATATTACTATTTTGTATTTCATATACAAAAAAAGGGTAAGCAAATGGTAAAATTCATTGTATAATTATGTTACAATTTCGTTCAGCCTTATAGTTTAATGATGTTTTAAAATATTATTTAGATGTTTTAGATTCCGTACATTCGTGTTCACTAATTATACTTTCTTCATTGCTTTATGCGAAAAACGTTGCTTTATCGTACTCACAACTGATATGGTTAACATATTCATTTCTTGATTTATTACGATGAGTTTTCATTCTGCTTTCATTTCATTTCATTCTACAATGTTTTGCACATCTTTTTATTTTCCATCCGGGTCTTTGCGTAGTAGGAGGAAATACATCTACGTACGACCATCTCAGCCAACCCAAATAAGGATATGGTTCCGACCTCCATAAAACACGCTGAATGCTCTACCACCTCCCACGAGAGCAACACATTATAAATTGTTATAACACAACGGCCTGCAGGGGGGCTAAAATATTGTGCCAGTAACTGCAGAACGCGCAAAATCGTCATTCGACTCCTTCAACTCCAGTGCAATGGTTTGAGCGTAAGATCGTAATAAAAAAGGATTATTTACAACTAATACCTTCAATATCTGAGTCATACATACATCTTGCACAACATTTTTACAATTGAAAGTAGACACGCAGTTCGCAACACTGTGAGTAGGCCAACGTCAGGGCTGATTGAGAAAATACTCACTTTCCCATTACTTCAACCAACTATTTTTTTTTTTTCACATTTCCATAGCTATATTTATTACGTGGTAATAGAATTTGAATCTCTTTTCCATTCAATCACTTTCAAGACTGCCGATAAACAACAGTTCAAGTAATCTTCTCTTTGTTTGACTTCAACTTCAAGAAACCCTTCACTATCCAACAATTTCCCTCAACTAACAACAGAAACGTTTAGAAAGCGCGCCGATGATTGTGTCCATTTTCACAACTTTCCTTAATAACATGATTGCTTGTAAAAGACTGTTTCTTTGCGCACCTTCTTGCCATACATGAAGCACGGAAACATGCAAACACATGCTGGCTCTAACCAGCTGTAATTAAATTGTCGTCAATGATTATTCTACCACGGACAATAATGATGAATAATTATATGCAAAGGTTTGTACAGCTACAGCTTGTTAATGTCCTAGATAAGATTATTTTAAAAAGTGTATACACACCGTTTCTTGCAAGTATGACAACAGTAATGCCCTTCGAATGCAAACAAGTGTACTAGTTATGTGTAAAAACAATGATTTTAAGCATTATTTCGTTCTTTTCATTTTGTTTTTATTTGTTATGTGCAACATTTTCGATCATTTTTGCGATCATCATTAATGGCTTCCACTGATCTGACATTCAGCAAAACTGCTAAATAGAGCACCATCTGTACCAATGACAACTTTCTCATCGCTCCAAAATCAATAAAAGAGTGCCAGGTTTCCTATCTCACGAGAAAAGAAAAACAGGTCCGCCACATTTCAAATTTGGGTTCGATATTGCTGAACCGTGTAGCAGAATCAACTTCGATTAAAGGAAATTGCAGCAAACTAACTCGACTCGTCTTACCTTCACTGGCTGACGCGATAAGGTCGCTTTATGGAAGTTACCAACCACTAATATGAGACGGTGACACACGGCTAAGGAAGTGTACCAAATGAGTGCAAAATGTTTAATGCAATATATTTCATCGAATGACCATGCGTGTGCGTTGAAACTATATCGATCATTAATTTATACGTTTGTTCAACGGAGATCACACACGGACGCGAGTAGTAATGGCCTTTTTTGCAACGATTGTTCAACATTGTCGAACTGGTTCCTTAATGAACAAGATTGAAGTCACAAAGCGAAAAATATGTCAAAATGAAAAGAAAATGTGTATCACAGTTTGATGAAAGATAAACCTGCTATGGCTTTAAAGAAACAAACGTAAAATTATGTGAGTGCATAATTATTTATTTTTCTCAAACCATCATCGCTATTTTTAAGATTATTTTAGACTAAATTCGGGATAGTTTTTTTTTGTTCTCATAGACAATCCTTCGGAAACAAGAATAACAAAAGCTATTACTATTCTATTAGAATTATCGCTTGATGCTTTAAAATATATTTTAGGTAAATGAAATAATTAAACCATGTATCGATTTATGTTTTGAACAGAGAAGCATTGATGTTGAGGGACACATTTGCTAGGAAAACGGAAGCCTGATGATGCTTGACAACCTCCACCAACAATGTCAACCACTTCCCTAACAGGGTAGAGCAGGTTTTTAACTTATTTTCTTTGGTTTGACTTTGTCAATCGTTCGAAATGCATTACGCATCGCATTCATTGGTTTATCACTGTACACGTAAATAATTAACAATTTGAAACACGTTTCGTGCTTCACATGCTTTCGAATTATTTATTGACATTTTCTTCATTTCTTTCATCCCACAAGTACATTTCATCTTTTTTGTTTGTTCTTGTATTATTTCTAGGAAACGATTTTTTTTATTGTGGATATCTGTTCCATTTATGTTATTTGTTAAACGTTGCAAAGATATGAAACATTTACTTTTGAACTTCTGAAAAATTAGAAATTTGTAAAACATAATTCGAATTAAAATTTGTAAAAAATGATAGCAATCTTAAGAATCAACAAAGACATTATTTGAAAATTTGACAAATCACGAGTTTACAAATAAGTTGCAACTAAACTCAAAACACCATGCAGCTAAAGCGTTCACAACGAAAATATTGACCATGTCTTCCTTTCAAAATGTTGAATCCATATCCAAATAAGTCAGGTGAGAGGAATTCTCACCATTTGGCTTGAAGTCTTCACAGCTTTCGTCGATTTATGGCTTCATCTGGTTTGACACCAACCTGTTTCCTGCTGCTGAACAGGCTGTGCGTGAAAAGAACTTGTTTCTTTCCTTTGCGCAATCATGGCTTGGACATTTATAAGAATCTTGTTTTTTTGCATTCCCCGACGCCATACTGCAGAAATATGGGATACTCGAGAAACATCTCACAAGCAAAAATGCACTGATAAAGCCACGAGGCCCATGCATACGACCATCCAGCCGTACGTGCACGCAACACGATAAAGCAAACTATGTTTTGCAAAGCAATAAATATTGTCATATTAACGTAATTTCCGGATCCATTGCTGTTTTCGGATTCACTTATCGTGTGCTATGGTCAAGGAGAAGGAAAATAACTGCATACGATAATATAATTCCTAGCACACTTCAATGTGATTTTGCATTCTCCTTAGTAATCATATTCTTTTGCAAAAGTTACATTATGTTTTCTATTTATAAATCCAAGGATTGTCAAACGCATTGTTATAAGCACAATAAATAGATGTGATTTCCATTACCAGTTAAAGTAAACTAGTAGCTAATTTGTTTTACTTTTTTCTAACTAATACGATTTGACATACTTTCGCTAGTGTTATGTAATATTCCAAATGTTTTCCATCCCTTATTTACAACACCGAATTGCTATTACCTAGTTAGATTGAACAAAATCATCACCAATCATCAAGATCCATCAATCACGCACAATCTGACAAGTTTAATGCATTTATGTCATCAATTGGAGCAACCCAATTGGAATCCACGATCGTTCGCACTGATAATATTAACCACCTTTTTTGTTGTAATATTCATAAACACAAACAATCATCGTCTATAAATAGGATTGATGTTGTATAAATTACCTAGCGTTTTGCAGCATAGATAAGTTTGAATGCAATAGAGATAAACAAATATATTGGGTTTGGTTTGGAATGTGAGCACAATACCTACATTTCTCTCTCTCTTTCCCTCTGTTTCTCTCTTGTTGGCTTAACGAACGTTTAAAGCTCATGCTGGCCATTTCTGGCTTATTAGACTTGTTTTAGCCAGTACTTGCTACGACGGACGATCCAGATCCAGATGAGATTTGATACCCAGTCCTGTCGGGAGGAAATGGCGCCTTCTTTCACATACACCACTAGGCTTAACACTGTTGACCGTATTGTGTCATCAGTCATCAGCCTATGTGCATTATCGATATACTCCTTATGCTACTGTTAGTTCTCTTTGAGAATAGATCTAAAGAAAACAAAAAGTAGAGAGTATTCTACTTTCCGTAAAAATCAACCAATACGCAAGTTACAGTAATGTAACTGTTGTTGATGGCAGATGTGCTGAGTGTAATGAACCGGTTGAGAGTAGTGAAAAATATGAAATATGGCCAAAAGCGACACATCGCACACAGCCCGTTTACCAAATTCCCATACAAACGCATGCAAACATGGAGACTGAAATGTGCCTCAAGAACGGAACGAGCTTGAACCACTGATAACGACCACCACGGCACAATCTGTCACAGGTTATTGATTTATTGTTTACTTTCGAGGAATAATTCATCACTCTGTTTGATGGAAACACCAGTAAAGGTAACTGGATGGGTGAATTGCGCCAAGAAGAAGCAATGCGATGAAAATTCGACGGGAAATGGATTTTTGATTACATTCTCTTTCTTTTTTTTTCGCCATTTTGAATTTCGGATATGTGATTGGGACACTTTTTAATCTTTTTCTGCTGTAGAAAAACGTTACATTGTAGCTAATTTGAAATGCCACATGAACAGTGAATGTGAATGACAATTTGTTTTTGTTAACTCTATCTATTTTTATTTTTATTTTTCATATCTTTATTTTGGAATTATACCACCAAAATCCACAACGATGACATTGGTTTAAAAAACCACAGACAGAGTACTTGTTAAACTCCCATCCAACCGATCAATTTGACAGCACATCATTGAGCTACCCTACTCGAAATGCCTTACAGGTCGAAACCAAATATTAGTCAGATGTTTTCGTTTTTGTTTTTGCATCCAGCATCTTTCGTGTCAAATCAGACAACTGAAAACGATTCAAGCAGTTTTTGAAACCTACTCGACAAAATGACTGGGCCCCACGGCACACGTTACGCATAAACCCTTGCCGCCGCTCCCTCCGCCTCACAAACACCCACAAATTCACATACACAAGAATGGAGTATTATATCGACTTGAAGCACCATATGGATTGCTTTACGTATCGTCTTAGCTCGGGCTATTAATATTCTTAATTTTCGGATAACGGACGTTACGCCATCGCTGTTGCAACGAACATACGTCATACTCCGACATTGCAAATACAGCCCATTCCGCTCGCACAGATCATCTTTCTTTTCGGTCGAGTCATTTTCAAGCATCTCAAGCAGTTGCCGATTATGACTATGAAGTGGAAAAGTCCCTCACTTCAATTGGGGAGTCAATATTCCACGCGGAGTTGCTTTTCTGTCCACTTCGTTGTATTCCGTACTCTTGACAATATCTTCAGCATCAAGCATTTTGTCGTGTTGGCCTTATGGCTATTCGATTTGAAGGTGACTTGAGGTAATAGACTCTTTTTTTTAGGTACCTCTTCCGCATAATGCTGTAAATTTTAATAATGTTTTCACTTACATTGGAAATGACTCCAGGACATTGCAGATGGACAGGTACATTTATAATGTGATCAACATCTATTTTAACAATTTAGCAACTAACTTTACACGTACTCTACAGACCGCCCTTAGCACCTCGGTAAGATTAGCTTGAAACCAGAAACGCACTAGCAATGTTTCATTTGATTGAACTAACCGTTTCACTTCGTATTCATGAACTGCACGAAACATCGTCCAATGCTTCTGCCTAACTTCGTCTGGTGAAAGCAATTGTCGCCCGTAGGAGACAGACGTAAGAACACGTTCTAGCACCAGTGACTGTGTTGTGATATTTGGTTTTTATTTTTAAATTAAACCTAATTGAGTGTTTCGGTACATAAATAACGCCTGGTGACGTTTATGTGACAGCGAGAATTGTGGAGGTCACGCTTGCTTTACGCATCGGATTGGCCCGTGGTAGATGCGATGTAGCACATGCTGTGCTAGGAAACAGTCCAAATTCCAATTTATTCCTCATTATAGAACACAGCGCTCTTTTAGTTCTTTAATCGTTGTTGTACGCTAATTTGCACGGCACACAGTAGATAAGAAAACACTATCATTTAATGGAACACAAGCAACAGGTGTAAATGAATTCTCACTACAATGCGCTTTCCAGCTAGCACTAAAAACATCTTTCAATGCGTTCATGATTCCTCCTAAAGTACATGCGAATCCATGTATTCATTCGTGCCGGATTATATCGCATTAAAGATAAGTTCCGAATTGGCTATTTGAGCTAATCAGTACTCGTACTCCGCAATTCGATGCTACCGGTACGTCCTGTTTTCCAGGGGCAAAGTATTCAAATACCGCTAATGCCATTGGTCATGCGAAAAAGCCCTGCCATAAATTTTAAATCCCTCCTTCGTTCCCTCAAATTATGGCACACATCGATAAATGCGTGTGAGTCTGATTCTACTGCATCGCGTTGTCGTTAGTACCGCCATACTGTACGCGTTACCAGCATAGGTACACGCATTAGGTAAGGAGCCGTGTCACGCGGAAGAGATCCCCACGGGCAACAGACCTGCCACTCTCGCCAGCAAATAATCAACAAATCGATCAACTTTAATCCGCAACCCATAAATCATGCACAATAAAATGTCACTCTCTACCATCCCTTGGTGTGTCGCTGTTCTCCACAATCGATTCGTTGTCAGTGATAGTAGTGAACCTTTGAGGGGAAACCTCGCTCGTTTTGGGCTTCAAATGAGAACTCAAACGTTTCCATCATCAGGGGCCGAACTGAACCATGAACCGGTAACAACGACCCCAAACCACGGAGTCCCTTTGCACGGGGACGAGCGTCTCTTATTTACCAGCTACTACATCCAGGTGCTATGCGATCAACAAAATACAACAACTTTTTCATAGGCCTTATCTTTCCCCTCGGATCGATTATCAATCCGCAGGCCTCCTCTTCTCTCGAACGAATACGTGTTGCAAGTGATGATATCGTAAAGATTCCACACTCGCTGGGCTGAACGCAACGTGGTCGAGTTGATTTCGCGTTGGTTGGGCTAGGGCTTATCTTATCAGCAACCATGCACTACTGTGTCCGACGAAACGAGCTTCCTGTAGCAGTGTTATTTGTTTTGGAACCGATTACCTTCGAAAATGTATTTACTCACTCATACA
Source organism: Anopheles funestus (assembly GCF_943734845.2). Lineage (NCBI taxonomy): Eukaryota > Metazoa > Arthropoda > Insecta > Diptera > Culicidae > Anopheles > Anopheles funestus. Next base: position 48,458,617 of record NC_064599.1, read on the forward strand.
AATCCAATCATTTAATACAGGTAACGATGCATCAAAAACATGAAATCGTGTTGAGAAAGAATAAAACAATTATAATTTAAATCCTCATTTCTTATTCATCCGCAGAGAGAATATGGTATGACTGATGTGTACTTGCCAAAAAATTAAACAAAATTTGTCCGTCATGCATCGTTAAATAAATTCTACCATATAATGCTCAAAAAAGAACAAAAGAGTAAACTCACTAATGTTAACACGTAAAGATAATCTAAACCTGCGATTTTCGTGGATTGCATTATCCCAACGGACATCGTTCTTCTATGAAGGTATCATCAATGTGCTTGTTGATGTGCCACAATCAGTGTCACTGAAAGCGGACCATGTTTCACTCTGGTCAGAAACTTATCCGGCCGAGTCATCAACCGTTTGTCGGATACAGATGATTTAATCAATGAAATTTGTTTCGCGACACTTCGTTACTGTTAGTCGCCAAGTGTTTTTGCGCACAGTGCGCAATAAAGCTGAAGCAGCACAAGATTAGATTTGATAATACTTTATTTAATCAAACCAACTCGCACTTGCAATCGAAAACCACACAGCATGAGACTGCAGGTCTGATGCACAAGCGTTTGATGATTTTTTTTCCTTATAACGGGTTAAGCGGTTCGAAAATTCAAAGTGATTTGATCGTGCAATTTAACTAACGGAACAAAAATGTTGCAAAAAATGAATAAAAAATATTTCCTTTATAAATATTTCTTCCATGAAAACTAAATTCTTTTTCAGAATCATTAAAGAAACATATTTACGATCACGAGGCAACATTTTTATATCACTTTGGTTATAATGAGGTAGATCACAGAATACAATATAAGCTTGTTACATCAAATCCAATACGGTTGAATGCTTAATCAGTATTCTTTTCCCCCAAATTTCATTTGCTAATTTGAAATCTGTTTTCAACACAAACTTTCAAGTTACCAAACGTAGAGTTTGTTTATACGTTTACCCGTTTTGTTGGTGTGCTTATTCAACTTTCGCTCCTGGTGCCTCCATCGTTTGATGCTTAAACGCCATAATTTATGATCATCCAAAAGAGACCCCAAAACCTGTTTGAATCAAAAGCCGTTTTCCATGTTATCTTTTTGTTTTCATTTTGTTTAGCAAGCTTAACAGTCAAGCTCATTCGGAAACGTCGCCAGCCCCATGGAGAGGATGAATAATGCACGACGCTGACGACACCTGATAGAGACATTATTGGATTAGTGTCACCGATTGACTGGGCGAGAAAACTCGCCTAAATCAATTTATCTAAAACGATCGAACAATGGGCTATGAGGAGACAGGCAAACGGTTTAATAATGTGCTGGAGACCTATAAAGATATACAATCCGTGGGTTATGCAGCACTGCTCAGCTTCGTCTATCAAAGCTCAAAAGATTTACATGCCATTATACGAAACATGCTACAACAGATAACTTCAAAACGCCGTACAAAACGGATTTTACAGATATCCACTGGACTCATTTTTCAGTTTTCCTTATATGAGAGAAGCTACATTGCTTCAAAATATGGCCTTTATGACATCTTGTTGAATTGACGGTGTCTTTGTTTGGTTGCTGGCATACTTTAAACCTTGACGAAACATAACATTCGATTTTGTGCTCTCGTTTTCCATTACGATTACAGTATAAATGTCTGTAAAAACATTTCTTTCCAGTTTGATTTTTGATCTTATGCTGAATATCGCAGCACGGAGCACCAACATAGCGTGAAATAAACCCATATTAGTCTGGCGCCTCTAATATGTGCCCAATTTTATAATCAAATTCATTCTCACGCTTGTGCACCATACTCATTATCGTACAGGGGACATCTCTGTGTATGGTTTTCAACCAAAGTTGCTCATGCAGTACATAAATGCATCTGCACGTAGCCTTTTATCTATAAATTGTACGATTCGTCTGCAGAAAAGTTACAGTTAGGCTCTGCCTCAGTTACTTCTCTTCATAACAACATCATGTTCTTCAAGTGGAAGTTACTGTTATTTATACAAGGAAAAAACTTAACATCAACCATACTGTGTAAAGCATGGCTACAAAAAGTACAAAATTATGTGCTTCTTAACACCCTTTTCATTAAATACGTTTAGACGAAGCATCACTCAAACGTATTCTTCTTAAGAACGTACTTCAGTAGATCTTTTTTATACACATTCCAGTAAATCATACGCAGTAGCTTATGCGTCCCGCGCATATTATTTAAAAACTATTACAAGTACGTGAAAAGTTACTTTCAGAGTACATTTCGCTTCAAAAATTGACCATCAGAATAAGTTTTTACGTTCCCACTTTAAACAATTTCTGTTATTCACACTTTGGTAAGAGAATAAGACAAGTTATTCCAGCTGTAGCATTTGCCTTCACGCTATTTCATTCTGTCCAAGAAAGCCACACTAAAACTTCATTATACGTCTTTTATTGAGGCCGTTTATGTTGTTAACCGAGTCATCCCTGGTCATTGACAACATGTTGCCCAAGTATAAATGCTACATATAACCAACAACCCAACCCGTTCATGCCCCTTTTACTCCGTCAACTACCATCAGGACGATGTGCTGGTCGTAGACGAGTTCTCCAAACAACGGACGCTTGATTGCATGCGAAGAGCGAACGCCACCGTTTAGCAAGAAATATTTAATTATCCCTTATTTAAATGAGCAGCTTCGTTCAACGTCATCGGTACCGCCTTGCAGTGCACCCCCTCCACTGCACATGGGTTGAGCTGATTTATTCGGTGCAACGAGCAACATCCATCTTACCAGCGATTTCAGTTAAGTTGCTCAAGTGCGTTTCATACGAACACCAACGTTAAGAGAAAGGCCAACAAGTCTGACGGGAAATGTTCCAACAAGCATAAGCACGGTTTTGTGCTATGTGTAAAAACAAGTATCGAGTCAGCAGTAGCACCACATGTCTCATTATCCATACGCTTGTGCATAGTGCGTTAAACATACAACGTCAAAAACTGGGTGAATAGAGTTTCAAAAGCAATGAAAAAAAATGCAAAAGAAAACAAAATAATAAGATCACCATCTTTTTTCCACGTTTATGTTCATCAAGTGTGGCTGTTCGATAGCAGGGAAAATGTTCCGATTCCGACTTGTGTTTGTAGGGGTTCGGTAATCGGTTATTGGCAGATCGACAAGGACTCGGAGGTCAAACATATTCAAGCAGGCAATAATGGGATGTTCATTTCATAATAAAAAAGGTATGATCGAACGCAATGTAGGGAATTTAAAATGCTAAAATAACTAAAACATTAACCGTGATTATGTTGTGTTATTAATTATAGCTTTTTTTTTTTGCTTTGTAGGAACGGCCAACCCGTATCAAGACTTGCTTTTACCACGTGGTCGGATAGTCAATCCTTGAAATGCAGCATTATTAAATGCTCGAAATATGTTCGTTTCAGAGCGATCAACCTGGCATGTACAACTATTTTATTATTTATAAAAAAATACATTCATAAAAGAAAGATATCCAAATTAAGAAAAAACTTAACTCATTACATCACTTAACCACCATCGTTTTGCTTACGTTGGTCCTTTTTATGGTAATCTGAAAATCGATATTCGGAGCTTACAATTAATGCCATACGTTGATTTCTGCCATCCTTTCGATTTCATCTAGAAGCGATAATCATCATACTATGTTACCAAATGCAACTATCATTGGTGACTATTATTTGCTGACTAAAAAGGAGTAGGATTTACGTGCTTCTGCTTTCCACTCCGAATTCAGTTCTCCTTAATTGCGAACCATTCTGGGATTTATACTGCTAGATTGTTCCGGACTAAGCCGATCAGCACATCAAACCTACTGCTTCGAATGTAGGGGTCTGTCACCATAAAAGCGATTGCAAGAAAAGTGTCAGAAAGTAATTGAATTTAATTGATTGATCACCCGATAGCAGGATGCTAACGTTTCGCATGATATAGCTCTTACCACGCACCCTTTCTATAACTGTCTCTAATGCAATCATACGTCCAGGAAAAGCGGAAAGACTTCAAGACCCAGCCATCTAGTCGACACGGCGTAATTTGCTATTGAAATTTCCGGGTCCCAAATTTTCTCCCGTCTACCAACTCGCATATAGCACCCCGAACAAGACTAACACACTCAATCTTCTTGACGGCCGTTTGTCAGACCACACTTCTTGCACATACTCCACTATTCTGTCGTTGCTATATTTTTGCTTCACAGCGCACCGTTAGAATCTACGGCAAAATCTAGTGCTGATCGAAATTAAATGTAATTTATCATCATCAGTGGCAGGCACGCCTAAATCTTGCTTACGAAGCACCGTGGTACCAGCTGGTGCTGCTTGACATTAGGTAGGAAGTTGGTATGAACTGAACAGTATAAAATTATTTTACTAGATTATGGCAGCGTTTTCTTACTTCGTTTCAATAACACTTTACTTACTTACGTTCATGTCAATTGAAATGGATGTAACCTACACATTTCGTTTCGACATGATGTGTATATTACATTTTTTATGAAACATAACTTGGGCGGTAACTTTAAATTACATTTCAACATGCCATCTGTGACTGATCACTCTTTAACATTTGAAACCCCAAGATATTACGTATAAATAAAGTAAAAGCTGTCGAGCAATATAGTGTAACCAATACCAAACCTAGTCTTAGTTGGATTAGAAAGGACCCAGCGACAAAAGTTTTACTCACTCGAAACATTCTCGTGTTACAAAAATTTAGATAAATTCATATTCCAACTTCAGCTTCAGACAATGTCTACAATACACATTTCATAACATAAATTATTTACCGCCAACTATTACGGGTAATCGATCTATACATTATGGAAATGAACGTACGCTATCCATTCCAAGGAGCAGCAGTTGCTGGATCAGTGTACTCCAACCAAATCGTTTCACGATAGCATAACGTAGTGGATTCACTACAAAGCACTTAGAAACGTTATGGAAAGGATTTCCAGCGGGAATCATTGAGCAAAAACTCCATCTATGTCGTTTCTGTTTGGGGAGTGCTAAAATATAAACAAATTGAAATGGTTGTATGACCTGAAACAACACGAACGTGTATAACATTGTAAACATTTTTTAACTCTTTCCTGAAAGTCGCATGCTACTCTTTTCTTCTCAGCAAGGGTTGGAAAACTGATTGAATAAACTAATCGTTCTTGAGGGATAGCGTCTGTGTGGAACACTATTTGTTCGAAGCTACTTTAATATTATTATATTGAAATGTTTCACTGTAAATGCTTAAATTATTTTATTTCGTTATCTTTTGTTTGTTCTACATTTGATAGATGTAAAACTTGTATTGACCGTTATTGAGGTACAATTTTGTGACTTGTACTTGAAATGAACGTATTTATAGTATTTTAAAATTTGATGTATACTTGATACATTTTATTCTAGTACTAGCCATCCGATATATTCATAGCTCAATATTTTTTTAGTTCTTAAAAAAATGTTATGCACATAATGTTTAACATGTTTAAATTTATTTTATTAAGATCAACTGCATGCATATAACTATTCCTGCAATTTGTTTTCACAAGAATCAATTCAGATGATATGATCATTATAACCAGTCCATCTACCGCGTCCAAATTTCCATTCTTGATTGACTGACCACCCATGTTGGCAAATCGTTAAAAGTTCCTGTACGACCCACCAATTATCATATGCGTTGAGTGCGAAATTGCTGTCCGTATTCATACAATCAAGCTGCATCAGAAGTAGCAACTTGATTAGTCCGAACCGAGGCTGTTAAGTGCAGTACTGGAGAATGTGCTTGTTAAATCTGCCACAACTACCAGTAGCAGCAAAAAAAAGGAGCGTGAGCAATATTCAGCACTGCCAAAGGAACGTACCACTACATTCCCGTGGCTCCTCCGGTTTATGTGACTCTGTCTCTGATCTGTTCCACAGTTTGCAGCTGTATCCTGTTCAATGTTTCTTTTACCCGTCCATCCTCCCCGTATGGGGCGAAAGTCTGCGATTGTACGAGCTCTCGCCAGCATGTCATCCTGAAACGACAGCTAAATCAGGTCAACGCCAAACCATCAACGCCAACAGTTGGTGCCATGGTCGGTTTTATGAGTCACGATATGAAATTATAAACAATCCATCCCATACAATCAAAGTCTTTCAACGTTCATTGCATCGTGGTACCGTTCACCCGGCGCTTCTACAGCTTGATGGAACACAAATGGCAAAGAATGAAAGGTTTTATCAGTAATTCTAACAACACAAACCCTTGGGGTACGTTAAAATGCTGCCACCGGACGTCGCGTGATGGCGTTTTATTAATTAATATTTCCTTCAGATTCACATCACTGTCACGTTTTGATGTTCAATTAATTGTGATATTTATTGAAAACATTGCCTTCATATCCAGTGTATATCAGTATCCGCGTGTCACAAGTACCTAGCAAAGCAGTTCCATGTTGTGCGAGATTATTCGTTCAACATGCCACCCAGACTGACATTTAAATAAGATCAAATACTAAATTTACACGATCGACTAGTTACCGGGAACCGTATGTTAGTGCAGCTGAAGTATTTTGTAATTCAAAAGCATCTGTTCTACATACTGTAATATTAATATGACTTTATATGTGATAAGAGCATTGAGTTGATAGCCAGTGAAAATTAACACACAGCTCATTAGCTTCTTGTTTTTGTTTCAGTTTTTCTTTAATTGCAATGCGTATTAAAATAACTATAAAAACATCCCCAACTCTACTATCTGCCAGTGTCACAACTTCGACTCATCGTACATGACAATATGTCGCCGTAAGGCGCTAAATCGAACACTACGGATGAGTGTTTCGTGTGTCCTTGACGTACCCTGCATCTTGGGAGTTCGGCAGATTGCACCAATGTACGAAATAATACGTCTTATGCATAATCTTTTATTTTCTTACCACTTTGATGACCCCATCTAAACTAAACCTCGTTGATAACGTATCTCCAAACAGTACGGATGAGTGTCGAGCAGAAGCCAAACAATTTGTGCCGGTTGTTTAAAATAGACTTGATAGTGACAGTCGCACGTTTTTATTTCAGATTATCGCCACCTACTTTTGTTTTCATGCACTCATTCTTATTTATTTTTTCTTTTTTTTTCTTTCATTCTTCCTATTTTTTGTATGTAGATTGGTGAAGTCCAATAACCTACAGCTCGTGGAAAATATGTTTATTACAAACCATTTGAAGGTCTCAAGCCAGTTATAAAATCAATGAACAAGTACGCGTATTACACAGAAGAATGATTATATTTAAATAAAAATCATCACAGACACGATACATTCACAAAATCAATTTCCATAGTCATTAGAATCGTTCACTGATGTTTTGTAAGCAATCAGGTACGTAGTTACCAGGCCAATTGTAAAGATTAAATGTATGAAAATGTCACCAGACGTTTGTTTAGAGGATGGTGCGTACGATTGTACAGATTGAGTGAATCTCGTTTTGCCGAAGTTTGTTTGGTTTTCTTGTTCGTTGTTATTTTATTTTCTAATTCAACTTTCTCTACCACCACACCAACCGAACTGATCCTTTTCGGGGCTTTACGTATATACACACATACCATTATTACGGATCGTCATCACTGTCTCATAAATATTCATTTTTTCCAGCACTTGCACCTTGCAAGGCCCGCCTAACCTTTGCCCCATCAACCATGAATGCGCACACACCGGACCTAACTACATATTTCCAGTGTGGCGTAGGCGAGGGACGATTATTTGGGCAGTGTGTCTTCATCGGGGTGCGGGAAAAATCTCGGGAAAATATACACGCCGTAAATGAAGTTACGCATCGAAGGTCCTCGGAAAGATCTACTCCCTTTTAACAATCTTGACGTTTGTTTGAGGTGAAGTTTACCGAAAACAATGCCTAGCCGTTAGAAGCTGGACCAGAAAATCAGTCCGCACGAAGCCTGATACCCATCCCAGTCTACGTACGCACTTTCTCGCCGCACCGCGTGTCTACGCACACATTGGCTGGGTTGAAATATTGCGATCTATAAATATTTATGAAAAATGTCCTCTGAAACCACGTGTTCCTGTCGAAAGCATATCACTAAAACCGAACCCCTGAACGCCCTTTGGAAAAACTCCACCGTAACCCAATGCATTGGGATCACTTTCCCTGACAGACGCTTTGACGATGATGGAAACATAATTGGAATGCGTACGTGTGGTGCTGAGCAGTTCAGTTCGGTAGACCTATATCCAGAGTCAACTTGATGACGGCTGGCGCTGGCGTACGGTAGATGATTCAGGATTTGCGAATCTGTCATCAGTCATACCATTGTTGGTGACATTTTGTGCGTTCGTCAATTTTCCAACAAAAATAACAAAGATTTTAAGAGAAATATATGCGTTTGTAACATACAGCTGTAACACGTAACAATATTGATGTTTTAAAGATGTTATTAAACAACGCTTACAAGGAATCCCTTATGTTAACTGAAGCACAATCAGACGGTTATATCGTAAAAAATTTAAATATTTTATGTTTAGGGCATATTTGAGAAGGTTTCAAATGTTATCCGTGGACTACACTACAAACGAGACTTATCATCGAGTCCAAATAGAATTAGATGCATTTTTTTGCAGCAAGTAAAAAAATGAACAAATTAGAAATTGTTTACTATTTTCGGTTTCTGTACTTCTCACTGTTAGATGATAATCATTTAAACTATTTACTTTACTTCACCTCATGCAAGAAACTTATTGGGAAATTTTTAAACGTAAACAAGTAAATCGAACACGGACAACGCCATAATAATGAATTATGAATAAATAAATTAATAAGTAAATCAAACGACCAGTTCAAATTGATTGTAGTCCAATTTTCACTCTATGCAAAATGCGTGTATTTATATCAATTTAAACTTTGCCATGACCAATTTCAACGGTCGTCTTCGTATACGTTTTCCTTCTCAATGCAGTGAAATCCTGCTCTAGCCTCCACAAAGAGCCAATAAACTATGGAGACTGGGAAAACTAAGAAATTAGCAGTAAACATTTTTCTCTGCAGCATACAATGTAAGTGTGTGCGTGGATTGTTCCGAAAAAAATCGACCACTTCCGCAAAAACGGCAGAAATCGATGGCCCTAATTACCCATGGTCGATCGATGTTTACTGGATCGTTAGCCAGTCAAGCAGCAGACAAAGGCAAACAACAGCAGCAGCAGCATAAACTCCATCCTATTCGCCTTTCCCCGTTCTACGCTTCCTGTGATTAAGCAGATTTCCCATTTTAATCCTTTCTTTTGCCTCTTTACGCTCCTCGCTCGCTGCGTAGACGACGAACAACGCGAACGAAGAAAATGTGGTGAAGCGTTCGTCATCGTAGTTTGTCTACCAGCTTCGCTTGCCCGAACGCACCGCAAAGGGAAGCGCACTGAGTTTAATTAACTGGGTTGATTACTACTTCCGCTATTTTCCACATACCTGATTAACACGTCTGCCACTGTGCTGCGCTGTTTATAAATAGACGTACCAATGGGCTGGTCCCGGGGAAAAACATTGAAACGGCATCGAAACGCATCGTCCCGGTGGATCAGCCAGACAGCCGGCCATGTACGCGAAGGGGCAAATGCGAAGATGAACAATATTTATGCGTGCTAGGCTTGCATGTAAAACGTATCGTCACACAGTTTGTTGCAGATGATTTATAGAACAGCTCTTTAATAGTTTTCTTCACTCGACCGTAGTTTTGCTCCCGTACCTTACCGTCGGTAGAGCCGCCAGTTTGGACGCGGTCCTGCTGCTGCTGCTGCTCCTACTACTGGAACTAGTGTTGTTTGTGTTTTAAATTATGCATCCACTCGTTCACGTTCAATTTCATTCTGGCTCTTGCGCTCGTGTCGTTACCGTTAATTATTTCGTTCCCATGCTGTGTTTATTTGCGCTTCACAATTTAACGCAATTTATTAGGATCATCATTATTGGGGGAAAAATAATATGTTCGCGATCGATCCCTACGTTGTGAACTTTTGCTTTTCTTTCGGAACGGTGAAAAATTAATCTGGAGCGCGGTTTCTCGCTTGACCGTTCGGCGTACGTATTTTATTACAAGTGCAGTGATTTTTCGCAATGGTTCTTAGCCCTAACGGTCCTTACACTAACACAACTAACCTCTGCGTTCGTAACGCTACCCCGGTGAAAACAATCATGCATTAATTGGAATAATAAATTTCAACTGTCAAATGAGTGTAACGCATACGAAACGTAAACATACTCCTCGCCTTGATGTACCATCAACAAACAAACTTATCCTTGCTCGCCTATGTCAAAACACCGCGTGGTATCGCAAACGGATAAAAGTGTTAAGTATCAAGTGATTCGTGATCTTTGTGCAAGTGATATTTCCTGACTTCCTTATGCTCCTACATTTTCACTGGATATTGGTAAGGGACAGATCTTCGTGATCGGACGTTTTATAATTCCCTTAGGTGTTCGCAACGTGACTACGCGTACTAGTCCATCCGCGCCGGGGTGAACCTCTACGACTCGTGCAAGCGGCCAGCGAGTAGTTGGCAGCAGCTCGTCCACTACGATAACCATTCGCCCCGGTTGAATGTTATCCGTGTTCTTAGCGATGCGTGGGTCCTTCTGCAGTTCTTGTAAGTATTCCTTCTGCCAGTGTTTCCAAAACTTCTGAACCAGTAGTTGAAGTTTGGTCAAGTGCTGTTCGGTGTTTATGTGTGCGTGCGTTAGTTCCGGATCTGGTATCGCCGTCATCGATGAACCTACTAAAAAATGAGAAGGCGTTAGTGCGGCCAAATCATTAGGATCATCGGAAAGTGGCAGCAGCGGACGAGAGTTCATTGCTGCCTCGATTTGATGCAGAACGGTGTAGTAGCCTTCAAACGATAATCGTGTACTGCCCAGTTGACGAAACAGGTGACGCTTGGCAGTTTTTACCGCAGCTTCCCAAAGGCCGCCAAAATGGGGAGCTCTCGGTGGAATCATATGCCAAGTGATTCCATGTTCCGCGCACGACGCTGCGATGACACTCTGTGCAGTCTCACTTCCCAATCTCGCAAAAAGTTCCTGCAGCTCGTTCCTGGCACCTTCGAAGTTTTTACCGTTGTCCGAATGGATGTGCTCCGGAACACCTCTCCTCGCCGTAAATCTCCGTAGAGCAGCGAGAAACCCTTCGGTTGAAAGATCACCCACTAGCTCTAGATGAACCGCCTTGGTTGTGAAACACACAAAGACACACAAATATGCCTTCAGCGATGCAGCCCGCCGATGCGCAGGCTTTAGATACAATGGGCCTGCGTAATCCACTCCTGTGACCGCAAACGGACGACTCGGGACTAATCTACCTGAGGGCAGTTGACCGGTATGCTGCTCTGCTGCCGTAGGGTGATGACGAATACATCGGATGCAATTCCTCACCACGGCTTTCACCAACATTCTTCCGTTCAAGGGCCAAAATCTTTCCCTTATCGATGACAGCAACAAACGTCCTCCACCATGTAGCAGCAACTTGTGGTAGCTCTCTGCAATTAATCGAGCCAGTGGGTGGCCCTTAGGCAGCAACGCGGGATGCTTCGACTGAAAGGGTAGCTGCGCCAAGTTCAATCGGCCACCAACTCTGATGATACCATTTTTGTCCAAAAATGGGGTAAGTCGACGTAACTGTGACTGCCTTCTAATTTGTTTCCCCGTTTGCAGATCACTCAACTCTTCCGCGAAAGACTCACGCTGAGCAAGCCTTAATAAAGCGTCTTCCGCTGCTGCTCGCTCAAGAACGCTCAACACCTTCGGAGATGCGGAATTACTGGAATGCGCATTGCCTTCGTTGGAATGCATGGCTCCTTCACGTCTTATGCGCCGCAGATGTGGCACCATGGCAATGAAACGTCGACAATAACCTACGACATTTACCAGGCGAGTGAATGATGACCAACGCAAAAACAGCTCGTTGGTACACGTCGCAACGGCTGCTGTTAACACCTTCTTCTCTTGAATTGCCTCAGGAGGCTCCGTTGGATCAGACATAGGCCAAACATCCTCTGGTTTCGTCAACCATGCTGGCCCATGTCTCCATGCCATGCTGTTGTTGAATTCCAACACTTCCATCCCGCGTGACACCAGATCAGCGGGATTTTCGACTCCAGCTATGTGTCGCCACTTTGCGTCACTCGTAAAATGCTGTATCTCGGCCACACGGTTGGCGACAAACGTTTTCCACGTGGTTGGAGGCGCCCTAATCCACGCCGTGCAGATAGCTGAATCGGTCCAAAACCATGACGCATCAATTTTCGTAGCGATTGCCCTTTTTATTCGATGGTGCAAATGTGCTGCAAGGACGCAGGCACATAACTCTAGTCTGGCAACCGTTAGTTGCTTTAAGGGTGCTACCTTACTCTTAGATGCTAGAAGCATCACCCGAACTCGTCCCGGCTCTTCACACCGTACATACGTGCATGCACCATAAGCTGCTGTTGAAGCATCGGAAAAGGTGTGCAGCTCAATCTTACGTGCGCCGGGAACCAATACGTATCTTTCCATACGGTACTGTGAAAGGGATTGGATCTCCTGTTGAAGCTGCTTCCACTTACTAACGATGCCTGCTGGCAGGGCATCATCCCAATCACACGAGTACGTCCATATTTCCTGCATTATCATCTTTGCCCGAATGACTATCGGAGCTATCATTCCCAGCGGATCATACATTTTAGCGATGGTGGAAAGTACAGATCGCTTTGTGATGATATCGGTAACTGGTTGACACAATCCTTCAAATAGCAACCAATCTTCTTGTGGAACCCAACTGATCCCAAGTGTCTTCACGGCTTCATGGGAAGCGAAGCTCATCTTGGGAGTTGTTCCAATTTGCGACTCATCGAGTCCGCGCAGAACATCAGGACAATTAGAGGTCCATTTGCGTAGCTCAAATCCGCCTTTAAGTAGCAACTCAGCTAACTCATCTCGTAGCAACGTAGCCTCTTCTACCGAGTTCGCTCCTCCGATGAAATCGTCTACGTAGAAGTTCTTTCGCAAAGCCGGACCCGCTCGTGGGTATGCGTCACCCTCATCATCCGCCAGCTGAATCAGAGCACGCGTAGCAAGGAACGATGATGGTGCCAGTCCATAGGTAACCGTATTCAGCTCATAAATCTGGACTGGTTGCTGCGTCGAAAATCGAAAGAAGATTCGCACTAATGGACGATCATCAGGATGAAGTAATATCTGCCGGTACATCTTTGCTATGTCGCCTACCAAAGCCACTCTGTAGGTGCGAAAACGCAAAAGTTGATCAAGCAGTTCGTCCTGCACCACTGGTCCCACACAGAGAGCCTCATTAAGGGAATAACCGCTTGTAGTTTTCGAAGAGCCGTCAAACACGACTCTGATTTTCGTTGTAGTGCTCGACTCTTTGAACACGGGATGGTGGGGCAGATAGTACGACTCAACTGGCTCCGGCAGCTCATCGCGGACCAAACGCATATGCCCCAACTCGTAGTACTCCTTCATAAATGCGTGATACTCTTCCTTCAGTTTGGCATTTCTAACGAAACGTTTCTCCAACAGCTCGAATCGACGTTTTGCACTTGTTTTGGATGCACCTAATCGTACCCCAAAGTCAGGATGACGCGGCAAACGGACGATGTACCGACCATCCTTATCTCTCGTCGTGGTTGTCTGAAATAGCTGTTCACATCTTCGTTCTTCGGGCGAGTATCCATCTTTCATTACCAAAGATTCGATTTTCCAAAACCGTTCCATGCTTTCTTCCAGTGACATCATGCAAACAGCGTTGGAAATAATTGTCTGCGAATTAGCAGGGTAATGCAACATTGCCGAACCCGCTACAATCCAGCCAAACACGCTGTCAATCAATGATGGAAGGTCAGGACCCAAGTGCACTCGTGCAGCACTAGGGAAAAACGAATAATAGTGCTTCGCGCCTATTAATAAATCGATTGGCTGTGATTTATTAAATTCCGGATCAGCTAGCTCAATTCCTTTCGGGATACACCAGTGGCTAATAGCTATGTTCTCTGAAGGAATATTAGAGGTTATTTGGTCCATCAACATAAATTGTACGCCACAACTGAAACGCTGTCTTTTCGACCGAATCTCAGCAAACACAGATTCACGAACATTGCGAGATACCTTACCAGCTCCCAATACTTTGACGTTAGCTGGAGACCGTTTTATCTGCAGCAATCTGGCAATCCTTTCGGTCATCAGGCTCGCTTGCGACGCACTGTCTAGAAGAGCACGCACCGAATGCTCTTTGCCGTCAGCATCTACGATGTTCACTCGCACAGTTAGCAGAAACACCTCCTCTGAACGCTCCGTCGTCTCAGTAACGTTGAGCGACTGAGCGTATGCGCGATCCTTCGGCTTCGGTGAATCGGGACGTTCCGGTGAGCCTTCTTTCGATCCTGCTGGTTCATTGGAGCGGTGCAAAAGAGTGTGATGTCTGTCACGGCAATGCTTGCATCGGGAAGACGTAAGACAATTTCTTGCCCAATGGCCCTTCCGTAAGCAGTTATTGCAAACCTTCTTCTCATTTGCAATCTGAATACGCTCAGACAGTGGAAGGCGGCAATACTTGTAACAACTGCTTAGGGCATGCTCGTGTTGGCAATATGGGCACTCTTTAGAATTGCTCGTAGTGGATGAGCAGGAAGAAAGCTGCTGCGGGGCGCGCCGCACGGGATTCGGGTGAGTACTTTCCTTCGTAGACTGATGATTCATCGATATGGACTCTAATATCCGCATTTTTCTTTGTAGGAAATCTATTAGCGTTGCGTAGTCAGGTGTATCGAGCGTGGAAGCATGATCCTCCCAGTTCTTCAACGTTTCCTCAGGCAGTTTTGTGCACAACACATACTCCAGAATAGTGCTCCACTGTTCAGTTGGCTCACCCAACTGGTGGAGCATTTTCACATGTCTGTCGAAATCATCGACCAGCCTATGCAGTGCTGCATTGGATTCCTTTTGCACTCTCGACATGTTGAACATGGCTTGCAAATGCCTCTTTTTTTGTAAATACTCATTGGCATAGCGATCGACCAATGATTTCCATGCAATGGAGTAATTTGAGGAACACAACGGGATGGAATCCAGCAGCCTAGCAGCTTCTCCTTTCAGTGCTGCTCGCAGATAGTGAAACTTTTGGATATCCAGCACTTCGGTGTTGTTGTGAATAAGTGCTTCAAAAGTGTCACGAAACGTTGCCCATTGCATTTCATTACCGTCGAATTCAGGCAACGAAATTCTTGGCAATCTTAGCTCCGACGTTGCAACGCGATTCGATGATGACGCGATGGCTACGCGCGGCGTCGGTTGCATTAGTGCTTGGAGGCTTGCTCTCACAGCCATTATAGCATCCTCCATCGTGGCGCGTAAATGGCTTTCAAGCGCGCGTTCCTCCGGTGCAGCACCATTTTCAATCATCTGCTGCACACCGTCGTATTCGACTGAAACTCGTTCAACTTCCGCGGCATAAAAAGGCACTTTAAGCTCGTCGCGCGCCGGAACGAAATTTGCAGCAAATGCAGCAGCACGATTAATCTTCTCCTCCAACGTCACTCTTCTGGAACGCAAGTCAGCTGGTGATGCCATTGAACCGACGCTAATGCTCACAGCGATGGCCGGTCAAACGACAAAAAACACAAAATTCGCGAGGACGAGTTCACAACCAAAAAACTCAACACCACAAATTTCCACAAGCAGCCAACAGTCAATAATCACGATCAACAATCACGGTACACGTACAGTACGTTACAGATAGCTGACAACTTTCAACAAATAATACAAGTGTTCACACTCAGTGCAATAGTGCAATCTTGCAACACGCAGCAATGATCACTCTGAGAAACCGAAATTAATTTCACTCCGAAAGAATATATCCTGGTCACGGCACCAAATGTTCGCGATCGATCCCTACGTTGTGAACTTTTGCTTTTCTTTCGGAACGGTGAAAAATTAATCTGGAGCGCGGTTTCTCGCTTGACCGTTCGGCGTACGTATTTTATTACAAGTGCAGTGATTTTTCGCAATGGTTCTTAGCCCTAACGGTCCTTACACTAACACAACTAACCTCTGCGTTCGTAACGCTACCCCGGTGAAAACAATCATGCATTAATTGGAATAATAAATTTCAACTGTCAAATGAGTGTAACGCATACGAAACGTAAACATAATAATTTAAAATAACAACCACACCAACAGCATTCCGCTGTACATTTATGTTTGTCACAGTTGTTATTAATTGAACGAATTGTTTGTCGTACAACATGTTGCCTTGAACCGTTTCTCTGGTTTTCTTTTTCGCGTGATTTCAACTGCGAAGAAAAACATTGATACCGTAGTAAGTATTGATCTGTTTTCTGATGATGATAAAAGCTTCATCTAGAATGTGATTTGAAATGAGTTCATTTTTGGCGTACACTCCCAAAACCATAGCCATATCATCATGTTTAATTTATCAATCCCCATTCCCATTCGGTGATGATCATCAACTGCACGAGTATGATACTTCATATCGGTTGATGGCAATAACTCAAATCATTATCGCTTCGACGCTGCATTTCAAAAACTCCATACTCCATACACTCCACTCCAGCAGATTGTGTAAAGAAATAAACATACACAACCAACTCCTGCACAGCACAAGCGACTATCGTTCTGGCACCGACCGACCGACCGAAGCTGATCGGGACACATCTCCTCCAAATGTCGACAAAGGCCCTCACACTTTCAATCGATTCCTCAGCAAAGAGAGATAACGAGCTGACGATATACTGATGCCCAATCGGTTACACGGAGGCTTCGCTTAATTGAGTAGCACCAGACGGGACTTGCTACTGATTATTCTGCTATTAATCAAAGCGTTATCGGGAGGCATACGGTCGGCTGTAGTATCGCCACACATTGCGCCGTCCTCGCCGCAATACTTCGCTTGACGCAATCCAATGACATGGCTGCGTTGCGATAGACGAGTTGTCAATGCCTGTTATCAGTAAACCGCGGGAATTCAGCTAAACATCATTGCGTCGATGAGCTCTACTCGCGTACTGTTTACTGACGACCAAAGCACTTTTGCTTCGTAACGTGCTGCTTCTATTCCCCCATCAGTCTATTTGAACGGACATACATATATCCGAAAAGAATCGTATTTGTTCTCTTGCAACCTACATATGTGGTACAATAATATTGCAAATGGTTCTATATTCCATGTCGAAACGGAAAGTAAATTGTTACCGATTATTAGAATTATTTTACAGAAACAATTTGTAGTATCATTTGTTCAAAGTTTTTACCTTCATGTAACACCATCCATACGATTACTAAGAAAACTTGATTTTCAACGGTAGTGGAAAGATGCATTATGAAGTTTCAGGTAGACTAATTTAAGAAGAAAAATAACTTTTGTGACAAAGCGAAAAAGGTCTTAAAAAAGACCTTAGACAGAGACTTTACATGCTGTATCATAGAAAAGAAAAGCAATTTGAATAATTAGATGCATTTAATTCAATAATTCTATGAAATAATGAATAAAACAGATCATTACTACGAACTTGGTCTTATGAAACAGAATACGGGTTCAAGTCTGACAATTAGCACTGACGACTTCGTAGCAAGAACTGAATATTTGCTCACATGTTTAAAAAAGGTTCTGTGAGTCTACCTAGTCATGCTAATCATGCTAAGAATAGCAGAAAATGTAATCAACCCAAAAAAATATCTCTTAACAATTGAAAAAAAACTTCCTTCGGTAAGTTTACGTTTGGTAAGTAAGTAAAACGATTCCATTTTGTGTTAAAAGTTAAACAACTCATATTGCAATTCCCTTCAACATTAGACCACAACAAGTACATGATTACGAATGAAAATCTAAAGACTGTCAGTCAAAGCTCTATGCTCATCTTTCGATTACCTTGTCTAAACCAGACGAACCATACAGAGCTAATCAGCCAACCGTTTCAGGATTCATTTTTCTTCCACCATTGAATCGTTGGTCGTGACGCCGTCGTACACCATCAACGTTCCCGCGAGTATCTGCGCCTTTAACTAGCTTCTCGTTATGCGAATGGAGCATCCACTTCCACCCAGTACGCTCGAAAAACTTTTCCCTGCCAAGCTTTGCTACTTCTAGCAGAGTATCTTAAACAAAGCGTGGGCTGGTGCCTAACCTTCGGTTTGTTTGATCTGTGCTTGTCGATAGCACACAACGCTCACCGTAGCGTCCAGAAATTCGGGGGTGATCGAAACAAATTGCCTCATTCCGAACACCCTGCTAAGTCAAATCAAACAAAAATCCTCCTCCACTCGCCACGGTGCCATTGCCCATGTCGGGGAACCTTCTGTGCGAGCATGCTTCCCTCTGCCCGTAGCACCTTACGCGTGCGATGAAACCCTGCCGAACCTGCCAGTCCACCAAAGCCACCCCGAAGAGATCCTGCCGAGATTGTGTGCAATGATTGATGGGACCCGCACTGAATCCTTAACACGCATATGCCAACTCGAAAGCGACGATGTCTTTTCGGTAGTTTTGTTTTATGGTTGCTGCCATTTTGCATTTCCAACCGAAATACCGAGAAAAGTGTTCGGCCACGGAACGAAGATAAAATGAAAGTTTCTTGCCATATTGCTTCCCTAAACTTTACTCTCCATTTGGAACTTTCTGGAAACCATTACCAGATGTCTAATTTTTTACAATTATTTCATTTCAGATTTTGGTGTTTCTTCAATGATCGACGTCAAATAATTTCCTCAGTGCAAGGTAAGTTTTTTCCACTCAAAAACATTATTTGATACTAAGATACACTGGGTAGAAGACATTTTATTTTTCGCATGGTTTTAAGACCAACTGTCCGTGACAGATTTGCTTACTTGTGGTGGGCTATGTGGTGATCGTTGATAGTTAATAGTTCACGTATGACTCAGCAGCAATCAAAAACAACAAACATATATGCAACCCTGAAACTTTGACTCTTCACCAGCATCCATCTGTTTGATCGATCACTGGAGAGGCCATGGTTCGGGAAAATTGGCCTTTTCTCAAAGGACGCATCCAAAACAAATTTTCAATAATCGAAAGATAAAGGCAGCTCGAAAGATAAAATCATAGCCACCTGGTGAGGCAACTAGAGACGCATGAATCGCTACAGAACGGAATTCAATTATAGAAATTGAAGCCTAGGCCCACATAAGCACACCTCCAGCAATTTTCAAACCGCCCCTGTTCGACCTTTCTCCCACCACTTGTGCGTCACTTCTGCAATAGGCTCCAGTAGTTCGATCGAAGGGATGGACGCATAAGTCGATCGTTTAGTTTCGTCGTGTCGGTTTTTGTACCAACAACGGTGAGCTGCCAGCTCCAGCCCCAAGCCCAAGAGTTTCCCCCCGAAAGCGGCGCGTTCCGTATGAGACAGGAAACATCCACGCTCGCCACCTGCCCCAACTTTTACGACCGAATGAGTGGCATGGAAGGCTGATTATGCTTATGTTTATGCCCCACACACCTTGAGAAATTTTGAACATCAATCGAACACATCTCGTTTGCTTCACACCGTTTCGACAAGACACGGTTTGGTGTGTTTCGTCTTCACATCCGAGATGGTCTGCTCATATTTCGTTTGCTAGGCTTTTGTGGAGGATGCCTTCCTGGTCTGGTAGTTGCTTCGTACACCGGCGGCACCAACCAGGCACGGTTGCCTGTGTGAGTGCGATGTGATCGAGGTTTTGTCTACCTTCCTACACCTTCGTTTGCTGCTGATTACCATTGCTGTGTGTTTTTTCCTCCCTGCTGGTTCAAAAGCCCGTGCACACACTGCACTGTTTTCGATTTGGTATGCTTCTTTAAACTTTATTCTTGTTGGTTTTCCGCATCAAAACATTTAAAATTCATCTTGTTAAGATGTTTTATTTATGGAGATTAGTTTATTCTCTTCTTCCACCTTCTCTGTTCTGTTCTGCTCTGTTCTTGTGGCTCTCGTTCTACCTCTTACACGATCTGCCCACCCAGCGGTTGCATGCGTTCCTGTCGAGGTATGAGGGTGTAGCTTTTGTCGCGGAACCTCAACTGCTGCTCACTCGCTGGTCAAAATGCGGCAGCCGACCAGTCAGTCGGGGCAGTCAGGTTTTTTTTTCGCCTTTTGGTTTTGTTAATTTTCAATTACGTAAGTTGCAAACAGATTAATTTCGATTATCGTTTACAGCTGTGAGCCGTTCATGCGTTCAGTATCAAAACAAACCATAAGTCATCTTTTGTCTTCTACGATAGTTAGCAAAAATTATTTCAACATACACGTTGTGGCCCTTTTTATTTCTATTCTTTGAATTTTGTTAAAGTTGGTTAAGATTTTTTCTTTTAATTTAAGGAAGTTTTACTCCCATCATCGAAGAAAACGCGTTTGTTCTTTATTCTTATTGTTCGTTTTTTGTTTTGGCTACTTGATTTAAATCTCGCCGGAGGATCGGACAAGGTAGTTGCACCCCTCAAACATCATATCTGCTAACGAGACAAAACCCAAGCGTTTGGTTGTAAAAAGGGAAGAAAAATAAAAACCGATTTACTCCTATAACACACATCACCTTCCCCTGCGCAGGCAGTACAACACGCAGTCCGTGCTGCGGAATGGAATTGGAGATTGCGTTTTGTTTGTTTAATTTCGAACACGGTTTTCTTCCTACAACGGCATTGTTGTAGTTACTTCTTTGGCTCCTTCGTTTTCGTGAGCGATTCGTGGACTCATTCCATTCCGATCCATCTTCGATCAGTCCAATCGATCAGTAGGGTCATATATTATGGTTTATCATGATTTCGACTTGTTTCTTCGATTCTTTGCGCTGTGCTTTCTGTCTATCTTTTTTTTTCTGTGGTTCCTTTAAACCACATCGTCTCCTTCGCACAAGTCACAAATGCCGTTGTGTGTGTCTACCTCAGCGTGTTGCCTGCGTGTTCTGCAGATGAATCTGGAAGTGAGCGATGTCTCCGGTACAAGTTTTAGTGTGGAAATTATTTGTTCCCAAACGAACGTGTATGGCAAGGAACGATGACAAACGAAGATACGAGAAACATGAGGCTAACGGAGCTGCTCAAAAGGCTGCTCAAAACACCACTGCTGTTTGTTGTATGCTAATGTTCAAACACTGATTTTTTCTTCCATACACAATATGTGTATGCCCCGGGACGTACAAGGCGCTTGAACCAATAAAACTTGCTTAACTGGAACGGCGATGGATTCAAAACAACTTTTGAGTCACTTTAACTGGAAGTTTATTTGTGCTTTTGCAAAAACATTAAGTCACTTTTCTCCAAAAGTTACCGTTAGTCTCGGATGGAGAAATGTCAACCTTTTCTACAATTCTGAGCAAATAATATTCTTCATCATCGATTGATATTTTAATGAAAATGCTTCCAAATGAATGTAGCTTTCAAAGCAAAACTCTATCTTTTTAAACAAATCAAAACCCTTAACATGTTTGTTCTTTGATTGTGAGACAACAAATTTAACAAACATCTTTCACAATGCATTTCTATTCTTCAAAAACGATACATTCCAACAATTTTAAAACATAAAATGTTTATACAGGTACACTTTAATATTTCTACATTTATTAGCATCATAAACCGAAAAAGGTAAAGTAAACACCAAAAGGTACCAAAAGACCAATTTCGTTCCTAATCGTCTAAATGAAGGACCAATGTGTTAAATAAACAGGAAGGCTGGGCTTGTATTTTACTTGCAATTATTTGATAATGTAGCGAAGGTCAAATATTATCCGACGAGATCCGAGCAGATAAATTTGTCGCTCGGTGCGTGCCGTTTCTTCTTACCTGTGCACGCTGGAAAGCTAAAACGCCAACCCAAAGAAGACATAAAAACAATTTATACACTCATTGAAACGTTCTGCCAGGACCTTGTGCCGGGCTGGAGGATGGATGGAGTAATATATCAATTCTCACCAGACGGATTCTACAAGCAAAATGGTTTCTATACGTTTAATAAGTACTTTCAGCATACTTACTGACATTAGGTGCTGTTTTATGCATTATATTGAAAGTCAGCAAATGACCAGCCCTTTCATCAGCGTCCGGTACCTCAAATAGTGTGCCACATTCTTCAATGCATCCGTTATGTCTGGGAAACCTCACCTCGTTCCGTTTACTCACTTTCATCGTCGCGCTGCTGCAACATTTTCTTGCTGCAAACTTTATCTTCCACTCTTCAGGTACCATAAGGTACCATTATTTATCTACTAAACTTCACGATGGAGAACCACCGCGCCAGACAGACAGATGCATCACACGGATGCGGTATGCCGTAACCAGTCGAACGGGGCATCTTCTTTATTTGCACGCTGCACTGCACTGTAGTGCACGAAGGGGAAATTATTTCGCTTTAAAGGAAAGTTGTTGCGATTCTTGCATGTTGTGCCAGCCGCAAACAGATAACGTTTTAGATCCATCGATGGGGAAAAAGGTGAAGAAAAGTTGCAGGAGACCGCAGCTTATGAAGATTATTATGCTCCGAACGTTTAAGAAGGGAAGAGAACGTGTACGACTGTTTACACATAGTTTTTAATCAAAGATAGACATAAGAGTGCACTTGGCAGATATGCTCGGCGAAAAAGCATGGGATTGAGGAACTGAGCCATCTATCAGTGGTCTACATTTCAGTAGTGTCACTTGTGTTAGCAGTAAAATTAATACTACAGACTATTTCATAAGCATACTTTTAAAAAGTGTTGTTTGATTAATGCAGTTTTATTTTATAAGACGTAGACACTTTTCTTGGCATTATTTTTTTTTTACAAGTAGCATTTCACGACCTCCATAAATTTGAAGCAGAGCATTCAGCTTGCAGCGCATTTGGATGTCGTTCGTCGACTTCACCGTATTCATTGCAGACGATGCACTCACGCAAGACACCACAGATGGAATGAGTCTAGCCTTTGGAGAAAAAAAGACAAAAAATGCAACAAAAAAATCTTTAATGGTTTACGAATGCACATGCAAGTCAAGCAGGGTTCGTAATTCTTGTTTTTCAGCCAGTGCTAACAAATATATTCCAAAAAAGGTGGTATGATTGTGTGTTCTCTTTCCGTGCAAAAGAAATTCCATAAGACTTATTCAAATAAAACAAACCACAGTCACAAAACGCAGAGTGTTCATACAGAGTTAAGCAGCTTTTTCATGATTTTTTGAATATTCCAAAATGTTTCATTTTATTTTTTATTTTCTGATTCCTAAATGTTTACCATTGAATCATACACGATCAACGAACCCTGCATATCGTCGATGTAAATACATGCTGAAACGCACACCAACTTGTACGTAGTATTTTTTTTCTCGTCTGTTCCCTCTCATGTTGCTCTCACAATCTTCTTTTTCTCTCTTACCCATGCAAACGCTCTCTCACCTAACGTGACCAACCGATGTCACGCACACTAGCACGACTATACGCTCGTACTCACGCACTTTTTCTTCACTCTCGCACTTCAATCTCAACTTCGGTCGCGTGCGGTTTGACAGTGCTGCGCTCGAGATCACGGCGCTATACTTTGTAGCAAGTGAAGTGAAAAGGTGTTTTTATCAAGTGTACCACGAATCTTTCCCGAACTACAGTCGTTTTCCTGAAAAGTGTAAATGTGATGCATCAGCGTAGTTTGCAGTGAATAGTGAATTTTGTGCCAGGTGAAACGGGTTACTGAACGCAAGTTGTTTTCCACTCGAGAATGTTTGAGAGTGCGCTACTCAGTGTGTGTACGAAATCGAAAACCACCATGGAGTGAAGGGAACGCGCGTGATGTTGTAGGTGAGTGAGATGCTGTATAATGTTGGCAATATAATTATTTGCGGTACAAAGTTAGATTTTATATGATGGTTTTCACTGTGTCATTTAAGACGCACACACGTCTTTAACTTGTGTTAGAGAAAAAAAACACAGCCCAAGCAAACGAAACGAGCAAGTGAATAAAACGATGTGTCCGTTTTCGCTCTCTCTCTCGTGAAGAAAGAATAATGGCTCCCAAGTGAGCCGCGTGGGATGTAAGTGCAAGCGAGAAGGAAAACCCCGTATGTGCGAGAGGCATTAGTGCGTGAGATGAAAAAGAAACCCCAGAAAGAAAAAAGCCACTGTGTGTATGTAATTGTGCCCGCTTCGGCGTAATGTCAACAAAGCAAACACTCTGAAGCAATGCAAAACAACCGCGTCCGGCGTTGCTAGTGAATGGTGATTGCTAGGATGGGATTTTCCGAGTGATATTGCCAGCGTGCCACGAATGAAAGGAAAACATTCAGTGAAAAACGTAGCACACCCGTGGAAACTGTGTTTAACCCTTGGCCGGGCTCGATGCTGGAAGGATACATATATCCATAAGAAAATTTTAATCCAAAGTGTTTTTCTAATACAACATAAGACATGAGTGAATGTGCCAGGTTCTTCAACGTTTTTGCAAGGCGACACGGTTCATGTGAACGATCCAAACATTGGTACACGCGCTGGAAAAGCAACATCACCATCGAACATCACATTTCAATTAAGAGAGCTTCGGAACGCCTAAACCATCGCAAATCGTGGTTGGAAGATATTCGAACGTTTTATATGCGAGCAAAATTAATCGATTTATTGATAGGAATTTCGTAAATAGCTTTATGACGCTAGCCTATTTCGGACTACCATTCCGGAAGATCTTTAATTCATACGGCCCGATACAGCTTTGGGTGCAGAACTGTTTCGCATTTTCAAATCGTAACCAGTTTATAGCAACTAGCTGGTAATTTTTTTTGAGAGCGGCTTCTTTTTGCTACTGTGCTCCAAACAAATGTTCTAGAAATATTAGTACTGTTGGCCGTTGGTTAGTATATCTGCCGATGGGATTTTAATTGGCATTAAGACAGGAACACAAAGCGGAGTAAAAAAAGTATAAGCCACAAAAGCAAAAAGCTTCGCTACGACCTATTTTAGGTGCATGAAGTTTTAATAATTTTGTAAAATCAGAATTTGTTCAAGCAACTGCATAAGAACCTACGATTGTTAATTCGTCAATGCAAATAATTTTAGCATTAAAATTGCGTTTAATGTAAAACTTTCAATAGTTTTTTTTTCTATTAAATTCAACGCTTGCATACATTTTAATAAATTGATTCAACGATAGTGAAACCGCAAACGTACACTTAAAAAATTACATAAATCTCTCTCATAAAAACAAACCCAGATAGAAAGCTTTTTTCTATTCGTTGAGTTAAAGAATGTTTTTGCTTGCACTTAACAAACGGGATGCAAATCACTCCATCCTCAGACTGATGACGTTGTCCCAGGCCGAAATGCAAATGAGCTCTTTGAACTCCACCCGGCCCATATCATGTGACCATTGGACCTATCGAAAATGTTGGAAAAAAAAGGTCCCTGCACGTACCGTACTTTATATTTTAGGTTGTTTTGCTTTGACACAATACCATTCTATCGCTGCTGTACAAAAACAAGAATGAATAGGTGGGACAAAACAATGGATAAAACCAAACTATGCCGAGTTGCTGAAATAGTCCCGACTGTTTTGGGATTTGGTGTGGAAACGGGTTGCCCCAGCACCGTATGATGTATTCACGGTTTTCCGATTTGACCGCACCGGTTACCGGTAGTTATGCGCCATCGCAATCAACATCAACGAAACATGAATATTCAAATGCAGGTGAAGACAGAGCGCAAGGAGCAGCAGTAGTAGTAGTAGTGCACTCATAAGAACGAAGATACACCTTTGTAGAGGAATTCGGCAAATAGCTGCAACAACTGCAACTTAGAATAATACCGCTCGGTGCATTTTTGCTCCAGTCTTAATTCAGCAACGAAGCGTAAAAACTGGAGCGAGTTGATATCTTTGTATTGAAAGTATTCACTGAATCACTAAGCAGTAAGTGCTATTTGTTTTAAAGTACTACCTTGGTCGAGAACCAAATATTTGTACTAGTACGTGAGATGAATAAAAATGGTATGTACATTCTGTAATCAAACACTACTACTACCAGACTGTCAAAAAGTATAAAAATTGCCATGTTTTTTATGACTTCAGCGAAATGTGCGATGGGTCTAATCG
Source organism: Anopheles funestus (assembly GCF_943734845.2). NCBI lineage: Eukaryota > Metazoa > Arthropoda > Insecta > Diptera > Culicidae > Anopheles > Anopheles funestus. The sequence continues at coordinate 48,484,747 of NC_064599.1, forward strand.
CCATCGATTTGCAAACGTTAAACTGTACACGAATTGATTAAAGTCTTCGTTCCCGTGTTCTGCCCATGTTTCGTGACTTGTCTGATCGTTTTTTTTTTTTTCAATCAATTCCTCAATCGTGTTTCAAGAAACATTGTGGTCAACTCTCATAAAATTCGTATCCGTATAGTTGCGCAAAAAGTACAAAAGCTGATGTGTCATTTGCTCTTAAAGGGAATTGGCGATGAATTTAAAATTCGATATATTTACATACAAATTTCAGTCATGCGCTATTTCACGTACCTGTACTGCTTATCAATTGCTCCTGAGTCACGCACATGGTACAGCTTAAATTTCAATTAAAAATGGTTGCAAATAGTGATTTTCTGGGCATCCGTTTGTAACTGATAGATAGATTTATATACTTACAATTCCAATGATTAACTTTTGTTAGATCTAATAAATAATAAGCATATAAATAAACATTGTTCTGGTGTGACATATTTTCGTCATACAAAAACACTAAAAGAAAAAACTGTAATGTTACAAACGATTTATCTGTTTACTCGCGTTGATATAAATTATTTATTTTACCCCTTTAAATGTATCTTGCACCAAATCCATCCCAGCGGTCATCACCATTGCTAGATTGTACAGAAATGATGAACCATAGCTTGGGGCAGTTTTAAATTAAAAAAAAAAAACACCAACGATAAAAGAAGATCATCGAGCAAACAACGACCTTAACTTGCGCCATTTGTTGCCTTTCGTACCAATAGCGGTTGTTATAAATAGATGTGCACCATTGGTCGTACGCTTAAATCATGCCCGTAAAATCTTTTTTCCTGTGCAGTGTAGGAAGAAGAAAAAAATAAGACAAAATTAATCGCTGACCAAAGGAATGCGTACATAAAAAAAAAATACGTAAACGAATGAAAAAAAATCGTGTCTGAGAAAAAGACTCATTGAAAAAAATGTATAAACTTGGAGACAGCAAGAGCTCAGTAACGGAGAAATAGATGTGAGAAAAGCTTTAAATGAAAATTCCATTTCCTCAGCAATGCCAAATCATAACCCACACACATACAATGGGCGGAGAACTCAGTTAACTAAAAAGAAAAGTTAAATTGGTGCCACAAAAATGTGCCCGCCTGTCCACAGTTTTGTGAAAAACGATCGTTGATCGTTAGGCTGCAGCCTAGGACACAGGAAAGAAAAAAAGAAGTGCTGGTCGATTGTTGATTCACTAAGCATGAGGAATAAATTCATCACAGCTAAACTCAAGCAGACGAACTGAAACAGTTGCTGCTGGACGAAGTTTATTTGTTATTGTTTCAGCACCCGTGGAATTAAACAAGAAAAAGCAGTGCGCAGTGCTTCCCAAGCGACCAAGCGACTCCATGAAACATAACGCCGGGGAAAACACGGGGTTCAGCATCCACGCTCTCACATCCCACCGAAACCGCACCGCCACGCACAGTCACTAAACAACTTTCGAAGCGTTTCAGCTACTTGACGAAACGGAAATTTAACGAGCACAAATTTACAGTTCTAATGAGCTGGACTAATTTTTCACTCTTTTTTTTTTTGGTTTTTGGTGCGCTTTAAAAGCACACGCGTAGTTAACTCGTTGGTCTCATTTTGCAATGTTTTCTATCTTCTTCTAGTTCCGGAAAAGTCACTCAACTGTAGCGAGTGGTGTCATGAACAGGATGGAGCAATCGTCTAACACATGCATTTGAAGCCATATCTACTGCCCCTGAAACGCCCCGTTCTGTGATGAACGTAATAGCATTGAATCAACAACTTTAAGAGGTAAGAGTTGAGCGCTGAGCTTGACAAATGTATGCTGCTGTACAATTGCAAGCGCTTAAAGGATATTTTATAACGAATATACAAATTATAAACCACAACCGGTCGCTCTGATAGTTGCTACCACTTCCGACTAATAGACGATAAGCAAAGTTAATTAAATATGATGTTGTATGCACCGTAGAACAACTACCCGCGAAGAGAATTAAAGTTACCCTAATGATGTTAAAACGCTCCCGAAACTGGGGCATAAAAACGAGAACGAAAAAATGTTACATGATCATCGCCTTCCCATAAGCTTCTCAGCTCATTAGCAGATTATCCACGACACGACCAACCTTTACCAGGGAGGAGCTCACCCGAAACCAATCGCTCGGCTTCTGCGTTTCGCGAAACACTGCCACACCACAAGGGGCGGAAATTGGGGTTGGATTGCGTTGCTTTAAAATGCAAACAAGCCATTCTTTCGTACCCCCAATACGCGACACAGTACGTGGGCTCACGCAAAGAATTTGTCCCGGTGGCTCTTCCATCGCCTTAACGAGCATGAAGTGATCATCCGCATGGATTGATAAGTTCCTTGAGATAAGCTACAATACTTTCTAACTAAATATTTGCCACACAACATTACGGCTGTGCTTGGTTTTGTGTGTCATGTTCTGGTTCCACATCGGTAACGAAAATGGTTCAAACCAAATCGAGAACATTTTCTACAAATGCATACACTTTTCAATCCGACAACCCAAACACGATCACTGGATAGGTGCTGATGACGGTCGGAAGGAATCCGTACTGGAGACGCGTCGGTCAGCCGAGGGCAGGATTCACCTTCAACAACACCGGCCATACCCCATTCCCGTCGCTTCAGCGAAACAGCTCACGCGAAGATCGCCAGTTGCTGATATCATAAATTTTCTTCAATTCTTTTGGTTTTGTTTGTTTTTCCCCACCCTAAACCTGCTTCGCCGTGCCGGGTTCCACCGTTCTTGAGTTGGAGAACCAACTTATACGAACATTATGCTACATTTCTGCCGTGCCATTTATGCTGCTCGCGTCCGCTACTCTGTGAACTGCTCCGGGGAGTTCGATCAGCAGAAAAATAACTATAGCAAAACCACGGCGCGCGTGAGCAACAGGGACAAAATGCTGCCGTCCATGGAGAGGGATAAAGCCGTTGACGTGTTTAGTGGTCTTTCGTACTTTGCCCAACGATCGATCCTGTGCATATCGTTATGCTTTGCGAGGCAGATGATGCTGGTCCTACGGTCACTATGTGGACATGGTCAAAGAATGCAATTTCTTCCAGTTTTCTTTTATTGGAAGTTTTGCTCACTGCCCTTGAAGATATTTTTTCGTGCATCTTATATGTGTTCTTGGTTTGGGCAGCGAATGAAGGATGTAAGGAGTACAGCAGAATATTGGAACAAGTTAATTAAATTTTGATAAGAAATATCGTGACACGTGTGCTGATGTAGAGTTTTAATTGATTTAGTTTGATTTACCAAACCGTTGAGCTATGTTGGTCCAGTAATAATATTGTTGTCGTCCCATCTTACAATGTCTTCTCGCTGACGCAATACACAACTGAACCGATGGAACTATTCCTGCAGAAACCGCGGGAATGATACTCTATTTTATCCCATCACGCCACATACAATGTTTCCGACAGATATCTTGGGAAGCTTGGAAAAATTGAACGATGCAGAAAATGTACTATGTAAATCACTCAAAATAGCTTATGGAGGCAAAAGCAACATTCCATCGATGGCACTGGCGAACGAGATGCCGTGAAAGTATTGTCTGCTCTGAGAAAGAAAGTAGCTCCATAGAATGGTTGTACGATTGTTGCTCTCCGTAACAGGGGGCTTACACAGTTTGCTTTTGCGACCCCAAACGCTGAACTCTTGCAGCAGTTGATCTGCACCAAATCAAGCGTATTTCGCGCTCTCTGCTCAAACTAATTTAGAAAGTTCACGTGCGGAAAAAACAACAGCACGCAACGACCGACCCGGTGACGCACACCCTCCCATTTGCCCATTGTTGTTGTTTGTCTGCCGTAGAAGTTGAAGTGCAGTTTTCCTCTGTTTTCCTCACCAATTTACATGCGGCCTGAGATGTTCCGAGTGAACTATCACCGGATGGTCGTAACGAAACATCAGGTCGCGATCGGTAATGATTTCCTCTTTTGGGTTCGTATCTTCAAGACCCAAAGACGAGTGACGGTGGAAAATGCGAGCATGATTGTTGGCATTCGATTGCACTATAAGACGGTCGCGGGCACGACATGATGATGAAGTATGCAAAAGAAACGAATGATTTTGTTGCATTCTTCGGTCATGAGAGAAGATACGCAAGCGATCTTACAGCAGGGTAGGGCGTAGCAAAAACTTTTGCGGTGCAAAAGTTGAGGTTACGATTTGTTTGTTTTGCTTATGAACAGGAGCTTCTGTCTTGCCACACACATGCCACATGAATGCGAAACTTACGAAAAAAATCCCCCGACGGCCACGATGGTGCGTTTACTATTTTCGCATTCGTTAGGGCACCACCACCAGTGATGCGCCCTGAGAAGTAGGAGCGGATTGGGAATTCTTGAACCGCACCCCAAAAAACACGTGAAGCTTCTCCCCACGGGGCCGAGACCATGTAATATCCGCTTCGGCGCGATCATTTAGGCAATTATTCGGAAGCACAGCGGTAATTATTTGCCGAGTTTATTGTTATCTTTAATACGCGAGTTAGTTCAATATTGATTTTGTGCTTTTCACGCACCATGTTGTGCCTTTGCGTGTTTATGGTTAGTTGCACCCTTGCTTTTTTTCTGTCTCAGATCGTGCATAACGTTCAGGAGTGTAAACAATACTCGAAACGAGCTATCTGCAGCAAATCATATCTGAATCTTCCTTTTAGTATAAACAATCAAAATTGCCATACATTGTCTAAATTTTTGCTCCTCAAGTGGATCTTTCACATAGTGAATATGGGATCTTTTAAATGATATTTTTGGTTAAAATGTATAAAGTATGTGCGAATTTATTTATGTAAGCATAAATAACAAATTGTTTCTGAGAAAAAAAAACTGGAAGGGACTAACTCTTGTGTTCAGACCAATATTCGCCATAAATACATCATTTGCGGCTTTTTGCGATATTTGCTTTATTTGCCAACAAGCACGGCGAATGAAAACAATAATTACATACATAAGCAGACCCAAGCACATACACACATGCTTATCATCACCTCATCCAGTTTGGAGTTTCGTTTGTTTTTCTTCCCGTTGTTCTCCTTTCATTCTGCAAAATTGTTCAATCCAGTGCGTAGCACGAAACACGCTAAAGACCACCAAAATCAAACTATCTTCGCAGGGCGAAGAGAGCGAAAGCAAACGAGGCAGGGCCGTAAATTATTTGCCGATTTCCATCTCTTCATTTTATGGTTCTTTCTGTGGTCCTTTAGGCTAAAGTGGTTCTACAATTGGGGGAAGTGCGCAATACTTTCAATGCGTTTCCTGGGAGGAAGCTGCACTTGCATCAAATTGCACTCCGTCCGCCCGTTGCAACTGTGCCGCAAGGTGCACATTTGGCGTTGATGGGCTTAAAAAGGGTTCTTTCAACAATCGATCCTTAACAAGGATTCGGTTGCTTCGGGGTTAACGGGCGTTTTAAAGCTGTCACCATTACGATTTTTTTATGGACTTGAGATACTGTTTAATTCTGGTGTTTAAATAGAAAAGTATTGCTCCAAGGAAATAAATTGCAAGAGTTTTGCTCTTCTTGTATTATATTTAACTATATTTGGTTGGTTGAAATATTTGCAAAAGTTTTTTTTTTAATTAATGTTGTCTAACCAACATTACGTTCCAACTACATGTTCTAATTGATTTCATTTCAACGAATTGCTCGAGTACAGCGACAGCAACAGAATGATTCAGAACATCGTTGTAGACTGTGCGGACATGGAAGAGGAAAAAAAAGTATGCAAACACGGTAACACTAAGCGCGACTCGATGCTAACGATCCTTTTCAACGCATCTGACTCGACGGAGTTTTCGCGTTGTTTTGTTTATGCATGCCCTCATGCAAACACACGAACGTACGGTGGAGGAAAAGCCACACACCACGGAGAGCAACGTCCACCGTGCAATCATTTCTCACTCCAATTTTATCTCCCGCCAGCTCCCAAACGCGCATCGAGCGCGCGCAACCCGCCACCCCGGTTCGATCGGGTTGTGTTGGTTTCGGGTTTGGTTGGTGTACGAGATTTTGCCTGCGCGTATCGCGAACCGTCAGCGCAAACCGTTCCGCGTCCCAACGGTGGCAGCGACCCGTGGCTGCGTCCATGGTGCGAACGAACGACAGCGTGAGTCCGAGCATACGGAGCAGTACGGGGCTTGTTTATGCTGATGATGTAGCTGATGATGCTCATGATCGAGCACACGTCGCCCGCAGTCGCTCGTTTCTCGTTTCCGGGACCTGGCGGAATTTCGTTCTGTTGCTTTCTCGCTCCGGTCCACTAGCCACAGTTTTCGTGCCAACGTGCCAACGAAAATGCTAAAACAAACGACGTGTAATGTTTGCATTACTCATTCCCCCGGCGTGAACGCTCCCTCGATTATCTCGCTGAACGTTCCTTTCGAACGTTCCTTGCCCCAACGCTCCAAGCACCACGATCGTCTCTCTCCGCGCGATCATGCTGTCATTTCCAAGGCTGGAATTGGCCGTGTCTTCATCTCGCGCCTGCCGGGTAAGGCAGCCGCTTCCTCAACTTGCCTCTCGACTTTCGTTCGATGAAAAATTAGCATCAAATCAACTGTGAAGAGAATAACTTACCCGACCTTGCCTTGCCTCTGTTAGTTGTTGAGGATAATGGTAGGTAGTTTCTCGAATGACTAGATTTGGACTGGTGTGCGTAGTGTATTGGGTGCGTTGATTTTCTGAACTCAAAAAATATCGTAAATTGTTTTTCTATATCGACGTCATCTAAAAATCAATCGTCTCTGGATATACTTGGTTATATTGTTGAAGAAAAAATTGTTCTATTATTTAGTCGCAAGTTTGTTATAGAATTAGCTTCCTGTCATAATATTTGATTATAGTTCCTCTGGTATGATTTGTACGCAATGCATGACTCTCCTCCATTTCTTCGGTCCGCAGCTAATGCCACTGACAATGGAGCTAATAAATGGATGACATTTATCAAAAACAAAAACCTTATTCCTTCGGTAAAGTAAAATTCCACGCAATAAGAAAAGGAACGGTGCGAACGAAGCACAATACATTGTAGAAGGCAGAACGCTTTCAAAACAGATAAATCTTGCAGTCAAAGTACACGCAAACACCTGAGCGTTGGTTTACATTCTTCCAATGCTTTACATGGTAGTGATCGCAAGCCTGGGTACGAACGAAGGGTAGGGTAACGTGCAAGAATGGGAAACCAACGGTACAAAACATAAACCAGGACATCTCTCCGGACGGCAAGGATGTTCGACGGGTGGTAAACAACGTAAACTTGCCCGTCCAGTCCGATGCAGGGGACTCCCTGAGGGCAAGAGCAGCTAAACGAGGCTGAATGATGCATACCAATTTGAGGCTTCCAGATACGCACACACTGGAACCTTGCTCGTCTGCCAGCGCGACATGGTGGCGATGCATGTGGAGTCGAGCATAGTTTGGGTTAATGAATTTCCATTCTTCATATGGTGCGGTGTAAGATGGTGGTGTGGTACATGTATACCTTGTCGTTCGGCTAGGGGCTAACGCACATGTTCCCTGATCCTTCCGCCGAAGAAACAGGTAGGAAATGAGCATACGCTTTCTCCCTCGTCATAAACACCATGGACCGCAGGATATGACCAGTTGACTGACGACGCCTTGGTTGTAATCTCAAACTCTTATTTGTCGCTGTACTTCATCCCCATCCTGAACGGATGAACCCCATTGAGTACGGAACGACGGCCCCCGGCACCAGCTGCTCTGTTCGGTCCGGCAAAATAAATAAAATAAACACACCACCCTCAGCCCTTCGTTTGGTCCGTTCCAGCGCTAAAGGGAAGCCCTACCAGGAACGGAATGAAATCAGATATCCTTTAAACGCTTCGCTCACAGACTGGGCTACGGCATGGGGTAGGTGAAACCAAATGCGTGGAGCTGTGGTGGCGCGAACGTATGCCGCAATGTTCAACAAGCAGCGTGTCGTGTTTGAAAGACAGACATCAGACCGAATACATCTCACATCTCGCATGCACGTTGTTCGTCTCTCCAGGCAGCCCAACATGAACATGAGCATATAAACAGTGCGAAGACGACCGATGTCGTCGTGCGTTCCTCGGAGATTTGTTTCTCCGGCCGAGGAATCTCTCCGGTTTTTGTATGTCCGGCGCGTCCACGGCCCGGCTTGGGATGGACTTGATGTGTGGACCGTGCCGCATCGTAGCGGTCGCCGCAGAACCACGAGAACCATGCAGCCCTCCTGCTGTGTACGTTCAAGTTGTTTAACTAAGCGTCGCGATCAAGGCGGATGGCTCGACGTCAAGAAGGAAACGTCAAGAGAGGCAGTCAGCGCAGCATAAAACACAAGTGGATAGAAGCAAGACGCCTCCTTGGCACATTCCTGCTCGGCGGAGCTGCTTACGTGTACAGGTTTCTTTTCATTATTTTTATGCTTTGTTTCCCAACGGCAACAGTGGCACCGCATGTCCAATATCCCATGGTGTTCTCGGTAGTGTCAGATTTGTTTTGTTTTGATTAAATATTCATCTTATTTTTATTCCTGCTCGTATACATCGCAATGTCTTTCCGCCGCGAGAGGTCCTATGCAACTCGCTTTTTATTGCAATGTTGTAAACTGACTCATTCCACTATTTGGACAGAGTGATCTGCGATAGTATTAACTACGAGTGATTGTTTGTCTACGATCATAAAGTTTGTTGCGATATGTAACGTTTGATAAATTTTATAAAATGCCACATTTTTGTGCGTGTTCATTGAAACTTTAAAATTGGTTCTCTCCATCTTGTGGATATTGAAAAAAAACAAGCTGGAAATAATTTATTTCACTATAGAAAAGAACAATCTACCTCGACGGTTTTAATTTTCACTTCCTACGCGATGAATTTTACCGAGGCGACATCTTATGATGAGACGATGGTTATAAATTGTAGAAAATATCGTTATTGAAATTCTTGTATTCTGATACGATCGTAAGGAATCGGAAAGAAGCACCACAATAAAACAACACTGCTAGGGAGATTGTTCCAGGAAACGGTGTTGGCCAGCAACAAACCAGCGGGCGAACTAACATTTTTTTTTTGGAAATCTGATCCGATCCATTGAGGACGATGACGGTACAACCAGCCAACCAAGCTTGAACTGTACGGGGGATGGCAAGACTGGCGCGAAGGTCGACCGTAAAGTAGATCCGTGTTTCGAAACTGAAAGAAGAAGTATCGTACGGTACGAATAGCAAGCCACCAAAAACGAGGAAAAGAAAAAAAAAAGATCAATTGCATCCACGACCCTCAGACTTGCGTGGGACTGTCCCAGAATTTGGAATTCTACTGGCTACCTTTTTTTTCGCCGCATTTCAAACAGAATCGGAGAGTGCATCTTTGCGCGGGCACATCTGGTGGTGGTGTCCTTTTTAACTTGGATGCGCTTTGTTGGTTTTATTCTCCCAAAACCATCTTATCCACTGCAGAGCCGCACTCTAACCCAACTCGTGGGATGTTTTCACGAATGCAGGAGACAGGCTGAGTCTCGAGAAAGGCCAAACACGGACGGTGCAATATTGAGAAGCCACCGCTTTTTGCTGTCCGTTATCTACTCGGTTGCATCTTCTAGATCGATGACAGCACAAGGACTTGGATTGGTGCGGTACACCACAGTACACCTTATCGAATATCCACAAGGGTTTTCTTTTTAATTTTGTTGCAAGCTAAACTTACAAGTATTTCGTGAGCTCGTGATTACCACCATGGACACCCGAAGTTCTGGTCGAGTGTCGTTGTCAAGCGCAGCACATTCGTGTCTTGTCGATTTGCAGTACACTGCATTCGGGCTATCCGTTCTTCTGCGACGAAAACAGTGCTAGACTAATCGAAAAGTGAAGAAACATCATAAGAGCGTACTGCTTTATCACCCACCCGTAATTCTGCTCCCTGAAACGCTAACCAGTAGGTAAAAATTTTAAAAATAAACAGTACATCATCGGCCATGCATTTGCTAACGAATAGGGATGGTTTTAACTGGCAAATACCGACCCCTGCCAGTTAAAATGAATGGTTGTCATCGCCGTCTACCGGTACGGTAGTTGCTGCGAGGTCCAAGATGTCATATTTCGCAGTCTGTAGGTCAATAGCGTCTACGTCGACGCCGAGCGGCGTCATGGACATGGTACATGGACTACAACTAACGTGTTGCAATCGCTCGGACCACATTATCTAGCAAGGGTTTGTGATTGGAAAGTGTTGATAATAGCTTTCCTACGCCAACGTGGCGACAGGCTGAAAGTTGTCGTTGGATAAGTCGTCTGTGTTGAACCAGTGTCCAGCGCTAAGGGGTTCTATCGTCTTACCTTTTTGTGCTTTTGGGCTTCGTACGGCTGGTCTTGCGTTACTACCCGGAAGCACACCCGCTGGGATTCTGCAACATATACGTTATTTCTTCGGCTTTAACATGGACGGTTGTGTTGGGTGTCGCATAGGAATGGAATGGTAAAAGAACGCTATGAAAACTATCCCAGTGTACTGTCTTGTCGTTGTGAAGGTAATGCTTCATCCGAGCGAATGTTAAGAATCCCAATCGACCACATTTTCTGTTCAAGTTGTCACACGATTCTGGCGTTTTTTGGCGACATGGTTATGGTTGGTGAGCGCCGACGCTTCGTTACCACGTTAATTAACCACGTCTGTTGGGTTGCTTTCCTCGTTCGTTCGCTTCCTTGTGTTGTGTTGAGCGGTACGCCGACTCGTTAGCTTTCGTGAAGCGTGAGTTGCGGCTCCGGTCATTAACGCTCGACGCCCAAGCTGTGAGCTATCGAATTTCAGGGATCGCTACAATATACGAACACTGTGCCATGCTTATGCTCGTCTCAGGAGACGCTGCATGTTTCGCTGCATGTTGTGTATAAATTAAGGACAACGAAAATGAACTCACCTCCAGCCAAATGTAAAGTGTTTCAGTCGTGGGTCCTATCAATCCTTCTGCATCACTTAAAATAAGTACCTTTTCAAGGACAAGATAAGGGCTTGTGCACTGTTGCAATAAGTCATTCCTTAAATTAACTCTGTTCCAAAATCTTGGTTTGTTTAAACAACTAAATTTTCCTATCTCTTCTAAACTTTTTCGATGCAAAGTATACTTAACTCCATAGTAAAACTCTTCCAGTGGCAGCCACACTAATCAAGCCTAATCTGTAAACAATCAACCTGGAAACTCATACTTATTCGGGCCTTCTACAGCTGGCGTGCAGATGTTGTTAGAAGCCGATTAATCCGATTTCTACACTGAATCATATGCCTACATTGGCTGGTACAAGAATGGCGTGCAGACAACAACAAGGGAAGTGGTAGACTAATCGAAAAACTTTGTCTCTTTGATCGCTGGGGTTTTCGTAAGTTTTACAAAAAATAACAACTTGAACAGAAAAAAACGGTTTGCCCATGACAAGAAAAGTCAGCATAAAACTTTTTCCGGAAACATCATTTGAAAGCTATGTGCAAAATTGCACAGAAAAAAAACACCTCAACTTTGGATAGCCGGGGTAGAAAAATGTTGCTACTGATAGAAAGAAATAGAAAGGAGCGGACAAAGAAAATCCTTCTTCAACCCACGTGTGTCTGATTTGGGGGGGAAGTCCGACTTGCGCACCAGGTCCGCACACCAAAGAATAGGGCTAGAGAGTTTTCTAAATGGAATTATGCCCATCGCATGTTTGCTATTCAATCGTTTGTGAACAATTTTTTTGGTTGATTTTTTCTTAATAAACAATGAAGGACATAACAATGAATTTTATGTCACAATAATGAGATGGGAACAAGTCTTTTTATTGCAGAAAAATGTAAAACTATGATCTATCTTTTTTAAGACGAACTCAAACCAAGAGAAAATTAGAAATAATTTATCAATAATTTAAATGTTTAAAAATGAAGTATTTTTCATGTTTCATTCTCCAAAAACATTATTTTCTTTAATTTTGTTCGAGTGTTTTACATACTCGGATGTGACTGAAACTACGAATATTTCACTTAATAATTTAGAGAACTTGTTACTTTAATATTTCTAAATAAAATGTTACTATACCTTGCGATAAACCTAACGTTTCACGCCCTTTATATTTTGTTTCATGGTTTCATGTCAAGTCTTAAGCGATCGTATATACCACAGCTTACATTTAAAAAATTCAATTACGCTTCCTTTCCATCTGCGATACAAGCTTTCCCGAAATCTTTATTTATGTGACATCAAACTAATTAATCTTTTTTTCTTTTCACTTTAACTTCTTCTGCATGACACCATTTTTCTCTTGTACACATTTTCTTGCCCTGTCTACTTTTTGTACCATGACCATGGTCATATTCGCAGGTATGCTTCCGCAGTATTCATCTCTGTCAACTGACCGAGAATAAATACACCAATGTTTAGTCGACGATAAACCAAGAAAGGTGCAAACTATGTTTCGAACCAATGCTGACCAACGGTCTGATGTGATGGTTGTCGACTTCCGCTACTTACAGCTAGCCACGCGTTGTCCGGAAAGCGTATTAAGCCTGGGTGGACATTCAATCTAACCGCCTATGTTGGTGGCCTGTTACAGTTGCGTGTCCGTATCTTCCCACTCGTATGACAAACGCGTAGCTGTGATCGTAAATTAAACCGCTTGCCACAGCTCAATACACGAATACTCTCTGAATATGCGCCTATAGACGTTGGTTCACCCTTTTATTAACCTTCTTGACCACTTCTGCATGGCTCCAAGTACACTAGATTCGAAAAGAGATTCGAAAAGAGCACAATTGTAAATATTATAACTTTATATTACTCGGAAATATTTTCCACATTTTAGTAAAAAAACTCGTTTAGTAAATTTACCTTTTCCAGTATTACTTTTATCAAAATTTCGTAAATTTCGAAATATCGAACTGCATATCGTATATCGCAAGACACGATGCAAAAATCACATAGAATGTGTAATGAGAACAAAACGCTACATTTAAACATAAATTACTTCCACATTAAAATCAGCTTCTGCCCTCTCATGCACAACAAGGCGTTACTGGGCAGCTTCTGGTTCATCGCGTTTTTTTCCCCTTACACACAGCTACAATTCACTTTTTTGTCATTCGATAAAGGGAAAGACAAGCTCCACACAAGCATCATCAGCCCGAGTAAGCGGAATATTAAAAATGCAAAATATCAACTTCACCGGAGCAACGAGCAGACGATATGACGAAAATGGTCGAGTTTAAGATGGTTTGAAGAAAAAAGGCCATCGAGTATCGCAACCTTCGCGTGTCTCCTTATGATGGTTACAAGCGTGTTTCATCGTGTGCCATGGCAACATGGCTGATCATTGTGTAGGACCTTTGCAATAGGAAAAACCACAGACTTTGGCGGGAATGCACGCACTCGCCCCGTTTGCCCATCGCCAAATAAGCGAGAAAATATGAAAACGCGAAAGAGAAAGGCGATTGGCAAAGCCAACGCACACGGGAGTCGAGTGCATGTATAAATAAATTGTCATAAATAATTAAAATTTATTTATTTTACTTGCTCCGGTTTGAAACCCCGAAGGTTTGTTTTCTTTTGCGCCCCTGCGGGAATTTTCCTAGGACCTTGTTGTGGCGAATGAAGCCGAAAACGGGAGAAGAAAAAAACAAATGATAGGAATGAAATGTTCGTTCGTCATCGAATCGCGATGCTATCTGTGTGTTTGTAGGCAAGCAGGAAAGTTGGGGATGAAATCAACCCCATGAGCAATTCAACCACGCCTGCTAATAAATACTATTGCCGCTATGTTCTGGCCTACAGGCGAAGTGAGATAAAAAACGTGCACATACGCATATACACGGTACGCTGTCGATCCCAATTAGCCCTTTCTCCCTCTACCTCACTAACGATCATCCTGCTAAAGCGAGAATGCGCGTTGGGATCGCGCATCGATACACACTAACACATTCAAAGACACCATGTGTGTACGCTGCGTACGAGCGCCTGCACGATCCTAGGGGCGTGACGCGGGTCGATGTGGAATCCATGTGGAACGTTCCATCGTACGCATCGGGATTGCTCGCAGCGTACGGGCGCATGCACGATCCTGGCGGATGAATATGGAAGCTTTCGAGTCCATGTGGAATCCTGTCGGAATCCATCACGGCGTCCATGTGGAAAGCAACGCTAGCCCTCGCAGTGTACGAGCGCTTGCACGATCCTTGCGGGTGAATGTTTAATGCCGGTGAATGAGTCCATGTGGAAAGCAACGCGTCCGCAGCGTACGCGGTGGTCGTAGCGTGCAAAAGCGCATTCACTTTTCTTCATTTATTTGTATTAAAATTATTATTTATTAACAAACCACCGATTACAATATGTTGACCACACTTTGGGCTAATAGTTGCAAGATTTTCCCGTGAGATATTTGAATAAAATAGTATTATATTTCAATTACAAAACCGAGGTATTTTACGCTACAATTCTATGCCTTGCTTTAGCTATTTCCTCGTGGCCGCCCGTAACGTACTGGCTTTGGTTTTTATCAAATAACTAAAAAAGTTGAAGAGCTAGACGAAAATGATGTTCTACAAAGTTGTAAAGAATAACATTTTGCATCTTTTAAAGATTTTTGCAGATTTTTATACAATTGATTAACCATGTTATTTTGATTAAATATATCGGGGATTGCTTCTGCGTCACAAATTTAATTTTTAAATTCTTTCAAACATACGATTTGGATAAAAGTGTAAAGGACAGTGTTGACCTACTTATGAACAACTGTTATGAAAAATTTTGGACTTCTGAACAGCTTTTAAAGTGATCGTTCACTGCCTGTAGTCCCATCGTTCGACACCTAATCGACGCATCCTGTTACATTCATATTCTTTACCTATGTACCCGAACGCATCACTGGTAAGCGAGTCGGTGTTTAGCCGGTAAACATTACTTGGCTAAGCAATGCTTTGTGGTATGACTCAATTCTGATCAGAGGTATTCGGTTTCCCCTAGTCGCACCTACATAACATCCTGTGTTCATTACCTGCCTACAAGAACCAGTAACACCTTCCGCATGCATAGGCGCGTAGCGACAACGAACAGTGCTAGTTACCTGTCGTCTGTCTAAACGCTCATGGGGAAAAAATAGCACGTGTAGCAGCTACCTCGTATTTCTGTGTGTTTAAAGAAATGTTCCATAAAGCCACACCTTGAGGGTAGTTAAAAAGGTCCAAACAGCGTCTAATATTTTTTATCGGAACGGCCGTATGGTAGGAAACAAACCTGTCATGCAATATTTTTCCCCAAAAATATCTAAAAGCACGAAAGAATAATTTTTTGCATCATACGTGCAGTGAAATCCATTCCCATTCAGCTTCATTTATATACGGTACACAACGTACCCCCTCAACGACTGGTCGGATGGCGCAAATGTAAGCATGACTTTCTTCTACACCAATTTCTAATCCAATGTTCTCTATCATTTCAGCAAAAGCTCCAAGGAAGTTGTATGGGGAAAAAAGATTCTCTCACGCTCTCACGAGAGAGTGAATTTGAGGAACCCCCCTGGCGTTTTTATTTTCTGGAATTCATTCATTTTTTTGCTAAAATCCGGCGTAGGTCCACACGCTACGAACGCTCGCGGGCGACTGAAGCGGGCGTGGCTACGCGGGGCTTTATATACCAACCCGGTTTGAGTGTGTGCGTGTGGTCGCTAAATGTCTTCCTCCGGGACTCCGCGGTGGATTCCGAACAGACCCGTTAGGGACCATGAGAACAAAAGAAACTCGACCGCATGAACTCGCTTTTGCATGACTGGGAAGTCATGTTAGAATAAATTAACCACCGCGGTTTTACTTTTCGAGCCGGGTACATACTTGCAACTTGGAACATTCGAAATACGCCGTAGAAGTGTTTGCTTATGCACATTGTGTGAAAATTTCCAATGCAGTTTATGTGGAGCGTGTGTGTTCATGAAGATGATAATTGCAATTAAATCTCTGATGTATTTTGTTTTGGAATATGTAAAAGCCCATACTTCGTTACAAGTATGTGCTCCGTGAAGCATTCAACAATGTGAAGGATTCCTGCTATTTTAGTACATGCTACAATATACCTTTATATGGCGATCACTCATAAAAAAATAATAAAGTATATATGCCGCGAAAGAAAGGAAAGTTTTGCCGAAAAATTCTTTTTTCTTGATTTAAAACATAAATGGATCATTTTACGATCAACAGTACCTATCTATCAAATGTGAATAACGATAGCGATCCCTTTTTTTCGTCGCCCACACGATATTTTCTTCTAGTTTTAAATGACATTCAAACGATGAGGAAGGCAGCTTCCAGTGTCGTAGGTCTACTTTCAGATGGCAACTAATTTATGATTACCATGACCATTTTCTGACACTAATGATCCCTCGAACTTGCACGATTAACGCTAGCAATGATTTGAACCATTGATGCTTGCGACATTCTTGAGTTTTATTTAAAAAAAATGTTTTATCGAAATATCATTTTTACGATTGTGGAGCAGGAAACATAACTCGGTTTTATATTTAATTACCATCGCCCCATGTTGCAATAGGTGTCACTAAATTATTTCAGAAATTTCAGTACCAATCTCTGGAATTGCCGTAATAACCTCAGATACCATGGGAAGGGAGCTCACTACATCGCCCTGTGATAACCATTAGTCTAAGTCAATATGACAAAGTCATATGAAATGGTTCCATCGATCCATTAATCGAGGGTTACGTTTCGGAATCGTACCATATGGGTTGGAAAAATACACGGACTCTGGTGAGCGATTACAAACAGGACACATGACACCCAGATGAGGGTACTCTTCTCAATGTGGATGTTATTTGCATTCGAAACGAAAGTGACAGTTACCATTGTACTGGATTTGGTGTAATATGCACGGTGTATCAACTATGATAAATTGGTGATTAGACATACATCTTTTTTTCATACATATCTCAATTTTTGTTTTTAGAGCAATTTTTTTGCCTAATTTCTCCGAACTTCACAACATAAGTTATAGTGTCAATCATAGTTCATACAGGCGTCTTATGACATACAATTCACGCAATAAGATCATTCACTTAGCATGATGTGAGTTTTCTTTCAACATGTATGTCATTTTTCCTGCAGCAGTAGAACCGCTTAGGAATGATGATGAGATGTTTACCAAACGCCATGCTGGCTGACAGTATTCGATTTCCAGCAAAAGCGGGACCTCCACTCATGTTTTTCCAATTTGGAAATAGATTAGACGAAGCGGCATCGCCGTTAGCGGGGGCCCCTAGTGCTTCACATCCGCTGCATGCAGTGTTCAATTTCCGGTGACAGACGTCGCGGAACACCGAAACGGAAGATGCCCGAGTTCCTGCTGCGAGTGCCTGTACGCATGTAGTTGCGCTGCACTGATACGCGAGCCCGTTGTTTGTTATTGATTGTTGCAGTGAAAATTAAGATTTTAATAGTGTTTATCTAGCAGTTCCACAAACAATTTTCACTTTTATTTATTTTCCTTAACACCGCTCCGAAGCGTTACCATTCCGTTGCGCCGTATACCAAGGAAAGTTGCTTCCATTTGTGCAGTTTCTTACATTATTTGCCTGTTTTTAGTATGGGTTTCTTTCAATTCTTCTCCCCTTTGGATGACCACATTTGAGGAGTGCATCGGAGCCAAATGCAAATTGTTGTTTGTCACTGTCAACGCTAACGCTGATACGAGTGGTTCAGCTTCTCCAAACGTCCTGTGCGCCATTGCACGATCATCGTTACAGCGCATATTGGTAGGCATATTAGCATGCGCATCTTGATCGTGAAGTGCAACGGTGGATTTCCCTTATCACGCGATTGTGCCTTCCCATACTCCCGGTGGTCTATCAATCGGGCCTTCGACGGACAGCTTCTTTCGAGCAAACAGAAGCGAGCACTTAAGAAAGCTATATCAGTGTCGACAAACAAGAACGCATACAGTGGACACAATGTCAATGTTTGCCGATAGGCGTATCCCTCAGCAAACAGCTATGTGTTTCACAATCGATGATGGTGATTTATGCACAAGATTTGCACTACTTCTGGGCAGGTTTTGTGCAATATGAGTCTGTTTTCTTTGCATTAGGAAAGTCAAACAGTTTACATTTGATCGGCATTTAGCAGAACGCGGCAGGAAAAGATTGATGAAGCTAAGTAAAGCTCTCGTATGAAAAAAAGTACACAAACAACAGTGTTTGAGTTTTTTGTACGCCGGAGCAGCTAAATTCATCCAACGCCATCGCTCGAACTCTTTTTCACACAGGATATGGCATCTGTGAACTATTTTCAAACAACTGCCAATTTTATCCAGCAGCTACGCAAAATTGGCGTTGAAAAGTCAGAAATTATTATTAATTACTATCTGTCGTTAAGTTGGAGCATTTTTCTCTTTCACCCTTCGCTGCGTGTCACTCCTAGACGTAACGAAACCTTCCCATTTCTGGGTGCGAATAATTTCGCTACGTCTGGTACTAATTTCTTGTCATCCGCTTTCCGCCTTCTCGACGAGTCTCTTGTGGCGTGGTTAAGAAAAGTGGCAAAATTATTTTTTCCCTCTGCGCCTTGAACGCGGACAAAATAAAGGCACGAAAAACGCTACGTTCAATATTTTCACGCTATGTCAATCATCGCACCGATCATCTCGCGGCCTACGGGGTGTTCTTATTTTCTCCCCAGCGCTACCGACGGTTTTCTACGCGGCGAGCCAACCGTGCACAACCGTGTATGTATGTGCGTCGATCGGTTTTGTTTGTCTGACTAGACCGCCAGCGTCTGGGCAAGCCAGTGGAATGACGGTCTGACGGTGTGATGCATTAAGCGAGAAAAAATTAGACTACAACTTACACAGGAAAAATAAAAACCAACAAAACACCATACAGTCGCATGCATCACGTCCAGTCGGGGCTGCTTTAAAAAAGCGAATCTATGTGGTAGAAAATATTGAACATGTTGGAGAAGTAAAATAAACAGAAGGACTAGGAATGTCGAGCTGAGAATACATATTTAAACAGTTGAAGCCGCACCAGACGCTCGTGTCGATACCAATCTAGGGTAAAACTTTGAAAACCTTTGTGTATTTTGTCTGGTGGTTTGTCGTCAGTAGCTGACACACGAACAAATGCAATCGTGTTGGTATTTTTGGTGTATTTATGGCTGTTACGGAATACGCAAATACCTAATACAAAACCACATTGGCTAAATGATATATAAATCGTAAATCATAAACAAATGTATGTGAACGATCATCTGGCCGTTTCTTTTCTCTCTTGGCATTAAAAGTCGTCCAAACAATCGACCTACCGCAGGTCGCCCATCAACAGTGAATTGTAAAAATTTGCACCTCGAGAGATGTTTGGATTTGTCCACGGAGGCGTGAAAAAAATTAATGCCACTTTGGGGTAACACTGTCCTTTCAAAATGACCATGAGCCGCGAGTTTACTTTTTTATGAAAATAAACATAACATCATGTATTTTAGTACCGACAAGGTAAAGCTCGTAGCAAATTCATGGTATTTTAGCGTCATTTAGAAGATTTGTGCTACATTTTCTAACGGTTCAATTTTTTTTACGAAAGCTTTGATTATTGAACCGTGCGACAAACCAGCTGTCGTGGGCTCACAGTCGGGTGGGATCGGTTATAAGTTTAATTTGTGTTTTTATTTAAAGCAATTTCAATGTATGTTCTGGGTTTTGAACACACAAACAAGACCAAAATTATTATCTAATAATTGTCTACATATTAAATTATGCTGTCTAAAAATGACAGTGAGTTTCGTTAGTTCCTGCAAAACCAATTCAAACTTGGATATCCGTAGCGTCATCTGGATTTCACAAAGTTGATTTTATGTTTTATAAGAGTAATGGCTGTATCAAACAAAATTCATTTCTTTGCTTCTCTTTGATGCAAAAAACATGTGTGTCCACGGTTTGTTCCTAGCTGCCCCATAGTGGAGTGTCTCCCTTGGATATGAGTTGTTGTACTAGGCGGGAAATTGTAAAGGTGTATATCTATTACATTACAATCGATTTAATCGACGTAGGTAGTAAAAAACAGGCATGTGCGGGGGCCACATGCGTATGCTAAACAACTGACACATCGAGAACGATTGTTTGGTAATCGTATTTCCTTACGCGGGCCCGTTACATAGCGATTGCCTTTGGTTACCTGTCGATTTTATACTTTCCTTTTATCCGCTACCTACAGTATACTTACCAAGCGTAACGGATGCTGTACCATCACACAACCCTTGAAGCTGTTTGAAGATTCAACGATAAGTGAGAAGGAAATGTCTATGCGCATATTTTGCCCGTAGTGCCTGATAGCACAGAATCCACGAAACGAAAAGGATGGTTTCATGCAATACGGTTTAGCAATTTCGCATATTCAACATCGTACGGCCCAAGCGTTTCGGGGTGAAAAAGAACAACCTTTACCAAACCGTACGATGGCGATGTTGCATTCCGGCCGTGTGAAATGCTATTTAGCGCCTTATTGAGATGACATTTTTTTTATTCGTTTATTTCTCCATCGCAGTCATTCGAGAATTTGCCGCGCCAAAAGATAGTCTCATAGGAAGTGCGAGAACCACCAATCGGTCGGTCGATTGGAAGTCAATTGATTCGACTTGATTAAAATTGTTAAAGTCCATTTGCTCCATTCCAATAGCTCAAACAGTGTTCACAGAAACTATCGTTGATTGTTTTTTTGTATGGTTTTGGGTGCGTGTGTGTCCGCGGGTGTTTGTATTTTACAGCTATAGAGAATTGTTCGCAGAAGGTCATCACGAAACAATTGCTCAGATTGCTGTCAAAATATTTATTGGACACCATCATGCTTTCAAAACAGACGACGTTCGATTTCGCACGAGAAAGTGTGATGATCTTGAGGAACCCTGAAGGAACGCAATGGACAAAGCTTTCTTCGCCACAGTTGCAACTTTTTGCACGATGCTTTGTTCACATTTATTTACACACTCTTTCACCCTTTCCGTTCGCTGTGTAATTGGTCCACACAGCTTAAATTAATCGAACATCATCAAGTGCACGGCCGGGATGCAAAATACCACAATTGCCCACGCCAACCAAAACCACGATCGATGGAATTGAATCGATGAAGCCAGCCCACGGAGCGCGCTTAAGTAATTGATTGGAAAATAAATATAAACACATGACATATTCTCGTCGCCAACGTGGCTCCGTCCGTTCGTACGGTTCCTCGATACCCACGGCTTAAGTGCCATTACCGGCATAGTACCGCCAGGAGGATGATCGAGCAATGACGCCATGACCCGTAACTGTACACCGTTTCTGTGAGGTTGCTGTGCATTAAAACCCAACGAGGTGGATGAATTGTTCTGTGTGTCTATGTGGGTTACCCACAGAGCCGGGCATAAATTCATAAACTTATAAATTAAAATGCAAATAATCGACACGACGATCGAACGCACTATCCGAGTGTTGTTGATGTTAAAGATTTATGTACGGTGCTCAGGAAAGTGCGGATTGGAGTACGGCTCGGGTTGTGTGTATTTTTTTTTGTTCTACTTTCTCATTCATTCTTTGTCCCTTTCCTCATTTTATACAAATCTGTCCCATAAATTACGTGTATGTACCTTTAGCGAATCAGAAAGTGGCGGAATGCAAGGGAATCTGGTTGTTAAAGAGAAGAAGAAGAAAAATCCACAACACCAACTGACGGGGTCTACTACAGCCTCCTCCGTAATCGCCAACGAATGAACCAGGCCTGCAAGAGTGAACCCTAACCACGTCGAGAGATATTCAACATTTTTCTTTATAAACAGGTTGTCAGCGGGACAAGATCTGGTTCCCGGGCGTTGGGAAACGATAAATTTGAATAACAACAAGCGCATTGCGTTGACCTGCTGCTGCGCCAAGGGTGTTGCGATACTGGGGGCCCGTTTGCACGCTTAGTTTAGAGCGTACGCGTAAAACTGCGTTCAAGATTGGGCGATCATGCTTCAACTCATGCACACTCCGTCCACTCTGTTCCTCGACGATGTGAACAACTCGGGGAACCGTTTTTTTTTTCATTTTGTTTCAGCTCATTTGTACGCTAATTTCAGCTGCTAAAACCGTCAAGAAATGGTATATAAACTAGCTAAAAACTTTTTGTAAAACAACATTCGTCTGCATAACGAATGTGATTTCTAAGAATATGAAGTTTAGATAGACTTGTTTGCTAGACTTTTCCCTCCTAGCATCGTTCAGCTGAGGTTTTTTGGGAAGACTCTGTGTTCCGTAAACACCGCACCGTATCTACTACACTTATTGTAAACAATCCAGCCCCCGGTGTCAATCGATACACACTAGTTCGAGTCAGTTCAGTTAGTTCATCATGTGACCCGTTCACTTTCGCCTACCATCGCCCCGGAACCATCCAGTGCCCGAATGTGTGCTCACCGCTCGTACGTAAACTAATTCAATTCTATTCATGACGGTTTCAGCATAATGTAAACGCAAACGGATGTCCCTACGCTTCGATGCTCGTTTTCCGGCTGTTCCGATTTTTTAATGTACCGTATTGCGTTACTTTCCGGGGCTGATGCGCTTCTGCTGACCCGGCCCGGCTGCGTAGGTTTATTTGGTAATTAAAATGCAATTAACGGTAGATATTTTCGTGTTCCGGGGAAAATTGAACCAAACAAAGTAATTGACCGAAGGGAGCTCGGTCACGGGACAGAAATATGTCCTGTGGAAAATCATAAAGAGATTAATGGTAATTCAATGTTTGTGGCATAATTCAGTCAGAATCGGTTGTGGTATACGCTAGATACAAATTAGTCCGGGCTCTAGGTGCTCCATTTTATTCAATTGAATGCATTTTTTTTGTTTTACTTATGATAAGCTCAGAGCTACAAAACGATGGTAAAAGCGACAGTAAAAATGTAATGTAACGATCGGAAGAAGATTTTCAAAGCAATATATGGAAAGTAATATTGAAAGCTGAAATCATACCAGCAACTCGCATCTCGCACAATCCAGCATAACATTGTGTACATTTTCTCGATTGTGCTCTGTACAGTGTGCGCAGTCTGTTGTGCTGCCCCCAAAATGCAACAAACTTCCAGATGCAGTTGTTTGTTTGCGTTCATGTTTACTTCATCGCATTAGAACTAGCTGCTGCAGCTCGTACCTGTGTGTGCCAGGGTTCGGGGGCTTGAACGTAGACTCATGCATTACTACTTACTGCTGGTACGCATAGCGCATCCGCTTGGTTTGCAGACGATGCAACAACAACATTCGAACATCATCTCTCAGCTAACAGTCTTTCGGTATCTGGTTTGATTTTGACAACCTCCTCTCTACTGCTGGTTCTGTTGTTCCTTTCCGCCGTACCTTCCGAATTGCTACGTACCTTCCACACATGCACCGCATTCGAGTGCAGGATAGCCGTGTCCGCGGAGCAAGTGCAGCGGGCAAGAACGCTGAAAGACAAACAACGTCGGATACCCGTGCAACTCAAGTTCGATAAAAATAGTTTACAGATAATAAAATTTAATGCTCTCCGTCTTTCTAAACCGTATCTGCTACCGGTGCAGACACACCGACTCGATGAAACATTAAGCGAGTTACCGTAGACACACAGCACATCCAAACTTTAACGTGAAATGGTTGGTTGTGCCGTCCGTGTCATTCCATTTTCCTTCGCTTGCAGGACCGGATGACATATGCCACAGTATACATATGATGGCAAATACACCTGCACACGAGACTAATGATAGACACGCCCTGCCGAGAGATGTTGCGAATAGGTCGTTATTGATCACTTCCTGTTGCCCCGTAACGCAACACGACCTGTGTATCTGTGCACGCAACAACTTGCAGGCGAAGAGTAGAAAATAGAAACCTTTTACAAGCAGTGCAAGCAGAAGATTTTGTAATCCATTTGCAATCTGTTGTTGCACGTGTATAATTTAACGCATAGAGCACGCGTTCCATTTTAATCATATCATGATCGTACCCGGCTGTAAAGTGTACTGAAAATAAGACTTTATGGTGTAGACCATCCACCCAAACCCAAAGATAATGAAAAGATTGCGAACAATCCAACCAAGAGATTTGGAGGACATCACTGACATCAAATCACCATCATAAGTGTGAATTCAACCAAACATTTTTTTTTCAATCGAACGAAACCCGGCACGCTTGACATTTGTTCTGCACATATGTTGCTGAACACAGTCTTCCGCACGATTGGATTACCACCGCCGGGATAGGTGCGGGGCATTGCTTTGCCAGAAACTGATAGAATGACGCGAAAACATGGAATAAGAAACGCAAAGTGTCAACCTTTACCAACAAGACAGCGTTAGGTTATGCTACAACACCTATCGAATGCAAGTCACCTTAAGCTTTATCAATACGGGCAAGAATGGGGTGCAAAGGAAACTGTTTGCCAAACCACACACACGCACTGGGTGGCAGAAATCTGATACACTGATGGTAACTTAACGCCAGGCGTTTTCCTGGACAAAAACTTACGCCGGCGGTTGGATTCACTTTGGTGCGGGACAATCTGCCCAAGTGTCCCTAACACCTTCTGGACGTATCGAACGGCTTACCGAAAGAGGAAACCAGCTTGTGTAATAATTTTAACACCTTCCAAACACTTCACCCAAAGCGGTCGTCTGCTCCTCAAACAATTATGTGCGCTCTTTGTTCTGCGGCTCCCCGAGAAGCCGTAGAAAGAGCCTTCCGAGAATCTGTTACCCGGTGCAAGAGTACACACCCTTAATGACAAGGATAGTACGCCACTTTCCGATTCCCCATTCGTCGAGACATAAATTGACTCCCAAGTCAAGCTGCTCGTCTTTGCTACTTTCCTGCTTTGGCAGGGGGGAACGACCACATCATTTAGACATTTACCCATCGTTCCGTTTAATCGAAACAGTCCTTTCTTTGATCGACTCCTTAGGGAGAGGGCTCTTTCATTAACGTGCTCAAGCTTTGACATGAGGACAAGGATGCCTTTCTCGAATGCGCGCACACACACAGAGGCATTGGTTCGTTTCGAACAGAATTCAACTTCATTTCGCACATCTGTTCCCGTCATGTATTTACTCAGAGTACTCACAGCCACCCCGGGGGAAAATGCATCCGACAACACTAATACAGGATGCGCATTGTTGTTGTAACTTGGAAGAATAGAAGTGCATCAAATTGCACAATTTGCCAGTCGCCAGTTTACGGAACACTTTCATAATGTAGTTTCATCTGAATGTTCAAGTCTAACGATATTCATGGTATAAATAATGTGACTCTTTCGTGAATCATATCTCGTATGAAGTGCCAAAGTGACCAAATATTAAATGCATAGAAGATTATTTTCAAAAAACCCTCTTTCGCTTTAGTTTCCAATATTGATATATCGTCAATGTCATTAGTTTATCATTACTAAACGGTACCATTTATTTCCGTTTCTTCCACAGAGTTCATCGTTTTAGGCGATGCCGTAAAAGCGTTATAAAAGAACGTCCGAATGCAATTATTCATCGTATCGGCAGCACACACCGTTTGGGGATGTTTCGGCACGATGTGGACAATCTAACCGTAAAGACCACATTTACCACGGACGCGAAGCTACCTGCCAAAGGGATTTAATCAGCTTATCGAGCAATTGAGTGTAAAGGCACCAGAGCGCCTGCCAGTAAAAAGAAACCCCAATCAAACGAACACCAACGTACCACGTTTGGCAAATATACAGACACGATGGCACAGGCACGAAGTAAACACAGAAGACAAACAATGCGAAGTGCATTGCAATACGCTAGTGTACGTTGTATTACCTGCGTACTGCCGATGCTATTGTTGCTCGCGATCAGCGGAAGGGTCGATGGCAGCTATCACTCCGGTGTTAGCCCGATGCCGCACGTGCCAGCAGTACCGAAAGATCCTAATTCACGTTGCGAAGAAATTACCATCCCAATGTGTCGCGGTATCGGATACAATCTAACATCGTTTCCGAACGAGATGAATCACGAAACGCAGGAGGAAGCCGGACTGGAGGTGCACCAATTTTGGCCACTGGTAGAAATCAAATGCTCGCCAGATTTGAAATTCTTCCTTTGCTCAATGTACACACCGATCTGTATCGAGGACTACCACAAACCGTTACCGGTGTGTCGGAGCGTGTGCGAACGGGCGAGAGCCGGTTGTGCACCGATTATGGAGTCATACAGCTTCAACTGGCCAGAGCGAATGGCTTGTGAAAATTTGCCTGTTTCGGGCGATAGTGATAATTTGTGCATGGAAATGCCGAGTGAGGAAGAGCATGGCGATCGCGGTACAGGCGGTGCCTCCGCCGGCGGCAGTGGCGGTTCGGGACATGCTGGCAAACCGACGCGCAAATCGCACGGTGGCAGCAGCAGTGGTGGTCAAGGCAGCGGTGGTGCCAACCAGCAAAACAACAAATGCAAGGGCAAGAATTCAAAAAACTGCCAAAATCCCCCAGGGGAAAGAACAAAAGAGTGCATGTGCCGGTGCCGGGAGCCACTGGTCACCCTGGGGAGGGAAAGCACCACAACACTACTGCACCATCACGGCAGCCTAAGCAGCAACCAAAGTGTAGAAAGGGTCGGCGACGTGCAAAACTGCGCGATCCCGTGCCGGGGAGCGTTCTTCACCCAGGAGGAAAAGGACTTCGCTGGCATCTGGATAGCGCTGTGGTCCGGCCTATGCGGCATAAGCACCCTAATGACACTGACCACCTTCCTCATCGACACCGAAAGGTTCAAGTACCCTGAGAGACCGATCGTTTTCCTGTCCGCGTGCTACTTCATCGTTTCCTGTGGCTATCTGACGCGCATCTTTCTCGGCCACGACGAAATCGCATGCGATGGGAAATCGATCAAATACCCATCGACAGGGCAGAGCTCCTGCACTATGATTTTCATTATGATTTACTTCTTCGGCATGGCTTCGTCGATCTGGTGGGTCATCCTTTCGTTCACCTGGTTCTTGGCGGCTGGACTGAAATGGGGCAACGAAGCGATATCGAAACATTCGCAGTATTTCCATCTTGCCGCGTGGCTCATTCCGACCGTACAGACTGTGTCGGTTTTATTGCGACCTGCCGTTGACGGTGATCCTGTCGCCGGTATTTGCTACGTCGGTAACACCTCCGTCGAGAATCTGAAGAACTTCGTGCTGGCTCCGTTGTTCATGTATCTGGTCGTTGGAACTACCTTCCTGATGGCCGGATTTGTATCGCTGTTCCGCATTCGATCCGTGATCAAGCAGCAGGGTGGTATCGGTGCCGGGTCCAAGGCAGACAAGCTGGAGAAGTTGATGATTCGGATAGGCATCTTCAGTGTGCTGTACACCGTTCCTGCGACTATCGTCATCGGTTGCCATCTGTATGAGGCGTCCTACTTCGAGGACTGGATGACCGGACTAACGTGTCCGTGCAAGGTGGCACCCGGTCTCCGACAGAAACCACTGTACTCGGTGCTCATGCTGAAGTACTTTATGGCGCTAGCCGTCGGCATTACATCGGGCGTTTGGATCTGGTCCGGTAAAACGGTTGATTCATGGCGGCGGCTCTGGAGAAGGCTGTTCGGTTCGCCCGATCCTACCGGTGCGGGACAGGTACTGATTAAGCCGCGACCTCCGCTACCCCAGCCGTACGCGACGTCCGGTATCGGTGTGCCAGGATCAGCGGCAGCTTCGCTTCTGGCTACACCGTACACACAGACCGTTGGCAGTGTGGCTTCCACCAGCCACCATCATCTGCACCATCACGTTCTCAAGCAAGCACCGCTGAGCCACGTATGACCTGGAGATATAGGCGGCGCATCTACCTTAACAGCCGGATCCGGATCGGTCGTTGATCCGCGCGCCGTCTCAGTCGTTGTAACGCTTCCCGGCCCGCAACCAGGGCAAGCACTCAGCGATTATGGTCCGATATAGTTGACCGTACGACCAGATACGGCAGCTCGAAGAATACCACCCAGCAATCTAAGTGAACTGTGAATACCGCATCGGTCCGCAACACTTCCAACTCGACGATTTGCTTCTGGAGGACGAATGCTTTCTCTCGAGCCATATACAGCCATTGCACATAGACACACACACAAACAATTGTTTGCGCGAGTTTTGTAAGAGCAGAGCAGTGTGTTTTCGTCCATTGTCCAGCAGGTGGTAGCAATACGTTAGGAATGGAGCCGACCGAATGCGAATGCGGAGCGTGAAAGCAATTCTTAATAGTATTAAAACCAACTCAACTCAAATCGATACTACTTCTACTATGCGCTAACTATGTGGACACACTTGTCATTGGTGTACGCGTGGTGGCGCGAACCAGACTAAAATGCTGCTACCACTGATCACACCATACGCTATCATTATGCTCTATCTACCTTATCCGTAATCATGCGCCCCACATACATCATATGAATATGAATTAAAGCTCCCTGCGAATAACTTATCCGACAGACAAGCATTATTGTAAGGACAGTTTCAAGTTAGCGGCTCTCTTTCTAGTCGACGATGTGGTTAGTAGTGGAATAGTGTTTTTAGAGATGGTAATAGATACATTGTTCGTGGCGATGGAGTATGGAGTTGTGGATGTTTGTAAGTTATATTTTATACATAGAGCTAAACAACCCACAAACGTAAGGAAAGGAACGGAACAAAACAGTACGGGAATGTAAGCACTAAAAAAAACCATTTCTTCCGATCGTTGTCGATCGGTAGCGATCGAAAAAAGTGAAGTGAATATCGAACAATAACTGCGCAAGAAAGAAGGAAACCGCAAGTGACAATACCTTTTCACTCCTATTCATACAGGCAAGAAACGAAGCAAAAACAAACGTGTTTTTTTTTTAAATTATGTAATGAACATCGGGCATTTTAACCGATCATCGACCCAAAAGGAAGGCATCCTCTCAAATGTCCTCACTGCCACCAACAATTATGTTTCTTTCGAATCATTACACTTTAAACAATTTCCACCTAAAAAGGACAGTATTGCATTGTCCTTTGTACTATAGTGCTTCTACAGCAGCGAAACACTCAAAGTAAATCCTACTTCTACAAAGGTGCATTTTGATGAAACTTTTATACGTAATTAGAGTTAATTTGAAACGCTATTCGAAATTAAGCAACGAACGTAAATTGAAATTTACTACTCCCTGCGTCCTTCCGGGAAGCAAATAGCAGTGTGCTGTCCAAATCATACATACATATTTGCAAATTATTGTCATCCATTCTGTATCTGTGTTTGATAGAGTTAAGTGCAGTCTCGCCGAAGTGCGTAAATTGCATTTCGTTAGAGAGCAACAACAAAAAAACATACAAACGCTTTGAAATCTTGTAGTCCCCTTAACTCAACGCTTCGAATGTCTTCATGCCTTCTGTGCACATTGTTGCAAAACGGATTGCATTTGCTCTGCACGTTATTGTTTTGTTTACGTTTGTTTCTTTCGTTTGTAGCGCGTTCCGTTCTTGGTTCTTGGTTTAGCTTTCTCCACATCTGTTTGCCAAGTTTCATACTCTCGTCCAGTGCAAGTTTCTCTCAGATTGCCATATAAATGTCACGGGCTCGACACCCTATCCACGCCATTGGGGAGGGGTTTGCAAGTGACGGTTAAGGTGTAAGGTTAGGTTTAAGTTAAGCTTTGTTCGATTCACCTTCCACTAGGGATTCACTTTACGGTCGTGTAAGATACGTTTGGAGATGCTTCATGCAACGTTTTTTTTATTATTTACTTAGTTTGTTTCATTTTTGTTACTATTTGTTGCCTTAGGTTCGGAATGGACGTTGCAAAACTGTCGGCAATTCTGTTTTGCATTTGGTGAACCAATGAAACGTATGTTGTCTCCGCTTTGTTTAATATATGGCTTAACAATAGAGTAGACACCGAATCTCATCCTCCACCCGTGATAGCATCCGATGACCAACCGGTGTAAGCCACGGGTTGAAGGATGAACTGTACATATCAACCGGACGCAATGGCAAATACATTTGGATGCAATTTTGTACGCAGAGTTCATAGTATCCGTTTCAAATTGTTGCCACGTCAACCATCCCACGTTGTAATGTCGCCAAACACCTACAGACAAAGGGACATAGGTAACGGATTATCCAAAAAAAAATGAGCAAAGTGTAAATGTTTTGTAATTTATTTGTCACCCTTGGATAGGTTAGGCTTAGGTGAACCGATCAGCTTGATCCAGATGTTCGTTATATTGTATGGTCGGAGGCTCCTCCAGCCCCAATACCCAGAAGCATGGTGTATTCGCTTTTGTACAGTACGATAAACAGATACTTAGATGCGTAAGGTACAAGAGATAAAAGCAGAACAATAAGAGCAAACACTATCTTTAATCAGTCAGCAAAAACATCGTGCTGGCAACAGATAGATAATAGCACATGATGATGTCAAACAGTACGGATATTTCGGATTCGGTTGCTTTCCTGAAAATCACAAAAACCTATCAAAAATGAAATCTCGGCATAAAAGCAATTGCAACACTAATCGGAACTGTCCTACACTCATTAAGGTACAGGGCAAAATATTCGTTTGTTGTCTTTCGAGTCTTTTCAACGTAAAAAAGCAACCCCCAAAACACTATTTATGTAGCGCAGTGTGCAGACTGTGTGTAATAGAGATCAGGGAACACCAAAGGCAACTAAAGCTCCCACATTATGTTATCCCTTCGAATGCTGCTGTAATTACATCTCGTTTCGATCTAAAGGTTACTGCTGATAACAAGTTAGTGGTGAGGGAAAAATAAAACAATTCCAACGATCATGCACAACATGGGAAGATGGACATGCGCGCCCAAAGTGAAGCGGCGATAGTATCCAATGGATATTGTTTTGCGCTGAAGGTTCAACAGAAGTGAAGAAGAGAAAAAGAAAATTTACAAATAAAGGACAAGTTTTAAAATTATCTGGTTTTAACAGATACATAGACTGTATACGAATATTGTTCATTTATTGTGTTGCGTAGGGAAAAGCACAACTGTCGCCGAAACCAAATGTTTGCGTTTTTAATTGTTTCCTTTTTTATCAATATAATGCTTCAAGCTTAAAATCTTGGCCTTGGTTCAGTTTCGTTTGGTTTCGGCAATAGGATGGTAGGTAACAGCATAAACTGTCCAATCAAAGAGCAAGCAAGGATACACCCTGGGGACAGCTACCCGGGGAACCTCGCTGCGCAGGAAGAAGATAGTCATAAATCAAAACACGAAATAACAATTGTATATGTGTGTGTGTTAGGATTATTTTCCGCTCCCAGTGGTACGCACGTGCGGGAAACTTATAAATACTAGCGATAGAAACCCAGCCTCGGTGACATACAGAATACAACCCTTTTTTGTAGGCTGGTAAAAAAACAACACATATATATATATGGAACGTACGCGGATGTACGGCATATGGGAAGTGCACACAAACAAAACAACAAAACAAAAGAAATAAACTGAAAAACGCAGTAAAAATCTACTATTGTAAGAAGACAACCTCTTATACAGTGGAAACGAAAGCATATTTTTAATTGTTTAATAAATTATTAAAATAATAAAAAAATAACTAAACTGTCTTTCAAAATTATTGCTGTAAAGAAATGAAAAAATTAAAATCATATTGCCTCATATCAAATTCATATCATATAAACTATCATATCTTATAACATCAGTTTTTTTTCCAATATTGAATTGGAATTTTATGTTTTAGTAGATTGAACGTTAGCAATCTAAATTATGGTCTTCGGTCATGTTTTTATAGATTTTATATCCAATTTTTGAATAACTTTGAATATTTAATAACGTTACAATAGTGTTCCCAAACGTGGATTGTGTACATCGAGACACAAAATCAATTGACCAGCGTCGGTTATGGAGGTTAAGTTTACTTACATTTGTAAAGTACTAAATGTAGTAAAGCTTTGAGTAAACTCTTCATTTTTCTGGTAGTTTTTTTTTCTCCTGGTGTTTCTTAAGTATTTTTTGTCTTGATCAAAATGTTAAGTACCATCTCTGTTGTTTGTTTTCTCCTTCAGCATTTTTTGCATTCTTTTGCTATTTGATTCGCTATTTGTCGAACATTAGTTGGTAGTACGTATTGTTAAACATTTTGGTATTTTTTCGCTTCATCTCTAATTTTCATTTCTTTGAGTTGAACGTCACTTGTTTCATCTGTATGTTGTTATCCTGGAGTGATACATAAACTCCATGTTGGATAAAACTTTAAACTATATGTTTATGGCGTTTTTACTGAACAAAAACCGTTGAACATAACTTTTGGGTTCAACGTTGGAATCACATCTGATTTCCTAGCTAATTTTTAAATGATCTCTTTATTGGGGCTTGGTATCGGTTCCACACGACAGGACTGTGTATCAAATCCCATCCGGAGCATCGCCCCGTAGCAAGGATTGACTATTCGGCTACGTGATAAAATAAGTCTAGTAAGACAGAAATGGTCGGCCAGACACCTCTAAAGCCAAGAAAAGAGAGATACATCATTTTTAGTATTAAAGAATGTACTCGAAATCGATTCGATGTGCAATCGAAATTCAGATCCTCGCATCTGCTTTACCTTGTCTATCTATATCTACATTTTCTCAATATTCAAGATTTCATTTCAAGATTTAATTGATGTTACAATCAGCGATGTTTAGACGAGTCCTCTAAACCGTTCACGATCGAGCGCCGTCGTCTGCCGATCCAATATCCAGGCCTTCCTGGCGGACGCATCAACGCCATCGTTCTATCTCAGTTTGGGTTTACCACGCCTCCTCTGTCCATGTGGACGAACTAAAAAGACTTTACGGGCTGAGTGGTTCCACCGAAAGCTGGCGAGTCTAATTCGTTATGTGATGAAGTTCATTATAGCGTCTCTTTCTGGACATCTCTCGAACGCGTCTCATAGGGTTTCGTCAGTTTTGGACAGATACCACGTCTATCGACTCAGAGGCATATGAGTACTGAGTACTGGAACTGTATATAGTCCAAGCTTCGGACGTCGCGACAAATGTTTTTAGCGAAGAAGCTCCCTTCGACTGTAAAAAGACCTGTTGGCAGTCAGTACCGTAGTACGTATCTCAACATCAATGTTGTTGTCGATGCTCACCTAGGATAGGTGAAATTGTGTACTTGTTATAAATGTTTTTCATCATTATTTGAACTAGCTCAAAGTTCCATCATCGCACATCCGATGCCCTAACTGCATCCTGCCGATAGGGTCTAAAGACATCAACTGCAAAGAAACCAGCGAAACTCTCATCGAACCCTCGAGCTAAGATGAAATTGCTGAAGAATAACAAATTGTTCAAAACGCGATCAATGTTTGCCTACAATTCATTATTTTCAAAAAGTACACCTTTATCACTCGATCACCTTTAAGTTATGTGAAAAAGTTGAAAAACTGTAAAAAATAGTTTATTTTAACTTATTCGAACAAAACAATGTAAAATAAATATGTTGACTTTGTAAATGACTAACAAAATCGAAACATTTTTTCAATGTTTAGTTTTCCAGATTTACATTCGGGGCATTTCGTTTAATGGATAACTTCATTATCACTATTTTCTGTGCAGTACTTCTTTTTATATTTCCATAATAAAGAACAAATAGCTGTTGTTGGTGTTTCAGTTGTAATTTAAAATCATCCCTTTCGTAGTGTCAATTTACTTGAAGATGAATACCTTTCCACGCTGAAGATATCTATAAGCCTAGATTGAACAGACATAAATTGTTCTACCAACCTACCAGCTGCTAGCCTGTCTCTATCAAACACGCCATGCTAATAATTTCTCCCCCGATATAGTCAATTTTCAACGCCTAATCTGACATAAATGTGGGGCATCACTTCATACCGTTCATTCCACAAGACATCGCACCGTCAAACGTGATCGTACGACGAGAATAGCAGATGGATTTTGAAATAAAAGTTTCACCCTTGAAGAAGAACCAACGTTACCGCGTAAACCTATTTGCGGCCTCGTCAAATCGTTGTCCTATTGACTCCATGATGATGATCGTCATCAGTGGAAATTTATCTCAACGAATCTGCCACCCATTGCTGGCCCCGTTTTATGATGTCGTTGAAATTCGGTCCGCTGCATTTTCACCGAATTTTCCTACTTGATGTGCGTACCGACCGAGCCAGGAGAAGCTTTCTTTTTCCCCTTTCATCTCTCTAGTTGTACTAGAATTGGAATAGATTCATTATTCAAGTTGCATGGCTTTGCACAGTTGTCAGCGTTTTTTCATACTGTTTTTTTGTTGTTGTTGCAATTCAAGAAAATACCATCAAAAGAACGCGATGGAACTGCAGACGGAATGTGGCGATGCGAACGTCGATTAGTACTGCTAGAATACTAGTGTTTGGTTGGCCACATCCATTCGGTTCTTTATGGTACAGTTCCCGAACCCATTTCACATTCGTGTATGTGACAAAGTGTTCAAGGCAAACGTCGATAAACTAACACAATGAATTTTTGGTAATTGCTTCGTACGACGAACGCATTACTTCTAATGCATCTTCCGTTTCCCTTTGATGTGTACATTAAACATCACACAACAAATTAATTGAACTTTAACACTGATGAAAAATATTGAATTTTAGACAACTCATTAAAATTGTTATATGATTTGCACTTGCATGATTTGCGATAAGCGAAACAGATACACCCAAAACCAAAAATTCAAAGAAATCTGTATCTTATACCAACAATTCCTATGAACATTTAGGAATTAAAATTGAATTGCTTTGAGAACATTGAAAATTGCTACAGTTCCGCTTTGAACAACTTTCACAATAACTTCTTTTAGTATCTACTCAGTTGACAAACTGAGTAATTTCAAACAGATAAAGAATCGTTTCACATGCCAACATTTCTCTTTTCAGTGTATTTTTCCCGTTGGGCGAGGAAACTAAAGCTCGAATTTCGGGATATTTCACCTCTTCAATGATTATCCATTATTTTTGGGGAAAAAGTAATACCAATTAAATAAAACTCAACTTTACACTCACCAGCAGATCACAGCATCAATTTTAGCATTTGCTCTACGATTGGGTATTTAATTCTACAAGCCGGGTTTCTGTACAATTTGAAAATTTCATGTAAGTTGTAGAGAGCCCTCATCACTTTTTAAAGATTTACGAATTTTGATCTTTTCGTAATAGATCTTTTTAAAAAATCATTTTTACAGCTGGCCCTCCGTTTTTTGGGGTGTTCTTTGAAGTTTCAATACACTAATTCAAAGAATTCGTTGAATAATTGGATCCTTCGACGAACTTTCGAATGACTAGCATCTAATCATAGGTACACTTCTGTATGGAAAGACGGACAGACGGCTGTCCCATCGGAAACCAAGATTTAGATCATCGCGTGTTGTCTTGCATGAAGTTGGAGAATGTTAGGCACTCCTTGGTGACCAAAAGATAAGATCTATCTTAAAAAATACGTCGTGTTTTATTAAACGTTTCCTAATAGTTTTCCAATTCATTGAGAAAATGTGTTCCTATTGTATTTTGCAATTGTAGGAGTTATATTTATACAGGGTCCCATAATCTTTTGAACGCGTCCCAGAAAATTTTGATTTCGTCCCATAATCTTGAATTCGTCCCATAATTTTTTAACAGGTTCCCAATTATTTTTGAATGTTACTATATGGAGCTAATTTCTTCCCTAAAGTTCTCAGAACACGTAGTGCTACTGAGTAGCTATTTATACATTAGATTGGAAGAACGCAAATAATCAGGGTGTGTATAAATATAGTTAAACAAAATCATCTCTATATTTAAAAAATGTATATCAAAAGAACTTCATATGAGTAAATTTTCTGACACAAGCAACAAATCGAAACAAGCAGAAATAATTTTTTTCGCTGTTTTTGTTTACTACTACTAACTTGACTATTTTCCTGGTGGTGGGTCATGTTGCTTCTAGGCCCTAAGTGGAATGATAGTTAGCAAATCACCCCTAAGTTAAGGATCTTAGGGAACAAATCGCAAAACAATTGATCGGGTTGAGGCTCATGTTTGGTTACTCATGTACGGATTTCAAAACGACTGACCATGGGACGAATTCAAAAATTTCTGGGAAGCGTTCAAAAGATTATGGGACGAAATCAAAAATTTCTGGGACGCGTTCAAAAAACCTTAGGAAAGAGTCAAAAAATTACGGGTACCCTGTAATACCGTGCGCATCATGTGATAAAATCGAAGTGGACACTTATCACGACAAGAACTGAAGATTTGTCTTGTCTTTTGCAACAAAGCACGACTTAAACCATTTTTCGAAGTCCTCATAATACTGTAACTGCTGTTCAGCCAGTCATATGTCGAAAGGAATGCGGTAATTTTATGATAGTTTAATGTCTGGGGAATGAAGAGACAGAGAGAGAGAGAGAGAGAGAGAGAGAGAGAGGTACCACAATATTGAAATAAGTTTTTACCAGTTTGGCATTAAACAATCAAACGTTGAACATATTGGACAATCACTTTGTCAAGCTGAGCCGGTCCCTCAATCTCTTGAACTGATAGTGTTCTTCGGTGGTAGTATCGTTTTTATTCAATAAGTCATAATAGTGCATTTCGATCAATTACCTCCTGTTTATCGTCTTCGAATATTGTTCGCTTTCGTTCACGGAGAATTTCGGAAACGATGGAACCAACCTTGACACATAGATCCACTTAGAGAAACATCTCTGTACACATTTACCAGTAGTCAATAAGCTTTATCTGCCGTTTGACTCATTTAAAAAAGACATTCAGTTCCCTAAAATAATGATTACCATCCTACTTATTTAACTGTGTTCATATAACCAAACAGTAAATGTGTTAAAACAGTTGGTTGCTATATCCTCTACCTTATATTTGGACAATTTGAATAAGTTTAAACCAAAGCCGCAATTTCAGTCACCTAAATTGATCCAAAACGAATGAAACTTATAGCTTTTGTTAATGTTTAATACATTTTGAAAATATCCATGAAATTATTTCATGGGCAAATATTTAAATGCTTCCCAAATCAATTAACTTCTTCACTAAATGTAATCGAGTATGAACAAAAACAAACAAAAATATAAAAAAATGTCGAGTAGTTATTCGCTCACTTTAAAACTCAAAATTTTACGCTCTGCTTGTAAGTTAAAACAACTATCACCGGATCCCGGTTATCTCCCACAAAGCAAAATGGCATTTAATTGATCCCTTTTAATAAATCCTTTTTTGCGCGCGTGGTACACTGGCGTGAAATTAAAATCCATCATCACTGCTAGTATCACGCCGAGTGTATCACTCGGTGATGGGATTTCTTTGCGCGACACCATGACACCTGCTGCACAAAAAGCGTATTGCCATCGCACTGTAGGTAAAATCGTTTTGCTTTAACTACTAGCGCACTTGCCATTTTGTTGCTTCGTCCATACGACAAGGGTGATTATTTTGCGAATGTATACCAGAAATCTGCTCACCAGGGTGCCTTTTACTGCCGGCAGATGAAAGTTACACTCATCCTCCTCTGCCTCGTGCCTCATTTCAGTATTAAAGGTCCTTTTTTTCGTGTTGTTACTTAAAAAAAAGGTACCACCCGTGGGGGAGTGGGGTCG
This sequence comes from Anopheles funestus, assembly GCF_943734845.2. NCBI lineage: Eukaryota > Metazoa > Arthropoda > Insecta > Diptera > Culicidae > Anopheles > Anopheles funestus. The sequence continues at coordinate 48,522,375 of NC_064599.1, forward strand.
TTGTTTTTTTCCCCTATCAAGCTCTGCAGAGCTTGTTTGCCTGTCCTGCTGTCCTGTTTCGGCAGTGACGGAAACCGGGTTGCGTTATTTTTTCAACCATCCAAAGCGATCACAAACGATGACAAAAACTGCAACGAATGCAAATGAGAAGGATCGCTCGGGGATGTTGTGTGTCGGTAGTACATTAACACAAAACCAAAAAAAAAAAAAAATGGCGCAATTTTCCACACTTTCACTCTTCGTCATCCTGTGCCGGAATTATAAGTGTGCATGTGTGTGTTTCCCCTCCCCATCTTTTTGTTGTTGTTTGTCGACATTTTCGCTCATTCCAAGGTGTTGCACCATAAAAATTAACCACCAACATATTATGAACGCTCCGAATGTGCGATGCACGGATAAACGTTTCCGCATACAAGGTGCCCGCCTCATCTCATCTCCACTGCGTATAGTGTTCTTAGTACTAAACGCCTCGCATTACTCGGTTACTTAAAAAAAATGAAAGTAAATTACAAAAACATTTTGTTGTATTTTCCTCCTTTCGCAGGATCACTCCGTTGCTTTTAGGTGGCATTTGTGTGCTGTGTGGTTTTTTTTTACTTCCAACATTTTCCAACTGTTCATATGATAAGTCTGTTTTAAACCGTTTTTGAACTCCATGTTAGTGTGTGTGCGTATGTAGGAACATATTTTTGAAAGAAAATTAACAGCCACAACACAACAGCATGACGAACAGCATCACAAGCACGAACAAGCCGCCCATTCTGGCTTTGATATGTGGAGCGATTAATTAGGTGTTAATTAAAGGGCTCCTTTGCATCTATCATAGCCAACGCGACGACAATCCTGGCACTAGAATTGGCCTTGCTTGACACACACGTACGGTACATCCGCTATACGCAATGAACAATCTTGTGTGCAAAGTGTCGGTGTGGAACGCTTTAAAACGGAAGCATGTGTGCACGGAAGTGCGTGTGTTTTTCTTGTTCCTTGTTTACAATTCTTTTTTTTATTAATAATTTACTAATGTACTAACAGAAATGCATTACGTTTGTTTCTCTTTCGCTCCACTTTATAAAAAGGATATAAAAAGGCGGCCAAAAAGGATTTTAAAGTTCGAAAAGGAGTAAAGTGGCAAATATCCTTTTAAACCTCTCGTTTCTCTAGTTCTTCTCTGCATATTCTAGTAAATCCAACGACCAACAATGCTGACAGAGAGATGGTTTCGCCAAAATCACGGATTGTCCTTTCTAAACATTGCACTCAAGACAGACAACTGTCGATGTTTTAGCCTTACATTTACCATTCCCATTGTCCTTTTTTGTAAGTATTTAAATTTAAAATCAATGAATAAATCGTGCTAAACTAGCTATTCTGTCGGCTACATGTTTGTAATTCTGTTTTCGAAGGAAACAAAATAAAAAATGGTTTAAATCTAATTGATAATAATGTTTTATAATCCAGTTTGCATATTTTCTTACTGATATATATATATTTCAATTTTTTTTGTAGGTTAGGGTTTTAGTCGACAACTACTGTAAAGCTATGAAGGATGCAATAGTTTTAGTATTCCATCAGGGAAATCATCATTAATGTTCGATTTATGTTATTTTAAACGTTGTAATGAATAGTCAATATTCCGTTCTACATACTGATTTGTTCAAATGCAATATATTATGGAGGGCAAATCAATAAAAATGAACAGTTGAACCTGGTACAGTTCGAGTACTCAAATACACCTCTGAGACATGTACGTTTTTCAAAATTGACTAAAACCTCTTAGCTGCGTTCGATAAGAATAAAGTTATGAGGATATTGGTTCCCTTATATATGCAAGGATCGTGTATCAAAACCTATTCGGACCGTACCCTCGTACGCTGAACTGACTATCGTAGTATGATTAAATAAAGTACCGCTACATATAACAGGTAGGCCAAGATCTGTTGAAGTTACAGTTGATGTAGGTTAGGCAAAGGGCCACTTTATGTAAGATAACGTTAAGTAAGTAACCTATACTGTTATTGAATCATATCGTAAACACTGATAAAATATAAATAAAAACAGATTTGCTAAAACATACTTCTTTGCTGATTCGTGCTACAAATAGAGAAATTATTATATTGCTTGATTTGGTTAATTGACTGTGACCCAAAACACTCATACCAAAATAGTAATTCTTAGGATTCGAAGATAGTCACGCACAATCTATTGTCCTTGCAGATCAAACCATTGTTTGGAAAATCTTTACAAATTTTATTTTATATCGCTATTCACAGAAAAATGATTCGAAAGAGGTTTGAGAGTTAAAACGATACAAAGATACATTCCTTCTAAACAATCTCCTTGTAAAATTTTCTTCGACATTAAACATAAAAAAATAAATACGGGTGAAAGTACGCTTCATTGAATCATAAGATGGAATACTCAAAATGGCATCTGAGTTAAGCTATGTCATCAATGAACATTTTAAGGATGGACAAAACTCTCGTGTAACAACGTTTTAAAACTTTAAACATATTTCTGCTTTAACCATGATTTTTTGCATACACTGGCATCTGTATGTTTACACCATCTTTCGATTCGAAGAAGGTGTACGATAACGTTATTGAATCTACTAGTTCCATCTTAGGGTCCTCTATAAATTCCGGGTCGATATAGAAAAACACCGGCAAGTCTACTTCTTCGTGCGGATTAAGCTGCTGTTCCTCGAAGCAGAAGCACTGTATTTTGTTGAAATATGCTCCTGCTTCGAACGGAATCACATTGTATGTACTAATGCCAATCACAGGATGATCGGTAGGATTTTTGGCGGAATAGAACGCCAAAGCAGTTTCACCGGGAACGACCTAAAAATAGAAGAAAATTGATATCATTAGTTAAAGGAAAAGCAAACCTTATTCAAAATACCTTAATTTCGGTTTGTTGTGGTTTGAAATTCCACCGCATCGATGCACCAATATCCGCATTAAACTTTATCTTTAACACTCTGTCCTTCACTTTTTGCATAGTCTCAACCTTCTCACCATCGTGTCCCTGACTAGTGGTTCCTCCATAGCTGTAAGCCTGGCAGAACATTCGATATAACGGAACGGCTGCATAGCTTAGACCGACGGTCAACACACCGGCAGCAGCCACATAATACACTGTAGATCGTATTTTAAACTTTCGTTCCGTGTCGATACCTTTGCCATTGAGCCATCGTACCGGTGCCCTTGCCAGCGTTGAGCTACCAGCTTTAAAAGATGACCTACAGGCAGTGCGTACGATGTTTGTCCACATTTTAATTCAAAGCTATTGTAACACAATATTTGTACTAGTGCAGTACGTTTCCTAGTTCATTTCACTTGTATATTTTATAACATTTTCCTCTACCAATTTACACTTTTTGTGCGAGCCGACCTTTGTTGATGTTTTATGTTGTTATGTCATTTCACAGCTGATTTCGCTTTTCGCCGCAAGGCCCATAGAAACGTCAAAATTGGTGTGCCTAGTGAGATGGTTTCGTTGCACAGTGGGTTTGTTATTTAAATTCAAATTCGGTTTGTTCTGTTTCTGGAAAGTCTGTTGCTACATTTGCTTTTACGGTTTCTCGTGGCAAAAAAGTAAATTATTTTAAAGTTATTTTCAAATTGTTATATAATTAGAATTCAGAAAAGAAAATACAGAAGAAAACTTCAGTTGAGGCATGTTTTACCGACGAAGAACACAACCAAGCTGTTCAACTACAAGCCGTTTCTATGGCAACAGAAATTATTCAACAAACTTGTTTATTATTTGTAATCTGCCGTATTTTAGCATTCATCCGATACGATTTTTATCAGTTCTCTTCAGTGTATAGTAACAATGAATTTCGACCTAGACGATCCCCTGGATGGTTTGCTAAGTGATGGCAGCAATGATAGTTTGTTTGGAAATGAAACATCCAAAAAACCAACTAAAGCCAGCAAACCCGGTAAAATGGAGGACTTGTTCGGTATCAAAACGGACCCAGCAAAAGGTACTTCGATTCCCAAAGCTGTGGAACAATCTGGTGCAGCGTCGGAAAAAGTACAACCAGCATCGTTGGATTACACGAAACCTTCCATTTCGAATACCCAACAACCGTCGAGCTTAACCAGTATACAGGGCAGGAAACCGGACACCCTGGCTAATAAGCCCGGTAGCTCTACTGCATCAAACAAACCCGCTACTCCTCAGAAGAAAGAAATTTCATTTGATGATAGTGACCTGTTGGCAGATTTGGGTTTCGATCCGAAAAAACCCAAATCCAAATCCAGCATTCTTGACGACATCCTCGGTGGTACATTAACGGCATCAACAAAGGAAATACCACCAAAAAGTGTTATTGCCAAACCCAGACAAAGCCTTACCACGACGCTAGAAGAACCGTCCAATACTGGAAAAGTCGTTTCACGCCAAACAACAGAGAATCCAGACAACCCACATCCCGAAAGTACAGTTACGGGAAGCTATGCACCCACTGGCAATAGTGTTCCAAGTTCCGGTGCAATGCCAAAGAGAAGTGGACGTCGAAAATCTTCCGTCTCTATGCTGAACGATCCTTTGGGGCTGTTTGGTTCCACCACCTCGGAAGAAAAACCTTCACGCACCGAAACAAAGCAACCAAAGAAGGGAGGCGCTGATTGGTTGGGGTTGAATGATGACACACCACTGAAGGAAATGGATTCCATCGCAGCAACTACAGCAACACTCACCAAGCAACGTGAATCCATAACATCGAAAGTACCAGTTGTTTCTGTTCCTCAACAGCAAGATATTTCCGTTGAAGTACCTGTCCTACCAAAGTCAGATAAAATTCCATCGCCTACTAAAACAGTCGTTGTACCTTCTCAACCTATTATTCAACCCAAACCAATATTGCCCGACCCTCAAACAATCACCAGCACGCTTCAGTTTGTAGAGGCGGAAGCACAAAGTGCCATAGCAACGATGCAGCAGCAAGAGTTTCAACTGTCCGTTGCCAGTCAAATGAAATCCCAAGAGCAAGCACTGATCGATATGCAGCAGAAACAACAAACTATCCTGAAGCGGCAGGAAGCTCAGTTTAACGAACTGCTTCAAAAACAAATGCAACGCCACACCGCACTGGAAGATGTCCTTGCAAAACAGCAGCAACGAATAAATGCAAACATTCAACTCATAATGAGCCAACCAGCTGCTATGCCCGTCATCCCACTTCTGAGCAGCCAAAATACGGCAGAACACTTCGAAAATGATCCCCAAAACGCTTCGGAAAAAAATCCAATCGCAACGATAGAACTGCAAACGGATGTAAAACGGCTCGAAATGGAAAAACTTCGACTGGAAGATATGATTTCGAACCTTTCGGCGAACCATGAACAGGAATTGTCGATACTCGAATCAAGCTACAAAAAACAACTCGCCTTCCTGGAGGACAGTCTTCGTATCATGGAAGCAAGGCTAAAGCACGATAATAAGCAGCTGGAAGAGTTTTATCTGGCCAAAATTAACTTCGCCGAACAAGAGCAACTAAAACTCGTCAAAGATCACGAAGCAAAGCTACAATCGATGGAAGATCAGCACCGCAAAGTGATCGAACAACTTAAACAAGGATACGAAGAAAGTCTTGAACAGTTACGTCAGGATCATCGCGAAATGATCGGTACCATACGCGAATCGAAAATGCTTGAATTTTCCGTCGTACAGGAAAATCAATCCTATCTGAACACGCTCAAAAGTGCTTCTAGCTATCTAGAGAATGCATCCGGAGATCTACAGCAGCTGCGAGATACGTTGCAAGATCAAATCGAATTTTCACAGAAGGAAAAAGAGCTCCTGTTGAAGCAACGCGAAAAACAACTCGAGGATCAGCATAGGCTTCTCGAGCGCACCCGAGAGGCGACTGCCGAAGAAAACGTCCGATTGCTTAACTTGGTGGAAATGCTCGAGGGCAAAGTTACCGAGATGACGAAGGTTAGATACTTTTTACTATTACTTGCATGAACCCATTTTTATCTCAATACAACCTTGCAGATATCGTCCGAAGAGCGATGGGAACATCAGCAGAAGTGTATCAAGTTAGAAGCAGAACGGCAAAGTTTGGACAAAGAAAAGCACTTTCTTCGCGAACGCCACGAACGTGAGGAAACTCGTATCGCTGAACTGAAGCGCACACAGTTAGAAGAACACGCTCGTCTGATGGATAAAGTGACACAAGAACGGCAGATGCTGTTGGAGGAGAAAGCCAAGCTGGAAACTATGGCTCAACTGACGTCCGGTGCTGGGTCTGGCCATGGTTCCGGTACATCCCGGGCTGAAGTGGATGCCGCTCTGAAAGTGGCCGAAGAAGCTGCTCGTCTAGCCGACACCGAGAAAGAGCGCTACCTTCACCTGCAGCGTCAGCTCGAATCGAAACGCCGTGAGATGCAGACGCGTGAAAGTAAACTGCGTGAAGCTAAAGATGAATTAGAGACCGCTATTGATAGAGCTTCCCAAAGGGAGCGGCACGCGGAAACCGTCTACCGTAGTCTTCGCAAGTCGGAGCAAAACATACAGCTCAAGGTGCAATTAATACAGCGACAGTTTCTTGAGGTATCCGAACGGGAAGATCGACTAGCGAAGGAAAAGATCGAATTCAGTAAGGAACGGTTGGAGCTTCAGGCCGCTAGAAGGAAGCTGCTTCAGACACGCTGCAGCCTATGCAAGATCGGCGATAAGTCACAGGAAATTGGTGATCTGCTCACAACCAATACGGATTCCGTGGCTGACGATTTGAAGCTCGAGGCTAACTTTGTGGAAATGCAAAATCGGTTGGATTGCACGGGTCTGAAGTTGGATAACTTTTTCGACAGTGAGGTTGATCGTCAAATGAAGCTTTTCCTTGAACGTAACCAGGTGGATCAGGGAGATGATTTGGATTTGACGGACAACCAAAGAAGACATCGAGAAATTGATCGTGATTTGGCTCTGCTGAATTTTGATGCTCTTTTTCCGAAGCTTCGATCGGATGAGGGTCAAGGAAGTAATGCTACACACACTTTACCTTCGTAAGAGTGTATTACAAATGTTCGTTCTTCAATTACATAGCAAATATATCATTTTAAAGCTACAGATTCGCATCATGGAGTTTGCATTGAATTTCTCATCGCTCTGCGACGCCGCACAGATTCTTTGTTCTGCATCAATAGTTGGGCTGCTACATTTCGTACTGCACGACACATTTCACCAAAATTTACATAACTGTAGTCAATGGTTGATGTTTTCCTAATCCATTCGTAGTGGTTCCAAAGCCGTTCGAATCCACCCGGAACGTACGAATTGCACGCTCGGTACACATATGACATAACACCGACGAGCTGCGGTTGCCCATCCTCGATAACCACCAGGGGTCCACCAACGTTACCCTGTTATGGAGCAGATTGAATGAAAAATACCCTTTTACTATGTTAAGTCACATGGATATGGTGGTGGGTAATACAACACCGTGCAGATGCTTCCTGTTCCGTTCGTGTAGATGCACACTCGAGTGTCGTACACCAAATCTTGCAAATCCCAAGGGCTCAGTAGCTCTTTGCACAGGTCGTTTGATATTGCTCGTGCATCTAACTTTTGTAGCTTCTCCTTGTACTCATCCTGTGCAGCAGTATCCTGGAAATAGTAAAACTTTGTTTAAGCGCACGAAAGCATATTCTCTCTTTATATAGTGCATTTGTTACCTTTTCAGCTCCCCAATCCGTGTACATTACTGCACTGCCTTCCGGAATGAAACCTTTCCTAATTACAATTGGCTGTACGAATCTATTAAACTCAATGTACTCGAGTGTGCGAACCAGGGCTATATCGTTACGAGCAGCTTCGAAATCAAAGAAAGGGTGATACGTGTACGAGTGGATGGAGCGGAATTGATCATCTGCTTTAGACTTGAGTTCCACCTGTCCAAAACGAATCCGAGCTAATGTGGACAGCGGTTGCTCCGGATAGGTACGGAGCAGTTTCCATATGAAGGACGCCTGCGTTATGATGTATCGCACGTTAAGGATGGCACCACTACCTAAATGACGATCCTGTTCAATAAATCGAAACGACACTTGGTACGGTACTTCCTCCTGCTCGACATCCGTTCCCGAAGCCATCCTTTTGTCGCGATCTGCTTGCAAAGATGCTGCACAGGAGGGAAACTTTGTATAGTTAAAGGTGAGTGGTTAGATTTGTTTTTCATTACCTATGTAGAAGCAGAGCATCGTTGCTCGTAGGAGCACTCTTGACCAGCGTCCCATACTGTTGGTAGACGATTCGCTAATGAGAATAGGTGCCATACATAACGATTTCATTGAACCATAAATTATCATTGACATTTGCATTCCGTCTCTAGCTAGAGCATTCAATCAATGATGTCGCACATACTTTCTACCAAAAGCGCGAGTGATAAGCGCGATCGATGAACAGCGACAAACCATTGGAAACATAACATCATTTCGGTTGTTTGACTAATGATAACATCATCATTATCAATTCATCAATTAGCTGACATCATCTACATTTTACCACCGATATACACACAAGCGCACACCTTAAAATGAATCATTTTCTAATGTGAATGTCACCATAATTCAGCCCCATTCTCAATATAGTGAAACTCTCTAATAGATAGCGAACCAAATGTTTCTATGTATGTTGTAAGTATTTTTATTTCTGCTTCTAAGTAGTAATACAGTTGGGTTTTGTTTTAGTAGAACGCTATTTTGGCATCCATGCTGTTAAAAGAGAGTGCTTCTTAGATCGCTCCCTAACGTCTTGCACATCGATCGCATCGAAAACGCTTCCTTCCCCACCTTTCTTCACTTCGTTAATTGCTCTTTAGATACGCCAATTATACCCTTGCTATCTGCTTCTCATCAATCATTCATTTGCTTCACAAATCACTTCGCAGTGCAACATTTGCACCGCAATAACAATAACTTGCTCACGAAATAGTCGCAACTAGTTATTCGCTGTAAATAGTACCTTCCGAATATGTTTTGTTAATACGCTTTTAAACTGAACTTACTCCCTGACACAATTGTTATCTGTATTATGGATACATCAACACACGGTTGTTGGGATGCTACTTAAAAGAATTTTATCAAAAACTGTCTAACCCTTTTGTGAGCCTTTCTAACCATGCATCATTGTTCGTTGCTACCGTAAACGAGCAGTCATGTAAGATAACAAAAAAAAACCCAACCGAAAAACTTGCCACAGCTAAACCAACATTTTGTGGGAATAATTTAAAATGCGAACATGATATACACGACTTCCTGGTAATTAACTGATTTAAGCATTGCTTCTTTTATAATTTTAAATTTAACCTTTCATCTTGGCCACTCGTTTGCTCGTTCATGAACTACCCTGCTGTACGTATAACAATAGTTTACAACACTCACATCAAAAGGATTCGAAACATATAGTCTACAGTTGAAGGCTACTGTTGAGTTATCACGATTTTGGTAAGTGCTTAATGCAAAGCTGCACAGATTTGAATGCAAAGGCAATTTTTGATGTGCAATTTTATGCTAGCGACTTGGAGCAACCATTATGGAGGGACGTACTTCTTGTCGAACAATACCAATGTGTGACAGTATCATGACGCGAATTTTTCTATGATAAATAAACAGCGAATGTTTCTTTACACTCGAACAAACGAATTATGTACGTTCGTCGTTTTAGCAATGCCTAAGAAATTATAAACTAACAAGCTACGGCGTTCATTTTGTTTGTGTAAATTCTTAATGTAGTCAGTTATATAAAAACATTATATTGCTTGCTATTTCCCTCCCTAGACGTTGCTCAAACATGAACGTTCGCTCTACCCTGACTTCTGCCTTCTGTTTTCTGTGCCTTTTACCATACACTCAGTTCTACACTGTGTGCATGTGTGTAAAGTGATGCATTCGGTTGATTGTAAAAAAGCGAATGTAATTTACAATAAGCGAACCGACCGGCCCAACAGAACCCAAATCCCAAATCCAGTTCAAGCGGCCTTCACTTCTAGCAACTGAGGATAGTTTTCCACCACGTTTAACAGCATCGTGTCGATGTAATGCTTCAGTCGTCGGTTTTCATCCTCCTTTTCCTGGAATGCCACCTGTAGCTGTAAAGAAGCACAAAAGGCATATTGTCAATATTAAATGATTAAGCTTTTGTACAGCCTGTGAGTGGTGAGAAAGATTTGGAACCAACACCAGCATATAATACGAATTATAATACGAACGAATTTAGAGCACACTTAACACAGATTAGTTTGCAAACAGATAAGATTGTGAACCAATAGTTAGATAGACAACTCAATGATAGTACATATTTTTTCGTTTTAGCACATTAGCCCAAAAATAATCCTTTCTTTGGCATCAAATAATATATTTACAATAGAAAAAACGAGGCATCAAAATCCTTTGCTTGTGGCGATAGTTGAATATTATTAGATAAATAAAGGTTAAGTTTCAATAAAGGCAATGTTTCAACATCAAATACATTCACAGAATTTTCTTTTGAAACACCTATCACATAAAACATAACCTTGCATTTAAATTGATTTTTAAAGTAGTTTTAGCCATTACGAATGTGATTTGGTAATTATTATTCAATATTTACAATCTTTTTAATTAATCGTTATAAACTCAAACAATATTATTCCATTAAACTTGTATGTTAATACGCAAATAGTCCTGCTTTTTAGAACACTAAAAACACATTTCACTTTTAATGACCAAACTCTATTTTATAACATCATCGAATATTGTTAATAAATCAGTAGAATGTTAAGTCTGCAAACAATAATACCAACACCACACCCAAAGCTAATGTTAGTATGAATAGAAAATGAAAAAATCCGCTAAAATAGAGACAAAGAAACGTAATTCCAGCTTGATAAGTACGAGGCAAAAGATTCCCATTGATCGCAAAAAATATTATATGGAACGGTGGAGTGAGAAAAAAAGAAGAGTATACGCCATCATTACCGTCAAACTAACCTGTGTTAATGACGCTAAAGTGGTCGAATCAACGGTATCCTGTGAAGGGGGCAAAAAGAAGAAGATACAGAAGCGTGACAAAGTGGAAATAAACAAACAAGTAGACGGTGAGGACCTAACCGACGACGTACCACAGACGGATATTCGGTTCCGGTAAACGAATCACCATCAAGTAGGATAACGGGTGTGACGCAACGCCGCCCTACCATGGATGTGGTGATATCTAAACTAATTTAAGCTCTAGTGATAAGAGTCTAGATGCAATGTGATTGAACACAAAGAAACGAAAACAAAACACCCTAACCATTCTGGACGTAGAAAAGCAAACTTTTCATCACCGTACGACAAAGCGACGCCTTGGGCATACGATGGGGCACGGGAAGGCTGTATTACCTGATTCTGGCTCATGGCTTCTAGCTCTTGGGCCAAACTATTCGATGTGCCGTTCAGGAGATTGCGCCCTTCCTCGATGCTGCGAGTCAGCATCATAGCCTGAAGTTCTTCATTCGCTTCTTCCAGGGACTTATTTTTCTGGCGCAGTTCGTCCATTTCCTGATGCAGTTCCTCAAGTCGAAGAGACTCCGGTGAAGTCGTGGGCAGCGCGGGCCCACGCTCAGAACGAAGTCGTTCACACTCTTTGTCCAGCTCTACCATCAATTCTTCGGCCGCCTGCTTATCAGCTCGATGTCTACAAAGTAAAGTGGTGTGCAAGAAGAAGAAACAAACATTAAACATATGATCAGACCATGCTCGGAACACCGAAACTGCCTTGACTATTTATCAGCGGCAACCACACTCACTTCTTCTCTTCCGCTCTCGCCTCAACGAGATCTTGCTGGGAGATCATCAACGAGTCGCGGGCTTTCTCTAACTTCTCTTCGGTCGCATGCAGATCGGCCGCCTGTTTGTCACTTTGCAAACGCAATCGCTGAATCTCCTCGCGCAGGCCAGTTACTTCCATCTCCATCGTACGTATCCGGATCTGGCAGTTTTCATTCTGCAGCTTTGCCTCTCGTTCGACACGGGCCAATAGCTCCCGATGACGCTTTTGTTCTTCGGCCAATCGTTCTTCCGCTCGTAGCTCAGTCTGTAACAACAAATCAACAGTTTATAAATGAAAACAGTTTTACAATGCGATTGCCAATGGTCGATTCTACGACCGGATGGGTGGAAGCACCCTTGGGTGGGACCATCCGCTTCCGCCCGATCGGCATGATCATTCATGCGACAAAAGAGCAATCGAATCAAATGCGACAAATGGTTTGCAAGTGAATGTGGTCACCGTCGTCACCGTTTCATTTGCCAGAACAATTTCACGCGATTGTGTTTGTGGAAAACGAACAGAATGAAAAAAAACCGGCACCATTGAACTGCCATTCAATTTAGTTGTTACAACTGGGCATTTATAGCATGATGAAATGATTAATGTAACAACACACACTCCTATGTCAATGAACTTTAGCAAAAATCAACACAATCTATGTTATAATAAACGTAACCACAGCATATAAGCATATTGTGCTGCCGTGCATTGCATACGACAAGTAAATCTTACACAACTGAGTATGAATATTCAATTTCATTTTACCCCTTTTTCTTTAATCATCTTTTACTAATAGTAAGCCACACTGCGATAATATCGTCCATATGTCCATATCGCCATCACCAAAAAGGGCCGAGGCGGTGAATTGCTAATATATACCTTTATTTAATTTTCCCTGATGGGCAGGTTAGGCATTTTTACCCATTACGATCATTTCTTTCCTTCCCGTGTGGTGAATGGTGCTTGCTTAGTGCCGCACATTACTCTACGTCACTTCCTTCAGCTCGCACACGCACACACACATATGATTTTATGTTCGTTTACATTTTCTATGAATTTTAATTAAAACAATACATCGCCAAAGATTTCCAATTAAGCAATCAACGAAGTATTGTGTAAGCAAATTTCTTCTTTTAAACCTTTGTTCGAACAGAAAAAGCTATGTTAAGAAGTATGTATGTACATGTACAATTAACATTTTTTTTAAACAGAAATGCACTTAAAGTATGCAAAAAAAGTGTGTGAAGCGTTGCTGTTTACACTATACTAGTAGAAAAAAATTATCCAATTTCACCGATATCTTACCTCTCTCAACTGTTCTTCCAGCATGTGATAACGAGCCTGAAGAACGGCATATTCCGTTTTGGTTCTACTCGTACGATCGTCGACATTGCTCTGGGTGTCTGCCAGATTGGTGACTTGCCGTTGTAGTATTTCCAGCTGAAAATTTGTAACAAAAAACAAAAACATGTTCGTTAAAGCGAATCAAATTGATCACAAAAGCAAAACTTTTAGCATACACAAAATATGATGAATCATTTGCCGAAAACGACACGCAAACTCATAGATCCAGCTACCTAAGGTTGTAGACCTCTACCTAATTTCTTACAAGAATAGCAACTTTATAAATATTCGCAACAGCAGTATTCGCAAGACGTCACACATGAAAGATTTGTTCGACATACAGGCTTGCCAAAAATACCGCAAAAATTTGACTTTTTTAGATACCGCTGTCTTTCCTTGCTCCTTTACAAATACGCAACCCAACTCCCTCCGATGATGTTTGGCAATGCTACTTACTTGTTCGTTTAAATTATCACATAAGTCGGTCTTGATTAGATCGCTCATTTTACTGCTACTGTTACTCGATTTTAAAATGTACTTATTGCCCAGCTCCGGATTGTCGTTGATCAGCTTCAGATTATTGTTGATTAGGTTGTTTTTGGCGTTCTTCTCCTCGATCGTTCCCGAGCTGATGAGGTTGTTCGTTTTGTTGTTGAGCATTTTGATGTTGAGTATGCCGCCGCTCACATTACCATTCGCTGTAATGCTGTTGTTGTTCAGCTGGTACGTCTCGTGCGCATTTCCGTTTTGGTTTGGGTTACCGTAATCGTCCAGGAAAAATCCCGACTGTGGTCCGGACGAAGGGAAGTCATTTGGATGCAGGCTGAGGAACGTTTCCTCGTCGATCAGCACCGGCTGATCGGGTGGGATGTACCCGTTTAAGCGTAAATCTTCTAGACTAGATGAGGACGTGCGCGACTGCTTGTCGAGCGACGTAGTGCCGATGATGCTGTTGTTGCTGCTGCTGCTACCATTTACAGCGTTGATCGGCACAACAACGGTGGGACCAACGAACTCAAACTGACCCTGCCACATATCGTAGTCTAGATCCAGACTGTCCGGTTGGCTGGTCGAGGAGGGTGTCGTGGTCGATGTCGGCGTCGTCGACAGGTAGTCGACTTTCTTCGTGGTAGTCATCATTTTTAGCGGTGAAAGTTTGTCACTAAGTCGGTGCCAATTCATTGGGCTGGTAGCGATCGGTCATTATTTACACAGAGTACAGTCACAGGCTAAAGGCTTCGCGTGTGCCTCCACCGTTTCAAACCGTTCACTATTTGCACTACACGCTAATGTATTATTTTAAACATTTGTTCGCATACACACTGGATGATCTGTTTAATGATAATAATTTTTACGCAAAATTATTCGCTAATTGTTTGCTTATTCGTTTTGTTTTTATAAGCAGCTAATAATGTTGTTGATGGATATGCACTGAAGTTATCATTACTGTCCAATAGTTGATATGATAACAAATACCAGATCATTAACCAACTAGAACAGATTTTGTATTCGTAAAGTTCGAACGCACACTCCACTGAAAATAAAGTTCCCATTTATATAGTACAATGATCTCTTCTTGGCGAAAAGTGAAGACATATAAAACACTGCACATACATATAGTAATAAAATTAACGAACCGCATGAACTTTAATTCGCTTCCAAATCGGACGTAAAATGGACTGGTCGAAAAAGATTTATAATCACACACTCCAGCACGGATTGTTTGCTGTGTAGTTGCTCCGTTTCTGTCTACATCTCTGATTCGGTTCACTATATCGGAAGCAATTTTGGTGATAAATCAACATTCACTTGACATCCGTCGCTCTACAATGCGCACGCCGAAACTGGGTTAATGAACTTTCAAATCTGTTTCACGTAGACCTTTACGATTTCTCAAACCATGCTTAACACATGCGACGATGTTGATTACGTACACGTTTTGTACGGTGGTGTTAAAATGTTCATGTTTAAGTCATATTTAATATCATGTATGAATTAATCAAATTATTTGTATTTTTGATTTGATGCATTAAATACGATTTCAGAGGAAATGACACGCAACCGTAAAAACACACACTTATGTATGTAAATAAACAATTGAATATATTAACGCTATTTTTCATCTTTTCTTCAAAATTTCATAAATGTACATTGCTGACGTGAACATGCTTGAAACCTTTTTTCCAGCTGCTACATTTAACTGAACCGTTCACGAATGTTTCGACACCTGCACCGGTACCTGGCATAAATTAATTGTCTATGGCACTAACATTGCTTGATTTTTCATACCGCTTCGTGGTACCCTCGTGCATTTCTTAATGATGAATTTTCTGTCGATGTTCAATTAATGTTTCGTTCACTATAATTGTGTCCATTACATTAGAGCTGCCCGTTCACCATTCCATTGGCAAACCAAATTAATGAAATTTCAACCAACAAGGCGTACACATTTTTCACATAGCAACAACATAAATATGTCATTTGTACATCCTAATCTTGATGTTGTTACGTTTTATTCAGCTTTCCACACTTTGTTGAAAATAATTTGCTCTGCAGTTTTAAACAAATCACACACGTAGCAAATGGAATTGTACATAGAACAAAGAGTCTAACATAATACAACACTTAATCATTCACTGTAGCATTTTATAATAGTAAAAATACCCCTATAAGTAACCTAACTCCTAGATTTTCGATTCTGACAAACAGTTTCGACTGATACTAACTCCAAAGGTAAGAGAGCTGTGAACTACTGAAAAAAACACAACATTGCCTTGACAGTAGAATCTACCTCACAGACAACTGTACCGTGAAATGTTTTATTCGTTCCGTTCGCATAAACAGTTACCATAATCGTCGAACCAAGCCACCAACTAGGGGACTCCGTGCACGCATACAAAAACGCTTGTTGAGCTACAAAGCTAGCTTCTGCGTCGACGTCCCTCAGCGTTTTTCTTGAATGGAAAATCAATTTACCACTTGGTCCGTGGAATTGGCTACAGTCATGCAGGAAAGCTGGTTGGCTTTGTAGTACTACTGTTGGATAACAACGGTTAGACGTTTATGCTGCCGTCTGTGCTGGTGGGAGTCGTTACTACACACGCATAGTGAACGAATAACGACCGTACCAATTGTTGATCCGGATACAACCGGATGTGTTGCTTTTGGTCAACTTCATCTTTTTCTACAGTATGTGCAGAAATTCTTCTTTCAGAAATCACCAAATTACTATTAAAGATGACTTCTTCAATTCCATTACTGCGCTCATTTATATTACAGAAACCGGCCAAAATTTCCTTTATTGCCATTCATCCATCGATCGTCAATGAGTTTTTTTTTGTGGCATTTTCTTGATTGATGCAGCAAGATCAGCCTCATCATTCATTTGGGATGGATTTGGTCGCTCCATTTGATTGATCCGCAGAACCACCATTTGTGTTATGCAAACATATTTCGTTAAAAATCGCTCAAAGATACAAAATTGCTTCCGAATTTGAAGTTAAAAAAATGTATCGCAAATCATTAATTAAATGTTTCTTCATACAATTTCAAATCCAAAATGTATGTTTAAATTTTATGAATTTATGAGCAACATAACCCATATTTTCATCCTACATGTCTTTTTAATAACAGATTAAAATTGGAGTTCCAATATTGCCACCAAATCTTATTTTGGTATCTAATAATGTTTTTTTTCTTTTATTGGTAGGTATTTTCATTTTCTACATTCAACAATGTACTCCTCAGCATTCATTCCACAAAAGTTTATCGATAATATCACACATTTTACTTTCGCTGATGGCTACGCCGCTCCATTCAATTTTTCTGCTTTCGCTTGATGCTTAATTGTAGCATTCATCAAACATGTTGCATCTGCCTGGATCTAATATTAGATGCCGGAATCTTTTACTTGCTCACTGCCGATGGCTCTCGGACCGGAGCTGCTCTCGGTACCGACGATCCGTTTCGCTGTGTTCAACTCTCGTTCAAGTACAGTTGTTCAATTTCCGTTAAACAAACCATTGCATTCACCGATTCCGTATGAGAACCGGGCTACGAATTGTGGTACATGCAGCGAAGGTTCCACCCTCAATACCCTTCACCTTCAGTAACAGCTTGCGCGCCCAAGGAGGAACGCCGCCATTCGAATGGACTGAGTTTCATGAATAATAAATCTCTTTTCAATCGTACATTCGTTGGTGTGCCGTGTTCCTTCTGCTTTTCGTCATGGTTTAGAGCTGCACGGTGCGCTAAACCTTAAATCCATTCACGCTCCTTATTTTCTTATTTTTGGGATCGTACTGGATGGAAACTGGATCGAAAAACAATGACCCTACGGCTAAGCTCACTACTGCTGGCGGCCTCGAAGGGGTACCTCACTACAACCACTATTGATCATTGCATTACATCATGCTGGCCAGTTAGACGAACCCAATAAAGTTACCTTCTTTTCTTTTCGATTACTTTTCTTCAACAACTAAACCGATCGTCGTTTCGACCATCAATAATGCCCGGAACCAATAGCTCTTGTCAATCTAAATTCAAGTTGACGGTGACATGACTCTCGTGAGCGGAGATTTAACTTCCCTGCTTTTCCTGCTGCACTTATAAGAAACACAGTTTCAGTCGAATATCATTCAGTTCAAAATAAAACGAAAAGATAAAACAACCACAATGCTTTACATTCCTTCGAACACTGAAACGTAAACAGGCTCCATACATCACTTCAACTGAAACAACTAGCTTGGTGGCACGTGCCGAAAGATTTTTCTATCGTCGTTTCTGGATGTTTTGTTTTCTGTTGAAATCCAACATAAAAAAATACAGTCAACAGCGACTCGACGTTGACGACGTCCAAGGAAAATGAAGCAACTGTTTGCAAGAAAATTAAATGTCTTGCAAACGATGGTTGCAAGTGGAAGGTTGCATCGTGTATCAGCATACATATGCAATTCCCGTTCCATTTTGCTTCGAGTGGTCATCGGCCCTTGAGAAAGAAGCCGTTTTCAAAACAAAGAAAGTCTTTACACACATTCACCATTCAATTGAAACTTATGCTTTTTTGCAGCTGTACAAGTAAAATAGTACGCTGATGAAATAACCAAGGGACCAGAAGTCATTGATCAAAGTCAAATCTATTAAAACGATCACTACCCGCACAGCGAAGCGTTATTGGTGGTGTCAAAGATGATCAAACACATTCTTAGTGTGTGAATGACGAAAAAATATTTCTTTTTTCTTAAAAAAAAATATTTTTATATATTGGATCGTTTGAGTGTCCATTTAAAAACTAACGCGTTCAAAACTGAATTAAGAACCTATTGAAAAAATTGATATTTAAAAAAATATACAATAAACCAAAGAATAGTTAATAAAAAAAAATAAAATAATAAAAAATCCAATGACAAGTACAAGTAAATTGTGCAAAGAATATTTAGTAAAAAATCAATCGGATCTAATGTTTCCGAGATATTCGCGTTTGAACAAATGCATTTTTGCATGAAGATAAGGTAACTCTTAAGGTTCTGTTTTTTATTTTTCCCTAAATGGATCTGTTATTTTAATTGCTCTTGAAACCGTGTGTTTTAAGAAAACACAAAAAAAAATCAAATTTTTGTTTTCAAACATGCTTATTGGCCGCAAATGTTGTACATATCGCGATCGAGCCATCAACTGAAGGTTAATGTGATGATCATGTGAAATTTACTCACAAGCACACAGCTAGTTGATCAATTTCATTTTCATTTGCATGATATTCTCCTTTATTCTGATGGAATCAAGTAATGATCACACTTAGTGTAACATAAGTATTAAACGAAGACTAGTGCATTAAAGTTAGTAGTATACAGTACACATTATAATCATAATATGCCTTTCTAGTAACATAAAAATCTTGTACCAATTACAAAAATCATAGAAATTTCCACGAAGAGAAAGCTTTGGAAAAAAATACACATAGTTTAAGCAGCGTACTTTGCTCGACGGCGAAAATTATACCATTTTATAGCTTTATGCAAAACACTCCATCAACAAATTATCGACACTGTTTAATGCCTACCATAGCACAGCCCACAGTATGCTTTTTTCCCGGAGGTCAATTGAATTGGAGCTTACGCAAAGTTTGTTATGCAAATGGTGCAGCACACGGTGCAATTGCCCTGGTGCAACCTCCTTCAATATATTTGCACGAAGCAACACTATCCCAACGGCACGAACGTACAGTACGCGAGCGTTGTTCCCTCCAACACATCCATCACTGGAAGCGAACGGTAACAGCGATAAACGAAAGGAAAATTTCCTGCTCGAAAGTTGAAAAAGCAAAATAAACAGTCGTACTATGTGCTTGGCATGCAGGAGATGCAAAGATAGAAGACATATGACCAAGTGGTACACACGGTTGCTACCAACGCGATCGTCTACCAGGCGAATTGTTATTGCTGTCTTGCCCCGCGCCGGTGTGATTATAAACTGGTCTTTTGAATGCACCGGAAACTGTAGGCGTTTGTGGGTAATGTATGATTGTGCTAGTACACATTGGCAGAAGCTATGTCAAGAAAAAAGCATGTCTAGTATGGTACAACATAATAAAATTAACCATAAAGAATTACAATTCTCCCAAAAATACGTTGATTCGTTCTAATCAATAAGAAATATGAAAGATGTTAAAAAAATTAATTGATATAAATTAACTACCCTTTTTACTCCTCATCGATTATCGTCCACTCGATCAAATAACGAAGTTGAGATCAAATTATAACCAATTATCGCATTTACACGATCAACCACAAGAACATAAATTTTTTTAATTAAACTTATGTGTTACGTATACCTACATCCGCCAAAAAAAATCTGAAACATGTATCGTGGAAAATCAAACCACTTACTGCGCTATTGCAAACATATTTATGCATGGGAAATTGAGCATCATCACACATCGCTTGGGAAGTTAAATGGACTACAATTTGGTTCAAAATTGCACTCACAGCTCTGAAGAATTTCCTAATCTCAATAAATTAAACAATCAGTAAAAAAAATGTATTTTCAGACATTTACGGTTTACTTAAAACAGAGATTTATCCCAGGAATTGGTTTCATAATTTACACCAAATTACAATGCTACGTTGATGATCGTCAGCGCTCGCACATACAACATTCGTGCAACGGTGTAATGGAGCCGGAACTAAAGTTATATCCCTTTTTTTTTCTTAACTCCAACCAAACACGGAAAACTGTCGGAACAAAAACAAGACGAAACAAATGAGGATGCTTCACATCGAACCGTTGCCATCATCTATGGTTGAGAAATGTACGCCCTATCAACATGCATCTGATTTTGAAATGCTTTCGGGTGCGATGAATGCAACATCCGTCCCACAATCGACGATTCGGGCGACAATTTATACGCCCATCAACCGAATTCCCCTCGCTGCAGCAACGTCACTTTTATGCAACAACGTCGCAGATTTAATGCAAAGCTTAGCTGCTCCCATCGGGGAAGATAAAACATTCTCCCGCGGCGGATCAAACGGCGCACATAAATAGCAGTAAAGACCCGGCTTTAAAAAACAGTCCAGTTTTTTGTTTTTTTTCGACGGCTGCATACAAATCAGGAGTGCAGCAACATAACAAGCGTTTCAAACGTTCGCCAATGATTGTGACACCGGCCACCAAATCCCATGTCGCGTTTGAGACGGTTTCAAGTTGGCAAGCAATGGCAGCAGATGTTGAACTTCCGTTGAGGTCGTGAGACATATTTACCTCACTACTGATGTTTTGTCAACAATAGTGGCATAGAGTGGTGTTGCATGTTGCTCCCGTCTTGTGAAATTTTACCAAGCTAATGCTTTCCAAATGGGGTAGGTATGAGAACAAAATTTAAATAAGGCGCACTTTAATCAAACACTTCTAACAAAAACGCTCCATGCAATATTCAGTGTTCACGAACTTCTGCGACGTTCTAGACTAATTACAAATAGAGCAAACAAAGCAAATCTTCCTAAACATTTGCATACTTTGCATACGCAAACATCATCAGTTGGAGAAACACAATGGTCTCACAACATTACGAACAAAGCTACATCGGGAAGACAAATGATGACATTCATGAGCGAAACATCAGCTGCTCTACTGCTATAATATCCAATTCATCTTCCACCGTTGAACCAATGCTATATAATACGGCAATCAAGGATAGATCCCTCCCCAACTAGCGAAACAAAACCATGTTCGCATAAACTGCTTGATTTTAGGTACGAACGAGATATTACCTAATGTCTTGTGTTTCGAGACGAAAGGTGCGACACTTCCGTACCAATGTTGTCTCGCTGTACTGTACTTTTGCCGTCTTCGGTTGTTTGTTACACTAACCCAATGCACCATTAAAACTCCTTGCATATACACCGAACATGTCTCGATCGGAGACAGTGAAGCAATGAAAAGAAAAGCATTACATAACCCTACCCTGAGGTGTGATTGATCACTGCACAATGTGTTTCCAAAAGTAAAGCAGCGCTCGATACTGCTACAGGAGGATTTAGATTGCTCTCTTCAAGTCATGTTTTCTCTTTCACCATGAACCCGGCATAACATCAAAGTGTTACGCTGCCCCATGTTGAATGTTCACCCTTGAGCAAGATGCTGCCTTTGGGAAATGAGCTACTAATCCTGTTTGATCTTAGATCTGACCATTACCTAATCAAAAAGCTTAAACGGTGTTTTCCGGTAAAGAAACATACTAACCCATTGGACCAAGGTTTGCTAAATGTAAGCAAGGTACGTTCTATCCACACCTCTGTTTTTTTTGTTTATTTTAATTCCAGAAACCATTGGTATATCGTTGGAAAACAAGCACTGACGATCATTGGGCTGTGTAAACTTTAAATGTAAAAATTAGCTCGAAACAGAATTTGATGTACTAATTGAAAGAATTTGTCGATGGATAGAAACGATACACACCAGTGAGCAACGGTATTGCACAAGGTCCTCGACTAACAGTCAAACGACCTTCGTAAATTGTAGACCAACGTTAATAAACCTTTTGGAACAGACAATTTGGCCTCTTCCTACTACTGCCCAAATCTGACCTGAATCACCTGATTTCCAAACTTTCCACTTCATAAACCCCGGGTTTTGCTGTCCCTCTGCCCCAAACCTTCTCACAAATGGTGATCTTGCCTGTATTCGCCAACACGGTTGGAGACCGTGAATATCCTCATCGAAGGAAAATGCACGCGGAAACACTTCAATTTCGGACGATTTTCGCTTTACACCTCAATTAGTGCTCTGCATGAGCGATTTGTGTCAGCAGATGTGATGCGGTGCAGGTTCGATATTCGTCGAATCAATCTGCCGGATCTTTCAAAGCTCGAATTTCATCCAGTGGTAGATCATTTCATTACAACGACTGTCGGCAATGGTTCAATCTTACCTGATTTCCCCCGTTTCTCATTTGCAATCCGCACCAATGCTTTGAAGAATTGTGTTTTGCCAGCACACTAAATACCAATCAATGGAATGTCTTTTTTTGCGCTCCAAAATAACCGCTCGAAAAGGAAAGGCGTGCAAATTGACACCCAACGATTGTTCCCAAGCAGGAAAGGAAGGATCGATTGAGTACAGCAATTTGAATTTCAATACGACTACGGGCGCTAGGTAGAAAGGCTGATTATTTAACCGACTGCAGCGATGGGGCTTTTCCCTTGCATTTTCTTCTTGCAGATCATTTACTGCTTTTGCGATCGATTTACTTCCGGATAAAGTATCTAATTTAAAAAAAAACCATGTTTTTTTCTTCTAACTTCCTTAGTTGGCTTATGCAGTACAAAAGCCAAATATTAATGTCAATTATTGTGCCCTCAGTAGGTAACAGAATGACAGCTAGTGACTAATAAACCAAAAGTCACGACATAAGGAATGCTCCACGCACAACTTCAGCTCTTGCTCTACGTCAGAAACTACCAACCAATTCAGGAGCTAATTGAGCTAAATTAGTGCAAGTGAAACGTTGAAGGCCAATTTGAACAAACTTAACATGTGCGTGAGGAGCGATGCACGGATAACCGACTCGTATGTACAAATATAGCGGTAGAATCTGTTGTGCGAGTTTCCCATCTTCTAGAAAGGTAGACAGCTCACTGGCAGGCCTATGGAAAAGCATGTTAGAATTTCAACCAGAGCAGAAAGTCTGGCAATCAAGCAGGAAAAATAAAAATAAAAAATCTTCAACCGAATTGATCAGAATTGGATGGAAGAATAGCGGTGCATAACTTGTGCGAATTCACCCACGAGATTGCGCAAGAGAGTTATAGTCCGCTGAACGTACTTAACACTACCGCACAACTGCTCCCACTGAAGATAACAGATATTTGCAGCAGCAAAAAAAAAGGGAACAGGCACCACTCTCCAAATACACCACCACGGACCCTTTTCCAAACGGAACGTATTTTTATCGCACCAGCAAGGCGTATCCTATCCATTACCTGCGTCACACGTGCCGTGGTGGTATACAGCGTATGTATGTTTTATCGGATGTTTTGGAGCTTTTTTCATGTTACCAACATCCAGCTGGTAGTGGCTGTAGCGATTAGCGATGCAATTGTTTTACCGCATGTTTAACACACCTTTGCCATGGTCTAGTTACGCGGGTTGGCAGTTGCCGCACCAGAAAACCCGAACTACCGATTTGGTGTGTGCTAGAGAAATGGGTCAGCCAACGGAATTGCTTTCAAGCTTTAAAATTCGTTAGCTCCCGTAATACTGACCAATTCATTGGACAAGGGCATTGCGTATGTGGGAGAGTAGAGAACATTTTTCAAGCTACCGTAAGAAGTATGTGGTTAGTATTAATCAATTATAGTTGACTAGAAACGTAGAATTACCAAGATTGAGACGCTGGCCGTATACCAATTGTTGAAAGGTTCGTTCCGATATTTCATGCGTTCTTTTGATTTTACCTTTGTGATTTTAATTACTTTTGGTTTCATCTGTCTTCAATAATCGTTTTCTAAAGTTTTATGTTCCATTGTTCTTTTAATACGACAAGAGCAAGATTTTATAAAATATTTTTACATCTGTTCAGCAATATAACATTTTCTGGACGTATAACTTTTCCAATATATCTTAAGCAATATATATTGCGATAAGTTAGGTAAATTTATTTAACTCAAATGTGATTTTGTAATTTTGAAATAGTGGACATACTAAAACGACAAATTTAGTGTTAAAAAACTCTCATACAATCTATTTGCGAAATTTCTTGCATGATGTTTAAGTGTCTGTAACACTTCTATGGATTTGACGACCTCGTTCGTCACACACATGTCCATGTAGGGCACCACACGTACAACTGTAAAAATATATCCAAATGTAGTCTTTCTTCCATATAGCTGCCGGACTTGGCGGCATCATACTTCTTCAAAATGAATATATGTATGTGCATAATCAACTGTGCACAGCAAACAAACTATACTTGCTCGCGAATGTTCAACAGTTCCCTGACCAGCAAACCGGCAACTTGGCCCATCTTGATAGAAGACAATATCGTAATTTGATGCAGTATATGGTGCGCTAGGTAGGTGTGCTATAGCCATAGTTGTAGTAACGAATTCGTTCTGTTTTACACAGTCATTCCCACCTTTGCAAAGAAATTTGTGTCTGCTTCAAGTTCAGGTAAATTTAAGCGTCGTTTTGGTTGGAGACGTTCAATTCAAATGTTCCTTTCTACGCCATTGTTTATTCCGTACTTTATCTCCAGCCAACGAAACGAAATCTTTACTTTTTTTCTATGTAATAAGGTAGTGAACCGACCATGACTCTTATTCTCTTATTCTCTTTGTCTTTAAACCTCAAGAATTCACATTTTCGAAACATTCTTTGATTATCCAAATGTCAACTCAAGTTGGTTTTAGTTTTAAATGCAAACACAAAACAGTTAAAACATTCAACTTCTGCATACAGAATCTCATCACCTACGAATACTCTAACCACTGACTAGAACAAGCAGCAATATTCGTACATTTTTGCGTTAACAGTAAGTAATGGCAACAAAGCACTAGTATTGGTATTAACACTGGTTACGCATGACGTAAGTGAGCTGAAATTAGCGCTGATGTGAAACCGTCGAACGACCCAAGTATCATCATTCCACGCCAAGCCGAAACACGGCACATCGCGATTATGGACACGGGTAATTACGAACGGAAGAGGGCACATGCTCATATGGTTGGCTTCTACATTGGGAGGGGAATCCATTTACTTTCAGCTGTGATGTTTCGTGTGCTTTGCGGACAGTTGGGCCAAGTAAAATCCTAAGCCAAACACCGATAAACGATTTGTCAGGCGTGAACAAATTCATTCCTTTTCCAGGAATGACCTTGATCGACAAAGTCTTCAGGGTGTCGTTGCGGAAATAGAACGCAACGTTACGCTGATAAGATTATCTTTCCTCACTGGTGTAGATGGTGTGGTGCAAATATGTTGTCCGCGCTGAAATCAAGTCTGCTAAACGAGAAGTTTCATTTTATAAACTGCTTCAGTGGCGAATGTCTTCCTAT
The DNA here is from genome assembly GCF_943734845.2 of Anopheles funestus. NCBI lineage: Eukaryota > Metazoa > Arthropoda > Insecta > Diptera > Culicidae > Anopheles > Anopheles funestus. The sequence continues at coordinate 48,548,081 of NC_064599.1, forward strand.
AGTGCCTCTTCCTATTGTTTTTTCCCCTATACTTTTGTCCAATCTCTTTTCACTGTGGACCACTCAAACGAAACGAATTCTTTCATGCTCGATTGACGACCATCAGCTACAGCCATGGTTCTGTTGTGTTGTTTCTAGAATCCGCATACGCCACTACTTAGGCAATCATCCATGACCGGTACCAATGCTTCAACTTCACATAAGCGAGTAAACTATATGGGAAACGACCATATGATTGTTGGTCGGATCTGCTGCTTCCATAACAGTAAAGTTCCCGTTTCTTCAAACACCCATGCATCCAAATGAGGCAAACCTTCACCAATGCATACTTCTGGACAGAGGCAACAAAATTATAACAATCCAAAGAATCAACAGAAGTACGTTCTTACACGCAATCAATCCACCAGTAATCGTGGCATTACGCTTGATAAAACTAGCCACAACTGTTCTCTAACGAGGGCCACCAGTAGTGCTACATTGTAGGGTTGAACAACTCGGGCAAGGCCACGTGTTTGAACTGGAGTATGAGAATTGAGAAACCAGAAAAATAACCATTAACAGCACCAATTAGAGACGACAATACAGCACCACGGTACTGTTGCGCCCTTTTGTCGGCCCTCGGCAATCGTTTGTACGGAAGGATCCAATACCAACCCTTGCTCTCTTAGGACTAGACTATTTCTTTATTTCTCGACAAATAACAAAACACGATTGGTAGAAAGCGACCTCATAGGCAATAATGCAGCCCATGCACTTCTGTCAATATCTGGAGCATCAGCGTTTTCCCACGACTTTTACGATTTTCAATTTTCCACTCTTCAAGGTACGTATGTCGACCTTTGCGTTCCCAGCATATTTCTATTATTCTTTCCCATACTTTACGTTGGTTCCAAATACGAACAATATTCTGCTATTTAGGTTCGAAGTGAACTTCCTCGTCGGATTACTCCCCTGCCGTGTCTAAGCGACTGAAAGCTTCATGACATTTTCATGACATTAAATGGATCGACGGTTCTCTTTTTGGGAAGTTGTTTAGATTCTGTAGACGATGCATCATTTAAGTGAAGAAGCTGGTAGTCATCCTGATCGTGCTTCGCTCGAGGGACGCCAATCTATTCTTTGTCCATTTCCACGACTCCCACAGAATCACTCAAACAACGGATGAACAGACACTGTTACATCTACATTGTTCGCTCTTCAAACGTGATGCACACATCAGGGAAAAGCGTGAACCGGAACCAGTTTCGTGATTTCGAAACATAACTCGCCATAACTTGCCACGGGAGATCCAAACTTCAGATGGTAAGTGTGTCATCGTGCGGACCTTATCACTATTGTTGTGATGAAGCAGCTTATGATGAACCCATGTTCGAAAGCCATGCGATGCGATCCGGTCAGCGCACAAATGCTCCTATCATCAATAAACTACGTGTTAGACCAGCAGAGGACGTTCAGGAGACCCTGCGCCTTTTCGAACGTTTGAGTGCGCTTCAGGGTAATACATAAACCGAAAAAGTGATGCCTCACTGTTCACAACACTATCAGCTGCTATTTCAACGCTTTTGTAACCATATAAAATCACATTTTATTTTATGCCGTCGTGGCGCATGTGTTATCACTTTCTTATCTCTCCCACAGCCTCACACACTCTCACGGTGCACCACACACTCTCACACCTCGAAATGATCATCAAATCGCGCGCGCGCACACACATTCACACAAACACACAAACAAAAACGCAAAAATCGCCACTAACGCCGAAGAAAGTATTTCGAAAGGAAAGTAAATCACACTATTCATTGTAAAACACGCGCACACATCAAAAAGACAATCGCTCAATCTCTGGCCTGGTGGTTTGGGTGCGATTGTGGAATGGTGCGCGAAAAAGAAAAGTGCCATAATTAAGGCTTCGAAGCCGAATACATCATCCTTCTTCTCACTTGCAAACGGTAACGGATGGTGTGCAGGCTACTGAAGATCGCGAGTAGCTATAGCTAGGCAGCTAGGTAGTGAAAAAGATCCGTAAAAATGTTTTAATAACACAACCCAACGCCATACCGAAATAATTGTGGTAAATAATGCACGAACGCAGCCGCACACGAATGAAACTCGAATATGCTCTTGCTGTCGATGATGATCACGAAAGATTTTTTTTTCCTATCTGAACTAATGCCCCACTCGTGTTGATACGTACGTTCACACACCAGAAACACACACACACAGGCGTCTAAAGCCCCAAGTGCATTCACACGCACCCCAATGCACGATAACGGATCTCTCGGCCAAGATTGTTGATTTTTGGCTTGCAAACAAGGTTTCGAAGGTACGGGGCACAGATAAAAGGAAGAAAAAAAAAACAAAATAGTTGCAAAGTAAATTAACCCTCAAAAGGAAATCAACGCACCAACAACCAATGCACGGTACGGACGTTTCGCGAGCAACTGACGCGTTTGTCCGCGATCAAAACAATGCAGACCGCGATCGAGAGCTGTAGCGATTTTGTGGGGCTCTCTCTTTGTGCAAGCGAGCTCTCTTTTTCGCTCTTTTACTCCCAAGTTTTCTCACGCTGCTTGCCTTGATTTCATGATTTACACAGTCTCCTCCAAAGCAAACACGCTACGCATATAAAACTCTCCAACTAGCGTCGACCTTTGAAAAGTACAACTGAGCGTACCGTTTTAAGGGATTCTCTCAAAAATGCCTTACATGCCGATGAAAACAAAACCTTTGGCATTCAATATACCGCAAGCCTGTTTTATCAATGAATTGTTTGCAGAAAAAAGGTTTTATGCTTTAAGCAAACAAATCGAAAGATACTCACATAAAACGACATACAAAGACACTAAGTTTTTAGTCATAGTGTGGAATTCTTGTATGACAATATGTTTAAACTAAACTTAAATAGCACATTACAAATGTACACATTTAAAGGGCACACAACGTGTCAAAATAAATAAAAGCTGTTAAAGTCTGAAGCGAAACCCAAACCCCAATTTGTCCTTCAATTTCTGAGTTCTCGTAGTTGATTATTTATTCAACCATACTAGATAAAAATTTACATATCACCCCATCAAGTTCCTGTCATTCTTGAACACCCAAAATGAGCCTTCAATCTTCGCCCAACGTGAAAAACGAAGCACAAGATGGTGTTGATCTTTTACGACAAATAAAACATATCGCAGCGCATCAGCTGTTAAACCTCTTAACATCAACGATATTCAACGAGATTTCAACATCCACTATCGCCGGTGAGCGCTGTTTGGTAGTTTATCTAAATTTAGCTGCTCTCGGTTCGTTGACAAAGAGCTTCAACAGCACAGAAAACCGTCACCAGGGCATAGTCTGCATATTTGATGCAAAGATGCAGAGGCATGCAACTACCATGATCGCAATATGGCGCGTGGGATTATAGTTTACATTTTTACGAGCGTAGTACGCCTTTTCGAAAATAAATAATTAAGTGGATAAAGTTGCGTTGGAACATTAAATTTAATGCTAATTTATGTAATGTATGATTGACCAGTTTGCTATTTCTATTGGCAAGTTTGTCGAAGGTGCGGTCCTATAATAACGCGTTGAACACCTAACACTAGCACAGATTGTAGGAGTTGGAATCTATTTGGATTCCAAAGCAAATTAGCTATGTTCGTTATGTAGAAGGACATATTTCTTTAAGCTTCAAAATATAATTATATACAGTAAGCAAGGGAACAAGCAAAAAACATAATTTGAAACGCATTCTAATAGTCCTCCAAAGGTTACATGCTATGGAAATGGACGAATGTAGTTTACGAGAATGAGGATGTTCATTTCTTCTGCTGTCGTTCAATTAGACAAGGCACTGATTGTGCAAAATACTAATTTCTCATGTTACTTAAACATCTGATGGCCATTAGGGAGTTTGTAGCAGCTGAAACTAATTTATTTACATCATCTTTAGCATTCGGCTATTTCTTTCCCCTTGAAAGTGATAGTCGAACAGCGCGTGAGTGGAAGTGAGGTAAGTCTTTTTCAAAATCACAAGCTCTGTTCTTGGTCACATTTGTAGCCGCCCATCCCAGTTTAACATCGCATGTGATTCATTAAACAATTAGCAAACGTAAGCCAAAGCAACGGCTTCCGGTGAATGTCAGCTATTCACAGCATAAATGTCAAAGATCAACACAAACTGTTATCAATTTAGAACACGTTGCAAACTTCTGTTTTCATGCATCTGTAAGTAAATTAATAGCACCATTTTGTCGGATGATCTCATCGCCGATAGATACCATTCGTACGAATGGCGTATGCAGTAGCATGTTGCTCAACATTCATGACAATCGTGCCATGACGCAGGGCCATGTCGTCCGAGCGACAACAACAACGAGACACAATTCTCATTCTACGCGTGGGTAATCATCTTTCAAGCACCAGTTAAACAGCTTCACATCCCACTAGAGAAAACAAACTGCTCTAACACATACATCTTCAAAATAGCATCAGACATTTGCAAAACGATGACATTGTTTTGCTCAACAGCATTCAAATACGTCTAGTCACAAGCTGTAGGAGAGCTGCTATTCAAATTGATGCTGAAAAGGATCAGCAGGAGACCCAACAACAACGAACAACTTGGTTTTGTAATCATTTTTCGCAGAGTACCAATTTTGTTCCAACTATTTAGTATGTTTAGTGTTCAGTTACTACCCATGCACAATCAAATGAAATGTCTTGAATTTCACACACCACAACAATATTGCAGCATATAAATGAAATTCTCCCCGGAATAAACACTGTTTAAGTTTAGTGTTTTTAGCACTGGAATTAATTTCCTAATTAATTTTAACTCATGCTTAACCGAGTAAAAAAATTAATTTTTGGTGGACGCGTTTGCTACGTTCGCTATATTTACCATATGAAAAACATATGGTGTTAGGTCTATTTTTTATATCATTTCGCAAATTTTGTTCTAGTTGATAATCAACCCCTCCTATGCTTGATCACACCAACGAGTAAACATCTTGGAATGATTCGTAGTGTATCTACCAAATCATAAAAAGACAATATTTCTGTCGCGAACATTTCAAAGAAATTAATAAACCTCATTTGTGTTTCTTTTAACATTTGCTATTGACATGTTTCATTCGTAAACAGTCAAATGAGTTGAAACTGCACTGTTATTACGAAACTGTAACTGTAATTTTTATAAGAGAAACTAATTTCATTTTACCGTTTGGCTAAACAGTAGCACTGCAAACAATCTGTTTACTCATTGCTGTCGCTTTTGTTTATTCATAAATAACGGCCCCCCCTAATGGTCGAAGAATGCAAAAATAAGTATACTCCATGATCGCCAGATGTTCCAGATGTTCTGCGAAAGAGCAATGAATTACCTAACACAACCAGCATCTCTCTGCTTCCGCTTAACTTTACCTAACCTCTTTGAAAAGATTACCTACATTTAGCAAACTATCTAGCCGGAATTAACTTGCGAAAATGATATCAAATGTTTGCAATTACCGTGACAAGATTGTTCATAGCTCATCGTGAAATTAGGCGTTAAAGCGAATTAATTTTACTTCCACCCGAAATAGACCACCTAGATGGTTGAAACGCACGACTCTCAAAACAGAGTGATTTAATTTGAACAACTTTGAAATAGCATACCACTAAGCGCGTCCACCAGCAGTGACGACCAGCGACGAAATCGACCGTTTGTCTTGAGAATTTCTCAACGCAAAAATTTCTTCCCATGATGCTTAGCACAGCGCAAATAAAGCGAATGTGAGCTTTTTGTTTGGTGCATAAATATACCATTTTGGGCCAAATCTCCTCCCATTAGCACAAAGGAAAATATGTTTCTCTTCCAGGCAACAGAATAAACGAGAGCAGGTAGTTTTAATGTATTAAATTCATCACATTTTTTCTTTCTAATGCCAATTCTACGATCAGGTATTTTTTTATTCTTGTGGCTAATCCACCAATACACTTCCGAACATCTGCATTCACAATCAAATCTTTTTTAAATATGTTAAAGATTAAAACTCAATTATTAACCCAGACCAAGATAAACTTCACCTAAATATTTGCTTCATTTTCGTTTACACCGTCCATTGCCAATGCCATCGAGAATGATCGCATTTTGCTGAGTAACTCAGCTGATGCTTAAATTCGAGAGCAATATTCTAAATATAAACCTCTACTACTCTGGATGTTACACCGTTCACCGAAGCGTCTGTAACCAGCAGAGTAAGTATTGCAACTATGGCGCTCACTATCCCATTTTATGTCAAATGTAAATCATATTTTCTTCAGCAGCTACTTTAGACCTTGAGGAACCCGGCGAACAAATCATCTCCCAGCTACATATTAAACTTGCGTCAGCAAACTGCACCAAAAATAGATCACTTTTTGCATTCAAACGCATACTGCTGAAACTTCTTGGAACAGAATGATATCACCACATCAACATTCCCAGAAATGTGTGCGAGTAATAAAAGGGAAAGACCAAACACGAGAAATCATACTGTTGCGCAGAAAACTGTTTCAAACCATTCATCTGACATTGACCTCAGCGGAAAGTGCGTTATAATCATCTTCATTTACAGTTTAATGTGATATCGCGTGATATCAAAGAATACCGTTTTGCATCTGTATTGTACATAAAAGCGTCACCATCAAGATTTAAAAACGGATTAAAAAAAAAAAAAACAAACGGACCAAAACATCGAAGAACTATCGCTCTCTTAATCTTTCATATCATGGGCGTATTTTCACCATTACCTTTCCATAGAATATCATGTTTATTCAGTGAAACCTAGATTCCATCGGAACTTGCATGCGTATTGACAGTCATTCCCTGAATTGAGCTATTTTCTCACCCAACTACATCTGCTAAATCTTAATAGACCATTGTTAGATCTCAACCGCTGTACTAATGCTGCCTGCCTACAGCCACATTTAAGAAAACAGGGTCATTTTCCGCTCACTGTTACTTTTTTCTCAAATATCTTTTTCAAGTGTCACAATAACACTCACAAACGATTTTTCATTTTTCACCACTTATGTTAGGGCAACAAATGATGATTTACTGTTTCCGCATGATGGTTAAGGGTGTGAAAGTAAACGCAGCAACTGAGCTTCAGTTTAACTTTCAAATAATGTACATTTTTACTTCACTTCAAATTTATAAATAAAAAATTAAAACAAGAGGCAAAAGCATAATTTTTTCGAATGACTTATACACAATTATCATTAATCATTAACTGAAGACGAAATAACTTTATATTAAATGTCGTATAGAAATCAAATATCGTAGAAACAAAAAAACAAACAAACAAAATACCCCAATATGCTGACAGGAATACTACAGAAATGTTCAACATTGCGAATATCTCAGAGAATTATAATCAATAACCAACCACATAGTTATACTTTAAATATTAATCTTTCGTACATTTCTAACCAAGATTTTCTTTCTAATTTTTTTCACGATTTCCCTTTTTTTATGCTGGTCATGATATTTTAATATTTATCGAACACTGAACTGGATTGGATATTATAAAAATCCAACTTAAAATGAGAAATCTTACGTCGCAGTTAAATTCATTTCTTCGTGGATGAATTTTGTACAAATGTTGAATGCTACTAGAGCACAAAACGAAACGACAAATTTTCCGCATCATTTAGTCGATGCATTACATTATTGTACACAATTATACGCACAGGCAAGCAAAAGGGAACGTCCTCATTATGTCGACTAATGTCCCACTTGTTCTTTCAAGCACTAATCTTTTATTTTTTTTCTCTCATGTTTGCGGCTCACACGAAATCTCATTTACAAATATTTAGGTTGTGAGCATAATTCATTATTCATTAACCATCAGAACGATTCATTATTGATATCAGAACCATGTTTGTATTACATTCGCTGTGTTATTATGTTATTATGTTAAATTTAACAATCTTATCAATACTGTTGTTTGCAATTTAATTATCATCATCAATAAATAAATTACTTATCATTAGTTTGGCATGATTCATCATATGTGTTTTAAAATAAATACATTAACAACTAAATTACATTCACATCCAACGAATCCTTCATTACATTTTTTTTAGATTTTTTTTCATTAAATACCTGACGTATTCTTGATCGTATGTACTGTAAAAGTACTAAACGTACGGCTTCTAGATTAGTAATCCCCAAGCTAGAGGGTATCTGATGTACACGGTTTCGAAGATATGCGAATATATCAAATTGAAAGCTCAGTGAGTATAGAGCACAAAATTCACTAGCCACAAAGTGTACCTTGGGGAGTACTTGTAATTTCTATATCAACAACTAACGTAAACTTCATATTTCAATTTACATACCTTATGGTTTATGTCTTGTACGTCCTCCAAACTGACATCGCTGTACATGTCTTCGGCCGTATCACAGTTAGAGCTCCTGCCGGATGAGTTAAAGCTCGACGATCTATAAAGATGACTAGAGTTGCAATAAATGTGAGTCAACATTATACCATCGTATGCTATAAAGCTATACGAACAAAGCGAACAAGCTTCTAGTTTGCTATAAAGCTTATGGTGAGTGAGCTTTTTCTCTCACTCAGTGCTCACTATAGCCAATTTTTTTTGTACACAAGGGTTAATGTTTAGATGGCTTTGAACTACGCTTTTGCTTCCTACGTGTTGTTTTACGATACGTATGGAACATTTTACTAAGGACGTAAATTATGTTTCTGCTTGCATTTTATATTATTTTATAATGTTCGATAGAAAGAAAGTTGATCTTTTGTTATGTTAGTCGTTAATAAAACAAAACTAAATTATAAACCAGCTTTTTACATTTAGTTCAAAACAATGACAACTTTTCTTGAGCGGCTTTCTTTAATCAATGTTTGTCCTGTAGTAGATGTATGCAAATTAAAGTAGCGAGTGTCGAATAATACGATGTGTGTTTACCACTTACATCCCTAGTTTTTGTTTTATTTCAACCTTTCTTTTTATTTTGAATAGACAAAAAGCTCTTTGTTGAGGGCTGTCGACGATATCAAATTATGAAAAGACTCAAATAAAGTCTTTGTTGAAAAAAGTATGAATCAGCCAAATGTTAATACATTCTCCTACCAAGGTCGAAAGGGTAGTTTTACATATTCAGACATGATGGCCTTCGTACAACTAAATTTACCATGCTAAGACACATTTTAATCTAAACCCATTGTTGATCAGGTTGGGATAAAACGAAAATTAGAAATTTAGAAAACACTCGACCGGTAAATATTGTTCCCAGTGTTTCAGGACTTTCAAAGGACTAAACATGTATAATGATATACATTATACCTAGAACTGAACGAAAATTGCATCTTATTTCTAATCAATTTAAATTAATTTGCACTAGATGATTTGTTATAGTTTGACTAACATTCAATGATTCATTCAATCATTATAAAACTTACTTTGCTAAGGCATTGGATCCTAGTTGTCGTTTGCCAGAACTGCTGAAATGAAAGAAGTAAAAAAGGTTATGTTTTAGTGAATGTAAAAGTAATCAGCGATAGCTTCCATCTATGTATTTGTAGATTTCGGTTAGTTGGCTCAAGAACATTACTTCTAAAACATATGTGACATGAAAACAATAACGGAAAATATGCTTTGTTCTAGATTGTCGATCAGTTAGTTATATGTTCATTTTAATATCACTTGAAGTGACTACCGTGCAGGTATGCTTTTTTTACATATCTTTTCATATGTATTCGCATATATTTTCCGCTTTACTTCTAACAAACGAAGAAAACCACAACCTTGTGAAGCAAGAATTTATTCGTAAACAATCGAAAAATCTAGCTTACTGAACTTATAGAACAAAACATTCAAAAGGCTGATATTGTTGATGTTTTCCATCTGCTGATACCATCAAAAAACCGCCAATGAAACCAAAGTAGAGGCTATAAAATAATTAATATAAACCTGAAGCCGATAACGAAGTATGATTTAACGTGTCTAATGATATGACGTAATTGTGCGCTCTGGGGTTTCCAAATACTAAGTTAAGCCGATACATCGTATGGAAAAATTCGCAAACAATATTCATGGACCAATTGATTATTGTAATATACAAATTTGTATTTCTCAAATGCAATTTCTTAAAAATAAATAATTGTGCCAACGTGATGATATAACATTTATGTTGATTCCGAATAAATTTCTCTTTTTTTCCTTGTATCTTCTCCAAATATCAACAGAATTTGATAATGGTCTACATTCTCATGTATAAATGATTGACGCTTGTTTTGCTACCGATGGGTAACCATTTTACTTTAAAGCGTCAATGAATTCAGTTACGATAAGATGCGGACCCTTGCCTATGTTCATTTGATACAGGTGTACGATATGCGGCATACACGTAAGTACCAGTAAAAAAACATGTTACATTACGGAATAAACAACATCATTGGTTTTAAACAATCTCAGCATATTTGGTTGCATTGTAGCATTTAGTTTATCAACTGATACTGATATGGGTTTCATACCATTGGGCATCAAAAATATTTTGATTAGCACAGGCACATCTACCGATAATTGATATATTCTCTTAACTTTAGACAAATGCATTATGTACCAGTAAACTTGTCAGATGTAAAATCAAATTGTAAATTATATCTGCTTTTACAACGCGTCGGAACGAAACATACAAACAAATTGCCGGCTGAATACACCGTTGGCGTCTATCACGCTGTTTAAGGGTATTCCTAAACCGTGTCAGTGTCCATCGTTGCTACACGTTCATCCAAAGCACTATTATGCCGAACCATACTAACACCGCGCTAAGTAGCACCAAGCCTTCCAATAAAAGCGCAACTAAGCAGATTAGATAGGGATAGAGCTACGTAGAGACCCGATTGTGCTGGTAACATAAATGAGACGAAACAATAACATATGCATAACCGACTTTTACACAACCCTCTCTCCTAATCCCGTAGTGCACGTCCACAAACCTACATATATCACCCAACAACAACAAAGTAAAACTATGGATGCGTAACGTCCAGATAGAATTCAACAACAACCACACGCGGTCAAGCCACGGGGGCGTGGGTTAATACAAACTTTCTAGCATTGTTATACACCATCAATTTATAGAGGTTATCCATGGTGTTGGGGGACGACTGGCAGCGTAATGCGGGACGGTTACGGGAACGAGAATTTCAATTAACGGTTATGTCTTGCCAAGGTAGCAAAATACTATCAAACTAACGTTACCGATTTTCACTATCCGGGATTAAAGTACACTTGTTCACTTATCGATTTCAACATTAAAAACTAATACTTCATCTTTGGTGGCAGCTAGAACATTGATGACGATACAAGCAACTAACTAAACTCTTTCTTTTAAATAACGGATAAAACGGATTTTTACTCTCATTCGCAATTGGCTTCGTACGGCAGCAATCTTTTTGTTATCAGCTGATTAGCAAACACTTGCGTTACAACAAACACATACACACTACGTAGCGAACATGTGACACTACACACTAAAATACCTCAAGCGCCACACGGTTAAAATGACAATGCTTGTGCCACTTGTGGACAAATTAACTTTCAAAATACAACCCGCAGTCAAGTTGCACAGAACTGCACATTGCTCGGGCAGTTTAAATCTCGCTTCGTCACCTGGAAGCACTTAGCTTCAGCTGATTGCACGAGGGACGAAACATTATCTTTCAGCCGGTGTTCAAGGGTTTCACTTTTGCTTGTATTTCGATCACGGTTCAACAGTGTCACAATTCCAAAATCTCGCTTCGACTAAATCGAGACCAGCAGAACAAATTCACATACACTGTGGGGTTTTTGCACACCGGATGATATCATCGATCGCACAGCGAAAGCTGTTTGTCACGAGAGCAAAAATGTTTTTGACCGATCCCACCACCTCGATCAGGTCGGTAGGGTCCACCGAATAGGGTGTGTGTACGCAAATATGATTTGCGGTATAGAGCTCGTGCAGCTTGGATTTCGTTTACTGCTTTGTCTCTACCTTGCCAGCGGTTCCACTGTACAACTACAACTGACTACTTTTGTTCGATTGTGCCGTGGGGCAGGCTGGCAGGCAAATGTACGACACCAAAGCACTCTGACAGCCGATGAGGCTCGCTAACGGCTGCAACTAACACTATGTACGTTATGTTATTTTTGCTTGCCTGTGACAACATGAACGTGAAACGCGCTTTATTGGATATCGTGGTAAAGCCTTCGCGGTGCGGCTGTCTGTGTGATACGCCCGAACATCATATGCGTGTGCAGCAGGCAAATGGATTTATGTTTTGTTGATTTTTTTTCAGTTTTTTTGTCTTTTGTTTTAATTTCTACCAGTTTTACGCGTGGCGATTGTCTGTCAACGTAGATAGGCTGGCATGATTCGGTTTTCTCTCCAACAAATATTGTGAGCGTACGGAACTTAAATCTGTAGGTCGAATGCTTTAAATGTTTCTTCAATGTTTCGATTTCATTACAAGCATTTGTGCAATTCTTTATATGAATCATAGCTATTGACTGTTAACAACCAAAATAGCTGTGGTATAACGCAATCACCTAGGGACAATGAAAGATTTTCGTTAAAAAATAGACATAACATTCCAGAGGGAATTATAAAACATTAAACATTCCTAAGTCAGTGACACAAACGCAAACGTTCCGTTGTATGAACGAAACAGCATATGTCGGCAAAGGAAACCAGGTAGATTGAAACGTGTCGCTCGCGTGCTGAATACCTTCATCCAATTACTGTACAAATCTCGACGCATACACATAACCAGCGTAAAATCTCTACCAGTAGTCGAACAAATACATGGATACTTTCACCGTCATGAATTGATGCACGATACGCTATCATTGAAGAATGGAAAATCACAAATAGTGAAAAATATGCAGTTTAAGTAATAATATTACCATTCAAACCATGTGAAATATTTATTCAACGAAAGCATTACAAACACAATCTTTCCAACAAACAGAAAGAATGTTCATACAAGTACAACTTTCTATCACACTACTTTCTTTTCATTTATGACACTTTCACACTACTGTGTGACAATTCTTGTAAAAAATTGCAATAACATTCTCCATATCCACTTTCTCTCATTGCACGCATCGATATCGAATTTATTGCACCAGATAACTAACAACCACGACGCTCAGCCTCAACCACGAGGAAGTCAGAAAATGCAATGCATATAAAAACTATCAGTTTTCCAGTACAAACAGGAAACAGAAGAAATTATTTTCTTCATGGTTTTTTTTATAAAATAATGCGGTTTATATGTTTTTAAGCTGACATACAAAGATCTACAGAAGTTATTGCTTGAAGCAATGAGGAATTAGTATTTCATGGTATTAAATAATACTTTTTTCTCCGACAAATTCCATTTCATTTTATCAACCAAGGATTGCTGAACGAATACTTACTGTCTCATTGATCCCCAGCGTCTGTTCGGTAGGTTGTCGTTGTGGCTGAAAGATATGTATGGAAAAAATAAAAAAAGAATAAGTTACACAAACATTTTTACATTACAGAAATCACAATGACACATAAAATTTAAACACAAACATTTAATTCTATGCTTCAAAATATCAATGTTTCTACAGATACGCAAAAAGAAGATCAACTGCTATAAATATGAAATAAAAGAATACAAAATGTTGTATTCTGTTGTATTCAAAAGAATGCTACTAACGACCTACATAGCTTTACTGAATATCATCGCATCTGCTAGATGTACACTGTCAATATTCTTAGAATTTGAAGAATTTGATTACTAATAATTTGAAGAATTTGATTAACTCTTAGGATATAAAAAATACAGTGCAACATTTTGAAATTTGAAAAATAATTTTTCGATAATGTTAATTTGTTGCACTTTTCTAACTTTTGTTCAGAGTTCTCTAAATAAGTTCAAAAACACCGTACAACACTCGGATACCCTATTATGATAACTTGGAATCGTTCTATTTTAGTTAAATTGGAAGTCGTTTGGAATACAATTATCCAAACAAAAATTTATTATCATATGTCTAGATGGAAGCTTAACTACAGAGAAACTTCATCGAAATTTAATTGAGAACTCGGCAGAAAAAACTTTAATGATGGATTTTGAATCAGCAGGAACAATAAAATTATGTTTAATTTGTCAACTAATTCTAACATTCAGGAATTGTCTTTATTCCTTTTCTAGACCATGAAAAATGTGAAATCGTATCTTTGGTTAATGGTCATTTACTGCCCTTATTTTGACCATTTCTATCACAAATATATTTTATAAATATTAGACAAGCTTTTAAACTTACACAGAATAGTCTATAAGTAACATAACAAAATAACATTTTCGTAAAAATGAATTTAAACCGAAAAACTTTACACAATCGTTTCAATGCAATAGCTTTTTAAAGCGTGTCTACGGCCGGAAGTAAACTAGAGATTTTCTTTTCATTAAATACTGTAGAATTATACTATCCAAGCTTAAGCGTCTGTGTTTGAATCAATAACTAATTAAATTATTCTCTCTATCGTTTTACTCTGCTTTTAAACTTGCTTTATCATATTCTCACTCTTGGTAATACATGGTAATATCATGAATCCTAACTGCAGTGTTGTCGCTTCATAATGTAACTGAAGCGTACAAGCTTTAGATTAAAAAATGATCCAACTGTTTCCACTAGCAAGCTTCCGTTATTTTTGTTTATCTCAGTACTCTCAGTATTTCTATTGATTTTGCCCTCATTGCTTTTTACTTTAACGACACGATGCGTATTTCAGAGACAAAAACCGTAAGAGCAGCCATTCTACAAGCTCTTGTTATTTTACATCAAACAATATACATAATCTTATGATTCTTTTTCATAAGCACTGGATATTAACATATCATTAACAACGTTTATTGACGATTACATTTTTTTTTTCATACGATGTTAACCATAATGGTACCTAGCCAAAACGAAGAATCCTTAAAATCTCTTAAAATCCTCAGATAATTATTGCATTACAACTGTGTTCTGTTTACCTTCTAGTATGCTTTGCTACACATTGCCAGATTTTTCATAACTTTGTTGTATCCTGACACATTTTTCTTAGATATTTTGTTCAATGAAGCACATTCAATAGATATATTTAATATTTTCGATTTGTTGTCAGATTGCATTGTTACTTTGAGAAAAGTCATCCATAATCGAACCTTTTAGGTGCACCGCGCAAACTGGTTCGGCTCCACGAATGTCTGGTAATTCCGGAATTAGTAGGATTGGTCGGATTGCCATTGCTTTCACTGTTACCGCCAGCCAGATACATAAAATGAGGGAAAAAACACAACATGCATATGTTAAACCTCGCTTACATCTTTTGCCATGCAAACACAGAATGTTCCAAAGTTACTTACCCAACCGTTGTGGAGTTTAAATGTGGTGCCAATTCCAGATCGACACCACCCGCTTCTGAGATTGATATGTCGTTATCACCGTAGCATTCAAACGATTCGCCATCTGATAGTGAGGAACATTGGGATTTTGGCGCATCTAGGAAGAATGAAAGAAAATATAACATTAATAAAAATAATAATCATTAATAAAAACTTTATTATTTGTATTAATATTATTAGTATGGTTACAACATTAATAATGTATGATGTGCATACAAACAAAAAAATTCCACTTTCCGCCCAATTAGGGTTTCATACTGTCTCAACCAACCAATCAAAGTTAAATAATCGATGAAAATAGATATATCAAAGCCATTATTACGCAATGCACGTTCCAACTAACTTAGCTTGATTTGCTATCATCGTAATTTCTGTGTGAACTATGGATACCCACGATTCCACATATCGGACAAATGAGAAAGCATTCCATGGCACGTAACTATGAACCATGGGCAACTGTTCATCGCTAGTTGTTGCACATAAACAGACATTAGTTCCCTACGCACTAAATATTGAAAACATGCTGAAGATGTACCGTAGAAAGTGTTTCATAGATGACAGCATGGCATTGACATTAATGCATATCTTCGGAAAAGTACGGTAGCATAACCTGAGGCAAAATCCATCATCACAGGAAAGTGATAACTTACTTTTGCCACAAACTCTCTCTTTCATTGTTCCGACAGCATACGCTTGGGACGAAACCGAACAGCAAAGTGAAGAAATTTCACGAAAAATAGTGGGGAAATGAAAACAGAGCATATGCAAACACCCTGTGTTCTCTCAGCGCACGCATCTATTCCATTGCCTACATTTAAGCAATACAGCCTGTGTCTTGCTACCGATGAAAACGATCAACACTAATTTATGGAAAGTGAAAATAATAACAAACCAATATCGGTCACGGTAGACACAGAGCCAGTGGAAATTGTACATGCTCAATTCAATAAATGTAATGACTATGAGATGCACAACATTAATACTCAACAACGACGAATAGTTATAGTAAATGTTCATAAATAAGAAAAAATCTTCCGAAGTTTGGTTTTTAATTGTAGTTGTTGATATATACATGCAAATCAGTTAAAAAATGGTTTAATCTTACCTGTACTTGGCGGGCTCGAAGGAACTGGACTCGTATCTACCGAGTCAGCTGTTATTAGGAAAGATGGATGTTGTGTTTTTGAACTTTTTGAAGGAGAAGGAGCCATCATCCCGAGATAGTAATCTGAAATAAAAGTGTGTATTTATTAAAAAGGCAATATAATATGTGTGTACATGTGTCGAACATGTACATGTAGTTGAAATAGAAAATGAGGATTAAATATATCATAAAGTGTTTGTACATTTTATTATGCCAAACAGATGCATGTTTACTCTTTGTAGCGAGGAAAACAGATAATGTTATCTTTGTATCCTCCCCTTTTCATATTTAATACGCCTCTTTTTGTTAACTAATTTGCTATAAAAATAACTTCTGTATGGTAATTC
Source organism: Anopheles funestus (assembly GCF_943734845.2). Taxonomy (NCBI): domain Eukaryota; kingdom Metazoa; phylum Arthropoda; class Insecta; order Diptera; family Culicidae; genus Anopheles; species Anopheles funestus. The sequence continues at coordinate 48,565,021 of NC_064599.1, forward strand.
CTTGCAAGAATAGTTTTCTGTTTCAGAAAACAACTATCTATTTTTTCGAAATCCTAAATAACAGGTTTAATAAAGATATACTATAGCTAGAACTGCAAAAGTGCTTACATTGTAGCAAAGATAACGCTCTCTTTCAATTGTTTTATATAGCTTACTGCTTGAATCGTGCTGTTATTGTGCTGTTATTCTCTAATACCCTGACTCGAGTATATGCTTGAGATTGAGAATATTGAGAAATTTTTGTAATTATTTTTCTGCAACCACCATTTAAAATTGAAAATTGGTTTATATTTTTCACAAGTATGAAACTTTTTGACGAATCTTTGACTTGATAGGGAATGTCCACAAGTTGTTCAGATCAATTTTAATACACAAAACAAGGGAAAAAATTAATATCACGAAAAATTTATGAATTACTGTATGTTACATTAATAATTTATTTTACGTATTTATTTTAAATAAATAAACAGAACATATTTTTCCAATTTTTCATTTCATCAGGTGTAAATATATGATATGTACATTGTATGAGCTTCAATTCGGCGTGTATTGGATTGTTTCAGATTTCATTTCAATCGTATGAAACAAAAATCTACCACGTAACGTGATTTTCGTATAACGACTAAAACACTGGAACAGATTAAGCTCGTTATAGGAAAATGTTTATACCATCTGATGATGCCCTCAAATATGTTGTCTGTGCAGCTGCACTATCACAAACCATATATCCCCACCATACTCTGGCGTGCATCAACAACGATAACGACCACCTGGCGTGTTATTAAAAACTAACGGAACACAGTTGCACATGAACTGATTCTGTAGTAAATAACATCACTCCGCAGAGAACATAGAGCTAACCAAGAGTGAATATGAACGAACGGGTTTATGCCAGTACCATGACTAATTATTGCTAGAAAGCACACGCGTTCACAATACCAAAGCTTCGACTGCACAAGAAAGTATAGAATAGTTTATCTTCCGAAGGCATGCATCTGATTCTATTCTCTCCAAATGCTACAGAGGTAAGAATCTTACACCGTCTACCATGTTCACCCACCGATGCAACATGGAAAAGTGTATGGAGGTTTTCAAAATGTGCATTTTTTAAACATTCCATCGACAGCGTCTGAATATGTGTAACTCACCAGAACGCGCAGAGAAACAAAAACTCGTACAATTATCCGCAATGTGTGTAGAGAATACAATTATGTTTCTTTTTTGTTATTCTTTTACGTTGAATGATTCGAATGTGTGGCCCTAGACGCAAGTCATCTCTTCAAACTCCCAACTAAACTCCCCCTGCGTTCAGAAAAGCTATCACGACTTCAAACTTTATAATAAACCGTAAAGTTATGCATATACGTACAAAAGCTCCGGATTATTACACACCGTAGCCTATTATCCTATTAAATATCATAAGAATAATCGCACAGGTTAATTAGGTTTGGCATTGTAAACCTTCATCAGCTACAGAGTTGCAAGCATAGCTCTATGTCCACCAACCAATCAATCAATTCGACCAATAATCATGCCCTGGCTCTATTCTTTCTTCGCTGCTCAACCTTTTATGGATGAAATTCGTTAGCAGCAACATGCTCATACAACCAAGGCCGCAACATGACTGCCGAATGTTTTGGTAGCAGCGAAACCATGACCAAATTTGCATCAATTCCATACTGTTGCTTGATCGAATCTGTGTGTTTTCTTCTTCTATAAATCCATATAATAACGCTGAATGTCACTGCAGCGCAAGAGTCATTCCAAGCGAATGTGTCGAAACGATATTTTCCATTTCGCAGCAGTACGAAACATATTTCGAAAAGCTTTCTTCGTGCATTCATTTCAATACTCATTCCAAAGAGGTCATTACACCTTGACCTACTACAACTAATGTTTTCGTGCATGTGCTGGGAACCACCCATGACAAAACATGTAAAATTGCTTTTCTTTCCGTTCTTCTTTTGCTGTCCGGAATAAAATCAGTCTGTAGACAAAGCGATCCCTCCAGTTCTCCTAAGTTCACAACTTTTCCGTCATGAACATTCCCAAAGCCACGTTGTCTGACCGCAACGGCACACAAATGGAAACGTTGCTGACGATGGCGTGCCTTGAATAGGTGATTGTTGGAAAAATCACCCAACTGGCACTGAAGAACTTTTCCGACCACATAACTATTGATTTTTTGGTGCTACGTTTCAACGAAAACTAATGATTAGACTCTTTTTTTTCTTTCGACTAAGCGGCTATTGATTTTTACATATTTTTTTTTTTGTAACATATCTCTTCTGTAGCTGTGTCTGCTAACACTGTCTTAATTATTGCTTAACTGTGAGAATATAGTTTAATAATTTTCTAGATTATAACTGTTAAAGATATTTTTTCAATGAGACGTCATATATGTGGTTAGGTTAGAAAAAAAAGATGATCGGGCTACCGTTCTGTTTGTTCGTCGGGTCATGGGAATTAAACGAGGGGACCCGATGTGACAGGACGCGATGACAGGAGTGAGAGTTGCAAATGAACAGCCGTGAACTATAGACGTGTTATAACGAATACCAATATTATGTAAACACCGTTCCCAAACCAATAAAAAACCTGGAATTATCATCCCTTTATCATTACATATATTTGTTTGTAATTTAAAAGGCTTATTTTGCTGATCTGTTTGCATGGAAAACATGCAGCAAATAAGCCGCCAAACGTAAAAGTCCATATAAAAAAAACTAGTGGAAGGTATCATAGAGCCCAACATCAGTGCATCGTCTAAACAGAATCTTATGCAGAAGTTTTAGCATTGTTTTCTTTATTTACCAGAATAATCCAAATAGCCAGCGACTAGAAAGACTCACAACAGAATTGTAGAACCAAACACAACCATCGGCATAATTGCATAGCCCATTAAAAATGTAGCTGCATTTTAAACCTGGCGCCCCCTATTATGCATTTACTACATTCTTGATGAATTGAAAAATGCTGCACAACCGAACAGAGCATAACCAAAAAAAAAACCTGGTGACAACATTTTGTTCCATTCGTAACCACATTCCACAAACACCAACATACCAACGTTCACAACATTCAGTCACAATCGATCAATGGTTCGAGTGGTGCTTTAAGACACACCACGGGCCAAAGATAGAAGAAACACTCGTAAAAGAAATTGTATCTCCCAATAAACCTACCTTACCGGATGCATTTCTATCCATCCTGCCATCGTGGCAGTGTAGGGTAAATAGGAGCCATCGCTTGAGGCTTGAACCAAAGTCCGAAACCGATTGAACCATGAAATTTGTTACAGATCATTGCTTCACTTTCTCTATTTTTCCCTCCCAGATCAAAAGACCATCAAACGGGGGGGTGGTGTTATTGTCCCATCCAAGCCAATCATTTGAATCGTACGCCAATCCGAGCGTGCAGTTTCAACCCGATCAGAATCACTCTAATTTAATACCACACCTAGCGCCCTGCCATGCATGCCAGCAGCCATAGGCTGCCGACAGGGACACGGGATTGACCTGCACCGACACCGTTTCCGGATTAGACCGGCATAAAAATAGCTTCGACTCGGACGCTGAACGTTCGTTGAATGGGAAAGGCAATTGTAGAATCGCGTAAATTAGCCCTGAGCATAATTTTGTTTTGATTTTTACTTTTCAAACCCTGCCTTCCAGGTAATAAATCGGGAAAACAAAAGCATAATTTAGCCCAAAAAACTCAGAGCTCGTCTTGACAGCTTTTATTTCGAAACATCACTTGTAAAAATAACACACCACTGTAACAGGTCCACATACAAACACACACACACACACTGTGTCGCATAGAAGTGATCGTAGATGCTGTCATCTTGTCTTTGAGTTTAGAGAGGCAGTCGTCACTATATACTGACCTTTACTTAGTGAACAGCGTTGTGTGAAAAATTATACGACAAAAAGACGAACGAAACCAAGGATAAACCCACATTTTCTTATGCCGAATACAGCTAAACCAACGAGAGTAGTTTGAAACCCCCTAGGCCAGTCTCAGAGATCAGTAAAAACGTTGTTTACCTTCTCAGTCCGTGATGCACTGTTGCAAAGAAACATTAGACGCTATTTTTAATTTCACACTTAACTTTTCTGCCTGGATGATTTCTGCTCGTATATACAGGTTTCGCACCAGCTGTATATGTTTAACAGAATCGATATTTTTAATCTACGCGAACAGGAATATTTATGGTTTGCGTTTTGCACTGTTTATAAATCAGAATGTGCTAAAGCATCGAAACATCCGTTTTACGCACTGTACTATAAATTATTGTTGCTTTTACTATGGTTTAATTATTTTGCTTCCAAGCAAGTTAAAGCATCCTTCAAAAATATGATCCTGCTTCTAAGTAATAAAAGTCAAATTGTACATTTCAACACTTTCATCGTATAACATATGTGTTGGCCGTCGATGATATTGCGCAATAGTTCATTTATCACCCAAAAGCCACTGTAGCACATGGCGATACGATCATCATTTTAGGTTTCCTTCGAAGAAGTGCATCTGTCATGCCCTATCGCTAACACATGTTGCCCTATAAGCGAACCGAACCATTTATTGTCTTCAGTATCCCTCCGTGCTCCATTAACACGATTATCTTTATTTCCGTTTCATCCCGTGTGCGATATGCCGGTGCGAAGTGTCACGATCATCCTGCTCGCTGCTGCAAAGAAAGATCCATCTGTCCCAGTTTCCTATTGGTCCATTTCTTATGCGATCCTTCACCAACCGAACCGGAGCTTCTCGACAACATGTGTTTTACCAGCGTATGACCCGTCTCATCCTCTGCACGGCCCATGACGCATGAACATGTGCAGGGATGATGAAGATGAGTGCAACTGCATCTTGTTTTTCTTTTCTACCGAAACCGCGCTGCACTCTATTTAGGCAGGCGTTGAAATTATCCGGTTCGAAAAAGAAATTCAAATCCAACATCTGCCTGCATTTGAAACCCAGCGGAAGTAAACACATCCTGGAAGAAATATGAACCTATGCTCAGAAATGCACAACATCACGCTGGAAGACATTGCTAATCCTCTAGACTTTTCTGCAAAATAAAAAAAAGGTTCACATGCAGTGATAATATGTAAGTGAAATAACGAATGTGAGCTTTTCGAGACCCAAATCTGAAAAAGGTTCCGTGGGAAAAATCGGTTCGCTGGTAGTGCGCTAATCAACATCCCCTCACGTGCCCTCAGAGGAGCCCTAGCGATTATATACAACAGCAGCGCCTAACTATTAAAGCACCCAGAGTAACCCAGTCGTTGATCACACGTTCGATGGTAGCCACGTTTTCCGCCTTTGGTTGTACCAGCCGTACACGGGAATTGGAGCCGAAGCCTAAAATCGCAAGCGCCTATTTTCCGCGCTTTCGCTAACTATTCGGTTGCATAATTATGATGCCAAAGCGTTACGCGATATCTGCACCGATACATCTAACCCCCCAAATGAAGAAAACCAACCTCAGGACCGGTGACTAGTGATGCGCGAGTCGCTACATCGCCGGCACTACCGATTTACAATTCTTCTTTGACGGCTCGGTAACATGCTAAGTCATTTCCAAGCTAGCAGCGGCACCTAGGCGACTGTCTAGGCAAGAGTCACGTGAAATTACATTTCTACTCGCTATAAAAACGATTTTATCTTAAAATAAGGTATGCATATTAATTACTACCCCTGATTACATTATCGTTGGGAGTTTCGAAAAATGAAAAACAAGCCATAAATCCGTACATTACAGAGTTAAAGAGTTCGATACAAACGTACCATCATTCATAGATGCATCTTCGAAAGAAAATCGTTGCACATCATTAACACCTTCACGCCTCAAGTATTTTGTTTGTTTGAGACTTTTTCCGAAAGGATGATTTATTCCTACCATGGCATTGTTTACTATTTTAATTGTTTCATTTTCCAAACCCCGAATGGAACTCGTAACAATTAAATGCTGTGCGAAAGTAATTGTACTAATCAATCAACCGAGAACTCGAAACAAAGTACTGACATTTAAAGTTTAACATCGTACATTTGTAGGATCTACAAACTGTCATTTAACGAATTAGAGTCGTCTGTCACGGATGCATTGGTCATGTCATGAGAATGATTCCGGACTACCAAACCCATATATCTTTTTAGATCGCACTGATGGACAGAAAAGACGTGATAGGTCTGAACTGGCATTCCAACTAACATTGGATTAAGACAAAAACACAAGTGCAACATGATGTCCAATTAAAATAATACCGCCGCGGATCTCTTTTTAAGATTAGCTAACATTGAAAACAATATTTCTTAGATAAAATCTCTACGTTATCTTGCTGCACCAAAGTAGAGGAAATCATTAAAAGTACCTATAATGATAACTATATTTTTTCACTACACCACCACAATCAGAGCACAACCGCAAGTGATCAGTTTGCTTTATCGAACACCATTTGCAAACAAAAGCTGTACGAAAGCTGTGCCGAAAGTCAAGTGCAATCTGTTGTTGTTCATGAAAAATTCATCAGAAAGCATTTCTCCCTTGCTGACCGGTGTAATATATTCATAAACTCTTGCCATCACGTGGCAACGTTTTGCGGCGTCTTTTCCTCCTACTTTTCATAGTGAAGCTACACAGCTTAATGTTCACTATTAATTTGTACAATTTATACTACATTTAGATTTTCTTAAGTATGCAATACGTCATGTATGGTCGTCTGCTGTTATGAACTGGAAATTGGAGAAAGTAATGTGGGATTTGTGAAAGAGAATTTAATTTTTTTATCTAAAGTTCAAAACGATAAAACAATTAAAATGAACACTAATAGATTTGGTCACATCCTCTCCTTAAATAGATTACAATACGATGTGTAAAATAGAACAGTAACACGAATAACACAAATATAATGGATGAAAGTTGCTGCGTTTTTCAACATTGACCATATACAGCTTATATTTGAACAAAATAAAACTGGAGATATTACGAAAACAGAAAAGTGCCTCATAGTTGGTGAAAAGTATTAACCCAATAAAAACAGATTTGCCTTACTTTTCTGCCAACCGGGTCACATGACACGTTTCAGTGGAGTTCGGTCCATAGAAATTCATACCACCAAAAAGCGCACTATATACCCAAACAGCTGATTATCTCCAGCTCCAACTTTGAGGACGGATGGTGAATGAGTGTAAGGTGTATGAAAAAAAAATAACAATCATTTTCTCAAATGACCCATATACACAGCGGCACAAAAGCCACATAAAAAAGTCACTTTAAAATGAATTTTAAGCTGACAGCTTAGCAGCTTCACTGTTTGATATGCCCTGAGAAAATTTAAACAGTACCAAAAATTAATATCAAAAGATGTTTTTTTTTTAAGTCCAAACAGGTTAAATATTGGTTAAAAGCATGTTTTTCAAACTTCCCTAATTTCACACAATAAAGTAATCCGCTTACGGCCTAAACTACTTGACAATACAAATGGTTACTAACAGAGGCTGCTTGAGAATAATTTATCACTTACTAAGTTGTTTATCACATTAAGCATCTTTCAACGGTTATCGTAATACTTCACCATACATCACCGAACATATCATATAGATGGTACTTGAAAAAATAAGCAAAACCCTTCAAAATGCTCCTTTGTATGCAGCTGAAAGAATACCTTTTCTATACCGCAGACAGGAAGTTCGTCATTATTCCTGTATTCCAACTCGTGCCACCATTTTTAAAATGCACCTCTAAAGGAAGTAAACTTTCCGTCGTAGCCTTGTTTCGATTTTCAACCCCTACCACATGGTAATTGTTCTACCACAAACTTTCAGTCCGTTCTCAACCCTAAGTTCGAACCTCTTTCAATGAATTCCGGTTGTTGTTTTTTTCTGGTCAGAATTTAAAACTTTATAGGTAATTACAATCTCCATATTTCCTTTCTGCCTCACAACATTTAACACATTTATCAAGTGTGCACCATAAAGGGACGATGTGGCAGCATTTTTTTTATCACCAGCATGTACACAAGCGACAGTACGTGATTTTTCAATAAACATACTCAACAATATCCGCAAATACGTAACAACCAAGACAGAAGACGTGTTTCGTTACACGACAGATGTCTTGTTCGTGCTTTTATGGACAATGCTTTGCAACAGAAGAAACGGAACCCGGCACAATACGCAGCTTTCATGAGATTCCTTTTTCCCAACTTTCAGCTTCATACATATTTTAATTTCACACGAAGTAGTGCGTATTAAAGCCCATCATAATTAACATTTGATTGTTTAAAATGTTTTAAAATAAATTCCAACCGTAACCATTCAGGGGAAATAAACACTCAAAAGCTGGACAAAAATATATGATAAGATTTTTAAAAAGAACAATTGCTTCATATATCGGACGGCAAGCATTCACATGTGAAAGTAAGTTAAAAAGCAACTGTTACAAAAAGCACAACATATTACGCCGTGTTGGGGATGGCTTGGGAAAAACATAACTTCGTTAAAAACCATGAGAAAACCCAAAGATTACATTTTTTTGTAAAGAGAACACTTGAAGAAATGGCTATTGGCGGACGTTTAAAGCATTTTTAGACGAAATATATTCTTTTCACATTTTTACTATGTTTAAAATTTTATCTTCAAAAATATGCAAACACAAAAAAATATTTTTTTTGAACATACTGATTGTATGACTTCGTTATGCCTAATGTTTGTCCAGAATTTTAAAATGTAGTAAAATGCACGACACACCTGACACGAAGTTATTTTTAGACATTATTTAAACTATGACTAATCTTCTTTTGTGACAAAGTTTTCTCATACATGCACCTTCGGTGCAAAAAAAATTGACAAAGATAACATTTCCACTCATTCGTCCTATTTCTGAACGGTTTACCGGCTCGTAATAAAACATTGTTGTTTTCCGGTAACCATATCCCACTACACATCCATACACACTAACATTTTAACATTTTAATCAACCGTCCGCACATAAAATATACTTCCACTGTCTTCAAGCGAAAGACGTAAAACAAACGCGCTCATGGCGAAGGTTTCCTTCAAAGAGACCACACCAGTTTCAACAAAAAAAAAAACAGTACGCATGAAATGAAACAACGTGTGCTGTACACGGTACCCCGGCCACCATTCGCTTGGTGGTGAATGGAACGAAACATACTAATGCATGCACGGCGATCGATGGCTAACATCCTCCCGCGCACGTCCGATTTCCTCCACGTATCGATGATTTTCTCACATATATTTTTCAAACTAAAACCCACCCTTCGTCTTGCATATTTTTTTTTGTTTGTTTCATTCTTTTCTTGGCCACATTCGAATGATTCAGTAACCTGCGAAGCGAAACACTTTACAAGCCACCCGATGAGATGGATAGGTTTCGTATAGTTAGCAAAACACCAGAACCAATACGACTCTGCAAGGAGGAGTAGTGGCAGCAAAATGATCTTTTGATAGGCAACCGATTTACACGCTCGTTCGGATTATATGTTCGTATGTTGGGCCAATTGTACGGATGAAAATCATTATATTCAATTTTATCTTCCATGTATGCCTGTATGTGTGTGTGGCCGGTGGAAATTTTTAATGGAAAAAAATTACAACCACTTACTATCTTCATTTTTTTCACTCTAAATTTATGTTTTGCTCATGCTTTTCCCAATTTTGGAAGGTTCAATAATGCGCTGGTTATCCACTCACATGGATACAGCAGCATCCTTCGGGTCAAGGGGTTCACGCGAAATCAAAAACCCTGCCTCACCGAAACGAATAAATTAATGGATTGAAGTGTTTGTTCCCATTTACACATTTCAACCAATATATTACATGTTCAAGCAACTTTACAGCGTTTTAATTAAAGAATTCGAAATGTTATTATTAAACTTCGTCAGAAAATTTTTATTGAAAGGATTGTTTATCAGAAATTTCTTTTATTCTTTATATCTCTATACTTTCTGGCATATTACGAATTGCGAACATAAACAAAATTTTGTCTTTTGAGTATAACAACGAATCGAAACAAAATGTGATTTCCCGGACAAAAAAGGAACGTATTCCAAAACAAGAAATTGTTGAATAGTTCCAAGTCTGGACTATACGACGAGTGAGACAGAATTTCCACTATTGGCCAAATTTTTTAAAAAGGGGCCTAGCATTATGAAGGTGGAAAATTACTGATTTGTGTTTAGTCGCTTGAAACGAATTAACTATCCTTCCCCATCTGATGGTTTGAACACTTGGAAGCAGCTCGTAATATAAGACATCGCTCTAACCACTAATCAAAAGGTCTCGTGTCAATGTTTTGCAAATTAATTAATAATTGCGATTCACGCAAATGACGCATTTTTGGTACAAAACTTGTCATGAATTCGACGGATGCAATGTTTCGGTGACGTCAACCGTTGTAAAACGCTAGAAACTTGGCAGTAGACACAACAGAGCAACAGATATGTGGGATGGCAGAACAAAGCATTTCAATATATCGCTTGAACTTGCAATGTTATAAATGGTTATCCAGCATTTGGCGACCTTCCCAATCCACACCAGCATCACCACCAAAACCCTTCGACAGATTATGGTTGGGAGACTTCCGGATGCAAAAGTAGCCGTGGAGACACCTTCCGTAAATTGGCGATGGGTTGGGAAGAATATCAGCAACCACCAACTGTCGTCAGTCCAGCGAAGCCCTCTGTATTTGCTGGTCAATAACAAAATCGCTCACGGACAGCTAATGCAGAGGATGGATCGAGCGTCTTCGGCTTGCTCAGTATGCTCTCAGATAGAGACCCTGGAGCACAAATTTTCCAAGTGTCCTAGGGTATCTTATTCTTGGAGCATACTGTTGCAAAAAATGGCAGTCTTCGTTCCGGACAATTCGTTTCCCTCCTCTTACCTGTCCTAAGTAACATTAATTTAAGTAAGAGGATTCTCGTCCTACGTTTGTTTGCAAATTACGTCATCCACATTGTTGGAAACAAAAATGCTGTGATTGATATAACAATCCTTAAATGTTCTTTGTAATTCCTGTACGTCCGTATGTGTTCTATACAATGTGGAAAATAGTTTGTAAGATGTTTTAAATAAACACTTTTATAAAAATAATTGCAATAACTAAACTTTCAAGTCCAATAGGTTGAAAACGATAGAAACTATACTCGTTTATAGTCAATAAAAAAACCAACATTTCAAATAACGACACTATGAACCATTCTAGCTAGCCTTTTCTCCTGAAACAATTTTACTTATTGTATTCTTCTGAAAGGAACACAATACCTATATACCATCGTACATTATGTTTTACTTTTTTTAACTATAAATAATAACCTGCATTCTTCTGAATGTACCATATTCAGTACGCGTTCGTTTTGTTTGCATTATGCCGGTTGTTTTCGCAGGTACCTTAAAAGATGAAGTTGTTTTGTTTATGTTTGCTCAAGATGTTACTCATCTTACATGTTCTATCGATCAACAAAAATAGAAAAAGGGTTCTATTCGCCGTAGATATGCTCTTCAAACTCTTTCGAAACATTTCGAGATCAATGATCCACTTAGCTGAAGCTCGGGAGAGGATGGTACTAATGTGCTCTGTTGTGAGGAAGTTTTTTGGGGACTACCGGTAATGATTGATAACACATTTTTTTCATCTTCGAATATGTATGAAATGTGTATTTCTTTAAATAAAATTATTCTAACTTTGTTCGCTAAGGTTGTTTTTGCCTCTTGTTTTCATTCCTTCACCATAAATCCACCGTTACTATTACACAATCTACGCACTGCTCTCAATCAGAAAACTCATCACCGTAAGCAGTACTTTCCTGAGTCGTACACTGAGTGTTCAATAGAAAGGGGAATGCGTGTGCTATTTGCATGCCTCAACACCACCACCCGCTCTGTCTTTTACTGTTCGGTGATCTGCCTGAAAATGCGATCGTACGATTTGAAGCCTACCGCAGAAACTAACCGAAAAAAAAGCACCAAGAAAGCCAGATCTTAGCAGGCATGGTAGCATATCGTCCATCCCTCAGGTTACATGACGAAACGATTAGGTTCATTTTACACCAGGTTCACATTTGAGTGAGCAAAAAGAAAAAAGAAAACAAAAAGCAACACAGCCTCCTGCCTTCGCCTGTTTCGCTCTCACACACACCCTGTTGGTGGTGGATGCGACTCCAAAACCGGTTCACCATGGCGGTCAAAGCAATCGTACAATGGTGTGCACGGTTGCTTTTGGGGTTTCCCCCGCTCGAAGTGACGGGTCCGTGACTATTGAGAAGGGACCGAAGACGCCGTCCATCGATGCAGAGAAGAAGCAAGACACGATGGTACGAAAATATAAGGTAAATGCAAGCTACGGCTGCTGTTCGGCCGGCCATAAAAGTGGAATGAACGGGGACTGGAACCATCCGGTCGGGAGAAACACAAGCGTGCACGAGCGAATGAGAGAGCTTCAGCCTGGCGGCCGGTTGGATGGACGAGTGCGAACAAAACCGCTCGATGGATAAGCATTCGAGAACAGCGGGTGGTGGTGGGGTGCGATGAAAACAGGCCAGAAGAAAAACTTGTTTCGCCACAAGGCGGCGCACGGCCAGAGAAGCCTACCTTGAATGAAGAGACCGAAGATATTTGCTTCGAATGGTACTGCAGACGAATTCCAGGCGAGGCAGGTTGTGTGTATGCCAGGAGGGTTCTGTTCAGGTGGGATGGCGATGAACACGCGATGAGCAGGAATTTCAAAGGTGAGCTTGGGTTCACCCTCTGCTGCTGCGATGTGATGATCGTGAGGCTTTTGTTGCTGGTCTGTTTTTGCTGCACTCAACCCACGTTCGCCTATTCTACGACGCTTTGTGTTTGCGTTGCGAATGCTGCCTGCTCGCTCGGTGATGACTTTTGCCTTTCGACGGCTCGGATGAGCTTTAAATTGCTGCTGTTGTGGAGAGATATCCTCGAGATTTACTCAACGCGCACCGAGATCCCACTTTGCTGCAACGGGAATTTGCTGTTTGCAACTGTATGTGGCTCACTTTCTATTTTTCGTTCCCGGCGCTGACGCAACTGCCTCTTTCTAGCAGGACGTTTTTGCGAGATAACTTAGAAAATTATTCAGTAAAAAAACACTACTTGCTAAGACGTTTCACTAAACAGACACTCCTTGCGTGATACAACTACACAAAACCGATTCACTGTTGAACAGATACACACACTAGTTGTTTAAAAGAGACAGGTTACACGACACACAACATTTTAGCACTGCTGAAATGAAGGAGAAAAAAAAGATAACGCCTCTCTGTAGAGTTGCTGCTTCCGCTTCCGCGGCATCAAAAACAATGATCGTTTCCTCTGGAAAATACATAGTAATACGTGGTAAACACCCAGCCAAATTTGGCTTCTAGCTCCACCATTTCGTACCAAACCGGATCGCACTATTTACGGTAATTAGATCGAACATTGAATGTAGTCACAAGAGCCACACGCAAAATATCTACTTCTCATGGCTCGGAGAGAAGAAAAAACAACTGCAACAGAGCAACACACTTCAATGCACTTGAGCTTTTTTCTGTGTTTTCGTTTTCCACCACTCACACTCCACAGAATGCACTTGGGTGCGTCTTCTTTTTTTTCCAAGGGTATGCATGTGTGTGACACCTGTGCATTGTGTCAGCGCGCTTCAAGGTGCAACGAAAATACCGTTACTTTCTCTAAAAACCAATTGTAAAGACATTCTACCTTGCTACGTCAGAACGAGACGCGGTTCTCTCTGCACTTTCCGTCCAACACTTCCGTCGTTGAGCATGAAGCAACACCGAAAAACGCGCGATGCTCACTGAAAGTAAATAGAAAATAAAATACCGAGCCTCGCTTATCCGGGGGAACACATTTTAACCAGTGAACGTTTCAATTCCCATTGTGCTGCGCTTTGATGTGATGCGGGCGAAAATTCCCATACAGCAAACTTGTGTTGAATGTTTTGACAGATTTCGCTACCAGCTGTTTCCCAACTAACAAAAAGGAACAAGTTTGCACGTTATAATGGCGCGGCGCTGGTAGCTTTTGAGAGAAAATTTAAATCTCATGCTTAGAGCGATTTCACTCTCGCACTGAACTGGTAACCAAATATAATCTTTTCCAGGCATTATTAAAATCGCACAACGTTTATCAAGCTCTCAGTAATTTCAATACTACCTATTTTATTTCTAATAAAACTATAGTTTTTCTTTGATAAATAACAAGAAGTCTATTTTGATTCACTTTATATCCAATAATTTATTCAAATTCAATGCACTGAATATGCGGACTATTAGAAACATGTACGTCCAGCTCAGATCAAGTTAGATCACTGTGCAGAGTATAGGCCAGTTGAGAAACAAACCAATATTTGGGTCAGGAATAATTCAGTTTTGTATCGCTTTTTTATTATAATTTTGGTGCGTTAATATCTGCGCATTTTTTATGCAACCAACGTTACACGAATTTAAAGCAAACATACTAGTATTATTGTTAGGAGAAACAATATTTGCAATAGTATTCGGCAGAATTGAGCAACAAACTTCAACTTAAGTGTGATATAATTGTGCATTGATGAAATAAGTCACGAACCAATAAAGCAGAAAGACGTTTTCATAGCATCCGTGTATAATTAAGAGCTACCCGAATAAATATAATGCGCTTACCACGTGGTTCTAATATAAAAAACTAGTTTAAGTGTATGCAATTAAACAGATTTTAATACAAACTTACTTTAAAGTTTATCTACTTTGCTATTCGATATCATAGTTCATACCTCATTTCACCATAGAATGGCATTTTTAGCGCTCTGTCGCCGGAAAATCAGACAAAAAGTTTCCCATGCTTGTAATCAACAAACATGTCCAACACCCTTAGATGCCCTACCATTGCCCGCCGAATCCGGTGAAAGTAATGACCAAGCTAATGAGCAGGGTAAAATGTTTTGGCCATCGCTTTCTTGATATTTGCGCAAACAAAAAAAAACAATGTCTGTCCTTTTTATACATACTTTTGACCCTTGCAACCGGAACTTCCGCCCAAGATTGGATGGAAAAAGGTGACCAGCAAATCAGGTGAAGTACTTTATCGCTTGTGTTCACTTTTCCTTTTACACGGTCAGCCTTTGCAACATTTAAAGGTTTCTCTTTAGTATATGGAGCTTCGGATTTTTCTTTTGAAAAATACGGGAGGAAATAAAGTTCCATAAACATGGATACCATCAAAGCCAGGGAAAGTATTGAAATATATTATTTTTATACTTGCGTTGATTATGTTTTAAACGAATTACAAACATTTAATGTTTTTGTAAATTGTTTATGTTTTACTATCTTTAAGGTAAGGTGTATTTAATCATTTGTAATAATTACTACTTGACTTTACTTGATAATAAATAAAAAAACATTAATTTAAACATATCCTTTAAGTACATTAAGCGCAGAACAAATTTGAGTTTTTTATGCAGCATGATCTACAACGATGTTTAATGTTGATATAAAGTTTATGTAAATGGATAATGGTTAGCTTGTATTATTATTGTTGAAACAAAGCTAAATCCAACCAAATTGAAATTATCATCTAGTGTCTATGCTTGGTGGCAGGCTAATACCATTGTTTATCAGTTGATGTTATACATATTATTTGTATCCATTTTCAGCCATACCGTTGGAGTCTCGCAGGATGCAACAAAATTCGCCTCGATCCCAGGTGCTTCATTCTAGCAGGTCCTGCAGTTTCCATCTAGCCAATATCCAACAAGTCGGATTCATAATCGAAACGCTGTTACGAACAAAGCACGTACTCGTCTTACGATCAAACACCCCGAGGAAATCAAGGTCGGAGTGAAGCTAATTGAATTGTTCGCGTCCTGTTCCTTTTGCGCTTCGTGTGGTTGAGGAAAGGATCTTCTGATACACATAGTTCTGGCTATATAGTGTACTATTCTCCGAAACACGAGTTCGTAACGCCGAGGAAACGGATATTGAAAATGATTATTTTTACGAGGAAATCATTCAATAAGGTAGATCGTTGAATAAAAACGACCAGTAAACGATTTATATTCATGATGTTATTGCATATTTTAGATTGATTCTCAATAGTTATGGAATCTATTCGAATGAGCTTATAGCATACTCCAAAAATGTCTAAAGTTTTATTAAACACTGGAATAGATTCTAAACACTTTTGTGTTTAACGTTTATACAAAATAATCACTTATCTTCGTTTGTGAGGATCATAGCAGCTTGAACGAAAGCTCCTTTTTAAACCATGCTAGGCAGTCTATTAGCATGGAAAAACCAAGTGCGCGTAATTTCGGCCATAAAACTAACAAAAAGTATAAAATGGTAAACGACCGTTGGCGACATTCACATTTCCGGCTGAACGGGGGGGTTCGCTCACATGAGTGACTTTTTGGTAGTTTCCTTGGCTATTACGAGAAGACTTGGACACGTTGGCTACAATTCTGTTCATCCGCTGGCTGTGTCTCTCCGGGGTCGTATTTCAAATGGCAACTTTTTTGGCAACCATTCTTCTCAACCTTTTACGGATGAATGCTTTTAAAATTTTGTCTTTAATTACGACAAATGCGTTTGGCGCCTTGTCAACATCAATATTCTTGACGCACTTTTTCCTTGCATTGCAAAACTTTCTTCTATTCTGCGTCCTGCTGTAATTCAATTCGTGTTGAAGCATATACGAACTGCGTGTGTGTGTGCGTTGCGATCTTTGATAAGGGTGGATTCTCTTTCATTCAAGTGTGGAAATCATGTAATTTAAGACATATTTCGATAATTTTTCAGTAATTAAAATCAATAGTTGACTTCTACAGGCCGTTCTGCATGAATAAAAAAAAATCAATACTTGATATCCAGTATAGATCTTTCTTTTCATTTTTCTTGTGAAATATGAACGGAATTTAACGGAATAATATTCCGCATTGTTCTAGAATCAATGACTTTCAAAGACTTTCCCGGTTGGCTATGCTATTTTAAAATGAGGTTTTTCAATATCATACTGCTATAAGTATATAGCTTATTTAGTATATATGAAGTAATTTCAAATCGTAAAAGACAACTAATGCTATCGAAATACGTTTTGTTCATTTTTATAACGTGGTTTTAACACTCCTTTTTCCATTTCGAGTAAAACGTTTAAAAGTGATAAAAAATATTTACAAAATGCGCTGAAAGCTACAATTGTTGTTTCAATTAGTTCAGTTTATATTGTAATTAATTATTTCCCAATTTCAATTGGATACCAATTACACGCAAAACAAAACGTTTTATGAATAGAATGAGATCACACAGCGCACTAAATGACTCGACTTTTGGGGGTTATTGTGATTGATAGTTTCAATTTCGAAAGCTTTTTCCAAACCGTTTTTTTTTTTTTGCACTGAACGTTGCTCCATTCACTCAGAGCGTTAGTACCAATCAATTTCGACGGAAACAATTGCCTATAGTGTATGAAATCTCCGTACAAAATATTCACTTTTTATTTATCGTTCTCCCCAACCAAAATACGCATTCGGGATAAAAAAAGGAATGCAAAATTTGACCCATTAAGCTACGCAAGTGCGACATTTTTAATTCGTAATTGGAATATCAGATTCAGCAGTTGGCCGGGTGTCAGTGGCTGTTGTTTTCTTTCAATCCTGCAAACCATACACTTTCCACAGCCAATGAAAGGTTTAAACGGAAAATCATGAATCAAAATATTTTTGCAAAATTATCAATTCACGAGCCTTCGTTTCAACGGCGTACACGTAAGCAATGCGAAATTAAAAACGCTTTTGCTGGCCGATAAAATTCGTTGAAAAACAAAACGATTAAAGATGTATTGGCTAGTGGGTTTCGATTGGACGGAATGTTTGATCATATTTTCCGTTGATTGATTTATGGTGTAATTTGAGAATGCATTGTGCCCTTGTGCACAAATGGTAACGAGTCATCGGTTCAAATAACATCGAAGGGAATGGAAATGGTAAAATTTCGTTCATAGAGATTTTCACGAAAGGAAATATTTCTGTCAAGTACTTTTAAAGATTTTTCTTTTTTTGCAAACATTAGATTAACTTCATTATTCACAATATAATTTATAAATTAATTCATCCATTTTTATTCCATTTTTAGATTTTATCATGCCTTTATCACAATGCACACTGACAGTTCATTATTAATGATATACATTGTGCATGTTTAAGAATATAAATATTAACTTCAACGAAATAAATCACCTGCAAAAAAAAAACAAATGCTTTGGCCGCAGTTCATTTTTATACTTGCATCAAATTCTGCAAATCTTTTGCCTGTGAGCCGGACCGGTGTGTGCGCAATCTGTCACCTTGATATACGTACAATTGTGGATGCGAAATTGAATATCTCGTTTTCTGGACGGTTGCGAATGGCAACGGGATCTCCTGTAATGCCGATGTGATTTGTTTAGCGTAAAAGCTTCCGATGCTTTCCGAGCTTCAACCAATGTGTCCTTTGCGATTGTGGAGCAACGTACCGCCATCGCGCACACATTACAGTTTGCCCATCAATATCAATAACGGTGACACATTCATGTTTATTTAGCACGACCAGAACGCTTTGCTTTGACTAGCACCGAAGCAAAAGGTACGAAGGCGCGGTGACGTAATAAAAACGAAAGAGAAATGGTACCATCTTCGTGAATCGACCGGAAGAAATACACACAGCAGCACCTTCCATATATTGAGACGTTTTCTACTGTTGATGGTGGTGTTGGGTTGGGCTGGTCGTAATGTAAAGTGATTGAAACACCTGCTGCGTAAAGTTTCTGCTAAAGAACAGCAGGAATGTTAATGTGGATGTGATACAAAAGCGGGCTGTTTACTGTTGTTCTGTTTGTCGAAGCTAAAGACGGAAGGTATTGTTGTTGCTATCCAAAATGTCATACGCAGCATAACCGTGAGTGGATATGCCATATCGTTCAGAATTTCTAGTACCCAAGGCTATGTTCCCTCATACAAGCATTCACGTCATGATCATCACTTTAACGACCACTTCCATTTTGATATTGTAAGAACTTTGTTTCCATATTCCATACTGGCCAAAAAAAATATGCTGATAATTAATCAAACTATCTAGAACAAAGTGATGTCCTTCAAACTATTTTTAAAGATTGGAATGATTTCCTAGACAACGTCTCACTCTCAAATCCACTTCCTCTCAATATAGAAAACCTAACATATGGACAAAAGAGTGTATAAACAGATACATAGGTGTACTTTCAAAGTTATTTATCGATTTTTTTTTCATTCTTCAATAGGTTCAATTATTAGTGTAAAATATTTTGCCACATTTTTATCATGTATTTTATGTTTTTTTGCTGCATCCCATATCCTTAATTTCTATATCTTTATCCTAATATCTTGTATTTCCTCAATAAACGATTCATTTCGGGATTGTGGTAGTATGCTGGTGATTATAATCATGATTTTTCATGTCTTTCGTGTAATCAAATTATATTTTTGATATTTTACTTATTTGAAATTTAACTTATGAAGATATTTATGATGCAACTGTTAATGTTTAGGGGAATTTGGATTTTTTCTTTTATTTAGAATTCCTTAGTTGTTGCCCCACTTTTCTATTTTGCAAATAAGAAATCGTAGGATTCTCTTGAATTCAAGTTGTATGAAACACTACGCACTACACAAACACTACACAAATGACTTCGAAATAAATGAAAATTATACAATTCGGTACTTGGTAGGATGATCCAGGACAGAATAATTCAATAAATAATACTATCCTAAAAAGGAGGCCACTCAAATGACCAGCTGTTTGAAGCTTCCCATCAGGCTCCGTGTCATTAGAATGGCACAGGAAATCGGTTAAGCCTTTTTAGGCTGGAACACGTGGACAGAGGACGCGTGATGGCGTTGGTTGATACTATGCTGAACAAAGCAATACCTTTCATATTTGAAAAAAAGCCAAGATATGTAGGTATTGAGAATAGAAAGTAGTAGAGAATTTTTGGGTGGCCGTGTAGTGTATGTGATCGGTCTCTATACGACAGGATCGGTTATCAAGTCCTATCCTGACCCCGTACACGGGATTGACAATCTCGCTACAGGTATTTAAAAGTCAACGAAAGCCAGAAGTGTCAAGCCAATACCTCTTGAGGTTGTAGAGCCACTAAAAAGACGAAGAAGTTACATTAGTATTAGTTGCAGCAGTAACAGTAGTTATTTTTTTCGTGCAAACTACAAGAATATTAAAAAGTAAAGTGAAATAAAATCGTTACATTTCCAAGAATTTCGATTTGCGTTCAAGGCACTGTATATCATTAACATTCTACTGTATTAGACAAGACGCACAGTTTAACGACGTGTTCGATAAAGTCAAACTTAGACTATCTTGCAAAACACTTTCGTTTAAGTATATCACGGTTCAAGTATAAATGTTATCTGGACGAAAGTTACTAAAAGATTTGCTTGACTTCTCTCGAGGATGGTCATTCGTTAGCACACAGACGGAAATTTATGATACAACTTTGGCATCCCCTCGATTGTTTCGATAAAAGTTAACTACGCTTGAGTAATGAGTTGTTGAACTTACGGTGTGCAGAGGACAATCGCACCCACGCTGTAACATCCGTCCCGTCCGGCAAAGTGTTGAACGATCGCCAGAAGCATCGAGCAACAACAAAATGACTGGAACAAATCGTCAACGCTGCCTTAAAGATGCTGCAATGGAGCAAGTTTCGAGTTTCGTTTAACGCTTCGGTAGATTAATTGAATTTTATACAGTATAGAAACTTTGTACCTTCAGCTCGTCGCCACACAAATGAACTATCATATGCACTTTTCCTCAACGGACACAATCACTCCAAAACACATCCTTATGCAAGACCTCGCCCCCTCCCAAGCAACAAGTTGATACCACCAAGGCACCAAGACCAAGTGCCACACTGTGAATGACTTCTAAAGTGAACCAATGCATTCAAAATGGGTGTCGGTTGCTTCAAAAACCTCCCGTCCCGGAATCGAAAAGTTTATCTGCCTTTCGTAACGGGCAACCGGGTGTCACCGCAATTGTATGTACATACATCGGTATCGAAGGCCGTTTTTCTGGTCGCACCCGACAACAATGGGCACTTTTATGACCACTTAACCTTCTAATGCTACTCACATCACCCTGGCGAACTGGCGAAACGGAACCGGAAACTGTGGTTCTGTCACAGCTTTTTGCTTTCCCCTGGAGAGAAATCCTTGCACGATACGCGTCACTGGGCTGCTGTGGTAGCTACATACACTTGCACCATTTACTTATGCGCTTTAAAAGCTTGGCAAACTCAATTTTAAACTATTTATAAATGTATGATAACCATTTACTTAGTAGCATCGGGATCGGGTAACATCGACCCGTGTACATAGTGACACGGGCGAGCAGGAAAAACAGGAACAAACTTTACTATTTTGCAAATTCCAACGCGCCGTTTGGCACTAGCTAGGATATTTCCCCAGTCGCTGTCAAGTAACGAAAATTACTTTTCTTAGCTGGTAGTAGTGTTCTAGCTAGTGCCGTTCATAGCTGACACTGGTAGACGATGTTTCTATACCCTTCGAATGACAGTCCAATTTAAAAGTCTCTACAGAATTCAGGACTAATTGGGTTTTCGATCCTAACACTAGCTATACTATAAAGAATGTAAGTTGAATGATAGAGTTATATACATTCTACTAAATATTTCGACTAAATACGCGTATTGATATATTCCTCAAATGAATCAAATTGGAATTAAACGACCTTTAGTTATAAGAAACTAGTACGCTTTTTTGTATACTAGGTCCTCTATCCATCCCATCAGTCAAGAGCACATTAACAACAGGAAAGCTTTCATCCAAATCATTACCACTCTCGCAAGATGAGATGGGCATGAGGAAATTGATATAATTATCACCATTTCCCGAAAATTGACCACCACACAGAACTTGGCCCACACGCGTAACCGTACGATGTCCACACGCTCGCTAGTGGAACTCATGCATTATTCATCGCAGAAATCAAACACCCCAAAAGTTTGACTAATTACTGATGCTTCACCGCCCGGTCACGGGCCCGTCAAATGGATTATATTGACGTTTATTGGGGGTGATATATTAATAAAACACGATGTCAATGAGCAGCACCAAATGGAACCACAGGAACGCCCGTCCCTGGGTTTTCGCGCGTCCAGCAAAATCGGGACTAAACCTGACAAGTATGACAAACGAGACTGACGGCCGGATACCGGTGTGTATACCGGTCGTACCGGGGGTTTCACGGCCAACGCCAACCAACCATCACTACCGTTTGGTGAAGTTTTTATCGCACTCGTCGCACGACCACCGTGTGATGAACTCGTTCGCGAAAAAAAGTACCCCCGGGAAGAGTAATGACATTTTTTATTTAAGTACTACTACACCATTCCAAGTGTGCAAGCGTTCCCTGGTGCCAATGCAACATAACAAAAAAAAATGAAGATGAACTCATGAAATTTTGATGTCATTTGCTTATTTCCTTGCTCATGTGCTCGGGGGGCAATTTCGTTTGCATTTGACAGCGAATGTTTGGTGATCATCCTAGATCCCAGGCCGCAGACCAATCCCGGGAGGTTTTTTATTTTATGTTAATATTAATCCCTACAAATGTACAATTGCTTGTCGAATTTGTTTTTTTTTCCTCAAATGTGCCATATTATGGAATTAGGTATAGCAGAGCTTTGCTTTGATTTTTTTTTAGCCTAAAAATTAATTCAGCTTCATAAGCTCTAAATGATATTTTAAGCTTTTGTTGCTTTTCACTAAAGTGTAAGACATCAACAGAAGAAGTATAAAACTTAACCTTCGAACATTGGGCTAAAATTAGGCTGAAAACATACCGGAAGAAAACCATAACGAAACGCACCCGTGCCACCCCGGGGGTTAGGTTTAGGATACAAACTTAATTTAATCCATTAATTTGGTGCCCGATCATATCTTCCCTTTCGGTGCACATTTTCATATCCGCCCCGCAGCCGTTGTTCATCGAAGATTCCATTGGCATGTCTTATTGATTCAATTATTTTATATCATCCAACACCAGCGGGCGCATTTTCCGACGTCGGTCGGTCGCAAATAGTGGTCAGATTGAAATGGCAAAACAAGATAAAGAAACACGACCTGACAGTGTGCAAAGGCAGCACAGTCCTTTTTGATTTCCGTGTCTGTTCTTTCTTTCCCGGCCATGTTCGCTATACTGCTGCCCGGCCGGGAGCAGTTTTCGTTGGCCTCTGGAACGAATGCCTTAACTTTTGGGAAATTCGTACCGTATCCGGACCGTCGTCCGACCATCGTCACTGGTTGGTGGACAGTGGCAGTTTAATGGCAGAAAATTGACCCAATGTGACGTGATTGCCATATTCAATGTCGGTTGTCGGATTCTTTTGAGCGCTGACGTTTGCTGGACCGCGTTTAAACTCTGTTTTGCCGTAAGAATGGGGAGCCCCCTCCGTCTCCTATTTATCATTATTCAGCAAGTTTGTTGTTGTTTTTTTATTTTGATCCAATGTTGAATTTGTGCTACTTGTGCGATTACATGCAAATCAGTTTTCTGTTCGCTATTTTCTTATACCAGTGTGGGCAAATAATGCAGAAGTACGTGCAGCGTTTGCTGTTTTCGTGATATGGGTGTGAAACATGTATTTCATTTTGTATTTACTTTAACATAAGAACACTCTTTAGTATAATCAATTTTGTTCGCTTAATCTCTAGGAAGATATTTTCGTTTACAAATAAATAAAAAAAAAATGATTGTTTTTTTTTGTTGCTAAACGATGCTGTATCGTTAACACCAATCACTTGAAGTTAAATATCACACGACCATTGTTGCGGTATGGCTCTCTCTTTACGAAACCATTAGGATTGTTTTCTTAATGGAAATTTTTGTAAGCTCCACAGACACAGATAAAACCCGATGGATGTTCATTCGCGTTACCCCCCAAAACCATAATTCATACACGAGTATTCCGCACCGTGGTACTAATCTTTTTAAAAGCTTCACAAAATCGTTTCGCCTTTGTGAAATTCACAAGAGAATTTGCTTTGCACTGAAACGCACGAGATGTTTTGCATTTCTTTTTTCTTTTTTTTATGTTTTTTCCTGCCGTTTTCTGCCGTTGTTTTGCTTCATCAATAGCCCACTCAGCGCGGGGCAAACGAGCGAACGAACGAACGAACGGTGTGGATGTGGAATGCGTTTTTATGCCGGGTGTGTAGTATTTCATACCCCACAGCCAGCATTCGGGAACTCGAGACACATTAATGTGTCTATGGCTGCACGCGCATTGTTGTATCTTGGTGGTAAAGGTCCTGCCATATACCAAATCTCGCTTCCCAAATTGAAAGCGCACACAGCGAAAGCGCACATTCATTCACAGCACACACAAGCGGCAGAAAAGCAACGAGTTGAGAAATAAAGCACATACACAACGGGGCGAAAAAAAGTATGTTAGAACATATCTAAATAACCTCCCGAACTGGCCAACTAAATCCCAGCAGTAAGGTTTGAGCCCAAAATGAACAGATGTGGTGCGTTCCGTTCAGATGAGGTAGTGTAGTACGGTTCCCTAACCGTTGCGGCAGCATAACCATAACCGTAACATGAAGAGCACATTACTCATATGATAGTGCCTTTGCCATGGTTATGGCCAGTACGTGCCCGACCGCTGGAAGGCGGTGGTGGTCGAAATAATCGACAACGATACGATACCGGGTAAGATAAAACAGATTTTATTTACGGAACAGGGAAGGAGCGCAAAAACAGAAAGAAAACAACAAACCTTCAATGCCGAATCAAATGAATGTGCACAATAAAAGTGGGGTTTAGATCTTTATTTTTATTCGACCAAAAAGGTTTATATGAAATACTTGCTGCGCATTGATTGTGTATCGATCCCGCCAGATGATACAAAAAAAAACATTGCGTAAGTGAATATGTTTGCTAAATCACAGTTTGAAAATGTTTCATTTTATTTGTTGATTTTTTGGGGGAAGCATTCAGTAAAATTCATGACAATTAACAAATAATTGAATAATCGATAATTAATTGAAACTAACGTTAGTAATTATTATTTGATTTGAATGATTTTGACCACATTCAGTAATATTTTGTCCTAGAATTTTTAGGACAAATAGAGTCATGCTTTGGATGTTGGATGCAACATACTCAGACTTCATAAACAACCCATTAACCAGCTTCCCATGAAAGTAAATTAATGAAGGGGTTTTCATGCTTCGGCTAATTAACAGACCAATTGCATGATTATTAAATGCCTTGTTGACTACCGATTGGTTCATTTTGATGGTTGTGGCTTTTTTGCACAAACAGAGAACAACAAACAGTTTCCGTTAATGAGGAACCATCCGCAACGATGTGGTTACTTAACTGCTACGCATCTGGTAGACTACACTTAACGTTTACCGAAAGCATACAACACAAATAAGGGAAAAATGGAAAAAATATTTAAACCCCCCGGGTGTTACTTACGAAGGTTGAATTTTATCAATTTTCTACATTTAACCAACAACCGTACGGTAATGATTCCAATTCAATGGAAGGAATATACATCTTAGCGAAGTACAAAATTGACGGGTCATTGCATGCGGTCCATCGATTTCGAAATAATGTAACGTGTGCGCGATTTCTGCCAAATCACCATTTTGGGGCACGAACGTAGCGTGAGTGTTACGTATTTATTTCCACGCCAAAGTAAAGCCAATATTGTCACCCGCAGTACAAACGTTTTGCGGGCAGATTGTGGTTACAGACAGCTTCTTTGTATTTGCACAGCGCGCTTGGGCACAAATACGCACGAGAAACTTTTCCTACATGCTAATTGTTCTTCGTGCATTTGGAGAAACTTTTCAAATCTTGATAGCATTACTGTCTCATTTTTGCCACTTTGCTTCCTTTTGGTTGGTTTGCTTGGAACGTAGCTGTGCTTGTGGGAGATTTTTTTTTGTTTTGTTTGCGTTTGCTTCACAATTCAAACCATCTGAGTGTGTGCACATGTGTGCGGAACGATGCGGGTGGATTTATACTTCTTGTTGTTCGCCGTGTGCTTCAATTATTATGACAAATCAGAGTATGTCTTTGCTGGCAGATATTTCAGGACGGAGGAAAAGGAAACCGAAAGTAACACAACAAACTTTTACCTTTGCAGGTACACGCATTGCGGGAACGATTGTTTTTAAAGAATGTCCCTCCTGCCTTTCTTTCTTCCACGGGTTGTGCAACCAAACCATTCGTTAGTAAACTTATCAAAAACACAAAGTTGGTAGCAAAAGTTTAAAGCACAAAATTCGAAGACATTCGATTAACGTATACAGTTGTTTAAATTTCGATGGTTAGAAAATGGTAAAATTTTTATAATTTCTTTTCATTTCATTTAATCTTTACGCTTAATTATTATTTTTTATTATTGTTTTTATTATAAATACATATATCTGCCATTTAGGCTAAACAATGATCCTATTATAAACCTAGAACTAATACAAAAAATTAATACTAAAAATTAACAATAAAAATTAACAATACTAACGTAAACTCAAAGCGGAAGTGAAGGAAAAGGATAAAACAAGAGACAAGGATAACATTAAGATACATGAGGGGTGTTTAAAACACGAGTACGAAAGGAGCAAGTTAAGTATACGTTATCAATTTTACATTCCTTGTCAAATGATCTCTTTATGCATTTTCAACATTTCGGTGGAGGCGCATGGTGGCTCGTAGATCAGGAAATAATCATTTTAAGAATGGTGGAACTAACTATTTTGCTATGTCGTAAAAATAAGCAATAAGTATACATTGGTTCTGCCAAGAAAAGAAAGATGATAATTATCGATTATTGTCAATATTGTAGCTTATCGATAATATTGACTATTTGCTAAAATGCGAATAAATGATGAATACATCAACATTCCACAATGATCGACGTCTACAGTGCTGAAATAGGTTAACACACGACTAAACCTTTCTTTTATACACACCTAAAAATATTTTGTTGCAAATTTTCCTTACTTTCTTACTTATTTTTGTCCCTTTCATCCTTTTTTTCTTTCTATTTCATTTATAGTTCATCTATCCTGCTTGTTATGTATGTTATTCCTGCAATGTACTGCAACCATATTATTCAGTTGCTTTAAATTTAATTCAATAAATTGTGACAATTTCGTATAACAAAACGTTTCTTATTCATGTGCATTTTCAATACGTGGTCATTTAGTTTAACTTCCAGGGTGAAGGAAAAGATCACAATATCTTTAATCTTTATGTTAAAATTTAGCAGCACTTAACGTGACGTCTGCAGTGAGCCAAAGACTTCTATTTGACACTCTGACAGCCTTTCTCGAGATGGAAGAAATTATTCCCCGATCGGATATATCCAATATACATAAAGTGACCCACTATGCAAAATTACTACGCTCCGGTTTGACGCATGGCGGTCAAACAAATCTTCCAAAGGAGTTGCCTTACCGGTTTACTAGTGTGCTCATTTTCCATACGGTGTATGTAGTTTTTGTTTCCATTTAAAAATGGGAAGCTACAAAAGACGAATGATGGATTCATCTCTATTAGGTTGCAAAAAAATAAAATGGAAAATTACTAGAATCAGTCCATTTTTTAATGCATACATTAATACGAACTGCATACTAATATACATGGTTACATAATATTCCCGCTTCTTCAAACGTAACAGCAAACTACTAAGGTACTAGCAGCAATTTTGCGACAAAAATATGTCGTGGTTTCACCTTTTGATAGCAAAAAAATTCCCTTGTTTTTCGTGCTACATTCAAATAAGACCAGTTTCTGCATTCCAATCCGTTAGCTGGCTAACTTAACAGTGCACATGGTATTGCAAGGCATGTTGCAGTGCAACAACCAGGCAGAAATTTTACAAAAACCTCTCTTACAAACCATTTTGATTGTCAAAGCTCACCTACAGATAACAACGAACGGTGGCGGTCGTGTTACAAAACCGTACAAATAATTTTCCGGTTTCCATCTCCCGTTCAACATCTCCAAACCTAGAAAAACATAACGAAAAAAAAAATTTGCGAGAAAAACAACACCAGCCGGTATTAATGCTGGCCACACGGAGCCAGGTTGCAGAAAAGCATTTGTAAAGAGCTTCAACTATCTTCATGGATGCTTGTGGTCGTTGCAAACACGCTCGAAGGCTTCATTTAGGTCAAATGAAGTCCTCCAGGTGGTTCATTCGTAGAAACTGAACTGAACAATGCTTTTTCCCTGCTAGATATCAAGCACAATGAAGATGAATGGATGGCACACACAAAAAAAAAACAAATGGCACACGTGACTTTGCTACAGTTCTAATGTTTCACAAAAAAAGGTTATTGTCTTCACTGTCGTTGTGAAATTTGTTAACCCACCCTAGCAACACAGTTTACACACGTCATGCTACCTAAGGCTTGTTAGTTTTATAGTAATCAATGCCCAAAAACAACTGCTTTTGGTACTGCTTGTTTGAGTCACTCCATGTTAATGCACATAAATTGCAATTGCGAGCCTTTTAAATTGAAACCAAAGTTTTAAACCAAAAACCAGCTGCATAGAAAACCACGAAAAATGAATCATTTATTGGGAATGATGTAAATAAATAGTGCAATGATTTAGAAAATTTTAAATAAATATAGAAAAATCACACCATTAGTTTTTATGTATTAGACTAGCTTTGTTGGAACAGTTTATTTACAGTTGCTAAATCAATTTCCTAACAACAAACATGGGCAATAGTTTCATTCATTCGTGTGATATGGATAGTACAAAACTTCCTTGGAAATGTATAAAAATATTCCATGCTTTTGTTTTGTTTTCTAAAAAATGGATTTTTATTCAACCCTATTTCAAAGAATAAATCACCAAATCTGCCTGGACTCAACTTTAAAAACATATGATTCCAGTAAATTGCAGTAAGCTAGCGTCCAATCCATGATTGCGATGATCAATGCAGTAGTAGTACGAAATGAAAGTGATTAATTTATGTAAAAGAAAAGAAAGAAGATACTTCGAACCTTTTGCCAGCAAACTTCGGCTGACAAAGAGTATGAGAAGTTTCTGATGGTGGATAATATTCATAAATATTTACCTTATAACTGGTTATCAAACTACACATCTGCCATCCGAAATAGTCTCGATTTAGTAAAGAGTTGAAAGAACTGTAATGATTTATTATATATTATAGTAATTCCAAACATTAAGAACATCCTTTCGTAACGAAACGATAAAAAACTGAAACAGCCTTAAGTTATAATTAATTTTCTACACTAATCATTGATTGTTCATAAACTTAACGTTTGGATATTGTTATAAACGACTAGTTTAAACCATATAAATGAGGATATAAGCAAAAGGAAAAAGTACACTTTTGCAAAAAAATCATCTTTCATGAAATTGCTATAAAAGGAATAATATGGAACAATTAGAAAAGTTTTTAAGTAGATAATAAAGGTTATAAAGCGAATACGAAATATAATACTTAGACATATTTGTGGTATTTTACTTACATGCTATGGTTATGTTATGTTTGAGGTTTATTTTAGCAATATAGCTATATCTCTCTACAGATCCAATTGAAGTAAGTAACATATTTTTGTACAGCTTAAGCTCGACGAATATAGTTCCTCGCTTGAGTTTTTCAACAATAATATGCATCGTACGCTCCCAAACAAAGCCGTTACGAAAACCTAATTTCTAAACTGAAAACTCAATTACGAACACTTCCATCCATTCAGCACAATGGAAAAGTTTCGTCTATTGTGAACAATGCCCCCGCTGCCAGATAAGGGAAGTAAAATATGGCTACGTGGCAAATCATTCCTCAACAAGACGCGGTCAACGCTGTTGCTATATCGGAATCATGTGTTGAATGAAAGATATAACCTAAATGTGGAGGACAATTTTTTACCAGCTCGCAACAACACCCGCCACCATCATCGTTGGTCCATCCTTTGCCGTAGGCCATCATTTTCAACCCAAAAGCTTCCGAAAACGACGGATCTGGGCACACCCGTGTCTCTGATGTGCTTCTGTCGCATTACGGTTATCGCTTGCTCCATTACCGAAAAGTAATGTCTGTCAATGTTCGGTCTTTAGTGAGTAAGACGACTGTTTGCGAGCTTTTTCCTCTCCTTGCCGCCCATCGTCGCCTTTTCTTTGTCACAAATTTTACTCCCCCATCAGGCCGTGTTATCAGGTGGTTTTTATTTTTCCCACAAGAAAATGGGTCTTGGAAAATTCAATTATCGTAGACGCTGTCATCGTGCCCACTAATCT
Source organism: Anopheles funestus (assembly GCF_943734845.2). Classification (NCBI taxonomy): domain Eukaryota; kingdom Metazoa; phylum Arthropoda; class Insecta; order Diptera; family Culicidae; genus Anopheles; species Anopheles funestus. The sequence continues at coordinate 48,595,392 of NC_064599.1, forward strand.
TGGATGTCTGTTTTATTTGAGTTAAAGTATTAGATTTTTATTTCCGCTCTATTGTTCTATATTGGCATAAACATTTAATAACATCCATTCTTGCTCTGTTAAAAACTAAAGTGATTACTGTAAGTCTTCATGTTCAAGAATGAATAAGCATACATTCGACTAACAATTTCCGAATGAAAGTTCTTCGTGGTTGAAATTTATTATACCATTATGTTGATTATTATATCAAATAACATGCTTAATATGCAATGAAATTATCTGTCTCTAAGAAACAGAAATATAAGCCTAATGTAAATCTGCTCATTCTGATTTTAGTTGTGTTTGTTAATATTTGAGGAACAACTATTACTTGACAATGAACCAGTTCTAGCAAGTTATAAAGTTTTATAAATATAATAATTGGACATGCTCATTTAAGGAAAATCAAATCTTATTATTTAAACTCATAAGCAAAAATTGAATTTTAAAACAAAAATTTAATAAATTAAAACACTGCTTGCAGTGTCCTCCTTACTGAAATATTGCAAGATAATGTCCAAATAATTATTTGAATAATCCTTAAATTTATAAATAGTCACATTTCAAATCAGCAGAAAGCTTAAAAAATTACGTTTGTTCCATCCACAAATTATTTACAATATCTTCATTTTATGGAAAGCTACATACAATATTAAATCAAGATAGACCTCATTCCTCAACCTATCGCAATCAATTAAGTTCAAACTCACACAAACTGCTGCCATGCGTGAATCAATATTTACATTCAAAGATAAAACAACAACGGAAGCAGCCCGAAACGTGGAAAGCACTTATGCTTTGCTCGTGTATTCCGTTCGTTTATTCTTCATTGGCCATTGGCATACTTGCCGCATGAGCCGACGCTAGTTTTCAAGTGGCGGGAAAAGAGAAATTTTCGAAGCTGATAGCCAAGGTTCTACTAGCAATGGCGCTTTTCCTTCAAGCCATGCAAGGAGCGAGCAGCGAGTGAAGTGCAAAGATTGACCAGTGACGGTTAAATCCTTGCAAAAAACCTCTTCACGTTTCTGCACGTGGTATTAAAAGGTATACCTTCGTACGCACGTGCTAGCCGTGTGTTTTGTGGGTTTGTATTATTTGTGTAAACCGCACATTCACGAGGCATTCCCGGTATTTTGGAACGGAAACCGACAGGGCGAAGGGTTTGTGCAGGGCCCAAAAGTTGTGCTTGTGTTTGTGCCGCTGGTTAAAGCGCGGTCACAACAACAATTTGGAAAAGTTCCCCAGAACCGAAGATTAAACTTTGCTATCGCTGGTAATTCGCTCGGTACCCACAGTTTGTGGAGAATGCGCGCGGTAACCACCATGTAATGAAAAGCTCAAATATAAACCATCTCACTGATGAACAGCGCAGCAATACGTTCGCCTACTTATTCGCACACGCTTTGTTTCCGTACCTTTGTGTTCCCACCTTCAAGAAATATCTTGACAACCGAGATTTGTGTTAGTGTGTGTACTACGTTAAAGGAAAAGTAACGCGAACTCTTCGTGGAGATTCCGCACGGGTCTTCTGTACGGGTGGCAATCTATGTAGCTGGGCTGCAGGAAGCAGGATTTGCATATTTTATGTTTATTTTAAGCCCCGGTCTGATGTGGGATAATGATGTTTTGCCGCGGCAAAACAAACGATTCACCGTTTCGCTCCCAATTCGTGTCGCTCTCCAGTTTGCTGGTTTGAAGTAGGCAATGGGAACTATGTTCCTGTGTTCCCCCCCACCTGCAAAGGGGGTGGTAGGTAGTACTCAGGTGGATGAAATGCACCGCGGCGGTACGATATAGCAATGCGAATCAAATCCTTCGCTCCGGCAAAAGATGGCAACAGAGCGAAATGGGGCGCGTTCGGGGAGGAGTGCCAAAGCAAAAGGGTGACAGATCCTTGGAGTTGGGTCATACTTCGCACGTAGGTTCGTTTTGGGTTTATGTCTTCGCGTGTGGGATTTGTGTAGAGCATTATGCGTACCGCAAAGGCCGTAACCACCGGCGCTTTAAACGCTGTGCTTAGTGGACTTCGTTCGTTGAGTGGCTGGATTTCGTTGGAAGGATTTTTCTTTTAACTACCTAGCTCTATTGCATATACGTGGTACGTGTGCTACAACATATGTTATTTTTAAGTTGACTGCCTAAGTGGAAATATTTGGCAATATTTAAAGAAATTCAAGTTAAACAATATCAAACAAAATTCATTAAGCAAACCGATAAAAATGGCAGGTTTTGGCTAATCGTAACAACATGATAGGTTGTACCTTCCATTTTTTATTTGATTTATATTTACCACTACTAGTCGGAAAGTTTTGAAACAAAATTCAAACTTCAACAAACAAATTCAAACAAACGAAAACTAGCATGGTCAACAGTATTAGTTACAGTAATAACTGTATTGATTTGAAAGCATAGTCAAAAATAATCTTTATGAATTATTTAAAAAAAAATACAACAATGAAAATTTGTACTAATCCAATTTCCAGTCAGTACTGCTATCAGCTTTAAGCCATGACAAAAGCTACTCTATTTTTTTCTGCAGGCAGTAGTTTTCCCTGTGTTTTCGTACACTTGTTTTACAACCGCCAACATCTCTATTAAACTTGGTAATTACCTATATTCGAGGACGCTTCTCTTTGTCATGGAGTTTGCTTTAAGTTCGGACGACTCTTTCATACCCAAACATTTATTCACCCTGTTCCTGCCCATTCATTAACGGAAGTTTTGCTTTCATACTGAATGCGAACGCTAAACTGATGCACCGAACCAGGATGACTCGGTGCACATTCAACAGTGCGGTAATTTTCAGCTCTGTTAGGTCTCCTAACCACACTGCCACAAAAGTTAGTCCAACGAATGGGCAAGAACATTCGTTGCTTTATCGACTATTGCTTTAACTATTGGTATGTAGCTGAAAAGGGAAGCCGAACATCGAAGTCGAATCAATAGCACGCAAAGTTTCCAGATGAGTTTTGACGTTATGAAATAAAGTCAACTTACAAAAAAAAACAACAGCATTTCAGGCGTTGACGATTGCACTGCAGAAAACCAATCGAAAATTAAGCTAAACTAATCCACGTGGCATACCACGCGGTCAGTAAAAACTGTACACAACCATTTTGTTTCTAGGTCAAGCAGCATTTAACACATCACAGCAGAAGATTTAGCTTAAAATCCACAAATTCCATCATGCTACTCTTTCATGGCCGTCGCTAGGTTCGTGCAGGAACATTCTTCGGATTCCGACTGGAAGCCTGTTCATTCCGAATCGAGCCGTCGTTCGGGTCGTTCATTTAGTTTCCCCTTATTTCCCCTTCACATTCCAAATTCTCCTATTTCGTACTGTTTCCCCTTTTTTCCAACGAGCGGGGAGAAAAGGTTTTGTGATGAACGTTTAAAAAACGCTTCGTTGTTACACAAGCTTAGTTGAATCTATTCTAATAAGTTAACAATTTAAAATAAATTCCTGCTCATAAAGCCTCTAAAATAAAATCTTTATCTGATTTTCGACCCTCATCAGTTCTTTCATCAAATCCTGATATATCTGTTCTACATTTTCCAACTGTTCACTTAGCTTCAGTATGATGTTGGCCACGTTTTCCAGTTCAACAAACATCGTTATGTATCTTTTTTTAAAGTTTTTTTTTTTGCTCGGTTAGAACGGCCTTGCCTTATTTTACCACGTAGCAGGATAGTCAGTCCATGCTAAGGGGAGACGGTGCGGATAAGATTTGAACCTGATCCTGCCGTGTGGGCCGGCGCCGTTTATCACATACACCACCGGGCCGCCCGTCTCTTTTTAAAGTTCATAAGTAATAAATTTCAGCGGCTCTCAATGATGATTCGGCCGCACATTGTAATGAAAGATATAAGCGATGTTTCAAAATCATTCTCTAAGTTGCTGAATACGCCTGTCGCCGACAGGGTCACTCCGTTAGATGCAGACATAAGAGCTGCATCGGCAGTCTGTGTGCAGAGGTTGATCGAGTTTCGCGCCCCAAGCCGGTGCCGCGGTTTTCGCGGCGTCAACAATTTAGGTGCTACGATCAATCGCAGCCCAAAATGCTGGTGCATCGTTGATCGCACGCACCACGAACCTTTGCCACGGCTTTGCAACGTCGGCAATTTGGGTGCCGTGCAACGATAAAACAAGCCAGCAGCAGGTGGTGCGCGTATGTAAACTTTATTGTTAGGTAAGCAAAAATTTAATATTTAAGAACGTTAATTTTAACCAATAAAACCAGTATGTCTCAAAGTACCCCGGTGTGGAGGCTTCAGATATTAGTGCCCAAGTCGGCGTGAACTGCGCCTGTCTCGGGAAGGTTTATCCGAAAACTCGCATAAACTACAACGCCTTTTGGATATCTCAAAGGCTCGTTTCAACCATACTTTCCAGATTTTCCATCAAATTATGGCAGTTTGGTAGGTGTCTTAGTCAGCACCCTAGCGCGTATCTCAACAACCCAAGATAGGTAAAGTTTTGGATAACTGCAAAAGTGCGGTCACATATCCGTATTGGTACCAGAGCCATAGGCATAACCAAAGTGTCCTTTACTATGGGCTCATTCCTGTGGCAAGGATCCGGAGGCATATGTGTGCCAGTGAACAACCTAGCCTTACCCCGAAACCATGGAGGACTAAACCTGCATATTCCGCATATCGACACGCATAACATCCATTTCATCGACGTATCCATGCCTTAGAAAGGTTGTCATGCAACTGGTATACATCCCGGACAATTCCCAACATTACCGCCCGAGAACTTCAACGGATTTCAGTTGAGAGGCTTGCTGACTCCAAAATACAGCAGGTATTCCCAAAACTGGCGATTAGTTTGGGCCAGCATCAGCTCTAGGCGGCTTTCATCCGTACAGAGATCCGTTCTGTATCTGCTGATCCACAACAAGGTAGCGCATGGAGAGCTAATGGTAAAAGTGAACCGAGGATCATCAGCTTGCACAGAGTGCTCTCAGGTGGATACACTGGAACACAAATTTACGTTGTGTTCCAGAGTGTCATCTATGCTGCAAGCAATCTACAACATCGATCCCGCCCTTACTCCTTCATTCCTGTCCCTCCGCTTCCCTATACCAACGAATATTAGTAACAGTAAGTGGATCTAAATCCTACGTTTGTTTGAATCCACATTGTTGGAAACAATAAAGCTGTGATAGATGAAGAAGTCCTTAAATGTTCATTGTAACCTAAGTTTTTGTTTTTTTCCTCTCCTTTTTGTTCTACCTATTTCTATTTTAAGCTAGTACATAAGTTTATTTCTCTTTCTTTTCTTTTAATAAAATATTTTACAAAAAATCCGTACGTCACCCTTGCGTAAGTCGAGATTTGTTTGCATGCCCGCTGTTGCGTGCCCAACGCGCGCATAAACGGTTCGTTGCAAAAAAGCTCAAACGTAGCGTTTTTTGGTAACACACGACGTGCGCATGAACGGCGTAAGCCACCTTTCATGTAGGTTGCTTACAAAACATTCCTAACGCCACAGAAGCGCTGACGCTTTCCAAAACATTCTGCACCGCGGAAGCGCTAGCCGTCGGCGTACGCGAGGTATGGCCGTTCTAGTTACGTCGTCGTAAGTAGGTTAGGGTTCCTACGTTCAGGTGCAGGTTCAGTTAACAAATAGGAAGTAAGTAACAAATAGGAAGTAAGTAACTAAAATAATAATAAGTTAAGTTAAGCTTGTAAACCAATTCTTGAGTATATAAGGAGTGCTCGCACTCGAAATAAATTAATTGCAAACCAGAACTAGAGAGTTTCTCTTCAGCTTTCAAGCTTCCAGGTTTCAGTTCACCCGGGACGGCTCGAAGTGTTGGCAACCCAACTCCCCCCTCTTGCGGCATAGGTTCTCGATCGCGAAGAACAACTAGCGGAGAGGTTTGTCATTTCGACTTGGGAGACGGGATCATCAACAGCGTTCGAGTTCGCTCCCCATCGGTTGACGGTTGGGGCTAAGGTTCAGAGTGGCCATTTCCTTCGCTTGGTCGAACCTGTAGTCCGCCGCGCAACATTGGTGGCTCCAGAGAGGAGACTCACCTCATCTCTCACATAGAGAGAAACAAGCTCACAGGAAGCTTACCCCATCTCTCACATAGAGAGAAACAAGCTCACAGGAAGCTTACCCCATCTCTCACATAGAGAGAAACAAGCTCTATTTTAGGTGTTGAAATTAGAATATTTTACACTATTCAGAAAATTTGAGCTTGCATCATGACAACTCCTTTCGTGGATAACAAGAATGGCCATTGCCGTCTCTGCGTTATGCCAGACGACGAGGATGACATGATCGCCTGCGACGAATGTGATCGCTGGTTCCATATTAAATGCACCAAGTTGAAGATTAAGCCAGGCGTTGACACTCCTTGGATTTGCATTAAATGCACAACTGATCGCATAAAATATGCATCAAAATCAGCTGAAAATGTGACCATGTTGGAATTGGTCAAAGCTTTACAGCAGACAACCCTTCAAGGGCAAACGCAATTGAAGCGATCTACGCTGTTAAACTTACCGTACTTCGACGGAAAGTCGAAGGACTGGCCCAAGTTTAAACAAGCGTTCGACGAGACGACCAGGGAAGCTCAATTTAGTTCCTTGGAAAATCTCAATCGGCTGCAACGCTTCTTAAAGGGCGATGCAGAAAGAGCCGTACGATCTCTTTTCCTCGATCCCGACAATATTCCGAAAATATTGGAGCGATTAGAGGAGCAATTTGGTCGGCCAGACCAAGTGTACCAGGAAATGCTGAAAGATGTGTTAAGGATCAAGATTGATAACCAATTTAAAATTCCTGAACTTTCAGACGCCTTAGAAAATTTAATAACCAACATGAAGGTTTTAAATAAAAGCGAATATTTTCGTGATCAACGTTTGATCAATGAGCTTGTCAGTAAATTTTCTACTGACAAGCAAATTCGCTGGCTGGAACATAAAACTGAAGTAGAAAAGGGCAATAGGGTTGTAACGTTAGAAGATTTGAGCGACTGGTTGGTTCCTTGGGCAAGAAACTTACGACAGTTAGTAAACAAAAGCGACCGTACACGTAACCCGATTAATTTTCATAGAGACTTTAAAAATCAAAGAAAAGGAAATGTTAGAACCGCCGCTCCTATAGTAGAAAACATAGAAGTTGCAAGCAAGACAGTTCGTAACTCACGTGACTACACGGCGGATAACAACAAAACTCTGCAAGGTCAATCGAAATCGGTCATCAATAATCGTCATGAATCAACGAACGACCGTGCATTCTCCAAGCAGAAACCACCACCTACAGCAAAACGCTCTTCAAAACACCCGGCCGTGTCAGCAAAGTTTGAAAAACAACAACAACATGCCTCTGTCTGGCCAAACCCATCTTCAAGCAACTCCACTATAACGAAACAAAAAATGCGCACTGAACAACCATCCACTATGTCAACTCAGCAAGAAAAGTTCCAATCGAAGAATGACAAAGAAAACTGCATCGATAAATTCGAACTCAAGAATGAGGCGGACACCTTTGAATCTACTCAATCGAGCCAGCAAGTGTACTACCAAATAGTTCCTGTTACCTTACGAAACGGAAATATCAGCGTGAAAACCTTCGCCTTCCTGGATGGTGGATCATCGCTAACTCTGATTGAAGAGACCATGGCGGAGAAGCTTAACCTACAGGGGCCCAAAAATCCATTCATAATGACTTGGACCCGGGACTTGCATGTGCAAGAAGACGAAAGTCGAATAGTCCGATGCCAAATAAAGGGCAATTCAGAAAAGACTGAATTCCTCCTAGATGGAATCCGAACCATCCATAATCTACAACTTCCACGTCAGACCATCGATGCCAAAAGAATGGCAAAGGCCTATCCCCATCTCGCCTTGCTTCAGAAACGTAAACTTGTTACATCCTTTACAGACGCATATCCAACCGTTCTTATAGGACTGAGGCATAGTCATCTTATGATTCCCTACGAGCGTAAAATGGGAGGCCCGAACGAACCCATGGCAATTCGAACCAAACTTGGATGGGTAATCTTCGGCACAGAAGAAGACCAGGAACTAGGTGACACCGAACACCTCATGATCCATCAAAACGAGGAAATCATGAACCAGATGATTCGACAGTACTTTTCCATAGAAAACTTCGGAGTAAAATGTGTTGAACCGGTAAGGTCCAATGATGAAGAACGCGCCAGAGCCATTATTCAACAAACCATAAGAAAGAAAAACGGTCGATATGAAGTAGGTTTGTTATGGAAACATGACGAACCGAAGCTCCCGAATGGACGTAACAATGCAGTAAATCGTTTACGTAGCTTGGAAAAACAGCTGACAAAGAACCCAGACCTCAAAAACTGGGCACAAAAAACCTTCGAAGAATATGTAGAAAAGGGTTATATCCGTAAACTGACCGCTCATGAAGAAGCAGCAAAAACATCGAAAACGTTCTACCTGCCCCACTTTATAGTAGTAAATCGCAACAAACCTACGCCCAAGCCGCGTTTAGTATTCGACGCGGCAGCAAAGGTAAACGGTGTCTCTCTTAACTCGCTACTCCTAACCGGTCCAGACGAAATGGCTTCACTATTCGGAGTTCTAGTGCGTTTTCGTGAAGGAAATGTGTGTGTTACTGGTGATATACAAGAAATGTTTCACCAGATCAAGGTTCGTCGCGAAGATCAAGACGCTCAACGCATTCTGTGGCGTAATTGTGAGGAAAGAGAACCCGACACGTATGTGATGCAGGTGATGACGTTCGGAGCGACTTGTTCTCCGGCTTGTGCGCAAATAGTGAAAAATACAAACGCGGAAGAGCATAAGGAGACACATCCTTATGCATTTAACCCCATAATACGGCAACATTATGTGGACGATTACTTGGACAGCTTCCACACCTTGGATGAAGCTATCACCACCGTGCGTGAAGTAATTGAAGTGCATCAGAATGGAGGTTTCCACATTCGGAATTTCACCTCAAACAAGTGCGAACTACTGAACAAGATCCCAATTGAAAGAGTGCAGAAAAGAAATGAAGTGGTGAATTTCGAGGAAAAGAACGCTGAATTCGAGAAAATATTAGGTGTTCAATGGCACACATCTACGGATCGTTTCATGTACAAAGTGAACTTTACTAATATTGACGTACACAAGAATCCTACAAGACGTGAGGCTTTAAGTTGTGTCATGAGAATGTACGATCCCCTTGGCTTAATAAGTCACCTAACTATCCAGGGCAGGATCCTCATGCAAGCTATAACTACTGCGTCGGACTCGTGGGACGAGCCCATTCCCAACAAACTGGAAGCTAAATGGAAAGAGTGGTTGAAACTAGTGTGCAGTGCAGAGCAAGTTAGTATCCCTCGGCAAATTGTGGCTCCCAGTTGTAGCGTAGCGGAACTTCATACATTCGTCGATGCATCAGAGGAAGCATTTGCTGCATGTGTGTATGCCAGATCGTGGTCAGGCTCGTCATATGTCGTCAGGCTGGTAGCAGGTAAATCACGTGTTGCTCCTATCAAAACTCTCTCCATTCCACGGCTGGAGTTGCAAGCTGCAGTGCTGGGCACGCGTCTAACTGAAGCAGTTAAGAAGGAGCTTCGAATCGGCGTAGAACGAACGGTATATTGGAGCGATTCTAGTACAGTTCTGGCATGGATCAACAGCAATCATCGGAAGTATCACCAATTTGTTGCCCACCGCATCAGTGAAATTTTAGATTCCTCTTCGGTAAATCAGTGGCGATGGGTTCCTTCCAAACAGAACCCAGCCGACCTTGCAACCAAGCTTTCGAACGATGAAGTTATGTGGTTCAACGGACCAAACTTTCTGAAGAACAATGAGGATGATTGGCCGCAAAAGATACCCATATCTACTACTGATGAAGAGAAACGAGTAGTAGCTATCCATCGAGTAATTAATTCGGTAATACCAGAGGAGCATTATTCATCATGGGAAAAGTTATTGTCTCATTCGTTCTATATGAAAAAATACATCGATTATCTGCGAGATAAGAAGAACTTCACGAAAAGTATAAATCTCCAAGATGTGATCTCGACCAGAAATGCCCTGTACAGAAAAGCCCAATGGGAAGGGTTTCCCGAGGAAATGACGTCCCTTACGAAGGGGGAGGCCGTCAGCCGTAAAAGTTCGCTGAACAAACTAGCTCCATTTTTGGATGAAAATGGATTGATGAGATCGCGAGGTCGTTTAGAAAATCTCACATTCCTTACCAACGATGCAAGAACTCCAATTCTTCTTCCTCAAAAGCCCCGAATCGTCAAGCTAATCGTGCGCCATTACCATGAAATAAACCTTCACCAAGCAGACAACGTGGTAATTACAGCTCTACGACAAAGGTTCTGGGTAATTAATCTTCGAGCGGTGTTAAAGAATGTTAAAGCATGCTGTCAAAGATGCATTCTTCGAACAGCTGCTCCTCGATCCCCGATGATGGCACCACTTCCAGCATTCAGAGCAAACCCGTACAAGCCTCCATTTCTTCATACAGGAGTCGACTACTTCGGTCCAATCGAAGTAAGTGTCAGACGTTCTACTGAGAAAAGATGGGGAGCAATCTTCACTTGCATGTCTACTAGGGCAGTGCATATTGAAGTAGCCGAAAAGCTAGACACAGATAGCTTCTTAGTGTGTCTGAAGAACTTCCAACATCGTCGTGGCAAAATAACACACCTGTACAGCGATAACGGTACCAATTTCGTTGGAGCCGAAAAAGAATTGAGCCAGCTGTTGCAAGAAATAGACCGCAGAATGGGGAAAGAAGCGGCATTGAAATATGACATTCAATGGACTTTCAATCCACCCGCAGCACCACACTTCGGAGGATCATGGGAACGATTGATCCAAACAATCAAAAAGGCCCTTAGATTCATGTTCGAACAATGGAACCTCCGAAAACCAACACCCGAAACCTTGCGCGCCACGTTAATTCAGATTGAAGCTATGTTGAATTCGAGACCCTTAACTGACATTCCGGTAACGTGTATGGAAGATGAAGTGTTAACGCCATTCCACTTCCTAATTGGCAGAGCAGTGGACGAAGTACCTCCTTTCGCAGACGTTCCGTCAGGTGTAAATCGGAAGCAGTGGAAGTTGGTACAACACCACGCCAAAATATATTGGGATCGATGGAAGAAGGAATATCTTCCTACCCTTATCCGACGCAACAAATGGACGGATAAGATCGACCCATTAAAAGTAAATGACGTCGTCGTCCTTACCGACGACAACGCACCTCCCGGAAAGTGGCTAAAGGGACGAGTACTTAAAACTTTTGAGGCGAAAGACGGCCAGGTTCGCTCAGTGGAAATACAAGTTGGAGAGACTGTACTGACAAGACCAGCAGTAAAAGTCGCGGCAGTGGATGTACGCCAGAAAGAACATCTCTTGTCACACTCATTGGCAAGGCATAAACCGCCAATGAAAAGAGGACGAGACGTCAGCGATAACAATTCTATTCAACACCACCCCCCACCGAAACGACGCATCGCCCCATGCTCATGGGCCACGAAATTGTTATTAACCACAACAATCCTCAGCGTCTTATGTTCATCCCTTGCATACGATGTACAGCCAATCACCCAAGGAGGACTCGTGTTTACTCATCTTGGAACCTGTCTGGTGCAGCGTGGAGAAGTACTGAGAACTTTCGAGACGGACGTTCAACCACGGCAGGACATCAGCAGGCTGCACAAGGTACGATTCGAATTGGAGAGGCTCCGCGACAATGTACGAAGTCAACCTTCCGTCGATCATGCCCTACACGATTCGGTGGCCATGATACGCCAACAGACGATAGCTGCTGAACGTGAGATCTGGTACGTAGCACGTGGATCGCGTAGGGTCAAACGGAGCGGCGGATTGTTAGGGATGATAAAAGGAATGATATTCGGCGGAGACGACGTAGAAGATGAATTGCATCGCATGCAAACAGTCGAAGAGCTTAAAAATAAGAAACTGTTCGGTACCCTCGATGCGATCAGCGAAAAAACGGTTAGGATCGCTGGAGATTTTGCCAATCGCACCGCCACACTAGATAGGGAAATCGCGCTAGCTAATGACGAGATCAAACGTGCTCATGTTAGGATAGGTATCATACAGCACACTCTATTGGCCCATCAGTTGGTTGACAGTATCATTCGAAAGTACGACCTACTGAGAACGGAACCTATAGCTCCTGGTGATCTTGCTAAAATCTATTCCCATATCGAAGAAGAACTTTCTACAGATGTCATGATTCTCAAAAATTTAACATCAATTGAAATTGAGGAAATGGAAAATCGTATAATCATTTCCATCACAGTAACTATTGTCGAAAGAACAGTGTACGAAGTATTTCGGGCATACGCAGTGCCGGATGAAAGAGATAGAACAATTGCCGTTTTTGAAAACGCTTTGATCGCCGCTAGTGAATCAAAGCAGCATTTTGTCCCTCAAACTCTTGAGAAAATAAACCAGACACATTTCCTGACTTCTCAGCCAGTTTTGGACAGTCAGGAGACATGCGTATCTGGGAAACTTTTCATGTCGAATGGGGTCAAATGCGAGACTACGAAGATATCGAAGCCTTACTCTGAACTCATACGCATGCACGAATCCAATTCCGTGTTGTACTACGTAGACGATCTGGCCAAGGTTGTTCTTACATGCAAGGGACAAAAGGTAAAATTATCAAACACGGCCGGCATAGTGAACTTAGGAAATGATTGTGCGATTAAAACGGACAGCAAGGAAGTAAGAGCTACGATTATAAGAGGAAGAAAGAAAAAACTCTTCTTCCAAAATAATCAAATCCAAGAGCCATTAGGTCAAACGCTAATTCCAACTGAACACTACGCTCTCGCTATTGCGATTTCATTTAATGTTTTGTTGATCTTAGTAGGAGTTACCGTCGGGGTAACGTTCTACAGGAGAAGAAACAAACAAGACGTGCCTATCGAACAGATAGAAATAGAAGTAATCGCGGAACCATTACCTAACCCAACGGAACAACCCAAACCCAAGTTCAAACCACCGTTTAAGCAGCGAAATAAGGTAATCCTAGGATCGAATTACGAGGGGGAGAATGTTGCGTGCCCAACGCGCGCATAAACGGTTCGTTGCAAAAAAGCTCAAACGTAGCGTTTTTTGGTAACACACGACGTGCGCATGAACGGCGTAAGCCACCTTTCATGTAGGTTGCTTACAAAACATTCCTAACGCCACAGAAGCGCTGACGCTTTCCAAAACATTCTGCACCGCGGAAGCGCTAGCCGTCGGCGTACGCGAGGTATGGCCGTTCTAGTTACGTCGTCGTAAGTAGGTTAGGGTTCCTACGTTCAGGTGCAGGTTCAGTTAACAAATAGGAAGTAAGTAACAAATAGGAAGTAAGTAACTAAAATAATAATAAGTTAAGTTAAGCTTGTAAACCAATTCTTGAGTATATAAGGAGTGCTCGCACTCGAAATAAATTAATTGCAAACCAGAACTAGAGAGTTTCTCTTCAGCTTTCAAGCTTCCAGGTTTCAGTTCACCCGGGACGGCTCGAAGTGTTGGCAACCCAACTCCCCCCTCTTGCGGCATAGGTTCTCGATCGCGAAGAACAACTAGCGGAGAGGTTTGTCATTTCGACTTGGGAGACGGGATCATCAACAGCGTTCGAGTTCGCTCCCCATCGGTTGACGGTTGGGGCTAAGGTTCAGAGTGGCCATTTCCTTCGCTTGGTCGAACCTGTAGTCCGCCGCGCAACACCCGCTTTTGGAGCCACCTTCAATTAGAAGGTTTGCCTTGTTAATCTCCAACCCGAGATTTTCTGCCACCTCCACGAACCTTTGGAAGGCGTCTGCCAGGATCTGGGTTTATTTATAGAAGGAGGTCCACAAAGTTTAGTCACAGGTGACCCTCTATAGCGCTAATCCATCTGCTTGTCGCAAACCCACGGTGGTAGCAAAGTGTTCTGAGAGTTTTCCATTCAACAACACCTGACATATGGCTTTGGTCACTGTTATTCGTACAAATCGGGTAAAATTGGCCGGTATTTCAAAAGAGCTTTTTGCATCCTACAGTTTTACACTGGCCATGCTAATCATATGCGGCCTTGAAAGCTACGAGAAGATGGAAGGAGTAAAAATGTTGCTTCATCTTATCCGGAATCTGACACACGGCGAAAATCTGGTCAGTGATTGATTTCCATTTCGGAAACCCCTCTGATAGTTTCTTCTACGAATGGAATAAATCGATCTTTTAGTTTTAGGGAGAATATCTGGTAGGTGGTATACAGTGGCGGATCAAGCTTGTCGAACGTTTCGTTTGTGGTTTTAAAGGGGCCTCTAGTGTTCGAGTTCGATCAGGTATTATATTAGCGAGGAGGGGGGGGGGGGTTCTTCTGCTCGGGTTCCGTTACGTACGATATGTTCTGTCGTCTTTCGGGGCCCCTCCAAACGACGAGGCCCTAGGCGGCTGCCTACTCCGTCCTTTCTGTTCTTTACGATATCTTCGCTTCTCAGGAACTGACGATATTATACTTTCAATCTTCCATTCCTTTGCTTCATACATACTATTCCGATTCTATTCTAATGTTCTACTACTATTACTACAATCACCTACAATTCTTTTTACGATTGGGGATCCCACGATAGTTCATCGTACAACTTGTGGAGCTCGTCTTTGTAGTAGTTCTGCTTTCACACAGCTAACGTATGCATTGAAATGCGAGTTTTTTCGAATGAATAATAATAAAAAAAGGAAAAGATATTTTATCACATCAAATTGAATTTTATTGATTATGAAATTAAAAACAACACACAAATATGTGGAATCTCTAGCGTGCAGCCATCCCCAGCCATCGTATCCTTCCGGCTGAACAGTCAGGATATCTGCACCGCCAAACAGGTCAGCTAGCTCGTGGTTCCTTTTCCTTTTCCACACGCCCTGCGTGTTCTTCTGGATGGCAGGACTTTATGGAGCCCGTGTAAGGAACGATTTCCCTGAACCTGAAATCCTTTCCCGGATTTCGCTGCTTATGTTGTTGTCCGAAGTTACGATCGTACCAAAGTAGCGGAACTCCTCTACCGCTTCCGCTTCTTATCGTAGTTGGGTCTGTTGCCTTCTCAGCCGTCTGTAGTTTTCCTTATTCTGCCAGATCTCACGCTGGAGCATACGGGGACGCACATCTATGTTGAGACTTAGGGTGGGCTGATAGCGCATCTTAATGACTACGCACAGTTTCCAGAGTGCTTAACCATAACCAGGAAATGGTCTGATAATATCCGAGAAGTGTCATCCATCGATGAGAAGATCTGGCAATATGTCTGCTGTGGTGATCTCCAGGTGTAGTTGAAGCAAGGTGCGTGATGGAAGAATGCGCAGCGAAAGGTCATGGACGAGGCGAAGTCATTACTAGGCGAAGCCCATTGTCAGCTGGTGAGTGCTGAAACTTCGTATCATGGTCTTGAATGCCTCCTTCCGTCCGACTTGTGCGTTAAAGTCTCCGACGACGATCGTCAAGACGTCGTGTTGTGGGCAGCGGTCGTACTATCTCTCCAATTGCGTATAGAAGTTGTCCTTATCGTCATCGGTGCTTCTAAGGTGCCGTATTGCTACATACAATGACAAGATAACCACATCCAACGACACGTATGGTTTACGTTCAAACATCGCCTGGACGTACTTCCCATATGCAAGACAAACCATCTGACCAAAGGTATTGACAGTTAATCAGCTATTGAGTGTCTCGCATCTGATAAAGGTTGGTTCTTTCGTTATCTTTGGGTTAATTTTTCGTACTTAGTTTAAAATGAATATCTCACATACTGTCGGTTAATCCAACATGATATAATTTCTCCTGGCGCTCGCAATGGAATTTTCCAATGTGCCCACTGCGCGTCTCTTAAATCCAAGCTACTTAACGTTCATTCTATTCCATCACAAAAAAAAGATACCATCGTTGCTATCAATATTCCATTCTATAAAGTAAATTGAAAATTATCTTTTTGAATAAGCAGCAGTTTACAAAATGTCTTACCCTACACCGTCAGTAAATAAATCGGTTTGGTTTAGGTTAATAATGTATCAGAAATTTTCATTTTTCCTTAGCATAGTTATTAGTTCGTCAAATCTTGGTTTCACTATCGCCATCTTCATCAGCTATTGCTATTGCTATGATCGTGACCTACGAGGTTGTTATCTCCCGACATCTCAAAAATGTTCGGCAATCTGTGAATAAAAGCAAGCCTGACACAGCCTGACCGTCCTTCTGGACATTTACAAATCAAACCAAAATCCTCTACAAAAAAATAAACTTCACAACAAGGACTAGTTTGAGTTTCGTACAGTTACAGAGACTCTGTTTCCACTAGGTGAATTCGCGTTACCGTTCTAGGACTTATGCTGAGAGTCAATCCTTTGTGTGTTACGAAGAAAAAGATCGGCATGTATGTGGTGTAGTGTCTTGAATAAGCACGTCTTGTCAGCTTCGTGATCCACAATCAACTGTCTCATTTATTCAAGGTCCCTTTAGGAGACCAGGTCGAATATTAGCGAGTTTTGCCAAAATTCTTCTTCAGATATTTTGACACAAGCGGGTGGGGGTCTTAGGTTTACAACACTGGTTTTAAGTTTATAGTCAATGTGTCATAATGCATAATAAAATGATTATGGTAAAATATACCTATTACTTAAATAATTGGTACGAAAATGTTATTATTTTATCTATGTAAAATTAGTTTGAAGCATGCAAATATTTAAACATGGATTTTAACTTCTCTCTCTCACTCTGTTTGCCTTACAGTCCTCTAGGGCCAGCCAGCCATTTCTGACTTACTATACTTATTTTTATTTTATAGTCGGATAATGAATCCTTGCTACGGTTCCCATGGGATTTAACCTTATTTTACTTTAATTGATGCATGCACAGGAGGTGCAGTAGAAAGCTTCTTTTCCAGATGGGGTGTTACGCTATACCTGAAGATGTGATGCCGTATATGGCATTTATAAGTTTACATGTTTGGAGCTTTCAAGAATAACTTTAACAAGATCATTCATATCGAACGTACCCTCCAGCCACCTTATCCCTTAAACATTTTTATCTTAAATTTAAATACCGTTGCAATTTAAACAGTCGGTGTATCTTAGCTTAGGTATTTATTATGCTGTCAAACGCCCCCACCCTTGTCAAACGATGTCTTCTTGTTTTACGTCTTCTTGAATGTCAAAATGCTCTACATTCCACCACCTGGTCTTTTTAAATAGCCTTGCATTTATTGTTCGCTCGTTCGTCAATTCCCTACTAACATGCCAAGGTGTCTATAACTAAGATACAACACTACATTCACTTTCCCTTTTTTTTAAAGATGACGCTCTACTTGTTTTGGACTAACGCATTTCCAACTGCTGATACATAGTCTTGCAAGTAATGAGGTTTCTGTCGGATTCGTTTGCATCTTGGTTCATCTGCCTCTGATGAGTCACTTATGACCTTTTGCTTGGTTGATTTACCTGCAGGACTAACTGTTCTATTTCCGTTGCTGTAAGGTGCGTTGTCGTTATCTCCTGCTTTTGATGTACAGGAAACATTTTTATCAGCAGGGACTTTCAGTAAATGAGAAACATGTCTACGGTATTCCGTTCCTGTTTCTTTTTCTGATACTAATACATCTCCTCCTTTCCTTTTTACTACTTTGTAAACTTTTGGACCAAAATTTGCAGTGAGCTTGTTAGACTTATACATTCTTTTAACGAGAACATCGTCTCCCTCGCATATAGGATTAGGTTTAGCGTTCCTTCGTTGATCTGCGTATGCTTTACCTCTTTCTTTTGCCTCCTTATCTCGGTCGGCTACTTCATTCGGTTCGATTATTGGTTGATAAATGGAGGGTAATCGATCTCTGATATTATATCCGAAGAGCATTTCTGATGGTGTTTTCTTAGTTATCGAATGAGGTGAGGAACGATACATTAGCAAATATTTGTTTAAATCAGCAGTCCAATCGGAATTCGTAGACTGGCTTATAATTAGCCGTTTAAGTAAAGATCGATTTTGTCTCTCAACTTCTCCATTTTGTTGTGGCCAGTAAGGTGTAGTGCTGATTAGTTTAATATTGTTGGCAGTACAAAAATCAAGAAATTCTTGACTGGAAAATTGCGGCCCGTTATCCGCAGTAATAGACAGCGGTAGGCCAAATCGAGCAAAAATTGAGTTTAGTCGGTTTATAGTCTCACTAGAATTTATCTTCTTCATTATTTCTACCTCTATATACCGACTGAAGTAATCAACCACTACTAATAGTGAGTGACCTGATGGTAACGGTCCAAGGAAATCAATTGCTAGGTGTTGCCAAGGTGCCGATGGTAGTTCTCTGCGTTTCATTGGCTCTGGTG
Source organism: Anopheles funestus (assembly GCF_943734845.2). NCBI lineage: Eukaryota > Metazoa > Arthropoda > Insecta > Diptera > Culicidae > Anopheles > Anopheles funestus. The sequence goes on from NC_064599.1 coordinate 48,613,770, forward strand.
CAGGTGGTGCGGAGACTAACACACATCCACGACAATTCCTAACAAAACCTTCTACCTGCATGTCCAATTTTGGCCACCATACTTTGGCTCGCAGCCGTTGTTTCATGATGGTCATGCCTGGATGACCCTCATGAGCCAGCTGTAAAGTCCGCTCTCGCAACGAAGACGGCATAACAATTCTGTTTCCTCGCAACAGTATTTTCCTCACAAAACACAATTCTGTAGCAAATACTTTGAATATAGCAGCATCATCTGTCCATTCACCGTTGTCTACGCCTTGGCGAACTGCTTGAATTGTTTTGTCCGCTTCTGAAGCTTCTTCTATTTCAGTTAATGTTAAGGCCACAGGTGATGCATTTGAGACTACCCATGAAACATAGTGCTCAGCAAGTTCATCAAAGGTTTTTCCTTCTATATCTTCTACTATTGAGAGTCGTGAGAGAGGGTCAGCGATATTGGATTTACCTGGTCTATAAATTACTGAAGCTTTGTAAGATTGCAGACGAATAACCCATCGTTCAATTCTTGCACATGGCTTAGATTTAGTACCGAATATAGTTTCTAGTGGCTTGTGATCTGTAATCAATTCAAATTGACGACCGTACAGATAAAAATGGAATCTTTCTACAGCCCATACAAGAGCTAGGGCCTCTTTTTCGATTTGCGCGTATCGCCTCTCTACGTTTGACAAACTTTTGCTAGCAAATGCTATAATTCTTGGTTGGTTTTTAGCATCTATTTGCATTAACACCGCTCCTAGTCCCACTGGACTTGCGTCTGCGATTAACTGCGTTCTATCTCCGATATCAAAATACCCAAGCGTTGTTGGACGCATTATTAATGATTTTAGTTTTTCGAATGCCACTTTTTGTTCTGATTTCCAGACGAAGCTTTGTCCCTGGCCTGTCAACTGTCGTAATGGGTGTGTAATAGTTGCTAAATCTGGTATAAATTTCCTTAAGTAATTTACTAGACCCAGAAAACTTCGAACTTCTTCTCTGGATCTGGGTTGCCGAAAATTTCGAATTGAGTCTAATTTATCCTCGTCTGGCTTAATTCCGTCTGCGGATAGGATATGTCCTAATACTTTCATTTGTGACACCCCATAGATGCATTTCTCTGCGTTAAGGAGGACATTCCATTCTTCAAGCCGTTGGAGTACTTGTTTCAATCTTTTATCGTGTTCCTCGCGGCAAGATCCGTGTACGATTATATCATCGATGTAGTTTAGACATCCTTCGCACCCGCTTAATATTTGTTCCATTGTCTTTTGAAACAATTCTGGTGCGCAGTTTATTCCGAACATTAGTCTAGTATAGCGAAATAACCCTCTTCGTGTGATGAACGTGGTTATTTCACGGGATTGTTTCGAAATTTCTACCTAAAAGTAAAACAAAAAGAATTATTCACTGACAGAGGTATTCCATATATATATTCTTCCAAAATATTTCAAAAATTATTTCATAATTACATAGTTCAAAATTTTCATTTCATAATTCAAAATTACGTTAGTTACATTTCCTTTAAAAATCGAAAAATCAGTCAGCCTTCGACTAACCCACCTGATGGAAAGCATTCTTTATGTCCAGACGAGAAAAGACTTTTGCCTTAGCCATTTGAGGTAAAAAGTCTTCAAAAGTTGGTAAAGGGTGATTTTCCCTTTCTACTGCCTCATTAGCGCGCCGCATATCTACACATATGCGAACGTCAGTATTTCCTTTAGGAACGACTACTACCGGCGATACCCACTTGGCCGGTTCATTAACAGGCTCAATAACTCCTTGATGTAGCAATTCATCGAGCTTTTTATCTACCAGTTTCTCCAGGCCAATTGGTATGCGGCGGTAACGTTGGACAAAAGGTGTCACGTCTGGTTTAATTGGAAGTTCCAATACGATGTTTTTGATAGTTCCTAATTTTCCAATTTTGCTATCAACTGCATTCACTGGTACGCATATTTTTAAAACACCCATATAGGTAGCAGTATCCCGGCCAATAAGAGTTTTCCCATCACCTCCGACAACATAGAAATCTGCAGTTGTTTTAGCTATACCAAGGGAAATCGCAGCAGTAAACACACCAACTATTGGTAAAGATTGCCCACCATACGCTTTGAGAGTTAATGTGGTCTCCCGTCGTTGGTTTGTCACTTCAACGTGCTGGGATTTCATTTTTTCCCATGTTACTTGGCTAATCAAGTTATATTTTGAACCGGAATCGATTTCTACTGTCAAAGGGATACCACCGATTTCACAACACACTTCGCTGTTGCTGTCTGCAGACGTTAAATGGAAAACATATTCCGTGTTTCCTTTATCAACATGGTGCACTGCGTTTGTCGTCTCTTTATCCGTTTTTACGTTGTTCGACGTTTTGTAGCGATCCTGTCTTTGATAAGTTCTCTTCAGGTAGTTTCCCGATGGCTTAGTGCGGCACTTTTTAGAAAAGTGGTCTCTGCCGCCACATTTGTTACAAAATTTCCCTTTTGCCGGGCATTTATCGTCTTTTGCTAAATGCCCTGAGTATCCACAACGATGACACTCAGTTTGTTTGGCTTCAAATATCTTTCTCTTTTTCCGATTCTGAGATTCTTCGACTACATTCACCTGTTCTACAGGGTCTTTGTGATCCGAGAATGACTTTTCTTGGTGGCTAACCGTTTCGAATATTTTCGCTATGCTTACTACTTTATCAAGGCTAGCGTTCTCTTGTTTTAGTAGCTCTCGCCGTAATGTAGCCGATTGGCAATTTTCAATTATCAGATCTTTCACGTACTCTTCCGTCCTATCACCAAATCCACAACGTTCCGCTTGTAACCTCAACTTCATAATAAAAGTATCGAAGCATTCTCCCGATTGTTGTTTAATTTTACGCAATAGGTGCCGTTCGTATGTAGAATTTTGCTTCGGTAGAAAGAATTGGTCCAACTTGGCTATTGCTTCCTGGTAAGCCGTCATGTTCGGAGTGTATCGCTCCACATTTAAAAATGGTCCTCGCATGTTGATGTTTGGTAAATCCGGTAATGTCTCAAATATTTGTTGCACATTTGGGCCCAGAAAGTGTAGCAGCAGATCTTTCTTCCAACCTTCGTCGTCAACGCGGCATGCTCGAAGCATAAATTCGAATGATCTGAGCCACTTTTTCCACTCTACGCCAATGCTTTCCGAATGCCCTTCATAATTGAATGGCTGAAGCGCAAGGCCTGGCATTCGTAACATGTCTGCAATAAAATTTATAGGACAAAAATAAATAAGTCAACTGTACGGAAAATACCGCCATACTTTAAAGTAATAAAAAGGAAATCGCATCCACCCTTTCTCTCTTTCTCTCTCTCATACACACTATGCAAGAAAACATGGCTTCCAACTTGTAACTTTCCACAATTTTTTTTCTTCCATGTTTCCGAAGTATCGTTACGATCCGACGCGTCTATGTCTTTTTTTCACTAGGTATAACTCATGGTTTCTCCGAACCGTTCTATTCTGCATTGAAGCAACGCTTGTTGTTCTCATCCGATCGCGCAACCACTTATACACGTTTATGCATGTTTTCTCAGTTCATCACTACTCGTATCCGAGTACTTTCTACCTTGTAATTTTCCTTTCTTACTGCATTGAAGCAATTCTTAAGAAACGGACGCCAAGCTCATCATTCCATTGTTGGCATTCTCCTTTTTACATTTAGGCCAAACTTTTCCCGCCACTTTCCGGCGTTAGTTGTGTTCGAAAAAGAAGTTCCTTTTGAACTCTGCATTGAAGCAAATTTCTAACTTTCGTTTTATACGGCATTTAAGCTAAAGTTCTGCATTTAAACACATTTCTGCATATAAGCACGATCATCTTTCCGAATTTAATCAAGATTTACTGCATTTAAGCAACTTCGCTCACATTCGTTTGTCTTCTTTATTTCCACTGCAAGCTACACAATGCTTACCGGGTGTATTCATTGTCGCTCTTTTCCTGTTAAATCTGTTTATCACTCGTCGCCAAATGTAGTGTCTTGAATAAGCACGTCTTGTCAGCTTCGTGATCCACAATCAACTGTCTCATTTATTGTTCGCTCGTTCGTCAATTCCCTACTAACATGCCAAGGTGTCTATAACTAAGATACAACACTACATGTGGTTCCACAAAATAATAAGTAATTATGTCGTGGTTACTTATGTGGCCTGGCAGTTCTTAGGAAGTTAAAAAATCTGAAATCAGAATTACGCTAGGGTGACGTTCAGATGGGGTTGCCCGGTAGTATATGGTAAAATACTCATTGTCTAGACTACTACGTGTAGATAAAGTCGATTAAAGCCAGAAAAGGCAGGCCAAGACACTTGGCCCTTTGAGATTGTAGTAGTGACCTAGGGATCAACATCAGGCTAGGTCCTTGTTCGATTCGTCCATAAAATCGGACTACTTTGGTAACTTCTGTAACCAGGATCCGGTAGGTTAATGCTTATGATCAGCGGTTCGCCAGTTTGCATTTCTATCGGCAGAGCATCACCAATGTTATGAATCAAACATTACATTACTCCTGTCATTACAACAGAATCTTCCGATATAACCAAACAGTTGAGATACAAGAGTTCCGATGTCAAACAGGTGATAAGTATCGGAATCTTAAATAAAATGTCCAAAGGGCTGTAGCAAAAGAAATATGGTTACAGTAATGCATTAAGATGAGGAGTGGAAGTCTATCTCGCAAACGTCGGGAGGGAATACAGAGAGGAATTCAGGATAGAGGTCTTGTAAAACGTGACAAGCAATAAAATATGATTAGTAGTGAAAAAATCGCCTTTCTAACGACTTTCATACTAGCATCCGTATTCATGTATAAAATTTGAGTAAAAAAAGCATAGCAACAGAAAAAGGATAGATTTTATTCATCCTACACGCCATGAAGATGAATAGCTGGATTTTCTTTATTTTACTGGAAATATCAGTAATTAACAACAAAACAAATAGGAATAGTTTTCATCAAGTTTCCAAATGCATAAACAGCGTCGTCCTCTGCACCATCTCTACTCATTGTACCGGCACTATAGTTCACCTGTATATGTGATGTATCTATCTTTCTAAAGGTAAACCACGAAAAGAGAGGAAATACGCATAATCTTTTGTTTTGTAATTTCCACTACAAGTCAAATGAAAAAAAAATACATATTTCAATAAACATTCTCTACTTCATTCCAGTACAATATTTCAGTAATAATCTCCATAGTTCTGTATGTAAATATTTGTGCTTATTAAATATTTTATTTGCACTATATGGAGAATGTGGATTAAATTGCAGGATACTACACTTAGCGGCAAGCAGCAATCGGGTAATCGTAAAGCGAGGTTGGTTGGATCATTTGTAATTATTTTATTTTTAAAGTTTTTGCATTATCTACACCTTTGGTCATTCGTGTCTGCTTTAAAAAGTTAAATATATAAGTCCATTGTAGCGCAAAAAAGAAGCTATTATTCTTTGATAAACATTACATCAACACTGTTTGCTTCACATTTTGATAAAGAACTCTGACTCAACGATTTCAAAAATAAACCATAAATATTAACCAGTCATAAAGACCATCAGATAAGCTCCGCTTAGTTGTTAAGAGCAGCATGTTAATAAAAATACATTTTAAAGATCAGCTTGTTCAGACGTAATGAATTTAACTTGATCTGAAATATAAACCAGCAAAATGTAAATACAACAAGATGCAAAATCAACAATCGTACGCAGTAGGAACGTGAAGTTAAACATTAAAAAAACACCTTACTTTTCCTGTTACTCACAAATCTTCTATGGGTTTTTCTAACTCCAGAGAAAGCTGAGGATCTCCAGTATTCCCGTTGTGTTTAATTCTCTTCAATAACGTGATGTAATCATCTGGAAGCCCGGTTTCTTTCGCACCGTTGACAATAATATTCATGTATGTTTTTGAAGGCTGCCTTTCGTAGGGTCTGTCTTCCGCGTCTGGTGCTAAACAACACGGGTTGCGAACCAACTGATAAACACGGCAGTCCATTGTAGTACCACTAGGCAATTCAACGGGAAGCGTTAAAGCTTTGTAAACGCTATTATGAACCCCTTCCTGGCGATCTAAATCAGCTAAATTGCTATTATCTATCTCCCATATGGCCCCCCAAACCTTCTCCCCTTCCTGTTCAACGATTGTTGCTGGAGCTCCTCGCCATCGAGCAGCGTAATGGAAAAAGTCCAAACTATAATCCTAAAATTGAATATAAAACATTATTAAGTTTTGAAAATGAGGCAAAATCACTCCAACCACCTTTAGGTATCCGAAGCCTTTTCGTACTGCACTTGGGTTCTGAATGTGAATTCGTTTCGCCAGTAAATTACTACCATAAGCAAAGTAATAGAAAGTTCCGCTGGCCATGGTCATGCTAGCCAAACAAAGAGATAAGAATCCTAGAGCAGAACAAACACATTATCAGTTTGGCTTGATAGTTTGAAGTGGACCAAGACTATACAAATTTGCGTCCGCTTACCTAGGGTTGTGACCGAGTGAAGAGACTTAATAGATCTGGAATAATAAAGACTTTCGCTGTTAAAAACGAATAATCAAACTGGCGAGCGAAAGATTGCTTACTTCATTTTTTTGCGATTTGTTGATGCCCGCGAAATTCTCAAAATCAGTCAATGTCACCAGTTGAGTTGAACTTAACTAATGGTTTTGTTCTGTTCCGATACAATAATTACAAAATAGGATAGCCTACATCGATTTTAAACAATAATGATTCTAATTTGGGTCAATGGAACAAATTTAAAACGTTCCAGCTTCAAGTCAACTTTAATATATGAGACATTTTTTCCAATTCAAACCAGGTTGGAATAGTTTCAAGATAGTTTGAAATGAGGCGCACTGTTCGGCCGAGAATTTGTTTTCATTTTCATTCCATATTGTCATCTCGCATGTGTGAGACAGCTGTCAAAGCGTTTGTTGCGTAAATAAATTATTTATTCTGGCTGCGAACAGAATACCAAATAATGGCTACTTTGGCGAGATTATTTCAACGATTATCGGTTTCGTCTTGGCCCAAAGACATTCGCTACACAACTGTTCGCCCCATATCGCTGGAAAGTTTGGAAACATTATTGAACAAACCGAAACCGGGTGGAGGAAAGTCATACCGGCGTATCGTCCACTATCCAGAGGAGTACACCATTGAACCACTGCGCGTCACGAACCTAGCAGGTCGAGATCCAGTAACGGGACGTCTGGTAGCTAAAGGTATCGGTGGCGGTATCAAGCACAAATATCACTGGATCAAGTGGGTACGCGATGGACCAAGTGAAGGACCACCACAGATAGAGAAAGTTATCGATGTCTTTGATGATGGTTGCCGTACGGCAAAGGTGGCACTAGTTGCAGTGGGAAATGAGATGAAATATATCCTCGCAACAGAAAATATGAAGGCGGGGGATTTATTGAAAACTTCACGCTTCATCCCTCGAATACCCGGTAAGAAATGTTATACAGTTTAAATTGCCATTTGCTAATTATGGTTTCGTTCGTTTCTAGTTCGCGCCAACGAAGGTGATGCCTATCCATTAGGTGCTCTACAAGTAGGCACCCTAGTTCATTGTCTGGAGAAGTATCCGGGACAATATTGTCATCTGATTCATTCAGCCGGCTCGTATGGAACAATTCTGCGTAAATTCGGCGAACTGGTCGTTGTTCAGCTGCCTTCGAAGCAAGAATTTGCTTTCCAACAAACATGTATGGCTACGGTAGGACGCGTTTCCAACATCGCGCACAGTAAAACACCGATTGGATCTGCCCAGAAAAATCGAGAATTGGGTAATCGTCCGCGTTCTGGTCTATGGCAACGTAAAGATGGGCGCCACGGTCGAAAAGTGCGTCGTTTACCCCCGATGCGGGTCATTTCTCCTCCTGCTGCCAAGCCTGCGGAGCCCCTTAAATTGACCTTAAAACTGTGAACAATGTTTCTATAGTACGTGTGAAAGCATTATCAATTGAAAACAAACATTAGCGTAAAACAACGTGTTATGCTTGTTCATTTATTTAATATTCTGCTGCTCGGCTTCTTATTCGCTTCCAATTACTACTAGCTATTCGTAACACTTTAACAATGAAATATTAATTCTAAGCTTCAGGGAACACAATACGGTATACATCTGCGTAGGTGCTAGCATAATGGACCTCTAACCCTTCCGTAATGAAGGTGGCCAAATCGGTGAAGTCTTTTTTATTTTCCTCCGGCAAAATGATGCAGTTCACACCGCTCCTTTTGGCCGCTATCGTCTTCTCTTTGATTCCTCCAACGGGTAAAACTTTTCCCATCAGCGAAACTTCCCCAGTCATTGCGACATTCTGCCGAATCGGTTGACTCTTGGCTAGCGAAAGCAATGCAGTAACGATCGTCACACCCGCACTAGGACCATCCTTCGGTGTGGCACCTTCCGGGACGTGCAGGTGTATGTGACTGGATTCCAAGAAGTTATTAGAGGGATCAGATTGTTTTATAAAGTTTCGTGCCACAGTTAGTGATATCCGTGCGGATTCCTTCATCACATCTCCCAAATGACCAGTTAGTTCTAGCGTACCATCACCCGGAGATTGTTTTACATCCCCAGCTGCTTCCAATAATTTGCGCTTGGCCGTTTCAATATACAATGCAGAACCGCCCATTGCTGTCCACGCAAGACCCATTACCACACCGGGTGGAGTTGTTTCGTACATTCGGTCATGGGTAAATATCGGTTTGCCTAGCAAATCGCTGAGATTCGTAGCGGATACTTCCATGAATTCGGTCTCCTTCCGTACAACCTTGAATGCCACTTTTCGAACAATCTTTTCGATTTGCTTCTGTAAATTACGTACACCTGATTCGCGACAGTAGCATTTGATCAATGCATTCAATGCATCGTCCGTTATCGCGATATGTTTATCTTCAACTCCACTGTCACGTTTGGCTTGAGGAATGAGGTACTGTTTGGCAATCGCCACTTTCTCTTCCGCCACATAGCCTATGAAGGTAAAGGAAAATGAATATTGTTTTACTGCTACTGTCATAGCACTATTTGCATTAAACTCAACTTACCCGACATGTCGATCATTTCCATACGATCGCGTAACGGTTCGGGAATTGTATCGATCACATTCGCTGTGCAGATGAATAACACTTTTGAAAGATCCACTGGCACATCCAAATAGTGGTCAAGGAAATTTACATTCTGCTCGGGGTCAAGCAACTCCAATAGCGCAGAACTTGGATCGCCTTGATAGCCTCTGTACAGTAGCATAACAATATACACAAAGTCGAAATAGTTATTTTAAACTGGCGTCAATTAAAAACTTACAACACATGTTATACATTACCTTCCAATCTTATCGACTTCATCGATCAAAACAAGCGGATTTTCAGTCTTCGTCTTTTTTAAACACTGTATCAACTTGCCCGGCATTGCACCAACGTACGTTCGCCGATGGCCCTTGATTTCCGCCACATCCGTCATTCCGCCCACACTGAACCGAAAGTATTCTCTATTAAGCGCCTTCGCAATCGAACGTGCTATGCTGGTTTTGCCCACGCCAGGAGGTCCGTAGAAACACAAGATTTTACCCTGCGTAGTGCCTTTCAGCTGACTAACTGCTATAAACTCTAAAATGCGCTTCTTGATGTCATCCATTCCGTAATGATCTTCGTCCAATATTTTGTTAGCTTGATCAATGTCCAAGTTTTCTTCGCTCATCACACCCCATGGCAATGTGGTTAACCAATCCAAATAGTTCCGTGTCACACTGTGAAAAAGATGGATGAAAATGAAATTTTAAATTATTCGATCCGCAGAACAATGATTGTGTATAGAACGTACTTAAACTCGGAACTGTGACTTTCTAAGAAGTTCAACTTGGTAAGTTCCTCCTCGATAACATCCGCAACAGCTTTCGGAACCACCTTGTCTTTGATGCGCTCTCGATATTTTTCTCCAATAGCATCCTTATCATCCTTTTCGATTCCTAGCTCCTTCTTTATTACTTTCAACTGTTCTTGCAGTATATACTTACGATGTTGCTGTTTCACCTTTTCCTCCACTTCACGTCCAATTTTTGCCTGCAACTTCGAAAGCTCGAGCTCTTTTTTCAACAGTGACAACGAGAGCATTAATCGCTTAGGTATCTACAAACCAGAAAGTTAAACAGTGAATACGATTGCCGATAAGGTGGTTCACAGATAAATTGATTCTCACGTCCATCTCTTCTAATATTTCCTGCAATTCTGCTGGTTCGGCAGCTGATAAAGAAGCACCCAAATCACACAGATATACTGGGTTGTCAACAACTCGTTGATTTTGGTGTAGCATTTGTTGCAGACTTTCGCTAAATAATAGAAATGTTGTTACTTCTTACTTCTGAATCAGAATTGAATTTATGTATCACTTTTAATTATCCTTACCGATATAACGGGTTCATAGTTATGATGTCACGAATAGTTTTTATCACCTCCTGGGTAAGTGCTTTAACTTCTTCCGTGTTTTTGAAACTCTCGTGTTTCACGTTCTCCACCTCTACCATAAGCAACGGTTGCTGCTCACCTTCTTTAAGCAATCGTCGCTTTGGAGCTTCCTCTAATGGAGCTCCGTCTGCCGAGTGGTCGTTGTTGGCATTGCGCATTTGCTTATTTCGTAGTTTGTGCTTTCGACGACGCTTTTCCGCATCCGGTTCGTCTACCGAGACGGCGATTTGCGTGTTAAAGTACGGATATTTTATTGTCATTTCTGATAAGTATTGCCAATTGAGGGGACAAAAAAACAGCTGATCACGATCAACGACTTCGATATCCCCGCGCAACACGCTTTACGATACTTACCCTTACCAGCTGGTGCTGGCGCATCAAGATCCTCGTACAGTTGACCAACAATCTTTATACGACGATGTGCTGTTACCACCAGCCGCAAACGGTCCCCAAGATCTTGCATTTCCTGGATTTGGGCGAATGTTCCGATGTCATACACCTCCTTCGTCGTTTCCATCACCTCATTCGGGTTATCATCGTCTCTTTTCAGAAAAATACCAACGTACGGTTGGTTCAGTTTCACTTTTCTACGTATGAGATCTATCAGCATCGGATTGGTCACCTACGAGATATTCAACATATGTAATAATTATGGTTGATATTGCTCTTTGATCGTACCTCAAGAATTTTCATGAACCGTGGAAAAACGGGATTTCGTTTCGTTGCTATTACGGGCAGGTGTGGCCAAACTTCAGGTATTGCGACTGTTGCGGGAAGTTGATTTGTATAATTCACAGATTCTGCCGGGGGTTCTACTGGATCTTCGGAACTCGAATCATTTTTGCTGCAGAAATTTCTAGAAGCCATAAGCCAGCTCTGAGATGTTGGAACCGTACTTCCATTGTTACTGAACCGTATCCAAGCGGCACGAGAAGTAAACACGGTTGAACAATATGCTCTATGTTCGATATTACCGACCACACAGGTTGCCGGCCGTACGCATCGCGCAAAATGTTTGATGGTGGTTTGAAGTGGAGTCCGGAGTATCTGCATCATAGCTAGTGGATAAATTTAACGTTCCAGAAAACCACAAGCGTCGTTTAGCAACCACAATAAAATGGTATTACATCAGAAATATCAGGTGCAATTCCTGTAAATACCGCGGCAACGGGAATGTGCTGGAAAAACGTGACAGTTCGCTTCGATGAAAAACATGCTTTTGACAGTTTTCGTCATTGGCATTCAAAACAAATGCCGGCAAATATGTTTTTGAAATCGTTTGCTATTGCAAGTTCTTTTTGTTCTTATATATTTTTAAATATTTTTTTAAACATTTTTTTGTAGTAACCATTATGTTAGGTTGCAATTTCCAGCCGTAAACTGTCGCAATTATATTGCCGCTATTTCGGAGCCAAGCGCACGCTGTGCTTCACAACATTTTGCTGTCAAACATCGCGTCGTAGCTAGATTGACAGTTGAACTTTGCAAACATCTCGTGTGCAACCAAAAGATACGCGATACAATTTGGAACGCAAAATCGAAAGGTTCTTTTGTCTTTCCAGCAGAATTTCATTCCGATTTGTCACCCCCATAGTGAAAGATTGTTGATCATGTTGAAATCAAGACTGTGAAAGGAATTCCTCGCTCGGAAGCGTCCGTTTGGTAGAACTCATTTGGAGAAAACGATATCGGGATTGGAAAAATTAACCTCACTTTCTGCATCAGCGGGTGTTGCGTTCGGGCTTGCAAGAGAAACAAACCGCCTAACTCGAACTACAAGTGTTCGAAGTTTAGGCAAACCCACGCGTCATTATATTACGAATTTTAGCGTCAACCGGTGTTTGTGTATTGAAATAAGTGCAACAGGCTTCAGCACGATTAACAGACGGGTTTTATAAGTGTTATCTTTGTTAATCGCAAGTACTTCGTTTATGTTTGCTATCAAGGTGGATCTCAGTTTTAACAGTGTTCGATCTGAGAGTAACATTCGCAGTAATGTGTATGCTTGAACACATCATCGATTAAAACGTGTTGCCAGTTTCGTGAGGAAATTTCCGTGTATCTTGTGAAAACTAGGTTTTTTTTTGCTTGATCTACGGACGTAAAACATCGGTGAACGTTAATCGTTTGAAGAGTGATTGCTAAACGTATCAAGCAATCTGTGAAGAAGAAAGAGTAAGATGGCTAATCAACAAGGATTGCAACAACGCGAGACACTAGCCGGTGGAATGCTGCAACCCAACCAGCAGGAACCGGATGAAGAGGAAGAGGAAGAGAGTGTTAGCATGGATGTGCGTCCGAATGTTGGCGGTAAACGTAGATACAGCGAGCTAATGCGTGAGAGTGATGAGGACGACTTTGCTGGTTTCGAGGAGGATGCCGCAAGCAGTGAAAACGGTAATCGATTGTTTTTTTTCTCTTTCCCTGACTGGCACACGTACGCTTACAGTATTTTTGCAAAACATTTTTAATTTCGCTGTCCCATATTCGTACGATTCTATTTTGAACTGTACTGACAAGAGGCTTTATCTACAGAGACTGACAGAGCATATTCATGGATTATTTAAGTTTTATCAATGCAGCCATTGTTTACGTGTATTTAAGCTCAGCCATAAGTAATTATTCGGTGTTATAATGCGAGGAATTAGCCAAATATTCCAAAAGAAGGTTTACATCCGTTTAATTACATAATGTTTATGTACAATCCCTCTTTTCTAACCACGATTTTCCCACACTATTGTTACAGGTACTATAAATTCTCCGCGAACTATAGACAGTATGTATGAGGCAATGTTGACAGCCGTGGAGAAAAAACTGACGAAAAACAATAAACTTGTCGAGGACGATAGTGTTTCCGAGATGCACAATAGTTTGAAGCAGGTAATAATGCAAAAACAGGACCAACAACATCCGGTACTACATACGTTATGTGGTTGTAACCTTTCAGGAAGATATGGACATTGTGAGCGGAACTGCTCTCGGTGAAAGTAACAAAAGTTTGGTGAAGAGGAAAGTGAACGTACCAGTAAACACGCAAGATGAAATCTATAAGGTGCCGTTTAAATATGGCTGGAAGCGAGAACTGGTAAGCGCTCATTGTTTCATTCGATTACAGCAGCTGGAAAATAATAAAAAAAAAATTGGCAAACTATAATTTTAGGTGTATCGAGCCAACATGGAAGGCAGTAAGGATAAGGGCGAAGTGTATTACATTACACCCAATGGCAAGAAATTGCGCACCCGTAATGATATCGTGTCATCCTTGCACGACGATCTCACGATGGATAATTTTACGTTCGTAAAAGAACCTGTTGGAGGAACACCAGAAGAAGAAACGATAAGGTAAGTTGTCCTGTTTATACCAATTTTCATTAAGAAAGATACACGCTCAACATGGTCGAAAACTTTGTTAAAAATTGGCGATCGGTATACCGAAAAAATGTTCCATTTTCGCGGATATTTACGAAATGCCAACGCGTATCGCATACTCGTTTGTTTTACTCCGAAGAAAGGCTTGTAAATACGATAGTTTTTTTTTAGCTTAAATATTTTTTTGTGCTTACTCTTGAATAACATTTAAATGGAGATACTACCCAATCAAAATATGAGTTAGTATCCGATGAAATCTTTTAAGTTACATAATAACATTACACGAATTAAAACGTGATTCCAATCATCCGTAATTTCTCTAACATTTGATTTCACACTTTCAGGAGCGCGAAATCTTATAGTAATGTTCCCAAGCGGTCCACGACTATGGATACTTCAGGTGATCTTGGGAAACGGGTTCCAAAGCCCAAAATGCCGAAAGGAGCAAGCCCTCCTTTACCTTCATACAATGCCCGAGCTACTACACACGGTCAAACGCCACTATCGAAATCTTCCCAATTGAACACTCATATATCATCGAAAGTTAATGCAACTGGTGCAAGTTTACTAGTTTCGGCGAGTGGACAACGCAGCAATGCACACACAGCAACAGGAACACCCAAAACAAATGAAAACAGTAGTATTTTAGGGAAACAGACTAAATCAACTGGAAAAAATAAGTAAGTATGACTAAAGTTATCTATTTATACAAATTATCTAGATTATGGATACTATCGCAAAGGATGTTGTTAAACTTGTTCAATTTTGAACATAAACGTTCAAAATAACATTTCATCATTTGCCGTAGTATCCAATCTAGGATTGATATTAATTGGTTACGACATAGCCAAATTAATTAAAAAAAACATAGCAATTGTTGGTAGTGTAGAAAAATCTTCCTATTTCATACGTCCATCTTATTGCCCAGCATAATTTATAATTGTGTCCCTTTCTTTTGTACCGTGTATCTTGATCTTATGATCTTTTTTTTTTGAAAACTTGACGATTCTGGTGTGGTCTACCATCATTGTCCTTATATACGAAAAAAACATGTATTTTATAATTATTAAACGTCTATGATGAACATAAAATACTGTATGGATTCTATCAAAGGGTGGAAACTTGTACAATCCAATGTCTACCAGCGATGGGGATGATACCGCAGTTGCAGTGTATGGTTTGCTACTGCATGTACCATCCGGAATGTGTGAATGCTACAACAGCAGAAGCGTTGGCTCGACGATTTACTTGCAAGGTACGTTTTTGAGAATGCGTTTTCTTCAAATTTTAGGTTAACAGTACGATCTCACTAATTGGACGTAACTTATTTGTTTTGTTGTACGTTCAATAGTTTAAGTCTCACATGCCAACTATTGTGTGGATATTACACGATTCGTTTTGTTGTTATTCGATATAGGAAAAAAAATCTTTATTGATGGTTTTAGCGGGATACGCAACAAGAAAAAACTGTCTTTGTGGTATTCCTTGCATTAAAAATTGAATATTTGAAACATTTTTCTTCGTACGGTTGATAGTACAAAAAAAAACAGTACATACAATTCAGTAATTAGGTACAATTCATCACATATTTTAACTGTTAAAAATTCAACGATAATAACTTATCAATAAAAATAAATATCGATTTATAAATCAGATAAGATATTCTCTAACGGTTCTTCGATCATTCGTTACTTTTTTATAATTATGTGCAAGTGATGAAACGATGTTTATTTAGAAATTATGGAAATAGCATTTTGTTATTTCAAACAAACATAATGCACAAACCACTAAAACCGCCGCTTTGAAGAAGAATCGTAAAAGCTATTTTTAAGTTGGCTAAGAGTTGCATATAACTCAATTGAACGGATGAAATACAAAATCGGTACCAAGAAACGATCTCGTGTAGTAGCCGCATTAGTGAGTCGTACCATACATATCTTTCAATGTTTACTATCGGTGGAAGTGTTATTTTGCAAAATTTCAACGATACATTGAAAGACGTGTGCACAAATTATGATTGGTTAAAAAGTATTAAAATTATCCATTGCTTTTAAAGAGCTGCATGGAAGACTCTATGACAGCGGAAATACAGCATCAACAAACGTACAAAGAATCGTTCGGAAAGTTTGGCATGAATACTAACGGAAACGGTAACGTGAATACCGCAAAACCGTTGGCTGTCACAAACAATGGTGGATCGTTGTCATCGAAAGTGGTAGCGAAACCGACACAGAATAGTAGCACAGCTAAGGAAAAGGCGAAACGCTCTCAACAACAAACTGCCGGGCCTAAGACAGTAACCCCCCCAGCTAATGCTTTGGAAGGCACCTGTGCATTTAGCAACTCGTCCACAAAGGATATTCCACCACAAGATGTTCTCGTTATTGGCACTCATGAATATGTGGTCGTTCCAAAAGGCAAAGCAACAAGCGTGAAAAGCAAAAAATCTTCTTCCAAACCTACAAATCCTCTACCTCAGGGTACAATGTAAGTAATCGTTCATTAGTGTCAAACAATGGTGTAGAATTTGTTCGTTTCTTCTCATTTCATAACTACATTAGAAATTTCGCGCGATGGTGAGGGATCTTGCTAAATAATCTGCTAATGTTGGTCCATTGGTGCTGACCTCGCAATTAGGTTAAAATCATATTATGGTGAATTTACGTTTTATTTCTTTTTCATTAATCATTATCGCTACTGTTTCATTCCGCATGTAAACGAATCAACATGTATAAATAGCGGGTGTTTAGAAACCAGAGACTTAATCAGATAAATGTACAACCGAAAAAGTTCGTTTTGTCTGTGAGATTTTTTTCTTCTTTCTTCTTTTCGATTTCAGGCAGAAACCAGAAAACTTTCACTTCCCGTCCAGAGTCCCTCATCCAAACGTCACAATTTTCAAAACCTTTCACGATTTTCATATGAGAAAATTTTAAATTTTACCCTTTTTTTGTTCTTATTATGTACGCTGTCTTCATACATTTTTCATAATGTTCGTATGATTTGTGAAGATTAAATCGGAAGAGAATTCTACACACCTGAGGATTAGAATCAATAAGACCAATATGTAATATAAATACTGACGTTCTTTTGATACATTTTTTGTTTTCTATTTGTCAAATATAGCAAAGCTCCCGATGATGGACGTAAAATATACAATAATGCTACCAGCGTTTCTAGCAGTACAAAACAAAGCAACATTGCAACCGATCGTACATCAGATGACGACACATCTTTGACGGTGGGTGCGGGAAAAGGGACACACGCGCTCAGCGGTTCAACTGTGACACAAAGTGGTGGCGGTCGTGATCCATCCAAATTTCTATCTGATGTATCAGCAGGATACACTTGCTTGATGTTGAGCTTCAATTATCTTAAAGTACAAGTAAGTGTATTGCTTTCGGCGTTTCATATGATGCATGTATGTGACAAAGATCTATGTGATTTTTTCTAGGAGCTACTTCGCGCCTGCAGTGTGTGTCGTATGTGGAATCATCTGGGGAATCATCCACGATTTTGGAAAACTGTACGCATGAAGAACTCCTACATCAGCGATTGGGCAGGCATGATAGCCAAGCTACGAAAAAATGGTACAAAGCATCTCGACCTACGCAAGGTATTGAACGTTGGCAGTAACGATGAGATGTGGCAAAGTTTCAATGATCATATTGGTCAGGCAGACCAAATCGAAATTATCGATTTGTGTCGGTGTTCATCAACGGTTGTAGGCAACCTGCTTCGATCGAATCCAAACCTTCGAGTAGTGAATGCACTGGCAATCAAAAATGATCCCATTGAATTCACAAACTTTGAGCACGGTGTTAGTTTAGAAGAACTGCGTCTAAAATCTTCCGCAGCCATTTCATTGGAAGGCGATCTACATCAACTGGCTGCATTGCGAAACTTGAAACACCTCTCCTTAACCTCGATAACCAAACTGGGCTCTACTTCTATCGAAGCATTGGGTTCACTCGTACTGTTAGAATCACTTGAGCTTGGCGAATGTACCGAGATGGGAACTAACCTGGCGAACGTGTTGTCCAGTCTAACGGCGTTGAAACGGCTGCGATTAGAGAAAGGCCAAGAAAATTTCGATATGTTTACCATTTTGAACGGTATATCGAGGGTGAAAACCTTAACTCAGTTAGAGTTAATCAATTGTGATGTAAAAATGGGGTTTGATCGACATATCACTAATTGCACGAATGTGAAAAAACTGCTACTCATCCCCACATACGTGTCTCAGTCAGCAGCAACGAATCGCATGGTTTTGAAAGGAATAATCAAGCTACACCAAACTTTGGAAACGGTAGTTTGGGCCATAACCGTAGAACTGTTGCGTGTCACAGAGCTATACATCGATGCGAATGTAGAAGACGCAGAAAATCAAATGGGCGGTAGCATTCCCATTTTGAAACCAGTACCGGGAAGTGACGATCCCCCATCTGCCGTTGGGTCTCAACTGGATCTTCCTGAGGAGGTAGAAATTGTGCCGCTAAAGCGAGTACATTCTATTTTGAAGCGCAAAGTTCCCAATACGAAGCTACAAATATTGAAAATACCTTTCAACAATACCTGGAAACAAACGCTGTGCGACACTTCGTGAAATGTATGGAAAATTGGTTAATGATTCCGCGCACATGTAAATAGGTTAAAAGTATGCTACATTCATTTACGTGTAGGATATTGGCTCTATTCATATGTGACTCTTCGCTGGATGAAAGTTCCGGAATTGTTCCAGATGTGAAATATTTGCTTTAAAATTTATTTTATTTTACTTCACGTCTGGGCAGCTTCCTTCTAGTTTAATTTGCTTTTGCTAGGAGAGGACATAACTGGACGCTAACATGTTTCCTCGAGTAGTGCGCAAAACGCAGGAAGGTAATGTTGTCTTGTAGAATAATTTTACATTGATTTAAATGGTGCATAAGCAACATAAATTGGAATACTGTTTTAAATTACCGACCAGTAAAGTATGGCTTAACAAACACGCCCTGTCTGGGTTTCTAATCTGTTCTTGGCCGAGCATCAACAAGCTTAAATGTTTTTAGTGAGCAGAATGCTAGCAGGAGCTAGACTGGCCGCTACTAGCAATGGTTACAAAACGAAAGAACAACAAAAAAAAAAATTACTTTTACGTTTTGAATGAGCAACGTATTTGTTAGCTATCAGAAAAAGCGTAGAGTGTAAGCTAATTACAAAACAAATGAAGAATACAGTCGGCCAAAAGGTGTACATTTTAAAGTCGAACAATGAATCGGTTAAGATGCATAACTAAATTAAAATCCGAAAACAAATCAATAAAATAGTGTTATCGCATTGATTTTCACTCGAATGGCAAACTATACCCTATGTTAATAAATTTATATCAATAATGAACGTATGTAACAGAATGGTTAAGATCAACTATTTTGCAAGTACATTTCAATGTTAATGGCGAACAGTGTCAAAGCGAAATACTATTACCTACTACTAATGTAATTAAAGATATCGTAAACACCGTAGGTTCTCTGTTGATTTCCTCAGGCTTTATTTCAGATTGCTTTGTGTAAGATGATTTTTTTTTCATTTTTAAGGCTACCGTTCAAGCTGCTCCATCGCTGGCCATCTTTCGTTTCCTTGTTGTTTTAGGTTCGCTAAAAGAGTACATAAAAGAAAATAATTTTAAAACAATATTTTTATCGGCTTGAATGCTTTTTTGCTTACTTGACTGTCGCCATTTTAGAAAACATTTGATCGTATTCTGCATCCGATCCTTCTTGATCAGATAGTATATGAACTATGTCGTCATTGGTATTTTCACCTGCATTTTGCTTACTCATTTCCAGTTGTTCTTTCCATTCAATGCCCAATAACTGTGTTGGCTTTGATTTCACGTAGCAACGATACTCTAAAGCTGTTCGATGAGCATGATGAACACGCACATATCGATCGAGACAACTCGTGAAAACATGGTTTCCGGACGGATCAACCCGGATAGATGTTACCGTACCAGTGAATCCTTTGTACACATGAATATGATTTTTCATTTTTCGCAAATCGAAGGCTCTCGCTCCAAACGTAGTCGTGCCAGCATAAAGATAATCGCCGTGGGATGCCAAACATGAAAATGTGAGCTGATCATCTGGGTCTGATGAAGTGAAATCTTGAACCGGTCGTCTCGTTGGTCCTCTTGTGTCATACAAGCGAACGTATCCGTAACGGGAGCATGCAGCGATTAGATTGCGGTTTACAAATACGACATCATTGTCCCAAACTTTTTGCTCTAATTCTAGTACTTTCTTAACATTTTTTGCCTGGAAAAGAATCTTCTGTGTCTCCAAGTCCCACAGTTTAATGATTTGTTTCAAAAATTTCCCCCCAGTCACCATGAGGTTCTCATCGTCTGGGCAGAGGCGTAACCGGGAGAGATTTTCGCCGACACTGAACTTAACTGGTTCGGGGTATTTAACAATTTGCACTGTGCCATCAGCGCATCCCACGACAATGCATCCATTGCTTCGCGCTAAACCTACTATTTCATCGGTGCCAACCTCAAAGTTAGATACGCTTTCCTCTTTTGCGCAATTGAAAACTTTTACACAACGATTCGCGCGTCCGATGAGCAACTCTGTTCGTTCGGCATTACCGAATTCCATGCATGTAATCTTCGATGTTTTATTCAATACCTCAATCGGTTGAAGATTTTGTTGATGGAATGGGTCGTCGCCATATAGATTGATTCCTGCCGCAAAGCCAAAACGGAAAAATGGGTAACACACGTTGTGTTGTTAAATTTGATCTAAAGATAACTTACGTTTGAATGATCCGGTGTGAGCTCCAACATATATAACGTGCTTTTCCGTGTACGTGGGACACTTTGCATTTACAGACGCGTATTTCATCCTGCTCTCTGTTGAACGCGAATATTGGAATGAAACAGACCTCCTTCTAGCGGCGAGCCGATTTATCGAACACAGCGCATGGTAAACACGAAAGCATGGTCGTCATGTCAATTATGCTTGCTGTCAAAATACGCAATGCAGTCCAAACAGTGTGACCAGATTGTTTTCCTCGTTATCGGTAGGAAAGCTAAAAAATTAATCGGTAGTTGTCGGTATGGTCCTAATTCTGTTCAGCTCATGTTCTCTTCAGCTAATACGTGTGATCGGGGGAGGGGGGTGGGAGGGAGTTGTTCGCAGGGAAAATGGAAATGTTGAACTTGATGAACTTGTGAATTTTGTCGTTTTCAGCGGCGCAAAAAGAGACAAAACTCGGGCGAAATATGCAGTTTTTGATTGTCTGTAGACAATTCATTCTTGACATTTATGACTTCTTCAGTAATATTAAGAAAAATCTGTGATTTTCGGTAGGATTCTTCAAAAATCGGTAGTTTCAGGGTGCACGTCTGT
This sequence comes from Anopheles funestus, assembly GCF_943734845.2. Classification (NCBI taxonomy): domain Eukaryota; kingdom Metazoa; phylum Arthropoda; class Insecta; order Diptera; family Culicidae; genus Anopheles; species Anopheles funestus. The sequence goes on from NC_064599.1 coordinate 48,635,011, forward strand.
GAATCGGTAGGCTTATCAAAAATCGGTAGGAATACAGATAAATCGGTAGTTCTGGTCACAGTTCTGAGTCCAAATGCATATAGGTAGGAAAATTTTAAATGAAAAATAGTTTGTTCACTAAGTTTGGTCTTCATAACTTTTTATTACAAACATAGTAATAGGCACCTATTGTAATACAATTCTTCATTTCTTCCGGAAAACTCAACGTTACGAATATATTTTCGACAATGATTTCCATTTCGTTGTGACTGGCAACACTGCGTATGTAGAAATATCTGCTGACAACGTCATTGCCTAGACGCTGTCAAAGTAGCCCTTTTCATGGGATAAAAAATTATGCATCAATTACGACTCGCTTAATTTCTGTGTTTCTCATAAAACTGTTGCAATTTAACTCGTATATAGGAGCTTAGCTGAAGCCCCGTCGTGCTGGCGAACTGGAAACTATATTGAAGCAAAGAAAATCGTTAATTGATTCATCATTCCGTGTGTCCATTGGTGTTATCGTAGCAACTCATCATGGTTGATGTTGCTCGGCAATTACTTGATGAACTGATGGGAAGGAACCGTAATCTGGATCCTTCTGCTTCGGCAAAAGAAGTTTCGTGGTCTGATGAAGAGGTAACAGTGCAAACATAGTATGAAAGCATTTATTTCCTTCACTGTTCTGTTTTGTTTCAGTTTTGTCCATACTTTTTGGTTAAGTTTTGTCCACACGATCTGTTTGTAAATACCCGCGCCGATTTGGGCCAATGTACCAAATTGCACGACGACGAGGCGAAACGGTTGTTTGACGAGGCAAAACCTTGTCGTAAGAAAACTCAATATGAAGAGGACTTTCTAAGATTTTGCACCAATATGATCAACGAAGTAGATCGTAAGATAGTGAAAGGTAAGCAAAGACTTCTACTTATGAACAGCAAAACGGAAGGCGGAAGACCTGCCCCTAAGCACCAGGACCAATTAAATTCCCTAACCGAACGGATCAATAAACTCGTGCGTGATGCTGAGGAAGCTGGGACTCGGGGGGATGTGGAGCAAGCACAGGTAGTGTCGCGAATTAGCAACTTAATGAATCAGTTGTACAGCACTCTTAATGTATCTCCTCGGTAAGGGTTTGATGGAGCAATGTGACCAATTGAAGGAGGAAAAAGAAGCTTTGTTAAAACAGCATGAATCAAACGGATGGTCTGTAACGGCGGAAATTGCAGCATCGCAGGAAAAACAAATGGAAGTTTGTGAAGTGTGTGGAGCTTTTCTCATTGTTGGCGATGCACAACAAAGGATTGATGACCATCTTACGGGTAAACAACATCTAGGGTATGTAATTGAGGAATGGCTCCTGCCAAAACGTGTGTAATGAAGTGCAATGTGAATACTGAACCATTTTTTTTTGTGCAGGTACTCAAAACTACGAAAAGCTGTTGATGAAATGTATGAAGCGAGGAGGAAAAATACAATAAATCTTGAGGAGCGCCGTTCTAAGGATGATGACCGGCGCAGAAGAGATAATCCAAAACGAGAAGAACGCAAATCTCGGTAAGAAAATGTTTCACGGAAAGAACTATAAGTTTTTAGTGTTCTGATGTTTATCTGTTTACATTCAACTGCCTTGCAGTGAACGAGACGATCGTTATAGTAACAAACGAGAAGATAGAGATCGTAATCGCTATCGGCGTGATCATCGAGATTATAAAGATCGTTCTGATCGTTATGATAACCGCCAACGGGATCGGCATAGTAGACGCGGTAAGCAAAGTAGAACAATGCATAATTTAACCACGCGAATGTTTCTAACATTTACCATTCAATATTGTTTGTCTCCCATAGATCGTAATGAGCGAGATCGTGATCGTAGTCGTAGTCGTAGCTACTAAAGGATCACCTAATGCAATCAGAACACATGAGTTAGTTTGCAGCATGAAGTTGTGCAGTCGGATGCGAAATTCTTCGCTCAGAGTCGTTTTTCTTCATATGAGGTATCCCTACTAAGAATAGACAAATTAAAAAAAAACGTCCTTAAAAGACCAATATAAACGATATCTAAACAATCGTAAAAAATCTTCTAGTCCGTAAGGTAAGCATTCGTTTCGACTGTATCATTAAACTATTAATGTTTTATTTATTTTTTTACATTGCGAATTACGTGTTGTGTGTGCTATCATTTTTGATGCGATCTATTCGAGAAAGCGCTAGTTTAAGCGTTTTATTCTTTTCTAGGTATTTATATGATCAAAATCAAACAATTAATGTAGTGTGCAATTTTTAAATAAGTTGTTCATAATTCAATCAACGTTTCACTTATAGTCTGTTTATACACGTAATTACATGGGAACGACAACCCGTCTCAATTTAATGAATCCTCTAAAAGCATTGTTAGTCATCCAATTTTGTCCCCTTTTTTTAAGGGCAATCGAAGAACAATTTCTTTTGCATATGAAAAATTGCAAGCTATTGCACATAGTCAATTGTGTATTTTTTGTTTACAAATCCTTGTTTAGAAAAGGACAAGGATACATGGTTACTAAAAGCCTACAATTCGTCATGTTTACCGTTTGCCGTAAACTATGGGTTATCATTGCCAAAGTAAATGATTAGCAGATGATACTTACGGTAAGTTCCGTAAGTCTCTCTGGGTTAGATTATGGTTCAGTAAAGCTAGTCACGGTAAGTGCTGCTAATGCTTGTAGAATGTTCGTTAATGATGTTTGTGCCGCTTGGTGCCAACAATAAGGTACAAAAAGTTACTTTATTCAACCCTAAGATCATTTTACAGCACGATTCTTAATGTTCTTCTTTTGCTTAACTCAATAGTAAACTTCAAGGCATTTGTAATATCAACAAGCTCTCGCTAGAATAGAGTACTGTGCATCTGTAGCTTATGCAGTTTGAATGATTGGTCTTGGTAGGACACCTGACATAGGACTTGCAGACGAGGTAATTGATGCCTAGTTGTTTATATTTCCAATGCAAGGGTTAAGGGAAGCCTTGAATGTACATCCTTTATGCTTCTTCGTACGCAGGATAAACAACGAGTCTAAATGAGAAAGAGAACAGTATGTCCCTATCCTGTTGCATTGAATACGTTGCGTAGCCATACATGCAACGTCTGTACTAAGTTTGGTGGATCGAAGCAAAATTTATCGAGGTAAATTTTCATTCTTAAGAAGTTCTAGTTGATGTAAAATACAAACTGTCCACAGCATTGTACTATGTATCAAAACTTCCTGCCGGCATAACCGTTGAAGGTAATTGGATTTACTGTATATGCTGTACCTCATGTATAATCATTGTATTCCAGAATGAAAGGCTTTCGATGAATTAGTTAAGAGTGCAAAGTGGATGAATGTGTTGTTTTCTCAAAACTCGTAGCACATCTCAAACCCTGACTATTAATATCCAGTAATTGATGTTCATCGTGGTCGCCTTTGTTCTTTACTTAAGTTGTCGAGATGCGTGTTAGAAATTTTGACTGCGGAATGTTTTAAAGGTCGTTTCTCCAAGCTTTTCGAACCGTTACAATATGTAATAACAAGTTACGTCGCCGTCGCCGATGCTGGCATCTAACATCTATAGAATCTGCAACCAAAATCCATGCCCGTACTCAAGCATAAGGGCAAACACAACACAACTGCTCATATTTCGCTCGAGTTCGAGATAGAGCCGCCTATCACAGTTCGCCATTTATACTCAATTTCAAAAATGATATGTATCGAGGTATTTATTCACATAGTTTGTATGATAAATATTTTTATTGTAATATTTTCAGTACCTGTATCATGTTACATTTTCAACTATTGTATTGTAATTTTACCACGGAATGTTTTACAGAATATGACAAATTTTTCAGTATATCTCATTGCATTAACTTATGTCTTTTTGTGGGCAAATAACTTATCTTAAATAGACAAAATATATTACGCAAATCTAAGATGTACGTCATTGGACGTCCTTGTATAGAGTTATCTTTTATAATTATATAATGAGCAAAACGATATTTATCAAATCCTTCTATAAATATATATGGAAAAGTTTGTCATTAATTAGTCATTGAACTAAAATTTTTTTACCTATTCATCTCCTCGAGATACTGAGTATTATGATATTCTTTTTGTTTACTATTATTTTCACTTTGTTTATTCCATGGCAATTTTTCTGTTGGTTTATTTGCAGTTGGATCACTCATCGTCTTCTAAACTGATGCGATCATGTTAAAGCTATCTAATAACACGATTATTTTTACGTTATGGACTGGTCATCTGAAGGAAAAACAGTTGGATCTTCAACTTCAACAATTCAGCAGGTAGCGTGACATTAATAATTATTTCGTCTATTTAGGACATTGACAAGTCATTTAAGTCATCAAACGAAAAGTAGCGAAGCGAGTGCAGGATAAAGTACTAAAAATGTGTAATAGCAAGCGATTGGTCTCAAGCTTATACATTAAGCTTGATTTTTAATTAAAAAATGATTGTGATAAGCTTCCAAGAATATATCATTCAATGGTAACATTATTTCACCTGTTTTGCTCTATAGACTTGTGCTGTTGACAATTTTTGCATTAACATCATTTTAATGTCATTGTCAGCAAGAATTAAATATCTCTATAACATAACTTTCTGTTCAAATATAGGTTAAAAAATATGATCTGTAAACTTAAACACATGTACCGTAAAGGCCATCTGTTCCAACGAAAATGACAAAACACAAAGCATGATGATGGCATTGAAAAAAAAATTGCAGTTCTGTACGTACATACCTCTAAAATGTACGTAATTTGATGCATTGTTTGAGAGTTACTAGCTACTTTGAGGCATATAGAGCGAATTAATTTAAAAAATGAAATATCCGTACACTTTTGTATGTATCAGTGAAACAATCGAACGAATGCTTAATAACACATGATAAAATCCAACGGAAATAAGGTAGATACCTATAAAATGAGAAGAAACTGTGTTGGAACGATTCAGCATGTAACTGCATAGACAAACCGCACTAAACTAAGTGCTGCAACAATTGCAATCGTGTTACAAGATGAGATTTTGAAATATGGAATGTGTGATGGAATTGGTAATTTTAATAATCCAACATTCAACATCTGCGTATAGCGTGACGGAGTTCTAATTTAATTAAAATATATTACATAGATTATCTTCTCTTCAAAATTCATCTTGAAATAAATAAAAATTGATTACATGAATAACTATTGCATCGATCGATCTATAATAGGCCGATAGTATCCGAAAGTAAACATGCCATTTCGATAGTATCGATACTACGAATGATTATTCGAGAATTGATTTGTACCTATATAATTTTTTATCACTACAAACCACTACAAGAGATCTTGTATGCCATTTTTGGGTTTCATTCACTTTAATTACCCGTAGCGAGATAGTCAGCCCTACTTACAACAATACCGTGCGGAAGAGATTTGATTCCCTTCCGGGAATGTTCTATGATGTAGAGGTGCCGATACCATCTACACCACAGAGATCTCAAATCTGCGGTCCGTGGCATAAGTAGAAATGGTCCGTGAAACATTTTTTTGGGACCCAATCGATTTAACATTTTAATTGCCATTTCCAGCAAATTTATTTGACAACTTTATTCTACGCTTCTTGAGCTGTTAACATATAGTAGTTCTCGAGAGACGCAGTACCTGATGTACACATATTTTGAAATTTCACTCATTCAATTCTATCTAAAAAACATGTTACAATTATTGTTAATGTTTTCTTTCACAAAATCGCCTTAAAAGCGGCATACAATACGGGCTCATTAATGGACGGCACATGTGGGCTGTGATAAACATATGTCGATCAAAATGTGGTCCGCGGTACTAAAATTGTTGGGGAACCCTAATCTACACCACTGGGCCTTCCATGAAATATAATCAGATGTATTTACAGAGTGATCTATAAGTTCGAATGGAATTTCAAATGTGCTAAAAAAATAAAATATTGTATTCTACGTGGCGACGCTGTCATCCCTTTGGCGCTGTCCAACCTCTTCTTCTATGCATCCTACGTTATCTCTTGGACTCTATGTTTCTTGCACGGTTTAAATCCCAGGTCCTTCGTCATCATGGTGTCCCAAACTGATGGAAATTCCACTTCACCTGATGGTATTTCAGTCGTCGGAATATGTCACCGGCTCGCTCACCTCTCTTAAAAAACTAAAATACAAGGTCACGATACTCCTTCATGGTACGCAGTGAACAAACAATAAATTACAGCTAGCTGACTCCGTGGGTGTCGGTTGCCCTGTTGTGGAAACGGGCACTAATCCTCATGGATTACAACACACATGCTGCTGATATGAACGATGCAAAGTTGTATTCGAACTTATGGAACACATTGTATAAAGATATTTATTCTTCTTGGTTTTGACGCAGTGATAAATAAAGATTTTTTAGAAAGATCGAAAGGACAATTCGCTTTAAATGAGGCAAAAAGTCCAAACTATCAAACTTTGCCAAACAACTTGGTTTTGTAGATTTTAATCACATTAGATATACCATCAAATCCATCTATCATCATACCCCATAAGATTGGCTGATCAATCATTACGCGCTCTGCACCATGTTCAATAAGTTTAACAACTTCTTCTTCCGTAAAGCTACTTCCGCCCGCATATAAAGATGTTTTAGAGGAAAAGCGTTTTATCGCCTGGATGGCATCAAGCTGTTGTAAATAATAAAAAGCACACGCACACATGTTAGTAATTACTTTGTGACGGAAAGGTTGTTATATCGAACTCACAAATCTGGAAAAAGGTGTGTATTCATCAATGATAATACTAACTCCATCGACACCTGCACGAATAGCTTCGAAAATTATTTCTTTCTGTGTGATTGGTATGTTAAGAATGATTGAATGTTCGGTGAGACAACGAAGAGATTGAATATTATTGGTTACACGCTGTCTTTGCTCTAATAGCGATTGCACCTTATTGTATCGGTATGTACCGTCGGCGTTCATTGTTTCAAGATCAGGAAAACGGATACGGCGAACATCCGAGTGTTCGGGAAATATGCTCGTTGCTAAGTCGTAAGGCTCCATCAAGGACAGTACAAAAGCACTAAAACCACACGTTTCTGCTTGTTTCACCAAAGAACGTAAAATCGAAACATCTACGAACGGGAAAACCTCAAGCCACCGCACCATCTTTGAATCGAAATGTCCATCTAATGCATTTATCGATAGAGGCGATCTTGGCGTATGGATATATGGAATTCGGAACCGTTCAGCCACCTTGGCAGCCATAAGATACACCGATGAGTGACGCTGAAGGGCTGCAGCTGTAAACGATATCGGTCCTATTACCAGCGGTAGTACTTCGTCTTGCTGATAGTTGTTTGGAATATCTAGAGCGATACGGTTACTATCCATCGCGGCGTACGTTCAATCGGATACTGAAGACATACGAGCATGTACAGCATTTGATGAATTTGATTCATATAGGAGTAGTGAACTAATCCTAGGAACTGTTAAACATTTGCAGAAGAGGGATACTTAGCCCTAAATAGAACACTAACACATATGCAACAAAACGATTAGCATCTATAACTATACTAAATAGGAAAGAATTGCAAAAGCTGGTAACCTTACCACCTTACCTCCGAGCAGAGGTACCATGGCGCCATGGGAAGGGAGGAAGGACAAACAGCATTTGTATTGAATTGTTTCCGGGATTGTTTGTTGAATAAGATGAACCATAGTGTAGGTATAGTTGCACCAAGAGTCTGAGATTAAGATTCATTCATTGTTATTTTCCAACGTGGTTGGTTCATAGGAACTTAGAACTTGCAAGTTTATATCCGTAACAAACTAGGTACATATATTTTCAAGTAAGTTAGCCGTTTACCTTTTATTCATTTTCTAGATCCATCAGCAGTACCTATTCGGATCGACTGTATCGAGACTTATTTGTTGCATCGTTTAACATTACGTTTTTTACGTCATTAACTGACTTTCTGCATGTTGTATATCACCGGAAAACATGCTGCATGTTGTGGTGACCAGGCCATGTCTTCGCGACGTTCTTGACCGTGAGCAGGCCACGAATAAAAGGAGAAGATATCACCGGAAAATGATTTTCCATTTCTGGCCTTTTCTGGCTTACTGGACTTATTGTACCACGTAGCCGGATAGTCAGTCCTTGCTACGGGGGTCGGTCCGGATGGGATTGTTTATTTATTACATCTATTACAAGCAATAAATGTGACATACCATTCGTCGATATTATGCCTTGGGTTACTTAATGCAATTTCCGATCTCTGCGCCAGAAAGATTTTGCATAGAATGTGATTTTAACCGTCTTGATGAAAGTTCCTTTCTATTAATGACGGATCTGGCCGTTTTCACATTTCCTTCAGCAGAGCACCCCGATGCATTATTGCCGTTACATTTCGGCAAATTGTTGGTGTTCGAACGGAATATTCCTCGCGGAACACTTAGCTGCAAAGGGACGTTTCGATATGGAGGAGCCATCACTGTCGATGATGACTTCGGTAAGAGAAGCTTTGCTTCCGGACATGATTGTCCATCAGCGGTTGCTTGTTGAAACGTAACCCGTTCAGAAACATTTTCCACTCGTATACCCACGTTCTCGACATCATCACGTTCTACGGTTTGCAATGTATCACCGTCAAACGTTTCGGTGGTACTTTGACGATCGCGTGATCGATAACGATCGCTTCGAAAGCTTTCCCCTGGCCAAGATCTTCGCAGCTGATCTGCTACCGAAGGATAGTACAGCTGCACCTCATGACATACGTGCTGAGGTGTCAAGTCCGCCAACGTACCGCAACCAGCATTTAGCATCGTAGACTCGAGCTCAGTTTTAAGTATGTCCAGAACCTCCTCAACGCCTCGCTGTCCGTTTACGGCCAGCCCATACACTGCAGCCCGTCCGACAAATACCATGCGAGCACCAATTGCTAGAGCCTTGAAAGCGTCCGTACCTTGGCTAACACCGCTGTCTAGCATAACCTCGACGCGGCTTCCAACGGCACTCACTATCTCTGGCAGGACCTCAATCTGCAACGGAATATAATTGATATGTAACGCCTTATCTATTTCTATATCAAACAAATAATTTGGAGAAATTTTTAAAATGTTTGTCGCTTTGTTCATACTACGTTATGAGTAATCAAGTAATGCGACCATGCTATTTACCGCTGCAGGTGCATAATCAAGCTGACGACCTCCACTGTTCGACACGATCATTCCATGCACGCCAATGTCTGCGGCAATCAGTGCATCGGCCCGGTTAAGAATGCCCTTCACAATGACCGGTAACGTCGTAATGCTCATCAACCACCGTATCGCGTCCCATCCGAGGCTAGGATCCAGCTGACTGCGCACATAGTCCAGCACGCTAGCCGAGCATGACTTTGCCTTGTTGCTTCCGTTTGAACCATTTCCATTCGGTACGAAATTAGCACACGTCACCTTTGCTGGTAAGGTTAGGGGATTCCGCCGTTCTGTTCGACTCAATCCTGGTGCCGGTGTGTCTACGCAAACTACTAGCGCCCGAAACCGAGATTTTTCTGCACGCCGAACTAGACATTCGGTTAGTTCGCGATCTTTAAAAATGTATAGCTGAAACCACTTTGGTGCGCGCGGCACAGCTTCCGCTAGTTCCTCGATTGATACGCTTGAAAGGACGCTCAGTACAAAAGGAACACCGTACGTTCGTGCCGCCCGTGCCATGGCTTTCTCACCCTCGGGATGTGCGAGACACTGGAGTGCAACGGGCGCAATCCCGATCGGCATACGGTAGCTAACACCGAAAGATGTCACTGCCAGTGAACGGCTACCTCCAATACGTTGCAGGCAACGTGGTCGTATAATCAACCGGTCGAAGGCGGCGCGATTGTGTGTGACGGTTCGTTCACTGGCCGCTCCGCCTCGACAATAGTCGACGACGGAGCTATCAGCCGTTTCGCACATACGTCGCTCATAGTCGGCCACCGAAGCTAGCCCGCAGCGAAGACTTTCGGTAAGTGTCGGTGACCGCTTCGTACGAAAGAGCTGATCCAAAAGCATCCGTCCTGCGGTACACACTGTTATTGGTAACTGGCAATTGTAATAAACGAACACCAATTATAAGTTGCGTTCTGGTATCGATGTTCACTTCTTGATGGCCGTTTACAAACTGGTATAACTGTAATGCTGGTTTGGGTGGCAATCGCTCAAAAAACATGGCCAAGCATTAAATGCGGTCAGGGGTGGGAGTGAAACATACACGGTACTATATGTGCTTGTAACTGCGTTTACTAATAATTTTAGATTTAAATTTTCTCTAGCTATAATATATTCGTTTATGGTATCCAACAATCTGGATATTATTTAATTTTTTAATTTTTTGTTCACAGAAATTCGATAGGCGGTTGATGAGCGTCAAGGCGCCTCCATATTAACCAACTATTCTTCTTAGGTGTAAGGAAAGTTAAAAAAAGCTAAAAAATGGTAATTATCTCGTGCTTGAGATTTTACAAACAAGAAAACACTTAAAAAGTCAACCAAAATGCGAACATTTATAAAATACAATGAAGTTCATTAGAAGATAGGTGTATGTTTCTTGTTCATATATATATATTTATATGTGTATATGTTTTTTTTTATACAATTTTACATTATAATCAAAAGCGATGCAGTCATTGTTTGTCGCCCGTTCAAAGCATTTCATTTTCCTTTTTGCTGTTTTGCGCAATGCAACGATCTTTGGCGCTTTCGCCATTTGCATAGAATATTAATCACTTTCCCATTTTTTTAAGCTAGCTGCTCATCTAGCGCGAAAAGTATTGAATTACATGGATTCCGATGTATGTTATAGATTCCCTTTTTCAAGCATGTAAATGTTGACATTCTTGTGCTGTCTATTATGGCCAACCTAGGACATGTGCTATTCATTTAAGTAAATTACACTGAACTAAAATTTTAAAATAAAAACAGTAATCTCATTTGAAAATACTTTGGTCCAACTCTTTTCGCTACGATTATGCGTTGGGCTATTTGAGAACTCCGACCAACCAGCAAGAATGGTCAAGTTCAAGATCTTACCTATCGGTTGAATAGCAAACTGTATCATAACACCGGTGTGTGTGTTTGTGTGGTTCAGTTTTGCGTGTTATGCTTCATTGCTCAGTAATGCTCTAATTACATACACAGTAGCAAAACTGCATTCGTTCTTTACCCTTCATACCGATCCGTGTTAAGGGCAAAGGAAATTAAAAGCAGTTCCATTTTCAACTACTAGCAAACAAATAAAGTGAATGAAAAGAACTGATAACTAAAGGAATAACATTGTTCCGTACCTGCAAAACATGTGCATTCCAGTGTTTGTTGTTCATTTCTATTTGAGTTATTTTTTTGGTGTGATTATTGTGGCCATACATTGTTAATAATCTGCATCGATCTTCGATTTTTCCATACATAGGTGTATTATGCTATGGCAAAGGATCGGATTTTTTCATAAATTATCCCATACTCACTACACATGCAGGTCATGTTGTACACGTGCTATAGATTACATGGTGTGGTTCCGTTACATTTTCTTGAATCTTTGTTTGGTGAATCAATGTGCAAAAAAGACTGGTAGCAAGTGGTGTTTTTTTGTTTTGTTATTCAGTGTTGCTTCTGCGACGTGATTTGTAAGTTTTTGTAGCAGTTGTATATTGATATTTTGTTCCATTGTTAGCATTTTTACGTGGTTTTGTTGGTTTTATAGCTTAACTGCATATTATTCATTGCAACGATGCTCCGCTTAGCTGTCTTGTACATAATTATTTCTGTGTCTTTTGTTCATCGCGTGTGTTGGTAGAAATGCAAAGCATAAAGCCTTTATGTTGTAGGCGTTATTTTGGGACAGATAGAAGCTATTCTACCCCTGGTCGTTCTAAGCATCCATTTGATAGCGAATTGTTTGTTTGCTAGTATCGTATTTAACTTTAACGTGTGTTGTTGAACTGGTGGCCAAGACTGGTGGAATCGATTCACTTCGTATAGTTTATTGCTGACTGAATGAAGAAGTTGATCTTGTACAATCGCGGACGATTTATGGAATCATTAACTGGGTTTATGTAGTGAAGAGAGCTTAATTTTGTTTTTTTTTAAGGATAGAAACAATGTCAAACATTCGCTCCTAAATTATGTTTTTTTCCGTAGAACTATTTTGTATTCTGTATTGTTTAGAATCGAGGTTTGCGTTTCTTCATTGACGCATCGTAGGCTAGGCTAGCAATTGGAATGGCAATTAGGTTTGGGAAAGTGTTATGCTTTCACCGCATCACGTATGTACAACAGCTAATAAACTTAGTTTTAGTGTAGTTAAGAATTTTGTTCGGAACCAAAAATAATGAAAAACGATGCAAATTAATAAAAAAAACACATTAGTAAAACTTTCTTGACTACGAGTTCATATGAAACCGCTGTCGGTTGATGTTGTCTAATTGAACAAAATCCATCGGGACCATATTAATCCATATTAATTTTTGCATATGTTACCAGAATGATACAACCAAATTTATAGTCAATTGATAAATACACTGTAGTATACTGTGAAATTTTGTTCAAGCCATTTATTTAAATCATACGTAAACGGAAATTGTTCATGTGTGACAAACCGGTGGATCAACTGTCTTTAACTAAATTATTCCTCTGCTACAATTCGGTATAGCTAGTCATACAAAACATCTGCAAAGATACATGATATTAGCTTCTTTTGTTTGTTTGTTTTTTTTTCATTACTCTCCTTGTTGTATTGTAATACACGATTGTTTCTTGCAAGCTTCATCAAGCCATTTTTACCTATAGTATCGATTATGTGTTATGCATCATGTTTGTAACATTTGTCTTTTTTCTGTTTTGTTATATCTCTTTGGTAGCATAAAATAGCTCGATGTGATACTGCGTTCCGCTTTCCTCTGTTTACTTATTCGCTTTTAGATGATTTTTGGTATCGGTACTCCTCCGACTAGCTGCTACTTGTAAGCATCAACAAAAATATAGCAAGAAATATAGCTAAGAAAAGCTTTTCTTCTGTTTGTTTTGTTTGTCTTGGTGGCAAACCGTGTGCCGTACTCTGTTCCATTTAAATTCCTGATTCGTGTTTCCGGTGTACAGTTTATGTGATTCCGCTGTATATCGAATATAGCACAATTGGTCCATGCAATGTAGTACAATTGGAAGGAGCATAGGGTGCACTCTCAATCCGTAATCCAAGCAATGGTTTAACGAACTTAACCGAAAACAAAAATAAATCGTCAAATCGGCATTGTAATACGTACTAAATGAAAAAATAAACTTTTAAATTGGAGGAATAAATTAGACCATAATAAAATGATCACCGGGACTGATCGGTGAGGTAATGGTAAAGGCGCCAGTTATTCACACGACAGTACCAAATTCCCATTAGGACCGGTCATCCCGTAGCAACGTTTTAAAATAGATTGTTAAGCCAAGATTAGGAAAAAGTATACGATCACTTGTATCAATCGTAATAAAATTAATAACTTGCGTTTGAGAGCATAAAGAGGACTGACAAAAAATGGACTATACTATTGAAGGGCAATTTGTTAAGTATGGTAGAGTTTGCACGCTTACAAAGGCGAACCAAAGCATACCAATAGACAACCGACAACATTTTAGGGACGTTACTGAAAGGACGAATATGTGTTCCGCTGCAAAGTTCTGCAGGAGACATAGGGATGGAAGTAAATAATCCAGGGAGGGTTCTGGTTTTTTTTTACAAATAACTTTTTTTTCGCTATATCTACTTCGCGAGCCTTTGGTTGTTTGGTTTTTACTGCACTTTTTTTCATTTCAACAGGTTTCTGCATGTTTTCCTTTTTGTTTATCTCCTTTCCCCCTCTCTCTCTCTATCTCTCTCTCTCTTTCTGTTTCGCTCTATAAAACTTTTATAGAATTTCCAATCATTTATCTGTTTTCTGATTTTATTTCACTTCCAACATCCCTATCGTTCGGTATTCTTCCTTCCTTGTCTTATGCATTATTTAGAATAGTTCCTAAAGCAAACGCAATCTGTTACATAGCAAAAATAATACATATACGTCTATAGTATCGTCACTTTCTTATCTGCATTGTAAGCACCGCTACTATCGTTACCAAAGAGGCGGTAGTTATCACGTTTCTTTCGGAAAATCAACGGATCATGGTTTACGTACACGCAAGGCAAAAGGCGTTACACAAGCGTTTTTTTTTCATCATGTTGTAAAACTGATTCTCCTGGTGCACTTAGCATTTTATATAGTTGTTTAACATTTGTCCTACAGGGTTTTTAATTCAATGTTAAATAATATGCTCTTTCCTCTGTTCTTCCTTCTGTTCTTCGACTGTATTTACTGTTACTTGCCCTGTTTTTTTTTATCTTTCTATTGTTCCTTTACAAAAATATATAAGAGTATAAATGTATATACACCGAGCGTGGAAATATATTTAAATTGAACGGCAGTTTCGATTTACTAACGATTTGCTTTATTCTAGTGAGTTGCGTTTTTGAAAAAAAAGACAATGTCTAAAACATAAAAAGTAACGAATCACATGGAATTCAAAATCGATCGAAAAAAAGCACTCCATTAACAGAGACATTTTTACAATATCTAGCTCAACGAAGGAATATTCGACTAAGGTAACACAGTAAAAACAAATCTGAATTTGATTTCAAAACTATATTTTTCTTAAAGAATATTTTGAGGAATGATATGGGAGAAAAATGCAAAAATATTAATGACTATTAGATAAAACCAAACAAAAATCACTGTTCAAACGTATGCGCGCTTGTCTAGAAACGTCACTGCCGCTTAATTACCAACGAACAATCATTCCTAACGCATGTTGAAGCTTGCAGCACTTGTGAAGCCAAGCATTGCAATCTACTTTGTATCAGTTTGATACCTAAATACTCTCACAATTGATCCTGTGATACATTCACCTTTCATAGCTACATCCACACACACAGCTTTGTCGTAAAATCGATCATTATTGCTAACAATCGTGAACCGGCTATGATCATGTGACTAAATGAAAAGCATATTTTTGTTTCACGCATCGACCGCACAGCAGCCAATTTTTGCACGCACAACAGAGATCTATGATAAACACAGTTTTACAAAACGTGTCCGATGATGGATGCTCAATGTTCTTCGCTTATGATCTACAGGGCGATCTACGCTCACAGTGCACTAAGGTGATGTACCAAACGTTTCTCCCTAATTCCATCAACACAGCGCCGAGGCTAAAGGTAGCAATATCGAACGTTACTCGCAAGCACGCATTGAAGCGATTGCATGTTTGATATAGTATGGTTAATGCGTTATCATTCGTCTTGCATTATTTGCGTTGCTTTCTATTTTTCACAGCTGCTGTAGCTTTAAAATTGTGGTTGAGGGCTTTTCATCGACTACCGTGTATCTACTGACCATCCGACCAGTTTCCAAATGATTCTTCCATGACGGAATCAAGCGTCTTAATACTACCATCCTCCACCATATCGATAACAGCTTCTTGGTTGGCATCATGGTTTATAGTTGCCGGTATCGGTAGGTTGTCATCCATCACTACTGCGCTCAAGCGTCCATCCACCACACTCGAACCCTTGCCGTAAGTAGTCTTCCGATGTTGGTTGCTGTTGTATTTAGCAAGATTAATCTTTTGCCAGCTTACTGGCAGCATCGTATGCTACGGACTGTTGGGATGCTCAAATATTTTCTTGCTGATCAGTGGCGACTGTAGATGCCGATGCGGAATGACTTCCCTCTCTGGAGGAAGTGGCCAGATTTCCTACAACACGTCCGTATCAAACCGAAAGGATGTTACATTCTGAATCAGTGAAGGTAATTAAATGAAGCTGTAACACAATCATACCTGCAGAGATCTGGCTCGTTCTCAGGAGCTGACCTTATCCTTTTTAAGCGAGAACGAGCTCATCAAGTTTTTTAAAGTCGCACCAATTCCCTTTCCAGGCGTTTGCGAATCGGCTGAGTAGCGACCGCTGCCTTCTGGATGAGCATCCAAACATTTTTGGTATCGTAGCTATCGAAGAGACAAACAAACAATGAATTCATTATCCAAAACTCGAATCACATAAACCAGTGAATTACACACGCCACACGCTTACCTTGCAAGCTGCTTCTATCGTCTTGCACAATGGTCCGCTTGTAGGCTCGCAGTAGAATACATGGGCCACAAATTTATCCTGAGCGGTATGCATGATAAATGCGCACTGCTGGACGTTCTTACCAATACCCAAAAAACTTAAGTAGCGCACACGGCATTCGCATAGCAAGCGTCCGTCAGGATCCTGATGTATGCAGTTAATAGTAAATAGATTCATATGTAATTCGTAAGGAAATGCACCTGAAATGTGTGAGTTTCAATACAAACCGACGAATTAACGCTGATCATACTGGGCGCAACAGCAACGTTCACATAGTCCCAGTTTTCGGATGGCGTGCAGGAAGTTAATTTATCAATAGCATCGTTCAATACCTCCATACCGGTCGGTTGGTTTACTTCCGCACATCCAACGTACTGTGCCCGTAATACTTTCTTCGGTTCTTCCATTGGGGTTGGGAATGATTGTGCTAGAGCAGGAAGAGGAATAGTAATGACATTAACATGTCGAACTAGTTATTGATGTTTCACCTACGATGTCGTATCCAGCGTCTGTTCTCAGTCGGTAGATCAGTGGGACGTATCGCACACCGTGTGCTGTTCATGTTGGATCCATTTGCGTCTAGCTGGAGGGAACGTTCGATCATTATCCGTTTACAAATGTCTCTGAAAATAGTAAATGAGTTGAAATGTAACAACCAAAATCGTTGGTAAATGGTTAGTATGCCCATTATCCTATGACGTCAAACAACCTGCAATAATTGCTCATTACTAACTTCTTGTACTTGTGCAAACAATGTTTCACGATATATATAATTTTTTTTTCGAGAATCGTACAAGACTCCTACAAAGCATGCAATGTTAGTATCTTTCTTGTGCGTTGAGCACCCTCTGCAGGAAATTAATCATAGCTACAGTATCTCAGCCACATCACTTTGCCTAACTAACCTGAGCGTATTTGCAATCGTTCTGGCTGCCGTTTCACAGCGAAACACGTGACACATGTGTATTCTGGTGAGACGATCCCGAGCCACATACGCGAAGTCCCTGGAACGAAAGTAAAAACACAAAACACACCAATACAATCTGACCTAGATGCCGATGAAATACTTATTGCTTTAACGTTATCGATTTTTTTTTTCCAATCCTAAACTGTGTCTCGCTCATCGGGAAAGCTCACTTCTGCGTATAGCAAGGACTTTCAGGGGTTGATGTGGTAGCGAAACGTAACGAACTTAGGGTGGGCTCCATTAATTTACCTTTCACTGCAAACCGGACAAAACGTCCGCATCGTTCATATGCGCGAGTTTGTCATGTTTGTGTTTAGCGTATAAGTGTGTCGTGCATCGTTAACACCATCATCAGTATCATCGTCGCCATCAATAAAATGCCAGTACGTAGAAAACAGAACAGAAAAAGATAAAAAAAACATATGTAGAAAAAAACGAGAAAATCGATAACGAGAGACAGAGATTGGAAGATACAAAGATGAAAAAGAACGTCAGGGAAAACATCTTGTGAGGCAAGTAATAGAAAAAAAAAGTTTTAGTAAACACCTACTGTGTGTAAAAGAAAGAACAAGTAACAGATATGCAGAACACTACAAAGATGAGTGAAAACATATAAAACGAAAGCTTGATTTTGGTAGAACATGATTATTATGGATGTGGCGATTGTGTTGTTGGCCATTTCCGATGCTATCGGTGATGGGTAACGTTTTGCTGTAAGCTAAACAAAATGTTCTGTGCTAAAGCACATTGGTCGAATAACACTTACCGGCCATTATCACGTCCTACGCCCCATACGCGTATCGTGTGTATTGGCTGTGAGTTTAATATTGTCAAATTTTCCGGATCTATCAACTTTAGAGCTCCTTCGTCCAGGTCCATGAACAAATCTTTGCCCTTTAACGAAAAGAAAGACACAAACTCTTTAGGCATAGTAGTGGTTACGAAAAGAATCAAAATGGCTTACATCGCCCCAACGGCCAACCACATCCAGCATATCATTGCGCCCGAGTGACAGATCAACGATGCATTTGTTAACGGCTTTCGACGATCGCTCCGGTGTTAAATCTTCTTCCGCAATCTCTACCCAACCGAGCGAACGCACCGCAAAACGAATTGGTCGATCCGTATCCGATTTCAAGGGGAAACTTCGTCGTCTATGAGAAAATAAGCGAAACATCATGTATAATTTAACAGAACTTGCATCGAACATCGAATCAGCACACTTACTTTAACGCAACATCCTCCCGGCGGCGCCGTTCGTCTTCTTGATCCAACGCCGAGCTGGTGCTACTTCTGGTGACGGACGACGTCATACTGTCGTACAGGGCGGATTTACTGTTGCCACTGGCGCTAACAGTACCATCCTTGGGATTGCCGTACAGGTTGTTCAAGGCTTGAGTGAAGGAGGAATTCTGTATACTTCGCGGTATGGGAATGCTAGGCGTTTTCAACTCTCGACTGCTCGCGTCCCTTGGCCACAGTGGTGGTTCACGCTGGATGGTACCCGACTTAATATGCCAGTAGTATGCACCTCCGTTATCTATGTTTTATCAAGCAGAAGAGACGAATTCAACACTTGTTACCTAAACCATTCGGGGATTTTGCGCTACCATTACTTACCTTCGTGCTTCTCCCAACCCGGTGGTAAATCTTTCGTTTTGTCCTTATCCTCAATGGCTTCGATGTCCTCTCGCTTTCCTTTCTCGTCGCCATCCAACCCGTCCCTATCGAGCTCTTCATCATCTGCGTCATCCTCTTCCGGTGGCACTTCCCCCACTTCCGACTGTTTTCGTTTATTTGGTAACGCGTACAGGTCGTCTGAATTCAATGTCCCAGGAATGTGTTGAATCTCTTGCGTTTTTTCACCATGCTCCGGTTCTTGATCTTTCTGTGTTTTCGACTCGTTTGGAGACGTATCACTAAGCAACGTTTTCTTCTCCTTTGGGGAACTGGAGAACAATGAAGATGGGCAACAATATAATAATTATAAAAAAAGGTTTGCTAAAACCACTCCGCAGCTACCTTTCGTCTGGACCACTCTTCCGATCTACACCCATCGTGCCGAGGTCGAGCACTCCGTAGCCTTTGCGATTGTTACTAATCATTTGTGAACCATTTTGTACGCCAGCGATCGGTCGAAGTGTTCCTTGCTGTTGCAATTCTGAAATGATCTCCTCGTACAGATGTGAATTGCGTTCCAATCGCTGGGGATCCATATGATAGTTGGGATTTTCGTAGCTCAAAAGACCATTTTCTGTAGAAAAGAATTAAACAATAACATCGAAACATGTTAGTAAAAAGTTACTTTAAATGTAGTATTGCACAAAAAAGATAGAACAACGATGGAAATTATATAAAAAAATGGATTTGAAAGTACTGTGAAAATACCTATTTTCATGGTATACTTAAAAACATGGCGATACTTATATGAATTATATGTGTGGAATCTTATACATAACGCACAACAGTAATAGTCCTCTATTTACTACATAACGGAATTATAATTATTTACACAGAACACCTGCTACGCGAAACTGTAAGTATATTTATCTAAACATTTTACAAAACTTACACATTGCACATAAAACCATGAAAAGTTATACCAAGCATAGACATTGGTGTAGTTTATTTATTAATGGGAGACATAACGTAATGTGCAACATAACGTAGCATAAACATAACAAAAAACACAGCAAACGTAACATGATTTTTTCGATTTGTTGAATCCCACGTTTGGCAATACATCACGAATTTTGTTTACTAATTGGCTATTTTAATTTTAACTCCAGCGGTTAAACAGCAAGTGTATGCACCTATAAGTTATATTGAGTTTATTCTCACAAATTAAAAAAAAAACCTTATCGTACTACTGGTTTATACCTTGAAATGAAAATGTCGTATTTCACGCGGAAAGTAAATAACTAATTTAAACATTTGGAATACAAATTGACTGTATCTTATACTTATTGAGAACATAATTCCTCATAAACTCTTTTAAAACCCCAATTTCTAAATCCTTTGCTATTGTACAAACATTCAAATTCCGCCATTAAAATGTACAAATTTGATCTTTGAACTTGGTGACAATTAATATAAATTAGTGCCATGTAGATAAACCATATTTGCATGTATAAATTGCAGATTAATGTAACAAGAATTAATTTTATATTTAGCTGCTATTTAAACATTTTGCGGAAAATTACGGTTGTTGGTTAAAAACAGTAAAGGGTCAGCAAAGTATTCAAATGCTGCATTTTGTAATATAGACAACATTTGAAAACAAAAGTAAAGTTTGAAGGTCTATGCTATACTTAATTTAGTCAAACCTGCTCTCTTTTTGATAGAATAAACGATTTATCATTGGGCAGAAGTTTATGTACAATGCAATGCAAATTTGTTTTTATGTCCACACTTTGTTAACGGTTTTTTTATCATAACAAAACGAGTGGGTTTGTCGAAACAAAACAAAAAATATATAAAACGTACTATTATTTGTCCTAATGTTTTGTCGAACAATGAATGCATTACACTCATTCAATAGACAAACCAATCGATATTACATCCTTAATTTGTAACGTTCAATTTCTCTCAAATGCTTGTAAATGACGTAAACACTGAAATGAAAGCGTGCACCGTGTTTCTTAATTCTATCTCGCTATAAACATTTCCAAACAACTGCTTGTTGATCGATTTTCCCGTCGGTTTGTATTCTTTTCTACCGCTCCGATAAAGCTAAACGAGCGTAGAAAAACGGATCAATTTTCAAACCACTCTCTCGCTCTCGCTCTTCCTTTCTCTCTCTCTCTTTCTTTATCACGAACGCACAGATACTAGCGGTGGCAACGGGTATGTGAACACACCACGTAAAGGACCTTATTCTTTCTTTTCTCCAAAGGTCGCCAGAACAGAAACCAAAGGGAGCCGTTTTGTCCTACACAACGAGCGGCACGGCTACACGGTACAGATGGTTGCCCATAAGAATTCGTGGGTCACGGTGCATGCCTTGATCATTTCTGCTTTTACTCCGAGCGTTCAGCTTAACATTTACCGGCAAGTATAAACCGCCCCGACGTTCACCTGAAACGTGAATGCCGGAAAAATACCTTGCCAGCAAACTTCTCGTAGGCCGACAACAGGCGTCAGGCGTCATAAAAGTGACGCACGTGTAATGAAATCTGAATCATAAAAGTGTGCCAGTCAAGCCGTCTTTTGCTCCACCACCGGTGTGTGGTTGTCTGACCGACTACCAATGGTTGACTTCGAAAGACTTTGACGATAGCGATCCAATTCTGCTCAGGATGTCAGTGTTTTTTTTTTTCTTTTTTCCTTTTGCTTTCCTTTCCAACCCTGAATGCTAAAAGGAATAAACGGGAACGAAATGGCGAACACCACGTTCTTGGAAAGGGGAAAATGTTTGCTCAATTGGAAAAAAGCCACGGTACACCGGGGCACAGGATTTGCAAAACGGTATGAATTTTAAGTTGTAACGATTCCTGCGAAAGAACATAAGCGTGGTGGGGTGCGAAGCTTTAGAAATCGCTTTCTGGTGCGAGAAAAGGTATTATTTTATGGATCAGCTGCCATCTACCAGTTGTGCCATTTTGTGGTGTTTTTGTTAAAATACGGTATTTCTTCTCTTATTGATTGTATTTTTTTTCATGTTGCCCTTCCTACAATGGCCGCGTCCAATTTCACGATGAAATCTGTTAAAGTTCAAGCGCTGTGCGGTGCTGCCTTGCGACACTAATTTCGAACCGGTAATGACAAAAGTTCAGTGAAGCTGCATCTTCCACACCGCTACGATAAGCACAAACCGGGAGCACATCCTTTGGAGCTGAAATTAATGTGCGAGTCACCTAGGCGACTAACTACTGCTTCGGAAGCGTACATCATCGCTGTACGCGTTTGGGTACTGGTGTGGGAATAACTATCAGACGATAGTGCCTTCATTTGCTATACTTAAGACTCGTTTCACTCTTAATGGTGGCCCATCCATAGTAGGTTGCTTTTGAATGTGAATAATGATGTGACATTCATCCGCCACTAATGTATTTCTTGAGGAATATAATTAGCAGATTAAAGATTGTATGAAATAATGACCACTTATCATTCGATACAGCTACATTAATAAATAAAAGTCCATAAAACTAAAATTATCATTAACGACACTGCAATGGTCTTATTTGGATTCGAAATTGTTAATTGTTAGGGTTAGAAACCTTGAGGCAACGCATCCAATTGAATTCCATTCTTTAAAGGGCGAATAAACTAAACATATGGAAATCTTGTGCTTACTTACCATAAAAATATTTGAAACATTTATATTTTTATATTTTGAAATATTAAAAAAAACTATCACAAAACTAAACTTTTAATTGAAATATAATATAAACAACATGGAAGTTCTTTTCTACCTTTCCACAGTATATGCAACTGTGAGACATATGTTTTGCTAACATATTCTATTGTTTGCAGAGTACTAACAAACCTCGATTTCAGTATCAACCGCTGTGTGCGGTGACCACTACACAGTCACTAACCTCATCAGTCATAACCAGCAATGAGGTCACAGCCGTGCGATTCATTTTGCGGTCAAGCGAACGGGTGGCCAACTGTACCATCTTGCACGATTTACTTTACGACCCAGCTAGTCCTTCTTTAGGACATTCACTTGGTTGAGGGAATAAATAAATTAAAATGCAATAAAAGCACACTTTCACGAGCCAAAAATAAACACCATAAAACTAATTCTGCTCTAATCTAATAATCCACCAGCATGCCAGAAACGCTTGTCGAACATTCATGCGGGAGTGGCTGCAGACCAGTGAGGATGGGTAAACCACATCCTGTTGGGTTGTACAGATGTGTTCATGGCCATGTAAACACTTTCGGCAGTCGTTCTTAGCCCAACCAAAATGGTAGAGCGCACCCAGTTTTGGGTTAAGTGTTAGTGCGAGAAAAGCGCACTAGCGCGGCAAATGGCAAAATGGACTTTCGCCTAATATCCCTCATTCTCTGCTAGACGGTATGGAAGTGGACGTGCTTGATCTAGAAGTTTAGATAAAATCCAAAGGTTGTTTCTAAATACTGATAGTCGTTCATGTGACCGACTTTTCATGTGGCTGGAAAAGCAAAGGTAGTCGAACAAATCGATTTTATTTGCAAACTCTCAAAATCGATTAATGTTTCAACAGATATTATGTCTCTGATTAATTACAGTTACCATACTGTGAACAATACCTCTAGCAGTAGTATGTAATAGAAAAAAAATATAATTTTCTTTATATTGTAAATACACAACACACTTATTGATCACAGCACCATTATCAATCATCAAACAACGAACAAACACCAAAGCATTGAATTGGTAAAACAATAGCATTTTTTGTTTTAGTTGGTTTCCGTGAGGTATTCAGGAAGAGTACAGCAAAAGCATGTATGCGAAAATCAAAAACGAAGCATTTACAGCAGTGCTTTCGACGACAACGTTACATTTCACAGCGACAAACGCAAAGCTCTATGTTACCACAATTCCAATTTACCTAGGAAAATGTCATCATCGTCGATATTTTGCTGATTGGCTAGCGTTGCAATTGCCGCCATAATTTTACAAAACTCTATTAATGAGGGTGGCGGCAGCAAGGCCACACTCAAAGGTTGACGGATCAAAATATCACCTGACAACATTCAAATACTAACGAGCTGCGCCTTACCTGAAACGAGAGGAAAAGATAGAAAAACATTAATCAACTTATTAAATATGTAGGTATTCGAAAAGAAGTTCCATTGATGTTGTTTGCAAGATCATATTAAGAAAAAAAGCTGTATTTCTGGAAAACTGATCCAGTTTTCCAGGACCCGGTGCTGTATGTGATATATGGAATCGGTTCCACACCGGTAGCAAGGACTGACTATCCGGCTGCATGGTAAAAACAAGTCTAGAAAGCCAGAAATGACCGGCATGACCTTTACAGATCGTTAAGCCAAGAAGAGAGAATTTTTTTTCTTTTTGATTAGAATTAATTTTTGTTGATTTTTTGTTTATGTGCTAGGCATACATCATAAGAGGATGATCTATTAAATATTGTTTAATACGTAGCAGGAAACTCGATTCTTCACACAGCGTATCAGTCCAGATGAATCTTGATCCTCGGCATTCGGAATATCATATCGAATGCCAATGCACTAGACCATGGAGCACGCTATCAAAAATATGATTCATGGCGAATCAATAAAATAGTCACTACTTTACAATACAACCATACTAAATATATTGCCACTCTAATAAGAAAATAGTCTTAATTTTCAATGTCGTTCAACGTTTTATCGTCGAAAATAGTCCACGCTTTCCATCGTGCGTGTTTAAGTGATTATAATTGTATCGATTATTTTCAAATGATATTAATATCGTTTTACAATTCAATTAAAAACTAGCAAAATTCTATCGATTGCATAGAAGGTTTTTTTTATTGCATCTCAGAAATATTTTGAATTCATTGAAATTTTCGTAAAACTATCCTTCCGAGCTATTTTCATCCAGAGGTATTCATCCATGCTATCATGCTACCGTACTGAATTGTCCTTTGTGCAATGAAACGTGCACAATTTCATACTATATTCTTTGTTCATTTTCAAGGATCTTTCGGAACGAAATTGAAAAGAACCGAACAAATAAAAGCTCCATCGCTTCACATGTAGTCGGAAACACAAAGGAGCTATAATACAAAAACGATGTGCAACAGTACATATTCGGCAGAAAGAACTTCGAGTCGACGGCGAGGACAGAAAGTAGTTGCTCTATATTCTGGGCTACATGGTTTACTATGCACGTGATATGATCCAGCTTCTGATTACAATTGGAAAAAAGGAATGGGAAAATCTTTTTAAAAAAAGTCATCTCATGTCGGTACAATTAAGCAGAATGAAGATGTAGGCAATAGTAACGTTATAAAGTATATTCCCGCTTTACACATTACTCGAAATATGGATTCAAGATATGCGAATTTTAAATTTGACAGTACATAGAGTTTTTTTTTGAAGAATTTAATTTTTAATCCTTAAATATTCCTTTTTTTCTCGGTTAGAACGGCCTGGCCGTATCTAGACTTATTTTACCACGTAGCAGGTTAGTCAGTCCATCCTACGGGGGAACGGTCCGGATGGGATTTGAACCCGGTCCTGCCGTGTGCACGGGCACCGTTTATCACATACACCGCCGGGCCGCCCCAACCTTAAATATCCCTAAAACTATGGGATTTTTTATAAGAATATCAATTCGTCTACTTATTTTGGCACAATGCAGATTGTGGTGTTTAGCAGATTTATTTAGAACGCCTTATCCGAGTAAATCGGGAAATGTAGTATTGAAAGGTACCTACACAATATTTCTCAACGGATTTTTAGATGTATTCTGAAGCTAATGATGATGTTGTGATGTGTTTAGCATGTATGCGTATATAATAATAAAACTAACCTATGAATATGTTGGTTCCTTTCAGACCCATCGTAACCATGGAATCCGTACTTATTTTGATCGTCAGTATCAGGCCAGTAGTAAGCAGATTTAGTCGAATCAGCACATCGAGTAGCACACTATTGATTGTGTTTATAAGTAAACACAACGACAGCAGTGCGGTTCGATACTGCACTCGATGCCCAAAGTACGCCACTTTGTCCAGGGGTTTCAAACACACCGTATGGAAACTGACCTAAGTCTCACTAAAGCAGGGATAAACTGACTAACAATAAGAGGAAATTTGAGCTGCTCGATAAGCTTAGTTTTACAGTATCTTCTCGCACATATTAACGTCTAATGGACTACGAACTGTTAAACAAATACTACACCCACTTCTAATGTTCAGTTTTTTTTAGATAAAAATTAGCACACCGGTAGAATATCGATTCACAGTGATTTTCTTGGCCAGATAGCACCCACACTGTTCGAGCATACTGTAGAAAATCACTTGGCAAATCAGCAGCATGGCTTCCGTGGAAAAGAAACGATGTCGCACACAGTCGGACGGTACCCGTGATTCTCGGTTAGGTTTCACCAAATCAGACAACGTGTATAGTTGCTACACTGCTAAGCACCCATTTTTTCGAACAGCAGAAAGCCATAAAAATCCACAATTGCACGTAGTGAATATTGGTGACACACCTTCGCGCACGAGCTGACGGGAATGAACTAAACTCCTGGAAAATATCTCCCGATGTTCTTAGCTGTCAAAACGTTTCCAACCGGCCGACGATGATGACGACGACAACGCCGTCCACTTCCGGCGGTGACTCATCGTGGTCCAGACAAACCGGCGTCTGCGGCACAGCGATAGCATCATCCAGCCACAGCAAAGAAGCACCAGAAGTGCCGGTACGGCACAAGCTGGTGCTAACAAAATGCCAACTAGAAAAAGGGATGAATATGTCTTCCACAGCACAACTGGAGCTTGCTATTTTAAAATCACAACGCCGTAGCGTTCGCAACTGACACATCTATTGCACACCATGGCGTCTTAAGTGTGTACACTAATAAACATATGACAACTATCGTGCCCTACCCTATTACTATATAGTCCTGAATATCCTAACAGTTACGCCAAAGGCTCGTAACGAATGCGACTAATGTTCTTTTTACGTTGCTCTTTGTTCAGTCACTTTTGCAATTCTCTCCAACAGTTCGCAAAAGCTCTCCTTTGGGGGAAGCTTTTCGGTGCATGCCGTTTTTTATACCATTCCATAGCATGTTACTGTATGATTCATTCTATTCTCAATCCCCAAAAAACCCTCTGCAATTTTTGTGCACTCTCGGTGGATGCTCGGGAATGGAATGGTTTATGATGAGTCCACTAATCCTTCTCCAAACAGGTACGATTCGAACCGTAGAACCATGGAGTGCATGAGTCTGTGTTTCAGGCGCACGAGAGAAAATACTGTTGCAGTTCATCGGGGAGTGCCACCGTTCTTGTTCCTCTGGGGTATGATTTATTGTTTAGTCCTGTTCGTTGTTAGTCCTTAACGTGCGATTCGCTCTGGCGAACTTTTATGAGAGCATTTTATGTACTGAACGTGTAGAGTGAGAGACGCCCGTTCCGCTAAAGCTCACTGTTAATGAAGAAAAAACACGTAAAGTTACTCACGTTCTGACCGTTCAAGCACCCGAGCCGTAGAACATGTTTCCCCAGTGACGGAAAAGCGCTGGTGAATCATTTTACGTGCACTGTTCGCACGGTACTGCATCATGTCTGTGCGAGTGTTTGGAGTTATCGGATTTTTTTCAGATACCAGGTTAGAATTCACACACCGGGCCTATTTCTTATTCGCTAGCACAGGTTTTGATGTTATTGATTGTTATTAGTAATCAAAATTCTAACTTATGTTTTCAGTTAAACAATCTTTTTATATGAAAAGACAAAGAACATTTCTTGTCGGCTTCAAAGCATCTGAAAGTTGATAAATATCGTATACATCAAGAATTGTTTTTTGGTTCAAGTACTTAAGCGTTTTTAACAAGAATCTACTTGTTTAGAAAATGTAGTAATTTATTTAGAATGTTTAAAATTACATCATATTAAACCTATACTAAAGCTAATGATGATGGCAAGGCAGGAAATAGTATATTGGGTACTTTCTTTTGTGAAACTACAATCAAAAGGTCTTGGGCCTGCCATTTCTGGGTTTCCTCAACTTTTTTTACCCGTAGTGTACCAGTCAAATCCTTAGTACAGGATGGCATTAGGTTTGGATGGGACTTGATATGCGTTCAGCCGTGTGAAACAGACCACAGGACCAGCGGGCCGACGGCATTGCGTACATACGGTAAAGTAAACACGCCTCAAATAGTGAATCTGTATCAAAAATAAACAATGTTCTTGCTATTAAAAAAGCTTTTTTCGTACAAAATAATATAATGCACGTCAAAAGTTAGTCGGTTGGCCTAGAGGTCGGTGTAGTCCAAGTAGATCAATTTTCACCAGCCTACACTTGCACTCATTAATAAAAATATTATAGGTGAAAAAGTAGGTGAAAAAGTTACGATTATACATATTACATTGCGTTCTATTTCCTGAAACGGGGAAAACTTTTCACAATTTTGAAGTTTTCTCATTGTCGTGATCATTGTCACTTTTTCTTTTCCGTTTTGTTGTACAACTTGTACAGCTGCTATGCAGCATGCAGGAACGTGAACATTTGCCAAATGTTCGGATGAAATGAGATGAAGCAAAAATCAATATCCAAAAACCTAATGAAGAACGGAACAAAACAAACCAAACTCGAACAAAAGTTAACATCAACACCGACCTACGGATATTGCTGTTTTTTTTTTGCTTGCTTGGAGTTTCAATAAAACTCGTTCTACGTGAAACATCTTTTATACCCTACATTTCCCAAACTCATACGAAGATGGCTCATTTCTAGCAGAATGTGAAACTATGTATATGCCTAACATCCTCGAGACCTTCTCTCACCTTGTTCTATTTGAAATCATTTCAGTCACACCCTGAAGTTCTGCAAGCAAAATTAAATTCATGGTAGTGAAACCATTAACCAGGAACTATCGTTGAGAGCAAACATATGTCCTGCAGTCCCTTTTTGTGCTGAAGAAAGAGCAGACAAAGACCAGTTTTCAACTCGTTTGCTGCAAGATTCAGGAGTTTATTATGTACTTATTTTTGACCATAACAAAAGAATCATAATATTCGTGATAATCAAACCATCCCCAATAAATGCACATCCAGCGAACTACCAAACAACACTTTTAACGAAAGTGGAAACTGAAGCTTTTGACACACTTGTGAAGGTATCCATGTGTTCAGAGAGAACACTTTTCAAGAGATGTACAGTTTGTATTGCAAGTTGAATTGAGGAGAGCGATCAATCTGAACAACGCTTACTATAGCCGACCCGATGGATGAGTAACAAAAGTCGTTGGCAAAATTTGGACAATTGCCAAAAATGCCCATATATTGCATCAACTCACATCCATTGACATGCTGCTACTTGTTTGGCACATGTTCAAACGATGCAGCGTAAAAATAACAATAACAAGATATGCTGAATTGGGCAACACCTCCTATTGTTGGAAGTTGATCATTCGGATGATTAGCTGGAACAAGCATTTCGTGACCATTACGCAATCAGTTCATAAATCAGATGATAAATCTTAGTCTAGTGATTTTAAAATTAAATTTAATTAAATTATTTTTGGAAATCTTACAGGCTGTCAGGATTAGATTACTCATTCCCTTGAAATTTTCTCAAGGGTACTATTGATGTATTGGTACAGTGTCGATGTCCAGTGGTTGGGACTCAATTTTTTGTTTTTATTCTCGAAATCAGATTATGATCGACACGTTTCCTGGACTCGAAGTCACCCTCTGCATCCTTTCAATTTGTATGGAGAAACAGCTGTCATCGAGCCAGAGTACTACACACTCCACTTGTTGGCAAAGAAAAAGGTAGAACATGGATCGCTACTAATCAGGATGAAGAGAATATCTCGTACATCTTCAGTCTGCTCCCAGATAGCGACCTTGGAGAATACGTTTAGTAAATTCTCTGGAATATCTTGTGCTTGGTATCTTCTGCTCCTACAAACAAAGTTAATATTCGCTCCTAATCATACTCTAATATTCCAATCTATCCTTTCTTTGAAAGTGTCAATCATGTTCTCTCTTTATGTATTTCTATCAAAGTTTGTAAACTATATTGTACTTGATAAAACTAATAACTTAGGCATAGAAACCGCCGTCCATTAACAGTTTGTAAGATCAGTAATTCTACAAACCATGAAAGCTACGTTATATCTACGTAATCATAATGTATTTTCACTTTCATATCCCTACTCTTTATTATTTCCATGTTTTTTTAAACCAACACCATTTTACTTTGATACATAACTATCATCCATAGTTAGTCATTGTGCTATTGTTTCTCTATTTGAATCTTAAGTCGTCCATTTTGCTGACACATCAGCATACAATGCATGCAATGCCGGACCATGAAGGTCATCGTTCGCTCGCACGTGCAGTAGAATCTCGCCTCAAGGGAAATAGCGAAACGTTTTATCCTTCACCTTCGTGTCTATCACCTTTGCATCGTTTTCTATTGGTCACTTTTGCTCATTTCCATCCGACCACGCGCTATCACCCACGCGACACCATGCACGATCGATGTTTGGAATGCCTGATACAAAATGACCTTGAAAGCTTTGTACTGGCCCCAGAACTTTGCAAGCATATCAAAGCGTAAACGGAGGTGAGGTGTTGGCGGACGGAGAAATGTAGCTTTGCATTGGCGCCCTAATGTCTGGAATCGATCCGTTAGGGCTCCATGCGAACATCACATCAACTCTAATACAATCAACTTGAACCTTGTGATAAGGCACTCATAAAGCCTTCCGAAAATGCCAGCTAATGGTATCAATTTCATAGCATTTGCTTTTATCGTACAATCCACCAATACAATCCACCAAGATCTTCTAGAAGCAACATAAATATTACAGATGGAAGAAGCAATTCAAAGATCTCATTCTAGACAAACCTTCTTCACACTGGCACATGACAAATAAATCATGAAAGAATTCATCAATTACTGAAACTATATTTCAGTACCCAATTTTAATTAAATTTCAATTCATTTTCCTTCTAAAAATTGTTTGTATTTTTTTGGTTAAAACATTGTAAGCGTCAATGCCTTAGCTCATGCTTTAGCTTTACTGCCAATTCCAAAAGGCGGGTTTTTCCTCTTGAACACAACAAAACATTTACTTGTAAATTAATACAACCCTGTAATCCATGCTAGATCGAGTGACCCATTACTCAATGCCACAAAGAAAAAGTACACGCCAAGCGGCCAACCTCGCAGCAATAAAAATATTTGTACTTCGTAACGACTCCGGGCATTACGATGTTCCTGTGTACATGAGGTTTTATTACCTGACTCATTGATGTTTATATGCGAAGGTTCACATTTTCCGCTTGTTCACGGTCCTGCAAGCCAACATCAAGTTGTGTTGTTTTGCTCTGAAGTTTGTGCAAATGTATCTATTTTTTTACCGTACCGCAAACGGTCGCTGATTTTTTCGCTCTTTCCCCTGTACATTCTCGACAGTAACCGAACGTAATAGAATGTTACGCTTTCGCTAGCCTTTTTATGCGAAATGTGCTTTTTCAAGTGAATATTTCATGTATGACCCTTCCGTATGTCCCTTAAAATAGAAGCAGACATCTTAAGTGAACCCTATTGTGAGTGGCAAATATTTTATGGAGCGAACTTTCTGTAATGAAACTTTGTAATATTCCCTAACTTTTGTAACAAGCTTTGTTTAGAGTTTGTTTGTGAAATTCAACTACCAAATATGTTACTTGTACCTTGTAAGTTGACAAATAGCTACACAGAAATAAATGTGTAAAAAATTTATGTTAAGTTTTATCACGTTCACACGTTACAAAACGGTTGTTTCAATCTAATCTACATCAACTGTGTCGTAGCAAGAGCTAACATTTGAATTAGGTTTCAGTTAAACTTATACAAATTAAGAAAGCTTTGAACCAATTTATCAATCAATCAATCAATTAATCAATTGGATTATCGTGCAACAGTTTCCAAACGTGTTTTTGAGTTCACGTTGTAAAATTTGAGGCATTTCAAAATTCTTTTTAAATTGAACTGGAATACGTGGAGGTAGATGTGGAATCTTTCCAATTTTCTAGAGCTTTTGCAAGATGAAATAAATTGTGTACATAGCAACTTACACACTTGCAAAGCTTTCCGACGTTACAGATGTATCAGTCAGGAAAGCTCTATATCTAGGACCAAATTATTAATGATTTAGATCCGGACAGAGGTAAGGATTTCACATCCACCTCCACACATTCCTGTTGAACTTGCAAAGAATCTTGAAATAACTTTTACTTTACCATTATAACATGCAAATTCTGTAAGGTTTACACCGCATCTGATGGATTAGGAAGTGACACTAAATAAATTCTGCTTCTTCTTGGAGTGATGGCCTATTAGATCATACTTGTCACAAACTGGTTTGTTGGAATGATTTTCACCACGTATTTGGATAGTCCTTGCTACGATGGAACGGTCATAACGAGATTTTCGTACTGATACCGTCTAGTTTAAGACTAGCGCTGTTACAACTATTCTACCCTAATTTACTATATGTAGAAAAAAAATTCTTAAAATGTTCATAAATTCAACAAATAGTAAATGGTATGCACAATGCGATGAGTAATTTACTTTGTTTCAAACACTTACCATCTATCTGTACTTTATCAAAAATTGGAAATTTGTTAATGATTTAAGTAGCATTCCTGAAAGAAAACAAACGAAATATTATTATTAACAAGCGCAGTTCAACAATCTTTATTTGTTATTCAAATACCTAGTGCTAGTGCAAGTTTACGTGATAACCATGCTTGTTCTTTTAGTTTAGTGCTTTTGAAATTATCCTATTCGTATGGTTCGTCCCTACGCCGGGCTGTCAGCAATCCAGCGACGGTTCTTCTACTTCTTGGCTTTTAATGCCGGATAGTCAGTCCTTGCTACGAGGGGACGGTCCGGATGGGATTTGAACCCGGTCCTGCCGTGTGGAACGGCGCCGTTTATCACATGCACCACCGGGCCGCCCCCGGTTAAACAGAATTAATCAACGCCGTAATAGGCAGGTCAAAATATCCTGCGATTGTAGGGATGCGTAAATGAACAAAAAAAATGTTTTCGGTGCAGTGTACTTTTTACGCCTGCCTTTAGCGATCTGGGAGATTTCGAGCTTGACATCCTGCCATGCCTAAGAGTTAGTTATTTGTGGCTTGCATTATTCGTAAAATAAGTAAACCTCAACCTTGAGTTCAGCTTCGTCTGAAATTTGAACCTATGGCTGGGCGGGTTGTTGAGTCGTATATTACCGAATTTGCTATTTTACCTTAAAGATTAGATCAAAAGCGTAATCAAAGTGATTCACAAAACTGAAATTCAATTTTGCTAAAAGATCCAAAATAATTGAATGCCTTCATTAAAGTTGCTATAAAGCAATGAGGCTTTTTTCAAATTTTATTACGTTGTCCGGATATTGTTCTGTACCATTTGACAGCATCGCAGCAAAGCGCACAGCGGTCTCGGAACAGCTCATTATCAAAAATACAACAACAAAAAATAATAACTAAAACTCAATGTTTTATCGTAACAATCTAAACGCTGTTACTCGCACCCCCTGGGCTGTAACCATGTTTGGAGTGTTCAATTGGGGATTCATAATTTTATTTAAACGGCAACTACTTTAAAAACATCGCAAAAATGATCGCCATCAATCCCAACCTGTCAAACACGATATTATGGCGCCAAATCATTCGTCACGCAAACACAAACACGCCTGTAGGCATTATAAAGGCAGTGTAAAAACCAGAGAACAGTGTGTGAACTATGGAAATTGAAAACGGGAATGTAGTTACTGTGGACGGCGAAAATCAATGCAATGTAGAAGAGCAAGCATATTTGCAGTTGATTCGAGACATCATCGATAAAGGGAGCAAGCGGCTTGATCGGACAGGCGTGGGCACTTTGTCAATATTCGGCAGCCAGATGCGATTCAGTCTTCGCGATGGAACCATTCCGTTGTTAACAACAAAGAAGGTATTCTTTAGAGGCGTTGCTGAAGAACTACTTTGGTTTATCAAGGGTTCAACCAATGCTAAGGAACTGCAGGATAAAGGCATTCGTATTTGGGATGGCAACAGCACTCGAGAATATTTGGATTCCTGCGGCTTTACGGACCGAGAGGAAGGTAAGGGACTGTTTGTGGTTGCAGAATGAGTGACATTCATACCTGAAATGGTTACATGCGCTTCAAATACGTTTTTACCCATCCGCAGGTGACTTAGGTCCAGTTTATGGCTTTCAGTGGCGTCACTTTGGTGCAAAATATAAAACATGCCACGACGATTACACAGGACAGGGAATCGACCAGTTGGCAGAAGTGATACACAAAATAAAAAACAATCCTTACGATCGTCGAATCATCATGAGCGCTTGGAATCCTTCCGATATTCCCAACATGGCCTTACCGCCGTGTCACTGCTTGGCACAGTTTTTTGTTGGCAATGGAGAGTTGTCTTGCCAGATGTATCAGCGATCGGCTGATGTAGGATTGGGTGTTCCGTTTAACATTGCTAGCTACTCGTTGCTGACCCATATGATCGCCCATGTTACTGGACTGAAGGTAAATGGTATTATCATAACAGATTGATGAATGAAATTATGCAAATGTTTTTTGACGCTTTCAGGCAGGAGAATTTGTCCATACTACTGGTGACACCCACATCTATCTGAACCATGTCGATGCGCTTCGTGAACAAATAGAGAGGACACCTAGCAAGTTTCCATCGCTTATAATCAAGCGTAAAGTAGAGGCAATCGATGATTTTAATTTTGCTGATTTTGAGATCGTGAATTACAATCCTCAGTCTGCTATCAAAATGAAAATGGCCGTTTGAAACTCGGTAGCTTATATAGCGCTGAATTTCATTACAGAATATTATTATCATATACAATTCTATCGAAACATACAGAACAATTTTACTTTAATCTTCTACCAACTCTTACATTGCCATTGTTCATCACTCTTCTGTTTTGTTCAACTAATCAAACAAATGTTGTACTATAAAGACATTTAATACAACAACAAAAATACATATCCAAACTTTCGTTTGCATCATCAGAGTACTCTTTGGCGTATGATATTAACATTTTTTATACCATTTGCTAACATAAAACATTAAAATGTATCCTAAGACATCATTACACATCGCAGAAACTAATCTGCTAAGATTAGTGCTACCCTAGTACTATGTTTGGTATACGAATTTAAATAACTTATTCCAAAAGGTTTGTTTCATTTATGGAATGAAATCACTTTTTGAAAATGAGTTTTCAACCGTGATCAATGCACGCTACATCGTTCCATCTACAGTTCTATTGCATAGATTCTAAAATTTGAATCGCAACCCCAATGTCGCTGGACAGGAAATTGAACTTTACCAATCTTCCCATTTCCCTAATTCAGAAACAAGTTAGAAAATGATTTACGAAGAAACAACATACAATCCAATCCACGCAACCTTTAGGTAGATAGATGGATCATCCGCTTTATTTTGACTACGTTGTTGGGAAAAAGGACATCAATAATTTGTCCTACCCGTACAAACCATAGGAATTGAAATGTTGTTTATCATTCAACATGTTACGGGGGTGTTACAATGCTTCGTGGAACATAATTTATTTATGATCTGAACGGTTTCATTCGTATGATTGATTCGTTCGTATTGCATACCTTATCGGATGGTTAAAATCGATCGGGCACAAAATGGTTAAGAATAACCTTGAAACAGAATTTGCTTTTCGAGGTAAGCATACATCATAAATAATTGTTGAAGTTTAATCTAATAAATCTACATCTCTTCCATATAGAAATTCTCTTCGTTTTGTATGGCAGTACAACCTCAAGAAGTATTGAAGTGCCATTTCTGGCTTTCCGTGTCATTTGTTTACCCGAAGTAGGATAGTTAGTTCTGCGTACGAGAGTCCGGTCCTGCCTTGTAGGAATCAACTGCCAGCCCCAATATAGACATTACCCTGCAGTTACACTTTGTCTGTGGTATCTAATGGAACATTCCAATTGGTTGGAAATAGAACATAGATTTAGGAAAGTAATAAAATGGATCAGTACTCATTTACAAAAATGCCTTACTGTTTATTGCATTATGTGTTGTAAACGATTAATATTGATTTTAATGAAATCTTTCGATTCCACGGAACTAGTGGAACTCAAACATCTTCCTTTGGCTTCTGTTTTGTGTAACGATTAGCTAGTTCCAGACCTGGCATAACTGGCTTGTTTTAGTTTTTTCACCTATTCGTATAGTTAGCGCTTTGCTCCAGTCCATCGCCAGTCTTGGCGTGTTATCCACCGTCACCGCTATCAGCTAAACCGATCGGAGACGCCTTGAATACTTAACGAACGTCATTCAATTTAATGAAAGTTTGGAGTTGGAGTTTACAGATATTTCCATACAATAATTTGCTACGAGAAAACCCAACGCTCTGTAACCTTATACAGATATTCCCCGATATATGCTATTGACTGCAACCGAACAAATCAGCGTGTATCGAGTATGTATTGCCACATGCCAATTAGTTTTATAAACCAGTATATTTGTGTTTGCTGGTTTTTATTTTTGAAACTAATTTCATATTTATTTTCATTTAAATGTTTGTGGTTGAATATCCAACAAATTCATGTATTTATAAAAAATGTTTACAATAGTGAACATAAGTGAAAAGTGTTTACAACAATTAGTTTACACATTTTTTGTAATAAATGTGGTTTTAGTTCAAAATATTTATAAACAGCAATAAATCGCTATTGACAGTTGCACCACTTATCAGCTCTGCCTTGTCTCCATATCAGTTACTCAAATAGATACTCAAGCAATATCCTGACAGGATACTACATACATAAAAATTCGAATAAATGACTATACATACCTTTATGATTATTAAGCATAATCCTCATGAAAATTGATTGCACAAACCCAATGCATTTCAACAGTTGTACCTTTGCCTACAGGTTTTATTTGCATTTCTTCAAAGCCTTGCTGTTGTTCCACTTTTGCACTGATAATGGTCAACTATTGGTGGTTATAAGCACGAACCGAATTCCCACTTTGAGATGTTTCAGTTTTATGTGTCCAGTTTTCGAAAAATAACTTTAACAGATTCACAACGCAGCATAAAACATAGCGATGGATAAGATGATTTCAGCGTAGTCACTTGCACATAGAATTATGGTAATTATGTTTAGGTGGGATATTGTATGATTTATAGTGGTTTAGATTTTTTTCACAATTTCCACATATTTTGCAAATGCGATACACTGTGATAATTAAAATATTGTTCTAAACAATTAAAAAACATTCACTGTAAAAAAAGTAACAATAATTAAACTTTTTCAATTTTTGAAAAGATAAATTATGACCGCAAAACATAATTATTATAATAATCCGTATCAAACATAACGTACCTACTCCCTGTTATGATTTGAGAACGGGACTAAAACATTTTTTCCTTCTTCTTTTGTAAAACTGGCATGTTGTCTAACTGGGACACTGATCTTTATTTTAATTAATTACTTATATTCAAGTTTTATGCTACACAGCGCAGTGTTGTAGATAAATCCAAAATTTAAATGAATGTTATGTATTTTTATACATACATTATACGGTGCTTGAATGTTATATGATTTCATTATGTTTGTAAGAGCAATGCTAATCTCAAATATTGCCCTGTAAGGCAAACATATTCTAGTAATTGTGCTATTTTCATTCGATGTCAAATATCCTGCCCAGTTATTGGAAAAAAACATTGAATTACATAAGCAATCACTGTCCAGGATAGTTGCACAACTGTATGTTGTTTAACTGCCAACATTTCGCCAACATTCTTTTACTTTCGCTTCTTCATACGATGACCGATTTTGCAGTTTTCCACTCAGCGGTATTCTCGTTTCGCATTGTGAACAAATTAGATTTTAATTATTAATCATCTCCAGTACAGTGGAGTCCAGTACACGGCGCAAGAAAACCGCGGAAACTACTTCAACACATAAACGCTGGACTGCAGTGCAAGTTCCAAGTGTGCTTTTCTTTTCTACTGTTCGTTGTTTTTTCCAACAATAGTACCGTTTGTTAGCGGTCGGCTGCCGAAGAAGGAAAATCTAATCAACTTTGTTCCATTTTTCTTCAAATGTCTTTCTGTCTGTCTCTTTCTCCCGTTTTTTTCCTATAAAATGTAGCTAACTCATTCCTTTAGTTTCACTCGTGCTCTTTCTATCTCTCGTTAGCTTAATCTATCTTTCTTTTGCTTTCAATAGTGGTCCTGATGGTATCTTTCATTTCATTTCCACACAAAGGATACTTCGATGTCTTGTTTCGGTTTCTCGAGCGAATTTTTCACAGGAATTGAAAAGTATCTCATTACTGCATCACAGAGATGTGCGCGATGTTGTGTTATTTTTTTTTAACAGTGGACATGTTTCAGAATCTAGAGTAAAAGATCTCAAGCACACTACTGGAAGCGAACGTTTCTACAGCGCACCGGGCGCCGGTCATAATGAGGTGATAAAAGCGAAGTTTCAAACATTTCCTATGCTTTGCAGTTTTACGCGTGAATGAGCTTGTTGTGCGTAACAACAGTACACGCATTGTGGCTCAAAAACATAAAACATGACAAATATTTACGATTTTTTTTTGTTTTCAAGTAACAAATTAATTGCAAGACAAAATATTGCACCGCAACTCACATAATATTACACCTATGAAGAACCGAACGATGGCTCTACTTTACTGTCACATCATTGCACTGCACTCGGACAAATTTATCCACCACCGTTTATTCACCATTATCTATATCCAATATAGGTCGTCCCACAAACCATTATATAACGAATGAAAACCCCGTTAAGCTTGCCGAACAGAATTCCATTATTTTCCTGTGCCGGTACCAACCAACCGTTCACATTTTTCCGTAACCGTTGTGCACCTTCACCAGCGAATGCATTCAGAATTAAAATTTTAATAATTTCCCATTTCACTTTACGAACATCGAACGCAAAATCACTAAGAAAAAAAAACGCTCTCACTTGTAATCTCACCGTCCTTCACTATCCGGCCACCGTGCACGGGCGGTGGTACACCTTTCTCCTACAGAAGCTGATGTCCTTTTGAGCTCGGGTGTGCATGACGAACGAACTAGCTCCGCCCGAGAACGATCCCGAGCTTGTACACACACGCACGCACACAAGACCCGTGGAAAAACGAGCATGCTTCGATGGAAGAATACTACTTCAATTTTCCACCGCATTTAGAAGTATGCGTGTGTGTGTGTTTGTGTATGCGAGAGAGAGAGTATGAATAGTACAGTGAGATAAAGAGAGCGAAAATGCCAGAAAAACTGCGCAGGATACAAAAACACCAAACCATGAGTGCGTGACGTCAAGTGCGAGCGTACTGAAATTCGTCGGTGTATTAAACTTCTCACAGGTCTGGCTCACATTGTACGATGCCGGAAAATATGCGAAATGTTTCACAATGTATTGGCTTTGGGACAAGCATAAGTGTTACAGACTTTATACTTTAAAACCCGATACAATCCTCAATTTCGATGCATTGTGTCACTGTGCCTAAATATATATGAAGACTACATTGTTGAATCACCCCTTAATACTAACCAATACTGTAGAGGGGCAAGCCTAACACTAATACCGCACTCGTTTCTGTACTCGTGGCACTCCGCCACAATTCATCCTTGAAGTTTTGGAAGGGAGAAGAGATGTACAGCCATTGCCGTCTTGTACACATTATACATTGTGCTAGGGAATGCAGAGAAACCTGCCCGTCAGTCAACAAAACAAGGGAAGTGAATGCTACACGTTACTAATACTAACATACTACTAGGATGAAGGCGCATATTACGGCAACACCATTCAACGGACGATTAATGCGTTTTCCAGCTGGCCTTATTTTTCTTTTTTTGGCGATCTCTTTTTGGCCTTTTCGAAACAAGTAAAAGTGTATAACTATGTGTGATTTTCCTAACCGATCGATCATTTATACAAATCTACTGTATTTCGGCATTGACCGGTATTGGGACGGACCTTATAAAACACAGCGAATGTATTTAAATGTTAATGTGTGTGTGTGTGTTGTTTGTTTGTCTGTATTAGATTTACTCGGTAGATGGGGAACGATGACTCATTGTTTCGGGTTTTCCTACATCCATAATGTGTTCTCTATTTCACTTCTTTAGCAGCGATAACGGCAACAAACTCATATAACCACGCGAAGGGCAACTCGGAGGGCAGCGTTTTTTTATGGTGGCTAGACGTAAATAAACCAAAATGGGGTACAATTTCATTGTAATACGATATGGGTAAGATGCAGAAATCAACAGTACCCACGGTTGCAAAGCAATGAGAGGTTGTCCAACGGCGAAGCAGTATAAGTAGGACATTTCCCTTGGTTTGGTGTATTTGAAATAATTCCACCAGGCATTGATGGTTCTCCCTATAGGAGGCTTTACTCGTTATTGAAAGATATGGTTTATGTATGTATAGCTCAATAGCAGGCATAAACTGAGTTAAAATCTCAACTGGACCGTGACCGTGTTTTGTACACACCGGTCTAACCAGACAATTAAGTTATGGATGATTAATGTCACAGGTAAATAACCAGATAGGTAGAACAAGATCGACAACAATGATAGCAAAGAGATAGATAAGAAATTGACAATGCGTAGCAACATACATCTCGAACTTTAAACGTTTCACTTTGTACGCAACAGGTTCACGATCGAATGTCGGTTAAATTGAACAACTCACAGAAATGTTTGACTATCATGTGAATCAACTTAATTTAATGTGATCGGTTTGTCGTTTTCATAATATAGCCATCACTCGAAGTACACAAAATTAAATTTTACACAACGTCACGATAGTATAAAACTTGCTTACATGCCACATTGATTGTTTTTTGAATACCAAGGCATCTAACCAACGCTTTATGTACATATAACATATTAGTTAGGAGCAGTAGTTAGCTGACGTAGAAATATCAAAGTAGGTATTATTTATCATCGGTCCACGACAGGGTGAATACTTAATCGCAAATCCGGCTATATGACAAAAAGGTCTAGCAACCAATAATAAGGCAGATAGCATAGGTCATTAAGGCAAGAATACAGAGGATTGGTTACAGGCATGCCTGGTGTTGGGTGATTGGGTTGATGCACCTTTAGTAGTAAAACAAAGTGAACCTTTGTTTATCATCCAGCGAGTCTTGTCGTGCAATTATCAGGGTCTCAGCTCTATAAGATCTCAAGGAATGTTTAGAAGAAGAAAAAACCTTTACGCGATACTGATCAATTTAAAAAGTACTGCATTTCTAAAACCAAATGCAAAACAGTTACATTATTTTGTATCAATTTAGGTAAAACTGGGGAACACCCTGTTCTTAATCTTACCTCTTATGAAAATTCATTATTTTTTTATAATTACAAACATTAAAACAAAGAACATTTTTTTGAATACTCTACCGAGAACATAAATTGAATATATAGAAAAAAATACAAAAAGATTAACAAATATGAAATATGTGATTAATAGTTATAAAGAAGAAATCGTATATATTTAATCGAGCAAAGAACTAGGTATAGTGAGTTTTACCAACGCGATGTCGAACCGGTTGAAGATATGTTCACGCAACACTTAAACATCGATCTAAAAAATTAGGCTAAACGCCTTTTAGTTGCCTTTTGTTCAGCTTAATTTACCACTTAATGTATGATTGCTATATTTCCAACGATTTGAAATTGACTGAGGGTGTGTTTGTTGCTTTAGGTGAATTTGTTTTTTTTTGTTACCTGTATAGTGCCAGCCGCCTAATTTGTTGAATAGAAATGGAATACGTACTTGACTCAATCTCGCTGTTTAAACGCAACCGAGGGCTTCACGTTGGGCGTATTTGTATGCATAATTAAGTAGACCAAATACCGAAACCTCAAGCGAAGGGAGAGAGAAGTAATCAAAGCGCACCAGGATGAACCTGACCATTCGTAAGAATCGAAAGACTCCTCAGAGACTTCTGCGTAGCACTCGCAGTCAGTGGCCGGAAACTCCGTAGACATAAAGTACAATTAAAATGGCTGCTAGTGGTGGCACGGTACCAGCACGGTAAACGGCAGAACGGGTGTAGTGTACACCAACGTGCCACTCGTATTTGTTTGTGCCGAGTGCGTCAGGCTTGACTGGCTGGACGGAACCAAGGTGCCAAAATGCTTTGGATGAAGGCTCAATAATTGGTCAAAGGAAAACAAAAAAGCCCACACAACGAGTTTGTAAGTGAACGCCCGATGCAATATCCTTTCCTGCGATGTGCAGTCACATCTTGCTACAGAACGATATTACACGAACCATTTCAGAAGGCATACACTAAACATGAAATAGAAGAAGCAAAAAAAAAATGACGAAATAACAGGAAGAACGCAAAACTGGTGGGAAATACCGAACAATCACTGCGGTAAGCAAGGGCAATAACAGTAAACTAATCCGTGGCATTTATTTTCATTTCAGTCGCAATCCGGCCCACACCTGAAAACAACATGAATTCTTAAGACTTTCCGACACCTGGCGAGCGCACTGGATAAAAAAAAGAAACGTGGACGAAACAGAATTTGTATTGCTTTGTTTTTTCCTTGTGTTCTGGTTATCTGGTTATCAGTTTTTTGCGTGGTCTGCTACAAACTATACATGGATAATCAGCCTAAAGATTGCAGTAAAGAGCTCTCGCTGATATCAAGGACATAAATCTTTAGTATGTATGAATGACCATAAGTAGCAATAAAAATTTTGATTTAAATATATCTTTATTTAAATACTTTCATTTTTTTAGAGCTATCAAAGTGCCATCTTTATGTTTATTACAAAATGTTCAAGTATTGTAATAAATCATTTCAAACTATGTTCTGCTCACTATGAACAAAGATAAAAAAAATACGAAATGCATCCTTCTAAAAAGAAATCTGCTTCAATGCGACGTTTAATGCATTAAGAAATAGCCATCAGTGGTAGCGCACAATCAACACTAAACTCATCATACTTTTTGCGAAAAAAAGTTGTTTCTCGATAGCACCTTGAAACTAATCTTTGAACCACAGCACAGACAATACTACAACTTGTAACGTTTCAGCATATCAACAGGCTCACTCTGCCACTGCTCCCGCATGTCCACGAACTGTTCCATATACTGGTTGTTGTTGTTTGTGTGTTTATAGTAATTTCGGGCATCGTATACTGGTAACCCAAAGGTTCCTTACCATTCCTATGAACAAATCATTCCTACTGATGACGCAGAACAGATCTCGATTCACGCATCCAGTGAAAGATGAGCAGCACAATATTGTACAATTTTGTTTTCATTTCGCTTTATATTTATTCATCCCGCAAGAGAGCCCTACGAGCTAAGACGGTTGCAAACATAAACCTGCGCTCCTTAGCGTAGCGCACAACCACCCGACAACAGGGAACAAACTGCTAAGAAATGACGGGAGTAAAAAAGAATCACAACCGCAACGCACAGACCGAACCGTGGATGGTTCGGAAATGGAGACATTTGGGACATGTCATAAGAAAGACACAAGTCCTAGTTTTGCGTGAAAGGACACCTCCCCATGGGAAGAAAATTTGCTTTGCCATGTACAGCGTCATGCGGTGGCACCGCGTGGTCGATGTTTCTATTTCATGAATATATTTATTTCTTGCTGGATCCGGGGAGCTGGAACTTACTGCTGGAGATGTGGTTTAGGTACTACTTAGGGCAGAAAAACATATTTCGCTTTCCACCAACTCAAGAATCATCGTAATGAAAAACGGTGTAATGTTTGGTGGTCCGGCTCCGTGCTTCGACTACATTTAGCTACAACTTTGTATAGTTAATACTTTAGAGTGCGGTTGATGATTTACTTTAAGCTTCGACGAACATACACTAATTTGTCTTATTGAAGATGGCTAGAGTTTTCCAGCGTTAATTTTACCGGATTATAGTAAACAAAAAAAACGTAAGATTCACGCCCAATTCACTGCACTTTTTCACCGTT
The DNA here is from genome assembly GCF_943734845.2 of Anopheles funestus. NCBI lineage: Eukaryota > Metazoa > Arthropoda > Insecta > Diptera > Culicidae > Anopheles > Anopheles funestus. The sequence continues at coordinate 48,678,872 of NC_064599.1, forward strand.
CAAGTGATAAATATTTTGCCTCTTAAATCGAACACCACTTAAATCTCAATTTAGACTAAAACATATCGATTTGTGTGGAGCCGAATGTAGCAAGCTAAATTGAAGTGATCGAAGCTTGTGATTTCTATGCTCCGAAGCATCCAAGCACGGTCAAAGGCACGAACATGAAACCTGGATGAATGCAAACCAAACCACTCTAACCCCACCTGGCGATGACCTGACTTCTTGGGTCTGTTTAGGTGATTTCATTTAAATTTTATACCTTTACCGAATGCTGCAACTGGGCAAGTAGCTCACACTGCCCTCACTGTTCTGAGAGTACACATGTTTCAGTAAGTACTCCAACCTGTTTACCTAGTTAACCCGGTAGCTAAACGAGCTTTCAACAACCCCTTAGTTTGGACGAATGCCAGTCGTGTGAGAAAATTGGTACGCCGGATGCTGCATTTACCTGGTTAATAATAGCGACCAGAACTTTCGTGGCGGGTTGTTGAAATATTCCACGAACGTGTGGGCCAGATTCTAAATTGGAAGCAAAGCAAATGTTCTAGTGCGATTGCTTGGTTCTCGATCTGTGTGAAAATTCGAAGAGGTGCAGATTCCCTAGTATCCATTTTACCCGTTGATTAAAATTTATTGATAGCGATATTTTTTAGCATTACTGATAGGTAGCTTGGTAATACTTTTTGTGGGAATAATTTGACTGTAATTTATTATTAACATAAATTAATATACAAGTTAAATATATCGAACCCTTAGTTATCATTTTACATAAAAGCTGGGATTAGAATTATGTTATTTTACTCAGGCATCGAGAGCATACGTTGGCTAGTCAAACAAAAATCAATTCTGTATGACAACTGCAATAATCGCCATTCTCACACTATGACCCAGTAAGCTGTAGCCAAGTGACTAATGTGTGTGTGTGTGTTTTATTAAGAAGAAAGAGCATCGAAACTTCACGGCTGATATCGTACGAAGCGTAACGGGGTGGAATGACTACAGATAAATAAAATAGTCTGTAACGCTCATCCGATGTCGCTGTCGGACGCCATGGCAATACTCAAGGCAACCATTACGTCCAGGCAACAACACAACAGGGATAGGACAATTTTTGCTCATAACGTTTAAGGCATCGTAACCGAGTAGCAATTGTAGGGATACATTTTCATTATAAAAATCTCGGCTTAACGTTGCAGCAGCTAGTGCAATCTTGTACAACATGTATTCCGTCTATCGCTGCGTGATACTTTGTTTGACCGGCATGGAGGCTTTTGGTGTTCCAACATCGTTCGCTACAAGCTGGTCAATGGCAATTGCTACATTGAGTACATGTGCCACATGAAGTATACATTCAAAAGCACAATATTCACTTAACAAACAATAGCCATTTTTATTTTAAACTCTAAACCACCATTACAACTAATTTCAAAATATCAGCTTTACTTCGTTAACCTATCAGACCTATCAATGAAATGATTTTTACAGAAACCAAGAGCATATGACTAAATAACAGTAAAGTAGATAGTAAGTGCTTTAAAAGTTTAAGTAAGGAAAAACGTATTTAAGTGCTCAACATACATAAATACTTCATTGATTGATTTGTAAAATATATTTTACAATAGAAATAAAACACATTTTCTTGCATACGAAAGCAAAAACAGCAGAACTTAAGCACAATTATTAAAAAAAAAAAAACAAATACAATGAAAAAACATTACACATAAAAATTAGTGATAAATGATTACCCTATACATTCGTTAACAAACTTAAGTGTAAAGGATGTTCCCTCAGTATATGAAAAAAACACAGGAAGAATCGTAAGCTATACTAATACATAGAATATTAAAATCGATTCGACTTTTGTGGCAACTCCTTCAAAATGATACAACAAGTTCCTTTTGGCTTCATCACCATCTACCCACTCAATGGGTCCGTGCAAACAGTTCAACCAACTACAAGAAGTCGCTTGAAGCTTTTTTGCGCATAGCCACTAGCTTTCCTTCTCCCTTCATTTGACTCGTTCTAATAAAGGATAAAGCATCACGATGCATCTGAAATATACATGAAGCATTCACTTCGATTGTGCACGTCCACGTTTTAACAGTGGCAAGGACGCAGCAATATGCTGACTATGGAAGCGTGCCCCCTTTGTGAAACGGGATGGAAATTGGTCCTTTTTGTCAAGCACGTTTGAAAAAAAAAACAAAGGACCTATGTTTTTCATAAATCAATTAATATTACATTATATAAAGACAGTTCTGGAAATATTGGCGATTGCTTGTTAGTATGAAATGAAAAAAAACTACATATTTGACTTATTCATTCAGAACTGCTTATAACTATTGATTACAATAGAGTAGATGATACTTAATGCTATATTCACTATAGTAGTGCTGTAAATGCAGTCTAGATTAAATTAAATAACGAATTTTAAAGAAAAATGCTCATACTAAAGCAGGCATTTGGTGTGGATTTTTGTGAGCCGGGTGTAAACGATAACATTTTCCAGATAATAACATAAAAATTGTAGCTGTACAATGTTTGTGCTTAAAAACTTAATATTATGAATTGACTTTAAAAAACTGCTTTAAAACATTGAACATAAAACATGTTTACATTCTTACCGTTCATAATCCTTATATATACGTAAGTTCCGATAGATATGATTCGTATATGAAGAACACTAGCAGGAACTGTTCATCACTCGCTGAGCTTACCGAGAATATCGAGAATTCTCACTGTTTCAATTATTACTGCGCTAATGCATCCTTCCACTAACAAATTCACTAGCATACTCGCATGAACTACTCTTGCAACCGAAGGCTTTTTTACACTTTTGCAAACAGATAAAGAAAAACAATCTCCGGCGGACAAAATATTTTCTCAAATCCATTCAACAAATTTCACAACCCACATAGCAGTGGACGACCATTCTCCTTTGACAATTTGGGAAAAACAACAACCTGCCTACGGCCCCAAGCGACCTTAAAGACCGTCTTTTGACGAACATGCGCAGTTCCTTGTGAGACAACAACATCCCTCTAGAATCGAATATCAAATAACGCACTACGGATGGCGTACAGTTTGGTGTCGCATGCATTAGCGCTGCACAGTATTCGTCTTACATTTCAAACCAACCGTTAACCACACTTAAAATTACACAAAATTTAAAATTACATTGTCCTCGATATTTCAGCTCGGTGACGTTTATCAGGTGCCGATAGATAACAATTTTAAGTGTAACAAAAAACCTAAACAGCACAATTCCGCAGGTAGTGGGTATTCGTATGGGTCAAGTGTATAGACTATCACACGTTTGTTAGTTGTTCTCCGAAACATCATCTTCGAGACGGGTGACATTATCGTGCAAAGATAAGATTGCATTAAAATGGTTATTGAAAATATTTCATGGGGACGCGTGCCGTCAGTATGCGATTGAACAATTACAGCAATAGACGCTACCGAGAGTAAAGGCATGGCAAACAATAAACTAGGAGAACAATCTACAACAAGGCAAGATTCTGTAAAACCTACAGATAGCCCTGACATATCTGCGAAAGATATAGTAAGTAGTTGGTTCTTGGTAAGCAAATACTTGTCACCAAGTTCCCAGACCATTAACAAATTCTTCCATTTCAGTTTCAAAGTATCAAGGGGCTGAATCTTAACAGCTATGCAACGCGTAAATCTATTGCACAAGGCATGCTTGACCTTGCACTACTTACTGCAAATGCATCACAATTGAAGTACATTCTGACCGTGGGAGAAGCACATCAATTTTACCACTTCCTACTCGTCCTGATCATTGTATCGATTTCTCTTCAGGTAAGATGGCCCTTTAGACTTGAAGGTGTTGATTTTTCTAAAAACATTTCTCGTTTCATCAACAGATATTTCAAGCGCTGCTCATTATCGTTCTGGCAGTTGTTTTCGACATTAATAAGGTTGAAGAACAGAAACGGTCCGACATCGTTAACAATGTGTTGATCGCATTCACAGTGATCAGTGTAGTAGTGAACGTGATAATAAGTGCGTTTGATATGAAATCTCAATCGGATGTTTTAAAGCAAAGTTAAGTTAAGCAGATTTTTGTCAGCTATAGCAGTGCCCTTAACCACTATTAACAAAAACAAAAATAAAAAATATCTAATATACGATATTTAATATACGTTCACTGCACATGTGGGTCAACGTTCATGGTTCGGTTCATGAAAGATTTTCAAATCTGCCTTTAAAAGACATTTTCTATTTTTTCTGTTTTCATGTTAGAATTTCTTATTTTTCAAAAACTCATTCATTCACGTCGAAATAGATATCCTCCCTGACTAGTTGCGAGGAACGGATGCAGCCATTTTACAGAGAATTTAGGCTGACTTCCGAATTGGCGGAATAATCGTTCTCTTTTTATCGCGCGCTGTTCACGTACACTGCACAATGGAACGAAACAAGGGGAAGAATATAGTTTTTAGATGAAAAATTGCAACGCAATCAATGTTCGACAGTCTTCCAAGAAAGAAATTTAACGAATGGCTCAATATTGGGATCCTAAGATGACGCGTTCGTCACAATTCCTCGGAACGTTTGAAGCTCTTTCACATCATGAAACGTTATTAGCAGAGAAAAAAATTTCGTAACTTGCTAACAAATAAAACAACGCACCAGGCATGGTTTAAAGCAGGCATGAGCAACCTGGGGCCCGCCGGGTGGTTTTCATGCGTCCCGCGAATTTAGTTTCTAAGTCTCAAGTCAAAAGCTCCATTATATCAAATGTTATTAAAAAATAAGCATGCAAAATAACCGGTTAATACAACAATCAAAAATAAGAAAAAAAAGAGTTTAAATTCTAATTCACTTTTCAAGAACCCAGCAATGCATCTAATCCGCAACAGACTGGATAAAAGGAGCTTTACTACATTCATTATTATATCAATGCATCCTGCAATGTGAAGCGCCAATCAGTTTTTATTTTTGAATGTGGCCCGACGCTCTAAACGGTTGCAATCATCCCAGGTTTAAAGCATGGTCGCTTAAGATGAGATAAAGACAACGGCCATCTTTGACGCATAATGCTTTTGGGTCAAGTTCAATTATTTAACTTTCTTTTCACAGGATGCTATTACCGAGCAGAATCATTTGACCTGAAGCTAAATATGTATATTGTTTCAAATATCAAGTTTTTAATGGTTTCAGAGAGCTATTCGTTTCGAATTGTCCGCTACTGATCTGACTTCGCAGAGAGTTTATAAATTCCATCAGTGTGCGTAATAGCTATACAATTTCTCTTTTACTTCTTAAGAACGGCCTGAAAATATGATTAGTAAACAATTTTTGTCAATTGATATAATGCGACATATGTAATCTTAACAAATTATTTGATCTCGGCATATGGCGATTTCAACTGGCTTACTCGTTAGGCTGATTTGATTGCGGCTATGTTCGTACGTTTTCTTGTAGGGATACCACGACTAAAAGGTTTATGCTTGTTCATCAACCACTCTTCAAGAATTTTCGAGAATTTTAGATCAAAATATGGCGAGAAATTGTTGCCATTTAACCCGATACACTGTTTATGAAAAATGCAAAACTAAATTTGTTCATGGCCTCTAAATTTGGACGTTGTTGTTTGCTTAAAAATATGATCAAATTAAAATCCAATTTGAATTTAAAAAAATTCCACTCAATAACAGAAAATATATCACAAAATATTCAAATTATAAAAATCACTACACGTTAACCAGCTTGCATTGGAAAAAACTAATAACTTGCGTATCACATAATATGATCTGGGTTCTTCAATGATCTGGAGAACAGTTAAATTTTTTTATTTTCCTTCGCGGGCCGCATGCGGATCGCAAGTCGTATTTGGAATGTCTGCTGTAAGCTATTAGGCAATTAGAATCGCCGGTTGGCAGCCAGACAAACGATTGGCAACGCGTATCAAAACGTCAATGTTGTAATAAGTGCTGACATAGTGCTAGGACAACAGCGACGGTCAATTATTTGAACACCACTCTTTGGTTATTCGAGATTTGTAAAAGTACTCACCTAAGATCTTGTTGCAGCTAGAAGTTAACTAGCATGTTTCAGATTGAAAATGTTTACATTTGTCATCTATGCCGTTCAGATGAATGCATACATATGATCTACTGAATTAAATTTATGAAGAAAATTAAATACATCGCCTTCTATAAATGAATGATTCGCATTCGCGTACGCTGTAAAACGAAAACCTGCCGGTTAATTCGTAGTTCTTCCAAATGGCCCATGCACAGGCATAAGTTCTAACTGATCCGAAAGACGCTTTTGTTCTTCCGTTAATCGATACACCTCATCTCGTTCCTGTTTGGTCAACGGTCGACGTTTAAGTCGCGCCGCAATCACCTTTTGATATGTGTCCATTATCTTGAATTGAAAAGAAAAAAAATCGTTAGCCAAACCCAAGAACACAAACACATTCAAAATACCTCTTACCTCTTGATCTACCCGATCTAGCTTTCGCTTGACCTCAATCCGCTTCATTTCGTCTTTTGCCATCGATTGGAGTTTACGAATTTCGTTTGAATTGTATTCCGCTATAACTGCGAGCTCGGTACGAACACGGTTGATTTCGGAGAGAATTTCATCATCCTGCTGACTTTTCGGCATGTCATCTGCATCAAGAATGCCCTGCTCGATTAACTCTCTGCGGAGCCTTCGCTCAATACTGATTCCATTTTTAAGCAATGCGACGGCACTGCGTGCATGATTGCTGTGCGTTGCGTCCGAGCTGCTGTTGCTGTTCTCGTTGCTACTACAGTCTGGATGGAGGTTCTCCTCCATCAGTGCCGATACGAGCCTTTGAGTCAGCGGACCAGTGATTCCTTCTCCCCTGAAAGTGATGGACATTATTAAAAAAAAACCATTACCAATAAACGTTTCGTTCAACGCAATGTACCACCAGTTGGATTAATTATTTGGCTGCGTATTAGAAGCACGTAAGAATGAAATTAAATGTTCCACTCGAAACTAAACTAACGTATAATTCGGTAAAAGCAATAAATAAGCAATAATGTCACGTGAAAAGATCAAACTATCGTTGCGAGTGAATTCAGACCTGCAACAGAGCACATTAATTCAGACCTCCATCCTCCATCTTCCATTCCCAATGGAAGCCAATGCTCGAATTCAAAACTCGATGAACAATAACCATATACGTTCGTATATAAAATTAAATAAATGCAGAAAATTGATGGAAACGTAAATACTAATTGAATAAGTAATATTTGTTTCTTCTGTTTCTTTTTTGGCTCTATAATCGGGTTTGTTCTAACTGCAAATTGTGTTTGACTTAACGAAAATGACAAACGATAGAAAGTACATGCTTCAACAAGATTCTCAATATAATACTGAGAGATATGTACTTACATTACTTTTTCTTTTTTGCTAGCATCACCATTGGTCAGGGTTTTGGACTTGGATTTGGATCCAACCGAATTTGCTACACCATCCTGTTCCTCCTTTATATCATCCGCTGCCCATTGAGTACTGTAATGCGGACCCAGTTCCGGAATGGGCGGAATCAGTGGGCCTGAATATTCCTCCAGCAGATCATCCAAAAGTTTTAAATCTTCGTGCGAGATCGGCATACAGTACGGTTCTACCGAGAGCCAAAATTTGTTCGGTGTATCATTTTTTGGCACGATCGGTTTCGAGCTATCGCTGCTCAAATGCTGTAGATGATGATTCTGAGGGAGAAACGGTACTGCATCCATGCTATCATCCGTATTTTGTGACGGTGCCGGAGATGGTGGCACAAGGGTGGATGAGTGCTTCATCTTTGACAGCTTCATCTGATGACCAAACAGCTTTCCGGCACTTTCTCGCAATTTCTGTTTCTCCTCCAAGCGCTTTCGCTTTCCCGGCGATGAAGGTGCCCGTTCCAAATGCTTTCCTTTGCGTTCGCGACGCTCGTCCGCTTTGTCAATCGTTTCCAGCTCCGCTTTTAATACCCGAGATCTCAGCGCAACCGTCGACAGAAGTAGCTCCAGCTCCAGCTGAATGGTGTCCAAATCTTCTGCCGGTATTAACTCTTCCGTAGTGTTTGCCAACGCTAGTCGAGATACAATTAACATATTAGCATAAAACTAGCTAAACAACTGCATGCTACATCCTTACCTGCAGTATACTTTGGTAACACCTTCGAGTTGTCCAATGTTTTGATGTGTGGAAACAGCACGGACTGATCTGGAGAACCAGGTGACGGAATGCTGGTTACTAGTGACGGTTTTACTGGTGGAAGCTTACTACACCCTGGTCCAACACCGACAGTGTTCGGAACAGATGACGCCCCTGCTGATACGCCACTGCCGGAGGGAAAACTGGATCGACTTTTCGACGATAATGAAATTCGCTTCAACAACCCTTTGTCCGTCATGATTCCGATTCCGAAGATATATCGACAAAGTTCAATTTGTTTACAAAAAGAACAACGCATACACCAAATACTCCACGATGGTTCTTCTGATGCGCCCTCACTAACACTATGGTAATCGTTTTGTATCAATTCGATTTCCTAAAATTTCACTCCAATCATCCTTCCTGAGATAACATTGATTTCCGCACCGCTCAATTGCTTAAAATTCTTCTTACTTTCAACGAATGTGCTATCGAAATGTTTACTGCAAGCACAAACAAATCCAACCATTGGGGTACATTTTTCAGAACACCATCAGCTTTGCTGCTGAACATAACCGCAAATGTCAAATCAAACCAAAGTCGTTACATAAAGCAGGTGCTATGGCAGGGTTGCCAGTTTACCAGTTTGTCGATATTGTCGATTTCATTGATCAAATTGCATTTCTATATTTTAATACGACTTTTATTAAAAAAAGAATATATTTTATCAAACTGCTACGATAAACCATTGCATCAGTTGAATTGAATGAAAAACTCATTTCAAATTGTAAAATGTAGCGCGCATAGTATTTCCAACGTTGCGCGGCAACTGGCAAAGCTAACAGCAGCAAACTAATAAACATGTTTTGAAACCAAAAAAAATGTGTCGATTGAAATAGAACAAAAAATCACTATGATGTCAGCTCATTATTGGCCATCATTAGACGACAACTGATTATTTACAGTGATCAAAAGACACAGCGAAATACAGTTTCCTTAGCACTTTTTATATCCCTTAACAATACAGTTTCAAAAGCTTCAAGTACATCAAGCTCGCTTCGCTTTAATGCTTATCTGTTATGTTTTTTCTGCGTTAGTTTTTTTTTTCAATTTACATCGTTTTTATGCATGGCTTACAAAATTTGATTATTAAGTAATCTTAAATCGACGATTAAAGCAATTCTAACCATCTGGTGAATCTGAACATTTCAATCTCTACGTATGCTCACGCGTACATATATTGTAATCGGCGATGATTCGTAATCGAGTAAGACAAACCAGCATACATTTCACAAAGAAACAGAAGACCAACACAGTATATGGTGAACGATATTTTACAAATTCCGTTTGACGGCGTAATATTATGGAATTCGGAAAGGCACAACCAAATTTTCCGTATGAGTCACCTTAATCTCCGATACAGCAACATTAGCCTTTTGCACCATGCTTTTGATCTGAAATGAAAACAAGAGTATTTGTATATACTCCAAATAAATGTATATTATCAGACATTCGACATACCATGGCCAGATCGTCCGAAGCTATCGGCACAGAAGCTAAAACCGGTTCTGGATTGGGTATATCCTTCAGCAGACTTGAGTTTTCTGTCTGGTTCGGGTGGTTTACGTTGCTCCATTGCTGCTGTAGCCGCTGTGTGTACAATTTAATGCGATCATTGTACTCACTAGCTTCTAGCTTTTGTGTATCCATTGCTGCAACATCTATGATATTCCTACAACAAAATATAAACCAATTTAAGTGATCCCGTGCTTAATAAAACTAGCAGCCATGTATCATCTCGTACTCCGAGGTTTCTTGTAAAATTTTTGCTAACGCTGACTGTTCATCTTTCTTGGGCACTGAATTGGGATACTCCTGGGTAAATGTATCGTTGTCTCGGCGCACAGCAGGACTATTGCTAACCGGATCGGCTAGTAAGTGAGTACGTTCGCTAGGTTCGTTGCCCTGACAAAAAGAATACCACGATTGCAACCAAACAATATAAAAGTTGAAAAATTTTGCGATGAATACCACCCACCTGAGTGGAAGAATCTTCTTGGCAGGTGAAACATCTGGAGGCATAACTCCACAGAGAGCGTACACATTCCATACTGGATCCCTATCTTTTACTCGTTCCCTGATTGTAGCTAATATGAATAATCGCTTTGTATTATGTACGTTGTACAATTGCTGTGAGCTCAAAACGATGACGAAAATAATCGAAAAGTGATAACTATTTCAATGAAGAAGCAACGTAGCTCTGACACAAGCCGTCAACTTGCCATGTTTTGTTTTGATAGGAGATGTTAAGTGGCTTTTACACGTTCAAATACAATTTTGAGACAGCGCGTCAAACGCTGTCTCGTGTGATGTTTAAAAAAGTGATCAATAAATTCTATCATTTAATTGCTTTTTAATTTTCTGCCCCGAAATAACTTTTCTTTTATGAAGGATAATCTAAAAAAATACGAATGGAATCTATTACAATACTAACAATTATTCGTACAATTTTACAATTCGTACAACCATTCTACTCCACTCTGCTGTTTGTTTTTTAGGATTTACAACTACATACCTATTCGTGTTTGATTTTGTTTCTTTGGCTACCATAAATACAAGGGTATGTGTGACAGTTTGCATGGAATAATTTCATTCAACCATAAAAGTTCGCGTTGGTGTCTTTTTTATTTCACATTAAAATAAGCCCTGTTAAAAAGAAATCCACGAGGTATACCCGACTATCCGCAATTCTTCGTACTATCATTCTCTTAAGAATGATAAAACCGAAAACGCAAAATTAATCTGCTCGGGTGGGATTGAGCCCATTTCAATGCTATCCAAAAAACTCAGAAACCAAGCTTCATAACTTCTACATAATAAGAACACAAATACTTCAAAACGGGTGATTTTGTACATATTGATAAGTTTATTTTTATAACATACATACACACATTGTTTGTAACTACTATCACACTTAAAATTAATATTTATGTACATTTTAACGTCAATGCTGAAAAACTAAGCTTTGTAACTTCATTGGAGTCGAGATCAAGAAATCTTTACACATTCGTCCGCTTTAGACCAACTGCAATGTTAGTCAACCGAACAATAAAGAGAAAATTAACTTTTAAGTAAATCATGCTGTAGTCCTAAAAAGGACTGTTGTGAGAAATAAAGCCGATGGCACCACTAGTAATCGTTTTCCGCCATTGCTAGTCGCAGATTTTACTTCTTGGTTGCAGTTGGCTTCTTCGCTGCCGCGGGCTTCTTCTTGACGGGTGTAGCAGCCTTCTTCGGTTTGGGCGTCTTTGGCTTTGGTGCTCCTGTCGTCTTCGAGGGCTTGGTCGCCTTCTGCTTTGGGGCTTTCACTACTTTCTTTACAGCCTTCTTCGCCGCGCCAGATTTCTTGGTCGCAGCTGCTTTCGGTTTCTTGGCAGCAGTTACGGCCTTAGCTTTCTTGGTAGCACCTCCTTCCGCCTTCTTCGTTGCCACCTTCTTCTTCTCGCCAGCGGCCTTCTTGGTCACTGCCTTCTTCTTCTTGTCAGCTGTTGAGGCCGATTTCTTCTTCTGCACTGCAGCCTTCTTCTTTTCCACGACGGGCTTCTTGGCCTCTGCCGACAGCTTGAACGATCCCGACGCTCCGACACCTTTCGTCTGCACCAGCTTGCCACTGGTCACACCGGTCTTCAATGCCTTCTTGATGAACGGTCCCAGCTTGGCCACGTCAACCTTGTAATTGGCCGACAGGTATTTTTTGATGGCCTGCAACGATGAACCGTTGCGCTCTTTCAGCGCCTTGATGGCGGCCACGATCATCGTGTTTACCGGAGGGTGCGTCGCTGGCTTCTTCGGCTTTTTTGTTCCGGCAGCAGCTTTGGCCTTTTTCGGAGACTTGGCCACGGCAGCCGGGGCGGCTGTTGCTGCGACTTCCATTACTGTTTCAGCCATTGTTCCTGCTGCACACTTCGATACGACTCACTTTGTTTTGAAATGGTTTGTTTTGATTTGCGATCTCACTCACACTGCTGTGACGTTTCACTTTACCACGACCTTTCTCATCGTAGTAGGGTACTCGATTTTGCGATCCCGGATTTAAAACACGATTCATCCAACGTTCACTGTCATGGCGTCGCTGTATGGCGATTTGAAAATTACCTTTTCCTATTTCCGCTTCAATCGCTTTATTTTACTAGAATAGTGCTTAATGTAACTATTGATTATCATAATCAAGATATCTACCTATCTAAAAACTGTCCTGCCTAAGATAGTGTAATTGGTTAAACTGCCTTAAATTGCAAGCGAAGTCTGAAAAAGCACATTTTTCAATTGAAGGGCCCGATAATATGCTAAATTTGAGCTATTTCCTACATTTTTCGATGGTAAAAATGTGTTCCAACCGTTAGAGGAACATCTATACTAACGGTAAAAATACCCTTATCAAAGCTACAACACCTATGATAAACTTAAATCAGTCATGTAAGTTGTGACTATCGAACCTCCAACATGCCCATCTCAGCTATCAGTACGGAGATGGCGAAGAAGTTAATTTCGTTTAAATTAGACAATTTTTAAAATATTTTCTATAATTTGGGGTCTTTGGAATGCTGGAAGGTTGGTTTCCTAAATAGAAAAGATAGCAAATATAGTAAAAAGCGGTATTTCACGGTATTTTCATCGAAAACGCACTTACGTGCATTGACTATGGTGGCGTCATAGGGAATGTGTCAGAGGGTTAAGGCATAGTATAGGTGAATTAAAAACAAAAAAGATGGGACGTTAATTTTTGCATTAAGGATTTAAATTACGTATGCTTGAAGAAAATGATTTAAAAATACAGTACCTAGCAGTTATTTTCCCTTTAAACTTAGTTAGTTTGCAATTATTGTTTACAGTGCATTTTACAGTCCATACACCAGCATATAGCACTGCAATATAATGGTCGATTAAATTGTTTTGGTTTTTAATGTTTCATGAAATATATGTATTATTGTTATACATACGGTACAGTATCGTTTGAACAATACCACACTATAGTAAAACTAATTGAAAAATAACATACATAACAGAATACTTGTAAAATCTTGAAAGATACTTGCAGCATAATATATCACCAACTCGTACTGCTGAATGACCTAGTTTCAGGTTTCCATTGAATTTGCTTAATCCACTTCAAGTGCAATAATTGTTAACACTAATTAAGAGTAAGATCTTTCATAAATTGCTAAAATATTAATAGAAATATTTTGAATATACGCCATTGAATATACGCCGAAACATTGTTGACATGGTGTACCATATCAAAGACAGGATAGTGCAAGATATTTTTTGTTTTAATTTTCAATAAACCATGTTTGAATTAGCATCTTTTTTAAACACATGCCATGAATAGAATAGAAAATGTATAAAATATATCAAAAAGAAATTTTAAAATGAAAGGTTTTACAATTTCAAGAACGACTACCCATTCCCTTCAGAACCAAGCGCCCGAAGGAAACGTAACAATTTTGCTATGACGCCACCATAGTCAATGCACGTAAGTGCGTTTTCGATGAAAATACCGTGAAATACCGCTTTTTACTATATTTGCTATCTTTTCTATTTAGGAAACCAACCTTCCAGCATTCCAAAGACCCCAAATTATAGAAAATATTTTAAAAATTGTCTAATTTAAACGAAATTAACTTCTTCGCCATCTCCGTACTGATAGCTGAGATGGGCATGTTGGAGGTTCGATAGTCACAACTTACATGACTGATTTAAGTTTATCATAGGTGTTGTAGCTTTGATAAGGGTATTTTTACCGTTAGTATAGATGTTCCTCTAACGGTTGGAACACATTTTTACCATCGAAAAATGTAGGAAATAGCTCAAATTTAGCATATTATCGGGCCCTTCAATTGAAAAATGTGCTTTTTCAGACTTCGCTTGCAATTTAAGGCAGTTTAACCAATTACACTATCTTAGACAGGACAGTTTTTAGATAGCTAGATATCTTGATTATGATAATCAATAGTTACATTAACCACTATTCTAGTAAAATAAAGCGATTGAAGCGGAAATAGGAAAAGGTAATTTTCAAATCGTCATACAGCGACGCCATGACAGTGAACGTTGGATGAATCGTGTTTTAAATCCGGGATCGCAAAATCGAGTACCCTACTACGATGAGAAAGGTCGTGGTAAAGTGAAACGTCACAGCAGTGTGAGTGAGATCGCAAATCAAAACAAACCATTTCAAAACAAAGTGAGTCGTATCGAAGTGTGCAGCAGGAACAATGGCTGAAACAGTAATGGAAGTCGCAGCAACAGCCGCCTCGGCTGCCGTGGCCAAGTCTCCGAAAAAGGCCAAAGCTGCTGCCGGAACAAAAAAGCCGAAGAAGCCAGCGACGCACCCTCCGGTAAACACGATGATCGTGGCCGCCATCAAGGCGCTGAAAGAGCGCAACGGTTCATCGTTGCAGGCCATCAAAAAATACCTGTCGGCCAATTACAAGGTTGACGTGGCCAAGCTGGGACCGTTCATCAAGAAGGCATTGAAGACCGGTGTGACCAGTGGCAAGCTGGTGCAGACGAAAGGTGTCGGAGCGTCGGGATCGTTCAAGCTGTCGGCAGAGGCCAAGAAGCCCGTCGTGGAAAAGAAGAAGGCTGCAGTGCAGAAGAAGAAATCGGCCTCAACAGCTGACAAGAAGAAGAAGGCAGTGACCAAGAAGGCCGCTGGCGAGAAGAAGAAGGTGGCAACGAAGAAGGCGGAAGGAGGTGCTACCAAGAAAGCTAAGGCCGTAACTGCTGCCAAGAAACCGAAAGCAGCGGCAACCAAGAAAGCTGGCGCGGCGAAGAAGGCTGTAAATAAAGTAGTGAAAGCCCCAAAGCAGAAGGCGACTAAGCCCTCAAAGAAGACAGGAGCACCAAAGCCAAAGACGCCCAAACCGAAGAAGGCTGCTACACCCGCCAAGAAGAAGCCAACTGCAACCAAGAAGTAAAATCTGCGACTAGCAATGGCTGCAGATGATTACTAGTGGTGCAATCGGCTTTATTTCTCACAACAGTCCTTTTTAGGACTACAGCATGATTTACGTAAAAGTTAATTTTCTCCTTCTTGTTCGAATGACTAACATGCAGTTTGTCTAAAGCGGACGAATGTGTAAAGATTTCTTGATCTCGACTCCAATGAAGTTACAAGCTTAGTTTTTGAAGTTAGATAAGAGTATTTTTACCGTTAGTATAGATTAGGGATGATAATTTCTTTCCGAACCTACTAGGTTCGCTCCGTTCCTTGAATGTTCCTGGAAAAAATTGAGGAAATGTTCCTATTTCTTGTCAACGATGATGATAAGTCCCACCTCTTACCCCAACACAGGTTTGAAAAGGACGGAATTATCTTTACGATATTTTTAAATCTAATAATAATACGCCAAAAACGAGTAAGTGGGTCTGATTATGATTTTACTGGAGGAACACCACAGCCAAGCGCAAAAGATTGCAGCCATGCTGGGCGTAACTCGTCAACATAATTTATTCAAGATATGACGATGTACTTCATACGACGACACTGTAATTAGGGCAAATTGACTAGCGTAGGGGTCTCCAAACTACGGCCCGCCCGAGGCCCTTTCCGAGAGATACGGAAATTGGCCCTCTGCTGTGGCTATTCCACTCAAAGCGGCCCGACATCTAAAAATTTTGGAGGCCCCTGGACTAGCGTAATTGAATCGCTAATTTGACAGTTTTAGAAAATATTACTTTAAATCTGAAAAGATACCCTAGAGATGTTTCACGAAATTTAAGAATAATGGACTGACTATGCGAAATATTGCAATAGTTGCCTGTCCAACTATCCTTACTGATGAAGCAATACAGATAAAGAAATAATCTAATTTTTACATTGATTCAAACATTAGATTTTTTATGTAGAAGTAGAAGATAATGTATGCATTTAAAAGATAACGTTCAATGCCCTGAACGGGGAATTTACTTCAGAGGTAGATGAAACATTCCAAATAAAATAATATCTTACACAAAACAAATATAAATAAGCTCCAACCTAGTTAGTAAATCGAGTATTATTACAATGCCTGCTTGTGTGGCATTAAAATCTCGGTGGAAGCGTTGGTCTGCGATTTTTAGCTTTTTTTAAATTTTAATTTATCCTCAATTAAATAAAATCGGCAAAAGATATAGCGAGTAGACAATGCAAAGACCATTATATCAATTTACTAAATAAATGCCGTGCCCCATCTTTCTGAAGGTATCTGTGATGCGTTCTAATAGCCGGATTAATAGTAACATTCTTTTACTAATGATGGCCGATACAGAGTTGTTCTCTCGGTTGGTAATTCAACACCTACATAAACAAATACCGTTTTTTTTAAACGGACGTGTTCGGATATGTTCAAAGAAGAACGCTACAAATTTTTATGTTGATTCCATTACACTTATTAATAACTAGATCCGAGCGATACAAGCCTGTCTAATAAGATTAATAATAGTTGCATGGCAAAGACGCCACTTCCTATCAGAGTGCTTAAGGAAAAAGAAACCCAATTCTTCCGTGGTTTGTCTTTACACGGCGATTAAAACGCATGTACTAGCTACAGTAACACAGAGCTATAAATATTCACCTCACTAAAAGAAAAGATTATACCATCTATGAACTCTATGAATTGATGATACAGCACAGAATGATACTGAAAGGAATTTGCCTTCGTAAATAGGTGGTCGGTAACAAGCCAGATCAATCTATTTGTTTGTTTTTTAATTTCTGTATGAAAGCATAACCTATTTATATAAAAAAATAATCATTTTCAATTCTTTATCTCCATATACGGTGCATCAGATACGTAGCATTATCTCACCTTTGTTGCACAGTTAATGACGCAATAGGATTAAAAGGATAAATTATACGTTAAGGATAGACTTGGCTCCTATTTAAATGTGCCCTGTGTATTTGTAATTTGTAGAACTAAAGTGTAGCGCATTGTATTTAAAGTTACTTATGATCGTAATACACACACACTGACCTAAAACCTCCAAATACATCCGTTTGCCGCTATTTGTCAGTAAAAGATAGATCCTTTGCAAATGTTCCGCACATTTAATCAATATCGTCATCATCGTCCGAGATGGTATATTTTTTCTGCGCCCGCTTCCTCCTTACAGGTGTCGCTTTCTTTGCGGATGAGCTGGACGATGTTGATCCTTTTGATATTTTAAGTTTCATCTTCACACTGCCTCCTTCCTCATCCGATTCATCTTCCTCTGTAAATACAAATAATGGATAGTTTCGAAGTTAGTACACAAAATAATAATGTACCATAATCAATCTCGGTGACATACCTTCCTCGTTGGACTCCTCTTCCTCATGAGTGTCCAAAATCTTTGCCTTTGCATTGCTAAACACCGACTGCAACTCTAGGCTATCTTCATAGATGAGTGACGCCTCTTCGTTGTACGTCTGAGCATTTTGACACAATAGGAAAAAATCGTTCTCCAAATCTGCAAAATCGACGTATTTCGCCTCCTCAATGCGTGCCAATATTTTCTTGATATCGATCGGTTTCTTGATCACCTCGTAATAGTCGGGTAAGTCACGTCTCGAAGGTAACTTGAGGAACGGTTTGCTCAGCACGCGTCCGTCAGCATCGGTGTACTTGATAACGGCTTTCAGTACCTTTTTCATCTGCTTCCTTATCTTCGGATCGGTGATGCCCTTCTTGCGTTTCGTCATCGTCGAAACAATGCTCTCGTCGTCCGAATCATCTCTTCCCCTGCCCTTTCGCTTCCGTCCCTTTCTTTTCTTTTCTCGTTCCTCTTCCTCGAGCTCCTCGTCAAAATCGGCTCCGTCATCGATTGCCTTAAGCCACTCTTTCTCCGTCAAGCTGTCGGTATAATCTACTTCCTTTCGCTGACGCGAACCACGACCCAAAATCGACGTCTCTTCCTCGTAATCCCATCGGTCTACTTCCTCGTCATCCTTCGTCAGCCAGTCGGGAAGTTCAGCTTCGTCCAATAGACGAGGCTTCACTTCTTCCGCCTTTCGTTCGGCATCCATCTTCTTGAATAGCTCCAACTCATCGTCGGTACGTGAGATCATTAGATTAATCATCTCATCGTCTGGTACCTCGTTTTCCTCTTCTTCGTCCATCTCATCCTGGTGCAAAATGCTTTGCAAAAATTGTTGCCGTTCGCTGCCGGTCGATTTTTGATCGAACATGCCGGCCTGAATGACTTTTTCGTCCATGTTGAGCTTATAGCGGGCGGCTGCCAGAATACGCTCCTCAACAGAATTCACAGTCATGAGCCGCAAAACGCGCACCTCGTTTCGTTGCCCAATTCGATGCGCACGATCCTGTGCTTGCAGATCTTGATGGGGATTCCAATCGGAATCGAAAATAACGACCGTGTCTGCCGTCTGCAGGTTCAAACCCAATCCACCGGCACGTGTCGACAGCAGAAAGAGGAAGTAATCGGAATTTTTCGAATTGAACTTTTTCAGTAAATCACCACGCTCCTCTGACTTGGTGGTACCGTCCAGACGGAGGTAGCCGAAGCCTCGCCACGAGAGGTAATCTTCTATAATCGTCATACATTGAGTCATTTGACAGAAGAGTAGTACTCGATGTCCGGTAGCCTTCAGCTTAGGTAGGATACGATCCAGTAGTTCAAATTTGCCGGACGCACGGTACAGATCCGGACCAGTGACCGTTCCTTGGACACCAATATGATCGCAATATTTTTCCTCTATATGCTGAAACATAAACGGATGATTGCAGAGCTTACGCAGTTGGACAATCGTGTTCATGAGAGCCTTCGCACCACCCTTGCCCTTGTTGCCCTTCTCGGAACCATCGGTCAATAGCACTCCTTTGCTCTGCATGTGTTTGTACAGCACGCGCTGCAACCCGGACATGTCACATTTGATGATGTACTCTACCTTGTCTGGCAGCTGCGATTCGACCTCTTTTTTTAAACGTCTCAAAAGGAATGGACGCAACACCTTATGCAGACGGCGAATAATGAGAATTGTCTCCTCCTCGTTTAGCTCCACCTTTTCGCCTGTTGTAGCAAATGGTGCATTAAACCACTGCTCGAATGTAGAACAGGACTTAAAAATAGAGGGTAACAAAAAGTTTAGCAAAGCCCACAGCTCGGGAAGTTTGTTCTGTAACGGTGTGCCTGTAAGCAACAGTCGATGTGGCGCATTATAGTGAGTGTTAAGCACTTGCGTCAACTTGCAGTGGTGATTCTTCATTCGATGACCCTCGTCAATAATCATGTACTTCCAGGAGATCTTCGCCAGTACCGCCTTATCCTTGATCACGTATTCGTAAGTAGTCAGCAGCACATTGAACTTGGTTGCTTTCATTTGATTCTGAACGGCACGACGGCCAGCTGGAGAACCTTTGTAAGCAACTACACCGACTGCTGGGGCCCATTTTTCGAATTCCAACACCCAATTCGAGAGTGTTGAAAGTGGAACAATAACCAAGTATGGACCGTTGTTTTTCTTCTTCTCCATCAAATAGGTGACCAGAGCAATCGTTTGAATCGTCTTACCGAGACCCATTTCGTCTGCCAATATGCCATTGAGATTATTGTTAAACAGTGATACTAGCCACTCGAGGCCCTTGATCTGATATTCCTTCAGCTTGCCATTCACTAGAATCGATGCCTGCTCAGTGACCTTCTCGTGGACCGTGTGCGCAATGCTGTAGTACGTTTGCTCTTCCGTCTTGTACTCGTCGTCTTCCACCTTCGCCTTTTGGATGACTTCTTTCGTCTTGGCATCGTCGGTCAGCTCCTGTTCGCGCGTTTTCTTTTTACCTCCTTCGGATTCCTCCTCATCGTCGTCGGCGTCACCATCGGAAATAACATATTCCCAGCCGGGATGCAATTGTAGCCAGCTGTGCAGATCACGCAAGAACGGTGCATCATCACCTGAAATCATCTTGCCGGTAGCTGTTTCCATCACCGTCACGCGACAGTCCGATGCCTCGCAGTGTTCATCCAAATGCTCGATATCACCGCTCTCGAGAATGTGACGTTTTAGCTGCTTCTTGCGCTGTACCTCATCGTCCTGCTTTTTCTTTTGATCCACCTTGTGTTGTTTGACCATCTCGGTAAGGTTGCTGATGTACTCATCCGTTTGCGAAAGCAAGAACGCCAAACGTTTGTCCTTTTTCTGATCGATAAGCTTACGGTAACCTTCTTCATCTTCCGCCATCAATCGACGCATACGTTCTTTTTCAATACGCTCCTGTTCCTTCTTCTGCTCTCTTTCAGCATTCGCGTGGTAGTTCATGATGCCCTTGTTCAAGCGACCCAGCTTAGCGATATTATTGCGATGGTAGTCCTTAAAATCTTTGCCGTGTTGCAACACAGAGGCCAAGAATTCCTGATGCTTCTGGCGCCGTTTGCGCTCCGCTTCGAGTTTCTGTTGTTTCTCTAGCTTTTCCGTAGCACGTGCCTCTCGCAAACCTTGCCGTTTGGTACGTTTATACGCCTTTACATTGACGGCCGTTTCGAGTGTTGTGTCGCGTCGTGTACATTGGACAATTTCGCTACGTAGCTGCCGCTGAAAGTTCAGAACACGTAGTGCTCGCAGCTCTATTAGTGCTTTCATTCGTAGATCTTCCGGCATTGAGGCTGGCAAATTATTAAGCTCTTCCAGACGGAGTGCTATTCGTGCGGCCAGACGGTTCTCGCGCTCTTGCAATATTGTTAACGGATCTAGCCCGGCTGGTTTGGCAACGGTGGTGACG
This sequence comes from Anopheles funestus, assembly GCF_943734845.2. NCBI lineage: Eukaryota > Metazoa > Arthropoda > Insecta > Diptera > Culicidae > Anopheles > Anopheles funestus. The sequence continues at coordinate 48,699,787 of NC_064599.1, forward strand.
CGGTTTTGCTTCGGCATCGGTTGCATCGTTGGCGCTTGCGCCGCCGGTCTTGGACCCGGACCGCCAGCAGGTCCTTGTGAGCTGGGACGGGCAGGTTGGCCGACTGAGTTTAGCAATTGCTGTTGCGGATGCACGTGTGATGCACCTGAATGTGGCTGTTGCATTTGCTGTTGTTGTTGCTGCTGTTGCTGCTGATGGTGCGGGCCATGTCCAACTTGGGGTGGACCACCCATTGTCATACCTGGCATTGGGCTTTGATTAGGAGGGATACCCCCACCCGTGCCTACCGGAGGTTTGTTGGAACCAATCGCATCTGACGTTCCCGGTGGTCCCTGCTTTCCTGGCGTACCCTGCATGACAGGTGACGGTCCTCCAGGATGATTCGGAATCTGTGGAGGTCCTGGCGTTTGTTGTTGCTGGGGACCCTGTTGCTGATGTGGCGGTTGCGTTTGCTGTTGCGCGACTTGTGGCGGCATTCCCGGTTGTGGTGATGGTCCTCCGGCAGCGTTCGGATACGGACTGGCTGGCGGTGTGGGACATTGTGGCGGTGTGCCATCGGACCGTTGGGCTAAAATTTGTGAAGCCAACTGTTTGCTTATGGGCTGATGGCGAACCAACAAGCGGTAAGCCATGATTTGACCGCGCAATTGATGGAGCTGTGGAGCATTTAGATTCTGTTGCTTAGAATTAGCACGTAATGCTAGCAGCTGTGAATAGCGCGGATCTTCTTGCAATCCTTTCTCTTCCATGGAGTCAATTGCCCTTTGTAACGCGTTTAAATTTTCCTGACCCGGAGGTGGTGGAGGTCCCGCTCCAGGCATCAATCCAGGGTTCGCAGCTCCGGGAGGCATTGCTTGTCCCGGTCCGGGTCCACCCACACCTTGCATCGGAACTTGTGGTGGAGGTCCCTGTAAGTTATATAAAATACAACATGAGCAAACAAATGCAGAGTACAAAGATAGATAATTTTACGTATATACTCGTCTAGTGAGGTATGTTCAGTGACGCAATAACCTTAACTTGGTTTATAGAATTATATGTCGACAAGTTTGACGAGCCTACAAACAATACAATCTTTGCGGATTTACACGGTGCAAACACGAACACGGGAACGAAAGGTGCTCTCGAACCACGACAACGCGGTTCGTATTTACATAGCTTATCTGACACACACACACTAGTGTAAATGCGCCAAAACCAAAAGTCATTGGGCGTTTGCGTGATGCTGGAGCTGTCTTCATACGTCGTTGAACCGGGAACGACGGCGGTAGTATAGGTATTTGCTGTGTGTTTTAGTTTATCGCAAAATTCCAAAAGATCTCCATAGAAATTGCTATTCTACGCTTTCGTATCATCATGTGTGACGAAAAGGAAATCAAAGAAGCTTTCGATGTTGCGCTGGAACTAGTGAAACAATGCAATGAAATAGTATTGGAAGGGTTCCGTTCCGCTTCCAAGCGGGTTGAAGTGAAAGGTAAACACTGGGATCTAGTAACCGAGTACGATCAACGTGTGGAGAACGTTCTGATAGCAGGACTGCGGCAACACTTTCCTCACCATAAGTTTTGTGCGGAAGAATCATCATTTGCTAGCGGGGATAAATTGATGCTCGGGCCAGAACCGACATGGATAATTGACCCAATTGACGGAACGGTTAATTTCGTACGAGGTGTTCCATTCACGTGTATTTCCGTTGCCTTGGCGATCAATGGTGAAATTCAGATCGGTATTATAGCGAATCCGACGACCAATGAACTTTACACCGCCATTAAAGGGCAAGGGTCATTTTTGAATGGTTCCCGTATCACAACGCGCGCAACGAAAGAAGTAAGTAGAAAATGAACATTTTGTCAATTGTTTTGCCCAATCTCGTTAATCGTTAATATTTTTGCTTTCCTTTTCGACAGCTTAAGGAAGCTTTGGTGGGGCACGAATTTTCAATCGGAAGCTACCAACCCATACGGGCAGCACTATTCGAGCGCGGTCAACGATTCATCACTGAATGTGTAGGGTTACGGGCCTTCGGTTCAGCTGCACTTACGCTGGCATACATAGCTAGCGGACAGATAGATGTGTACAGCATACAATTTCTTAAGCCTTGGGACATTGCTGCAGGCTCTTTGCTTATCCAGGAAGCTGGAGGTACAGTCATTAGCATCACAGGAGGAAAGTACGATATCATGAAGCCGGATATTATAGCAGCGAGTAGCGAACTATTGGCACAGAGGGTACTGCAAATTATACGTGCAGTTGATGAAGATTTAAAACAAGTGAAATCAACGTAACACCTTTAGTTCGATCAATAAATTTGCATTGGGTTCTTTTCCAGCTAAACAATAAATACGTGCAAGGGGATTCTTTTTTCCGGTAGCCTGACGACACCTTCTGTACCGAACTAAAAAGAGGGACAATATTTGCTTACTATACTCACCGCATTTGGTGGCATTGAATGGCCTGGATAGCCCCCCGGTACCATTCCTGGTGGCAAAGGTGGACCTTGCCCCGGATGCCCGGTCATACCGGGATGTGGCGGAACCGAATGACCCATTACAGGATGTGGTGGATGTTGTGGCATATGTTGGGCTGCTTGCGGAGGCATATGATGAGGTGGTCCTCCCGGGCCATGTCCAGGAGCACCCTGCGGGCCCGGAGGTGGTCCATTCATATGTGATGGGTGCTGCGGTGGTGGAGGTCCATGAGGATTGGGTGGTTGCGTCCCGTGTGGCGGCGGAGGTCCTTGCATTGACATATGTGGACCGGGTGGAGGTCCTTGTTGCGGGGGTCCATGATGACCAGGGGTTGGCATGTGAGACGGTACCTGACTTTGACCAGGATGCGGCGGAGGAGGTGCCTGCTGGTAAGGACTGTGAGGCGAAGGTGATGGTGCAGGGCTTTGCGATGGTGCTTGCGGTGGAGGCATTGGACTATTTTGTGGCGTGGGGCTAGCCATCGATGTACGTTAATCACAATCTAGTTATAAAGTATTTACAATGGCCAGTAAGCACAACCAGCACAAACTTCAGAAAACCATCGATCCATTAATAGCATAAGCACTTCAAACACCGCTTCGCTGAGTTTCACTGCGGCTTGCCTTTGCAATAGAAAATGGCTGCCGATAGGGTTTGGTTGCACTGCACATACACACAACAAACAACGCTCTACGAAAACACACACACAACTGTTATCGTGAAGAGTGACAATTTATGCAATCCACACTTTCAAATACAGTTGTTATCAATTCGCACTATTTTTCTGTTATTCTAAAAGATTTATGCAACTTTTTTGTTCAACGCATCCCGTACAGTCACGCAGGCCGCTTTGTTCATGGTTGAATGTAATTAATGTCAAATGAGCAAATTTTTCTCATTTTTCCGGCGTTCGTGTCAAAGCTTCTCATTTTTGGTAGATTCGAGCAGTTTTTTCTCACTTATTCGATCTTTTTTTCTCACATTACTCGCATTCGAGCAGATATCATCAAACAATTCTCACACTCAAAATCCGAGTTGCCAACTTTAAAGGAAGTCGAAAGACGATTATTTCGATACACCTGCAATAGTCGCGTGGAGTATTATTGATGTAAACAAATGAATAATTTTTCAATTCTTGCGTTGAATAACACAACCGATCGAACTTGCACAAAAAATTGACGATTTCAATGGATTAGAATTTTAGTTCATGCTGCATTATATTGTACACATTAATCTTTGGTACATAAATTTCCTCAATTATTACCGGGTAAAACAATTACCACATATAGTGCTAATATCATATTGTTGTTTAGGTGCTGTAAGCCGTATTCTTTACTACTTCTGAAAAAAAAATCAAATGTACATCAATATCGATTCTCCGAAAAACATCATATTTTTAACAGGAGCGACGAAATAGCAGATACATTTTATTGTAGTTATGGTATTATTCTATTTGTTTGCTCTTTTGCAACACGGAGTGACTGGAAAACCTAATTTGTTAGGTGTGTTCTTACGTTCCATGAGCAGATATTATGCCCTCGTTTTTAGATTTACATACAGCGTCCTTTCTTGCTAGCAGCATGCAGACGACGTTGGTGACCATGAATTGTATCTGTTAAAAACATTCATCATCAAATTCTCATACTAGGATCTACAGCATCTGACAAAAACTGGGTTTTTACAGTTGGGCCCTGCTTATGAAAACCTTATTCATAGATATCTTCCTTGTCAGCAATATACTGAACAATGTCGGCAGGTCTGAAAAGCTTTTCTGCGTCTCCATCGGGAATTTCAAAGCCTGCAATAAGAGAGTTAAACGACCTATTATAGCTAGGCGCAGTTTTAATTTCGTTTAGTATTTCTTACCGAATTCGTCTTCCATGGCCATTATCACCTCGACGTGATCCAGCGAGTCAAGCCCGAGGTCATTGATGAAGTGCGATTCCAGTGTGAGCTGAAACAAAATGTACACATATATTAATATTTGCGGATGCGTATGATGCTTCCGTAATCCGTGGTACAACAAAAACAATCGTTGGCAACGAGATGAGTGAGATTGCTGGTTCTCATATTGCGTGTAACTAAAGTACTACTGAAACAAAATCCTAACAGCAACAAAACGTACCTTTTCGGGATTGACTTTGTCGTACAGCTTTAGCACCAGCAGGACACGCTCTTTGATCAGCTGTAGTGTTAGCGGTTCTTTAGCACTGTAATTTCTGACTATCTCTAGTTGCCATCGACCATTTTTCTACGGACGTACGGACGGACGGAGGGAAGGGAGGAAGAGAAAAAGAAAAACAAAGCCTATCAAATCACTAGAATTCGCACCTTATCCGCTGTAACTTTATCATAAGCTCCAACAACTTTCAGCACACGTTGTTTGACCTCATCAACATTTGGTTTGGTGGAAAAGAATCTTTGTCCGTTCCATACTTGCGGCTGTAGCAAAGGAGTATCGGAAAAGTGTGTTACATAAATGGGGCTCCGGCACGAACCAGACAAAATAACACAGGGTTTCTAACCTCAATGGGGGAGAGCAGCGCAGAGGCCGGGGCTGTCAAAAACTTCTCATTACACCGATCCCGCCGGACAACAACGACCGAGGACACCGAACGTGCCAGTATGCAACGAAGCAAGGACGTATTTCGGCAGGCCAGGCCGCGTACACTATTCACCAACGATGCCATATTCTGGTACGGTTTCACCGATTTCGGATGGCAGTTAAACACTCGCGAATTCTTCGCCTCCTGCTTGCACGTCGGAGAAAGAGATAGTGATGCGTTGCGATGAAATTCGTTCCTAGAAAAATTGGAAACACAGAGCGATGACAGCAAAACATCGCGTAGGGTGATCGTTTATACCTGTTGAAATCGTTCTTGAACATAGTCACTGGAATGATAGTTTGCTTCACATCATGCTCCTAAAAACATGTGGAACGTTTTCGCTGCAAAGTGAGTGGAATTTTTAATGGCATAAACAAACTTTTATGCGATTAGATTACTTTGTAAATTCGATACAATTCCATGTTCCATGTTCACGAACCTGGTTGCTCCAGGCCTTTTGCGTGGTTTGAAAACAGCTGATCAGATTTTTAGATACAATAGTAGCCCCATATGATCATTGAATAAAAAAAGAATATAATAGGTATATACCCAGGTACATTTGTTATAATGTACTAAGATAATGTTTTAAAGTACACAAAAAATCAAATTAATATTTTGGGATAGTTTTCAAACTATAGATATATTTTTTTTGATGATTGAAAATAACAAATACACAGAATAGTCGAGGCAGTTATAGTATTTTAAGTCACTATGGATTTTGAAGAGTTGGACCACGTTTTCCCAATATCTATTGAATGAAAATGATATTTGTCAATTTTTAAGACTGGAAATGAATCGAGATGAACTTAGAAAAAAAGATATTTTAAGCTAGATAACTTTAACGAACAACCTGGAAATTTATTTTAGATAGAATGATGTTCCAAAAATGAATGAATACCGCCAAAAACTACATGGAAGTTATATTAATAGATTTATTGTTTATTGCAATAGCAACATTCGAAAAGGACTATAAAATTGTTTTATAATGCTTTTTAAATATACAATTGGTTCACGGTCTAAGTCTGCTTGAAGAGTCCTCTAAGCCGCTCACGATCCTTCGCCGTGGTCTGCCAATCCATTATCTAGGTCTTTCGGGTAGACACATCAACTATGTTACTCCATTTCATCTTGGGCACACCACGCTTTCTTTGTCCGTGTGCCTCCGAAATGAGGAAGATGCAATGGGACAGAACCTTCAAGTTCAACCCTTCAAGACAGCGCGGATTAAGCTATGGGTGGAGTGTGCGGCCGCTAAGGGCCTAGTGACTCTCCCTTCCCTCCCCACCCTTTCTAGAGGACTCAAAGTAGCTACTGGTACCTTCAAAGAAATGTTCCCTTCCGGACAGCAGGTCAGAAATCAGTAACCGACGTATTTGTTCCATTTGTTCACCGCCACGCAATGTTGGCATATAAAAACCCACAGACTATCCCAAACCATTATTTCGCTTAGCGCTTCCCGGGAGCTTTATTCGCCACTGTCTTGAAAGTCATATGGGCTCTCCTACCCAACTGATCTTCCGTCACGTCCTCATTGTATACCCTAGCTTAATTATAGGGGCTAGTCTCAACCCTTTGGCCGGTTAGTGGTGTAATGAGACGCTAAATCTAATAGTCACGAAGCCCTCCGAATATCGGTCCACCATGTAACATTAGTAACACACGAAAGTTATAGGATTTCTCAAACCGGTTTTAACAGTAATCGACTCCCGCTATATGTTGAAGATAGGCAATTATTACCCCTCAATAGCCCATAGTTCGACGAGATAGGTGTGACATTTACGATGCAGGGAGGCAACCATTGCCCAATCTTGTAAATTACAATTACAATTACAGTCCGCCAATATAGACGTACAAGCACAGCAGAGCACATGTGGTTCTCTTCAGTGTAGAGTAATAATCCGAAATCCCAGCAACGCTTATACTGCGTATTCCCCACTCTAACAGGTTATGGGCCCAGCACGGATATAATTATCCCGGGAAAGTTCGATTGTACAGTGAAGAAAGGCTAGTTTTGCTACAGGAACGTGCGCGTCGGTTTTTGTGTGTTGTACGGCATAGTGTGTGAAACGAAATGGCGGAACCCAGCAAACTCTCGTTTGCAAAATTGAACAATTCGAACTACAGCACATGGAAGTTTCGAATGGAAATGCTTCTCATCCGTGAAGAAACATGGTATGTGATCGCTGATCCAAAACCGGAGTCACCACCGGAGAAATGGGTCAAGGACGACCGCAAGGCGCGTGCCACGATGGGGCTTTGCATCGAGGATAACCAAGTGAATTTGGTAAAAGACATAGCTTTGGCAAAAGAGTTTTGGGACAAATTGCGTTCGTTTCACGAGAAGACGACTGCAACGTCGCGAGTGTCGGTGCTAAGTAAAATCTGTGACATGAAACTGATCGAGGGTGGCGATATGGATAAACATTTGATGGAAATCGAGAGTTTATTTGATAAGCTAACAATAGCGGGTCTGGTGCTTCAGCCAGAGCTACGAGTCGCAATGATTCACCGGAGCCTGCCGGAATCATATGGTGGGCTGGTGACCGCATTGGAGAGTCGCCCGGATTCCGAATTAACGGTGGAAGTCGTTAAGTCGAAGTTGCTCGACGAAAGTGAGCGAAGAAAAGATCGATCAGGGAACACCAGCGAACTGAAGGCCATGAAGGGATACGTGAAACAAAGCCACAAAACAGTGTGTTACAAGTGCGGTAAGCCGGGTCATCTAAAAAGGAACTGTCGTTTCAAGGAACAAAAACAAAATGGCTCCCGCGCGGAGTGTAACAGTATGTGTTTCTTGTCTGGCTCATACCAGACAAATGGGTGGCTGATCGATAGTGGTGCGAGTTGCCACATGACCAGTGATAAGAAATTCTTCGAAAAGCTTGTTCAACAAAAGGGTCCTAGCGTCGCTTTGGCCGATGGGAACATTACCGAAGCAAGCGGTATTGGTTATGGAATGGTGCGTTGTGTTGGTGCAAATGGCGGCGTCATGAACATTACGTTAAAAGACGTCTTATATGTTCCGACGTTGGCAACAGGGCTCATTTCAGTGGACAAAATGGTTGCCAGTGGATACACAGTGATTTTCAAATCGAATGGGTGTGAGGTCAATGATACGAACAATAAGCTAATGCTTAGATGTGAACGCAGTGATTGCTTGTATGGGTTGAGGTTAGTTGAAGTGTCCAAAATGGCCGAGAAAAAGACACACAATACAAATTGCAAGCACACGTGGCATCGTCGATTTGGCCATCGCGATTTATGCGTCATCCCGAAAATATTGAACGAGACACTGGCTACCGGAATGAAAATCGTGGACTGCGGTGTTCAGGAATCCTGTGAAATTTGCATCAAGGGTAAATCAGCGAGAAATCCATTTCCAAAGGCATCGGAAATAAAATCGGCAAAGGTGTTGGATTTAATACACACAGATCTATGTGGTCCGATGCGGACAACAACGCCAGGAGGGAAAAGGTACGTCATGACTATGATAGACGATTTTTCACGTTTCACTATCGTTTACTTGCTAGAGAGGAAGTCTGACGCTGCAGAGAAAATCAAAGAGTATGTGCGCTTTGTGGAAAATCTCTTTGCTCGGAAGCCGAGAATAATACGATCCGATGGTGGAGGCGAGTACGTCAACGACAATTTACGTATTTTCTACGCAAAGCAAGGCATAAAGGCACAATACACAACAGCTCATTCACCGCAACAGAACGGTGTGGCAGAGAGGAAGAATCGCTCTCTAGAGGAAATGGCAACCTCGATGCTCCTTGGCGCAGAGCTTGACAAACGGTACTGGGGTGAAGCGGTTATGACAGCAGCATACTTACAGAACAGATTACCTACGCGTTCTATAAGTACGACCCCGTACGAGAAGTGGTTTGGAAGGAAGCCAGAATTAGGACATCTTAAGGTGTATGGTTGTCCAGCATACGTACACATTCCAAGTGTCAACAGAGGAAAGTTTGACAGTAAGGCGAGAAAGTTGATTTTTATTGGATATTCTGATGAGCACAAAGGATATCGTTTCGTGGATACAGAAACGAATAAAATCACAATCAGCCGGGACGCAAAATTCCTGGAGGGTGATGGTGCTACGACCAATGCGAAATCAACTGAAAGGAAATTAAAGAAAACGCCTGTAGAATCAGTGAAATCAGATACTCAAGGCTATTCTCCTTTGGATAGTGTTGTGGAAAACTACATTACATCGAGCCCAACAAACGAAACCATAGAGGAGGAAGTTGCGGAGGAGGCGAGCGAAGACAGTCTATTTTTCGATACGACTGACGTTGATGAAGCTGAGGATCTGACGGCTTCATTGGAAGTAGACAACACCGATCAACTGGGAGAAGGTGACGTGACGTCATTAAGACGTTCCAGCCGTGTAAATCGCGGTGAACTGCCGAGTAAGCTGAGCGACTTCGTAGTGGGAGTTGCAGCGCACACGGCAGAGGAGCCAACATGCTACAAGGAGGCGATTTCGAGTGCAAATCGTAATTCGTGGAAGCAGGCGATGGACAGCGAGATCCAATCGCACAAGCAGAATCAGACTTGGGAATTAGTTCAGCTTCCCGAAGGGAAACGAGCATTTGGCAGTAAATGGGTCTACAAGCAGAAGCGCAACGAGTCGGACGAGATCGTGCGGTACAAAGCACGGATAGTAGCCCAAGGGTACAACCAACGATATGGAGAGGATTACGATGAAGTTTACGCACCGGTCACGAAGCATACTACTCTCCGCACATTGCTGGTGCTAGCTGGTAAGAAAAATCTTTATTTGCAGCATCTGGACGTACGTACTGCTTATCTCTACGGAGAGATAGATGAAGAGATCTTCATGCGTCAGCCCCACGGATACGAGGTTCCTGGAAAGGAGGAGTTAGTGTGTCAGCTGAGAAAGAGTATATACGGACTGAAACAATCTGCGCGATGCTGGAACGAGAAGCTCTCGGGTGTACTGGGAGAACTGGGGTTCGTTGCAAGTTCTGCCGATCCATGTTTGTTCACGCGGGACAGAAACGGTGAAACGGTATATATTATTGTATACGTTGACGATATTCTTGTAGGTTGTGAAAACAAGAAAACTATATCAGGAGTGTATGAGGACTTGAAAGAACATTTTGAAATCGTTTGTCTCGGTGATGTAAAGTTCTTTCTAGGGCTAGAAGTTCATAAGGAAAACGGTGTTTACAGTATCGGGTTAACTAATTACATCAACAAGCTAGTGAACAGGATAGGACTTAGCGATGCGAAAACTGTAAAAACACCAATGGACCAAGGTTATTTGAAAAATGTAAATGAAAGCGAATTACTAGAAGATAGTACTAAGTACCGATCTGTGGTGGGAGCACTATTGTACGTAGCCGTTTGTGCACGGCCGGATCTTATGACAACAGCTACGATGCTGGGAAGGAAGTTTAGTGCCCCAACAGAAAGTGATTGGGTGGCAGCCAAGCGTGCTGTTAGATATCTTAAAGGTACCAAATCTTGGATGTTAAAGCTAGGTAATGAGCACGATAGAATCGACTGCAGTGATTTAGTCGCATTTTCGGATGCGGACTGGGCGGGAGATTCTTCTACGCGAAAATCAACAACTGGTTTCGTGGTATATTTCTCAGGAGGAGCAGTATCCTGGGCAAGTCGTCAGCAGGGCAATGTTACACTATCCACTATGGAAGCAGAGTACGTTGCATTGGCAGAGACCTGCCAAGAGGTATTGTGGTTACGCCGCCTTCTAGGTGATCTAGGAGAAGTCCAACGTAACGCAACAATAGTGAATGGGGACAACCAAGCTTGTCTTTTGTTTGCTCGTTCAGAGAAATCTAGCAAGCGCTCCAAGCATATCGAAACGAGACATCATTTCGTGCGGGACCTATGTCAACAGGGAGATATTGAACTAAAGTATTGTCCTACGGATCAAATGAACGCGGATATATTAACAAAGCCATTAGGTGCAGTAAAACACCATATGTTCGCGAGTAGTTTGGGGTTAATATAGAAAACAGTTGAGGAATACTAATTGAGGAGGAGTGTTGAAGATAGGCAATTATTACCCCTCAATAGCCCATAGTTCGACGAGATAGGTGTGACATTTACGATGCAGGGAGGCAACCATTGCCCAATCTTGTAAATTACAATTACAATTACAGTCCGCCAATATAGACGTACAAGCACAGCAGAGCACATGTGGTTCTCTTCAGTGTAGAGTAATAATCCGAAATCCCAGCAACGCTTATACTGCGTATTCCCCACTCTAACACTATAAACATAGGCCGTGTTCATACAAATCTTAAATAATACATTCATTACACTTGAGTTGATTGGATGAGCCGATGAGTACTAAGAATTGTTTCTTATCATAAGATGTTATGACAAAGCTGGGACTATATTACCTTTGTATAAAAATGTGTTTTTTAAAATAATAAAATTCATATTAAAATACTTTAATATTACAAATACGAAATATTTTAAATGGGTTCGAATAAAAAAAATGAACACAAAGCATTTACTAACATCGTTAGTACAAATAACGATCTAAATTTTTACTTCGTAACCAAGACGGTAAGACAATTAAGTGGATGACACTGGACATAGTACAGCCGCTTGCAGTGTAATGGTAACCGTGGCAATATTATTATAATATAATTAAAACTCTATCGGTTTGTTAAAATATTTGGTTCTCAATCATCACAGCTATCTCATCATCTTCACTGTTGGAATCAGTGGAGCTACAACGAATATTATGCTTTTTTGAAGAATTTTTGGTTTCATCATTGACCTCCTCATTACTCATCAAGTTGTCATAAATCTGCGCTTCTGAATTGATTTCTAATGGTTTGGAGACGCCACTGTAGACTGTATTAATTGCATGCGAAAGTTTTAGTTTTTTACCACAAAGAACTGCTTCGTCAGCCAAATGTAAATTATTAAGTGCGAAATCCTCGGATTGGCTCGGTTCCTTTAGTTGCAAGAACCACAATTCTTGAACGATTTTCCTCAGGCCTGGTATAGCTTTCACCTGTGCGAGAAGTTTCGGGTATTTACAGACAACCTTCATGCAATTAAACCTAAGATTATCTTCGAACGAAGCGGCATTTATAAGCCTAATGGACGATTTGGCCGACGTAGATGATACCATGGGATAAATTTCTATTTCTTCCTCTCTGGGAATGTCAGAATACGCTCGGCCAAGTGAACGTCGATTAAGATAGTATTCCAATGTACCACGAAACATGTCGACGTAAATGCCTATGATTCGTCCTCGGCTAAACTTTTTCCCATAATATTTCAGCTGTCCGTTGTGTTGGGCGACGCCTCGATAAGAGTATCCCCATGATTGGTCATCGATGCCGAGCACGCTGGTAAAAGAAAACTGATGTCGCAGTAAATCTACCTTATCAGTTCCAATGCCAAACATCTGAAAATGAAATTATCCAAAAAACATAATTAACTTTTGGGTTTGTTTGGGTTTCCGATGTGTCTATAGGAAATGAAAAATATCATAATAACAAGAATTAGGTAACTCGAAATATTCATTGTATTGTTCTGGAGATATCTGGAGCATAGCTGAAAACATTCGTTAGTGTAAAGCAAATGATAAAAATTTGGTACATTTGTGCGTGTAGCATTACCTATCAGCGATCACTACAACGCTACTACAGATGTATCGTAAAAGCGCGGATTTAAAGCCAATAAAACGATTAACCACGACCCGACAGTCGTGGTCCCAAATTCCAATCGCCTTTTTTGATAAAATCTCTAGCCGGAAATCAATCGTCTAGCTGCTACCCGTTGAAGAAAAACGGTGTACGTCAGCATTTGAGCAGTCTTGCTCGCTTGCTGTATAAACAATTACGCTTTGCATTTCGAACACAACAGTCACAAGTGATCAGTCTTCTGTGTTTCTCGTTAATTTTCCCGTATGGCTAGTGATATGAAAGCTATTTTTTGTGTTGTATATATCCTACTGGGGGCTCTTGGATTTTTGAGCAATACTGCAGAAGCTGCTAGGTGTGATGGCCTTCCCGGAGGAACTTTGCTGATGTATGATAATATGGCTGAATGTAATCGGTATATAGCTTGTCAGCATGAAACCGATCATGAGTGGTATTGTCCTCCAGGAGAATTTTTTAATCCACGCAACCTACAATGTGAATCAACCTGTCCGACGAATAGAGGTAATTATAAAACTTACAAACAATGTGTACGCCGTTAATGATTCATGTTATTTTTTATGCTTTATCTTCAGATCAATTATGGTGCGGTGGAGTTCCCGATGGCGTTTTCATCCGTGTTCCTCCGGGACAGCAACCGAATTGCCAAAACTATTACACTTGTTTTGGTGGAGCAATGTTTTTTAACACATGCCCTCTAGGATTTGTCTTTTCCCAACCATTGCAAGCGTGTGTTGATCAGAAGGAATGTTGAACGCATTTCTTGAAATAAAATATAAAACACATTCGGACATGTTCGAATACTTCATGTACAATAATGATGACTTTCACAAATTACTCATTAACTCATATAAAATTATTCATAATTGTATGTTTCCTATAGAAGTTAATCGGAGATTTCAGTCTTTAAACGCCACGACAGATACTAACGTGACATCTAAACCATTGCCTATTAAACTAAGATTAAATAAATCCTAAGAATGCCGAAAATGACAAACCAAGGTTTACCGAGGCTGTAGTGAAAAAAAGAAGAAAAAAACCCTACGTTTAAAAATCCAGAAAACTGAATTATCAGAATACCTACTAGAAAAGATAATTAAAGTTTTCGAATGATCCCTTTTTCGCAAAAATGCTTCATTAATGTATTGTCAATCAGCAATACAATATACAGTAGACACATATTACACTTTCAAGATTATGCATTATGCGCTGACGTACATAAATATGTAATTTCTAAAAGCTAAGCTAAAACGAACATTTTTTTGGTAGCAGCAGGGGTAATAAATTATTTTTTATCAAACTGCATCCCATTACCAGACAATCTTTACTTTTCGTGGTGTAATTGTTTGCGGCTTTCTCAACAGAACGCCACACGCGATAAAAGGATTCCTTGTTTGAAACCATTCTCAGATCGACTTGATAAAGTCTAGACGATAAGCTTCCACCGTAGATCAGGTTCAATTAAACACGTCGAAGAAATGCGTCCGGCATTAGTTCGTATGTTACTCGGAGAGCGAGCAGTAATGAAAGGTATGAGCACTCCGCATTTTTGCTGAACGATTTTCTAGTATACAACATGCGTAATGTTTTACTCGTCTATGTAGGTCTCGTGTGCTGTGCCATTGGAATTGTCCTACTCGTGGGAGCGGCTGATGCATATTTCTGTGATGGAATACCAGGAGGAATGAAAATAAGATTCCCACTGCCGGAAATATGCAACGAATACATCTCCTGCCATCATGGTACCGAGCACGAATGGCGTTGTCCACTAGGACGATTTTTCAGCCAACGCGCACAGCGCTGTGTAAACGCCTGTGATCCAAGCGAAGCGATCAACATTTGTGCAGGATTGATCAACAATATTTTGCTGAGGCCACCACTGTCGGAATTCCCCTTCAGCTGTCGGCGTCACTACGAGTGTATCGGAGGAAATATGGTAACGCGAGAGTGTCCTGCCGGTACCTATTTCTCGCAACTACTGCAAAGTTGTGGTTCAGTTAGAGAAGAGTTTTGCATACCATAAATTTTTCATCTTTTTGCTCGTATCTAATACATATTTGAAGTGATGTTTAGTTTTGAGTCGCTTCTAACAAAATAAAAAAAATATATATAAATATATTTAACTTACGATGTCTGTTCCCGACAGAGGTGATAGTATCTTTAGCTCCCAGTAGTGATGACGTCCTCGGTGTAACGGTTGGTTGCCACGAACTATGCTAGTGCCTTGACTGTACACTGGATGGAAAATGACTTCCGTTCCCGACACTACGGTTTCCATGGTCAAATGTTTGTCCCATGTCCAATCTAGTCTCCTGGATGTGTCTTCTCCGCAGCGGCACGGTATCGCTTTTTTCGCAGAAACTTTCCAACGAGTTTCGTTTGGATACTCGCATTTACAGAACGGTACGGACCAATTATCGTTGCTGCTTGTTCGAAGGAAAGTAACATTTTTGTTAAGTTGAGCAAGACTCATTTTGCTAGCAACCTAGAAAGGTAAAAGCAATTGTATGAGGTAGTTGAAGAATGTTTTGTAATGCGCATTGTATCCTACGTAGCATTGATGGTAGATGATTGTAAAACAATGATTAATAACTACATTCGGCACTGGGTTTCGCCTTCTTTTAGAATACGTATTTTTGAAATAAAACAATTCACAGCAAAAAAGATTGAATAGGAAATCTATGTAAAAGCTATACCGGCAAAGATTCACACGGAATATAGTGGCGCATAGTTCTGTGGATAAACTTTTCTTTTCCAGCAACACTTAGCACATTCAGAGTCTTGGGACATTACAGGTTACACATGCGAAACTGAAAATTGATGTAATTTACAAAAATTACGCGCGATTTGCATTCAGAGATAATTTTGTGTCGAAAAAGATGTAAACAAAACTGCAAAACGTCAAATTACGCTCAGCTCACAAACACATACAAATAACGGTCTCGTTTGACAGCTCGCTTGTAAAGCGAAATGTTGTAATCAGCTTTTGTCGTGTTTTTTTTTTATTATTACACGTCCCGTCTCCAGCATTTCAGTACAGCGTGCATGCGTTATGTGCGTGAAAAATAAGGAGCGGTCACTTCTGTATTTACGCAATGATCAATTGAAATGTAAATAGTGGTTTCGCTTTAGAGAATGATTTTGTCTAGATCAATTTACAGTACACTTGTGACACAAAACAATGTTAGAAACATTGTTAGAAACATACTTTTATCGAGAATATATCGAGCATTGTAACAGATATTTATATCTTATGAACTGGAAATTAATGTATAGCTTCTAAATTTAACCTAGGCACGTTGATAACAGCCGTTTCGCCCACTACACTATTCTAATGCATTCGTTAAACAATTGAAACTCGTACGCTAAAAGATTGTGTACAGATTGATAAGATTGCTCTAGCAGCAAGGCAAGGTTGAAATCGGAATTGAAGAAATGTAACAGAGATTAGCTTTGCACTTAATTTTACGTACTTGCACTTTAGCGCAACCGTTGATGCTACCGCTGGAAAACGACACTGAATACTAAGGCGTGCGATGCCTCATGTCGGCTGTATATAAAGAAAATTATCTCCTTCACAATCGTTAATAAAACACGTAAACTCTCAACAGGAATCGAGAAGAGACTCATCGCTTACGGTCCATTAGATTGATAGTGTAAACACGTGCACTTTCTTATGCAAGCTTATGCGCTGGTAGACAGCTGACGGAGCCTCTGTACAGAGAAAATGAAGTTAAATTGTTTAGTAAATGATGTACATACAATTTGAATTCCCAGATGATGGTTTAGTGCCACTGCTTATCAGTTGGTTTCGAATGACCCACTGGAGTTATGGCTGTTTTGCAACGGAAAAGGTCGCACAAGGATTGTCCATCATGATAACCTTTCAGTCATGGACAGCTCACGGGCAGAATCGCAGGAATTATGATGACATTCAGTTTGCATTTTTTCTATGATTAAGTTTAACTTGACCCTTTACAAGCGCTTTTGACTGTATGCGATATTTACATATTTCGAATTGGTTTAAAATATTTTTACTAAATATAAATAATACAAAATATAATGTGAATGGGTAGTGCCAAACTTACATTTCTAATACATGGATTTCGATGGATGGATACAAACATTCAATGTTTAAATACAAAAATAAATCGTCAATGATGTATATCAAAACCTATATGGTCTGTATAATCGTTAATGCACGACTTAAAGCGACCCTAGCTTTTTAAGTGAGTGTCCGATTTCAGTGAGTTTTTGGCAAATAATCAGACCTAGGTACGGGAAGATCATAACGCCTAACTTAGTGAACTGAAAAATGTAGCACGTGAAAAGTGGATTACACTGTGTGCAAGTAGTTTTGTAAGGGTGTTGATAATTAGAATGAAGATTTGAATGCTGTTAGAAGTATCCAAAAATAAATACGCGTACGCGATACGGATACGAATCTGTGGTCATCATCCACGCCTTGCTCATATCAAGGTGTGCGCAAAACATCAACATACCGATCGGTCATTTTCGTGTCCCGACTGGAAGAAGATCCGATGTTTTTCCGGCCGGATGAAATGTGGTACTGAATTTTCTCACGCTACTAGTGTGCTGTGAACGCGTCGTGAGCGTGAGCATTTTGCAGTTTCACTCGCAGAGCCAACGATGGGAGCTGGAAAATGTGTTTTGAAAGTTTCGTTCTCCAGTGTTGTTTTTGTGCTTATGTGGTTTTCTAGGTGAAAAATTACACAGTGGTATTACACAGAAAACAAGAACACAGTGCATAGGAAGATTTTTCATAAGCGTTAAAAACAACAAGGGCTTCGACGTGGCACAGCTGTGTGGTGTGCGTACGATAGTACAATGAGTATGTTTTCTTTACCATATAACTTGTACTATTGCTCCGTCCAAGGAGGATGTTTATGCGCTGTGGAAGAATGATTGCGAGCGCGCGAGAGAACGTAACGACATGCAGAGCTGTTTATAGCCGAAGAGCATCGCCAAGCAGTGTAGTGAGAGATGAATATGAAAATGAAAAAGGGAAACAAACCCCAGCCAGTAATCATGTCCCACCCGAGCCAAAGTGTCTGGGTCCATTCATCGTAGTATTGAGTTGATAGTGTTGCTGTGCAAAAGCACTGTTCATCGTAGATGGGTTCGATTTTTTTGTTCCTTCAATAGTTTCTCCTGTTCGGTTCTAGGTGAAAAATCAGTTCCTTTCACACAAGGATCCTTCTGATGCTACGGATGCACAGAGCCTGTCTGCACAGTGACGAGTTTGTCTCCTGTTCCATAACTGGCTTGATATCTATGGCGGCACAAATACCAAGCGACCATATTGATACGAAAAGATTCCGTCTGAGTGTATCTGCTTAGTGTGCTTGCTTGCGGGGTGCAAAAAACAAAAAAAAACAACCTTCGAGAAATTCGTTCACAGACTCCACTTTTCCGAAAACTGAGAAAAGGGATCCGCTCCCTCAACGGCCTGTGTGATACAAAAAAAGTGCTTTTCCATTGGCGCGGAATAGGTGGAAGGTGGAAATGCAGTAGGGAGCAGTGATGAAATATTGCACTCGTCACGTTGTTGGATTAGTACTACCCCATCCTACCATTTTGGAGAACAGTTCCGCACAAATCGTTGAGCTAAAGGTGGACTGTTTTTGCAGCAAAAGTGATTTTTATTTTAACAACTACCTAAAAATTGTTACCGTTTGTGTATCGTTTCCATGAAGATAAGAGAAAAAAAGTGAGTGGAAAAATTGATCATACTCATCTTGTAGAAGGCAACCTCCCCCCCCCCCCCCCCGCCTGACCACTCGGAGAATGAACAAGATGGATAATATAAGGGATAGTGGTGACTACAGCAGCGCTCTAATAAAACGTTTGAAATGGAGTGCATCTGAGGTGTAGTGGCCCCCGTGAAAAAATGATAACCCGAGTGTAGTGGCAACGTTTCAGTTGCGCTCGCTTACGAATGCATGTTTAAACGTGTGTTAGTATGTGTTGATATGAGATGCCCGTTAGAGGACAGTGTGATGCTGTTGCTTCCTTCAACGGTTCGAATGCATGTCGAATATGTGTGTAGTTTGAAGGTGGCAATAGTTTAATGTTTCGCTTCGACTAACGATGAAACATGCAATTGGAAATACAAGAGTTATCACATTTACGTTTCGATACAGGATGGATTTGGTGTTATTTTCGATATTTGCATCTAAGCTTGCAAGGTATGGACGCCTGC
Source organism: Anopheles funestus (assembly GCF_943734845.2). Lineage (NCBI taxonomy): Eukaryota > Metazoa > Arthropoda > Insecta > Diptera > Culicidae > Anopheles > Anopheles funestus. The sequence goes on from NC_064599.1 coordinate 48,718,763, forward strand.
TGTGAGAAAATGTTACGCCGATGGTAATATCTGAAGTTCTTTAATGTAATATACTTGCAAGTCACGAAAACACGACGTCACGACGTCAAATGTACAAACACTTGCGCATACATATACCCATACATATACTAAGATGCACATGAAAATGGCATATGTGGGAAAATAGACAGAATCCTTCCAATATCGTACGAGATATCTGCAAACGACAAATTGCCATAGAAAAAGATTAGCCAGCACAGTGATGATGCGGAAGGTGTGGGAAATTCGTCCTAAGAGAAGTGAAAGAGTATGGTGCTATGAAAAAGATAAGCAAGAAAATGTGGGAGTAAATAGAAAAATTCTGCACCTAAAAGCCATAAACCACAAACAAGGATAAGGACATATTCGTACACACACACACATACTGCAGCAGTAAGATGAAAAGCATAGAAATGATCCTTCTTCCTGTAGCACAAACATTGTAGGCAACAGATGAAGAGAAAAACTTACCACTAATCCATCTCATCGTGGTGCATTAAGTGATGGACAAGTACGGAAGTAAGCTTTGACAAAGAGGTGAAGAATACGTTCGGCATGTCCACAAGCATAATGAAGAGTCTTGAATTTGCATGTTGTTTCAGTTATAGAGTGCACTTTGCTTTCAAACCTCTTGACATTCAATAACAGAAATGGAACAAAGTGATATATGAATATGAATAAGGGTTAAAACGAAAACAAAAACTTTGATGATAATTTTGTGATCTATACGTTCTGCATGCCTACACCTAAAATTACATTAACGAGATGTAATGGGTGTTAAGATTGTGCTGCAAGTTATCTAAATAGTCCAAATTCCATTAATACACGATTAATAGGTGAACTGTAAATGTGATTTACTGGTAATATTTTTCGAGTTAATTGCATCTTTTAACTTTAGGTAGGGTCAAAAAACAAATTCAACCGTTACATTGGTTTTGTTGCCATTAATTCTTTATTGTTTCATGACAGCGGTTAATCGGACGTAAAGGAAAAAAATAGCAAACGGTGAAAACTGCTAAATCATTCCACTAAGATGCTACTGTTTTCCTATAACTTTTTACAACTTTTTTCCAAGATTGCTTTTCCACACTTTTGATAATGATAATATTTTTATAAGTTACTGTATGATTATATGCATAGGGATACGCAGATAGTGCGTTGATATTATAATAGTTTAAATTATTTTCTCGAACATTAATCGTATTAATTGCCCTACGGCGAAATGAACTGCATCTAATATCCTTCACATGGCTGTGAGTAGACCAGCGGTGTTCTAAAGATAAGCAGTGTTTGTCTTATATGTGAGAACAGCTGGTGAAAATGTATGCATCGACGCCACCATCAGCTGTCGGCTCTAACTAAATTAGGCCATTGATTATTGATCGTCCCTCGTGACAACCGGATGGAGGCTGCACTCAAAGGCCGTAGTGGACTTTCAATGAAGCTTTTTGCTGTTCGGTTGGGAGAGAGCACGGTCGGGAATGATTCAATTTCAGTAACTCCATTATTAATTCAGCCTTTGTACTGTCGCACGGTGCACAGAAGAATTGATATTGACACGCAGAAAAAGCAGGAAGGCTGAGGTAGAAATTTAAACCAGCCTTTTCGCTTAAAGATGAAATAATACACAAAAGGATCGTATTTTCTACATCTACACTTTTACACACTTACCAGCACAACTTTTATAAATATCATTTTGCTTTAATGCTGTATAGAAATACGACAATGCAATTGATGAGCATTTGTTTGAAAACAATCTGGCAAGCCTGTCTAAAATAATTATAAAACGAAACTTTAGTTTATAAAAACATTACTTAAGTTGGTTTAATGGTCGGAGATTTCATTGATAGTGACATTAGTTTCTCACAAAACAGCATCGGTTCCAAATTCCATTCGTCCCGTTTATCCGTCCACAGGATTTACTATAGACACGTATCGATGAATACATGTCCAGAACTGGCCATGTTAAAATCGACGTTATAGATGTTCAGAAGAAGAAGAGGCAGAAGAAGCGTTAGATGTTCCTCAAAAGGAATGATTGAAACAAGGTTTGACATTTTTATTTCATTGGGTTAAATCAGGGTATAAAATTCACCATTTATAAAGATCATTCAAATAATCTATTTCTAAGCTACCCTATTTGCTCTGGGAACAATTGTTCAACTAGTTGTGTTTTTTTTGTTTCATTCACTGAAGGATGGCTTTTCCGTGTATCCATCTATTAATGATTTTAAAGGATTATATTTAATTATTAAATTGTTCCATTCAACAAGTCAAAACAAGAAGTATGAAAGATTTATCAAATAATGGATCTGCATACATTTATTTGTACGCCTTCTTTTTTACAAACAAAATAGATTTACATCCTTTTGTTTGAACAACAGTTGTATCTACATATATCAGTAGTTGTTTTAACGATGTTTTTTTACTGCTTTATTCATAGACCAAAACCAACAAGTTAGCATGTGAAAACAATGTAACTTTTCACCGGTGATGGACAATCGCGATCATCTGCAGTAAGCAGGAAGTTAGATGGCAAACGCATCATAACATAGTTATGGATTCAATGCTATTCAGGATATGAAATAACCATGCGCTACTAAGAAAAAGCCGGAACTAAACACGGACATCTACATAAGAAGCTTAAATTTCTGTGCTGCCCATTCAGGTGTGGTCGTAAGAACCAGAAAAGAGGAAGCGGTGGCTGCGAGAGGAAATGCATTTTTGGATTGATAAACGATCGCAAGCGTGTGGTTTCGGCAGAGCGCGTGTGGCAGCATCTTTATCGGGTGGTGGTGGTCTAGGGTTTGGCCACCCACGGCGCGTGCCTCGGAAATCAATGGTCACTCCAATACATCGGTTTCAAACGGTCGACTGTGGTCGGCCTCACATCCATCGCCAGCAACAGTCACAACAGCAACAACCGCATCCACAGCCGCAATCGAATCCGTCTGTCCCAGGAACGCATTATTCGTCCACACAAAGTCAACAATCCTCGGCTCATCAACACCAGCAACCGCATCATCCACATCAATCGCATGCAGATCCACAGCATCACCGTCACCATCCGCATCATCCGCACCATCATCAAGGCTCTGTACAGCAGCAGTCGCAACCGAATAATCAACAACAGCAACAGGTGCATCAGGTGCAGCTGCACCTCAGTGGTCAATACAATTCCCAGAGCAGTATTCTGCCTGCGCCAACGCCTTATCCGCAGCCGAGTCCAAACTTACAGCAAAGTTCGTCACCGAATGCTCTAAACTACCACGTACCTGTGTCGATGAATCACATTTACAGGTGAGTAGAATGAATCGCGCACTACAATGCTGAACATTTTTTTTAACGCGGCATTTTACACAAATTACAATATGAGTTTAACGCATTAAGCGACGCTACTCCTTCTTCTTTCTTGGCTTAACGACCTCTAAGGTCACGCCAGCTATTTCTGGCTCACGAGACTTATTTTACCACGTAGCTGGATAGTCAGTCCTTGCTACGGTGCGACGGTCCGGATGAGATTTGATCCCTAGTCCTGCCGTGTGGACCGGCGCTGTTTATCACATACGCCCTCCCGGGACGGCCAACGCAGTGTCTACTTAGGTATAACTGTACGAAGTCTTCAAGGGATAAAGTTAATGAATATTTTCAGGGTATTCTTTTCGCAGTTGGTTCTTAGTTTTTGGATAGCCGTTTCATATGCATTATATGTACTGCTCGCTTGAAAGAAGTAATCCCGCACATTTTTATTGAATCTCTACCAGTACATACTGGCTATGTTAATAACAAGCATTTTTAAAGTTATAGATTAGTAAGGAATTAGTAATAAGGAGTAGTAAGTGACATTCGATTGTGTCAAAACTACATAGGTAAATTGATGCGAAACAACCTTTTTATAACGCATTAATTTAGATCAAAAAAAAGAAGAAACAGTGTCTTTTTCCTTTCCTTACTTTATCGATCTTTAAGCGCATCAACACAATCATCCGGTGCTGAGATAGACGGCATTAGCAATGTTGGACAGCACATACAGCCGCACGTTGGACATGATGCACAATTGTTACCGGCGCACCTGAAATGTGGCATGTGGGCTTCGTTGGCTCTTGCTACGGTGTTTGTCGCTGGGGCAAAGTTTTATTTCGACCATCAGGTAATATTTCTATATTTATAAGCTATTTGTTTTTTAGTTCTGGTTTTTTGTTTATAAACTTATAAATTTACTTAACAAACTTCTGTTCGTTCGACATCACGCGATTATCTGGTTAAATTAAATTTATTTTCAAATGAAAATTAAATAACATAATTTTTATCATTCTCACAGGGCACCGGGTTAGAGGTGTTAATATTTTGTGCATTTTCGGCTACATTCTTTTTGGCTGCCTGCACCGTATCGTTATGGAGACGTCCCCGGGACATACAGATCACTAGCAACAATATGATATCGGACACGATCTCTAACGCAGAGCAAAGTTCACTACAGGTGAGCATTCGCCAATGCTTTGTACTTGATAAACAGTTTGTTGAAACATCATATGCTGTGTGTTCCGTTTTTAGAACAACCCTGAATTTCTAAGCAGCAACCCCTCGCCGCTACTGAATGGAAGTGCCGGAAGTGGTCCATTGGGAGGGCTTGTTCCGGGAAATATTCAACAGGCTTCGTTGGCAAGCATAGTAGCACCACCACCACCGTATCATATAGCGATACTTCTGCCCGATACTTCGAAAGAGGCGGAGGAAGCCCCTCCACCGTCGTACGATAAAATAGTGATTTAATAATAATCATCGACTAACGCGGGGGTTTGTAGATGGAGGTTCTTCTGTACAAAATGAAATCGCACACTTTTACAATTTCCTTGGTAGAAGTAAATAGTCTTCTAATATAACAATGTCCAGCGCACGTAAAACGTTACTGGAAACGTATGGGAAAGACAGGTGCAATAGTGTACTCGATACGTGTAGTTATTGCTCGTTAGTTTTAGCCGATAGTTTTTTTTTACTTCAGACGATTAAAAGACACATCAGCGAAGCTACAAATGGGCCAACTGAGATAGTTAGCAGAAAAGAAGGAATGGCTGCTCAAATCGTGATACACGATAGTGGAAAGAAGTATGGCTCGAGCAAGGAAAATTATTATTGAAAAATAGTTAAGTGAGGGTTTTTCGGAATCATTCAAACATTTATTGCAATGTTTTTTCATTTTGCGAATAAATAAAGCCTAACAACAAAAAGCGAAAATAGCGACAAACGTGCTACAAGAAGAAACATACAAAAGAAATATTTTTGTCACGATATATGTCAAACGGTGATTCTTTGCAACTGTTGTAAAACAGCGGTAGAACTAATGTGTCTGGTTATTAGAACAGCGTGTATTATCATTACCAGTGTACAGTTAAGACGAAAACAAAAGTATTAAGCGGTATTCTCTTTATTTATACTAAAGATAGATCGCGCAGTATGTTTTAATAAAACTCTATCGACAAGAGCTATTTAGGTTGTCTAGTTTACTTAACAATGCAGTAAAAATTTTGAGAAAATTTTTTTTTGTTTATTCTTAAACTTGTACAAACAGGAATAATTTAACATTCAAAGTTAACGGCCCAAACTTTCTTCTCATGCACACTGTACTTTTGATTGTATGTTACACTCCCCGTGGACAGGATCGAACAACAATCCGGGTGGGCATTCACGATCGGCGGCAGCTCCCATGAAACATTGCACAAACTTGCGGCAATTACCATGGACTGGAAGGTTTACGAAACCAGCGACAGGGCATTTAATACAACCGGCTTTGCTAGGATAGTCACAAAGTTGCTTCTCAAAATTAAAATGGTATCCTGAAGGACAGACTAGCGGTGCGGCAGTACGATTAACACAAGCAGTGTAATAATGGCATCTTTTGTGGTCGGGTAAAAACGTATTTTGTTTGACGTTAGCGCACTCCTGTGTATTTCCGATCGATACACTCAGCAGTATGCAGAATACAATTAGTATTATTTCTAGAAGTAAATAATAGCGATATTGTGCATTTCTTTGTCTGCATAGCTACACTACTAATGGAACCTACTGTTCATACTACACTCGAGATGGAGTAAAATGTAAGAAAAAGAACACTGAGCCCTGAATTGTTGTTCATAACTATATTTATACTTTTGCACTGACATTGTGAACCACTTGATTTGATTTTACTTACTGCGGTTACTGTCCATTTTAGACAAAGTTGATATGACGGAGATAAAAAACAACAACGAAATGATAATGATAATAAAACAAGTGAACATCATCAATAAGAATCAGTTACAATTTGATGCACTCTATCAAATTGTTCGATAACATTTAAAATGTTTGCTTGGTTTGGAAGCGTCTACCCGTTTTTCGAGGGACTAACTTTCTTTATGCAATTTTCTTTCAGATAACTTCAGTATCCGGATGGCACAAATCGAAGAAATGTATCTTGGAATAGAGTTTTATTCTAGTCGGCTTAGTAATATTGGACAAGTTGCATTGTTACATACCCTGGCCTGGTCGTATCAAGAATTATTTTACCACGTAGCAGGATAGTCAGTCCATGCTACGGGGGAATATATCTATGTTTTAATATTCAAACCTTTTTTTTCAAAGGTTGAGATAATTTACGATAAAGGTGATATAATATAGCATTGCGAATAAGTAACCATACTTAGAATAGAAGGACTTTTTAATAACGGATTCACAAAAGGTGAAAATTCAATTGTAAGGATTTTGTATTTTGCAATATTTTGCTTTAGATTTGGACTTAGAACTTGATGACAGGAAAGATCATTCACTCAGGTATAATATACAGTTGGTTTTCCGAAATCATCCAAAATATCGCTCATCTTCAGTAAAACTGCAGCTCTGCAACAAAGTCATAATATGTGCTAGGGTGCTGGTAAATATTTTTACCAAATTGTTTTGTACCCAAAACACATTTTGATGATGATAATTCTCATCTCACGCGTTAGTACAGCGTTGAGACGGACGAAATTATGTATGTGAAGGATATTTTATACACTAATGTACTCTTTCTCTCTTCTTGGCTTTACGACCTTACACAGGTCATGGTGGTCTATTTAGATTTACTAGAATTGTTTTTAAAAACGTGGGTAACGTTTCATATTCATGTAGAAGAACCCCAATCAGTTGCTGCAACCTGATTATATGTGTTTTCAGCCACAAATGGCTGTTGGCTGGCAAATGGCAGAATGGCTGTTTATTCGAATAATTTTGTCATATTGTGGACTAATGCATGGCTGCAACGATGTTATTATCGTCAGCAAGAAAAGCATCTGAAGATCGAAAGTATATTTTAATAAATAGTACCTTTATGGAATGCTGTGATGTTTCGAGATAGGAATTAAATTCGTAGCGTAACAAGTACGAAAGTAAGTAAGTAAGTAAGTAAGTAAGTAAGTAAGTAAGTAAGTAAGTAAGTAAGTAAGTAAGTAAGTAAGTAAGTAAGTAAGTAAGTAAGTAAGTAAGTAAGTAAGTAAGTAAGTAAGTAAGTAAGTAAGTAAGTAAGTAAGTAAGTAAGTAAGTAAGTAAGTAAGTAAGTAAGTAAGTAAGTAAGTAAGTAAGCAAGTAAGTAAGTAAGTAAATAAGTAAGTAAGTAAGTAAGTAAGTAAGTAAGTAAGTAAGTAAGTAAACTAATAATACGCTTATTAAATTTTTTATTTTATTCAATCAAAGTTAAATTAACTGCGGATTATGAACATAATGATCGCCAAACTCAGCAAACAAATCCACCAGAAAAATCAAACTAACGACCAAACTTGCAAAAAGCAAACTGATTCATCTGAATCAGCTGCTCGTTAGAGTGCTACAATTCCTATGAAAAAGTGCTGACGGTCGGCTGATACTCCAATGATTTGTGTAAGTTTTGTTACGAACTATTGTTTGTATTTGACGGACTGTTGGGCTTCTACACAGGAAACCATATCGGCAAGATTACACTGCTCGCGGTCCGGATCGAATAAAAGTCCGGGGGGACATTGTCTTACCCAAAGATTTCCATTTATGCAACGATAGTACACATCACACATGGTAGGATGGGGTATTTTGTCTAATTCATTTTCTCCAGTACATTGTAAAATGACAGATTCTGGTGGTGCAGGCAGTCGTTCGCGCTGTGATCGTAAAGTAATTTTCCAGTTAGTTTAAGTACAACGCATCAATCAAATTAAAGAGGATTAGCTTTTGCATCATAAAGATACTTACTTCGCAAGGATTTTCCGCATCGTCAACTACACACCATCCGTTTTCAGCTTCGTAGATGGTACCTGGTGCACATCGGCGCTCGACTGTAATGTTACCGATGCATATGAAATATCTGTAAGTAATTTGTGGAGATACGGTTATAAAAATAGCTTTCGACCAATTGTAGTTCTGTTTTGCTTACAATTGACAAGAATTTTGGCTTTCCAACGTAACTTGGTTTCCTTCGGGGTTGTTCCGACAAACAAAGTCTAAACATTCAGCTTGGTCAGGAGAATCACAAACAGAGAGGGTAGGATTAAAGTGTAATCCTGCTGGACAGGTTTCTGTTCGAATGTATTGTCTATTTTCACACATAATGTACATATTGCATTCACCAGGATACGCTAACTCCACTAATGAGTCTGACGTAAGTGCTGCACAAAGTGCAGCCAAATCTGCACCTTCTTCAACAGTAGTGGTTTCTATAGCTGCAGTAGAAGTCGTTTCATCGGTAGTGGTGATTGGTTGTGTCGTAGTATCTGCATCGCTGGTCGTAGCTGTTGTTGTCGTTTCAGGATTTTCTGTTGTCGTTTCTTCAGAGCTCGTTGTTGTAGTATCAGGATTTTCTGTTGTCGTTTCTTCAGAGCTCGTTGTTGTAGTATCAGGGTTTTGTGTCGTCGTTTCCTCAGAGCTCGTTGTTGTAGTATCAGGGTTTTGTGTTGTCGTTTCCTCAGAGCTTGTTGTAATTGTTGTTTCATCTGGGTTGCTCGTTGTTGTGTCCGGACAAGGTGGAGGTTCGATTTGACAATCCACATTCGTTTCATCGTCACATTCCTGCGTGTCAGGATTGTAGTACTGCCCAATCGGGCAGCACATTTTTACACCGACACCATTTAAGCATGCAACGTAGGTACTGCAATCAGTATCGCTTGGCTCCGTGGTCCACATCCGGGTAAAACTGCCTTGACAAGGCACGGTTACAGTTACGTCTGGGAAGCATTCTCTCAATTCTGGACAACTTTGGCCAAGTTTGACGATTACAGTCAATATTATCACCACCCTGTGCAACACACTGAACTTTCCAGAAACCATGTTGTTTGATGGCTACTAAAATAAGAACTAAGCTCAGCATTTCATACTGCCTCCAGCACAGCTGAACATATCGGTCAAAGATAAACCAAATACAGACTTGATAAGCATCAATGAACATTCAAAAATTCCATTGACCGACGTCTTTATCTTATCCATGGATTAACGAAATTCATTGCCACGAAACGAAAATCCCTAGTGCGACCAGCACCTGCTTAACACCACAATGGTGAAATAGGAAGGGTATTTCCTTCCGTTATATTCATGGCCATATCGGTGTAAAACACGATAATCACATTAGAAAAGAATGTAAACTAACTTTACAAACGGGTAAAACAAAAAACGTAATTTATACTTTATCATGTGACGGATCGATGGAGAGATTATTGTGTTGTAGAGCAGCGTATTGAAATACTCCCGAGCGTTTCGATTACGGATCATTTCCAGCAGTCAATCACGACGGACGGCTGTTGAGTGTTTTCTGTTTTCTGTACTGGAAGTTTTCTGTACTGCATTCGAGTGACTTTTACTTTCTTCTGGCACCATGAAGCGCTTGTGGCTAACCACAGTATTATTTGTCAGCTTGTTGTTGCGAGAAGCAGTGTCAAATCGTTGTGCTGGAGTGCCAGACGGCGTTTTTATAAATGATTTTACCGCATGTAACGCCTTCTTTACGTGTTTTCGTGGAGAAGCGTTTCCTGGCGTGTGTGTCGAGCCATTTTACTTTAACGAGGAAAAACAACTGTGTGACCATCCGTGGGAAGTTAAGTGCTTGATCTGTCCTCAAACTGAGGATCTTGTACCGACCTTTGTGCCTATCGAAGGCGAGTGCACATTTTATGCGCTTTGTATTCAAGGAATCGGTACGCTTCGAGAATGTGACAATGGACTTAAATTTGATGCAGTGCAAGGAAATTGCGATCTGGCTGAAAACGTCCAGTGTGATGCAGGAATTTGTCCAAGTAACGTGAATCCAAGTATACCGACATCAGTACCGCACCCAACTGACTGTTCGAGATATTACATTTGTCTCAATAACGAGGCTACCGAGCAGCAATGTGCTCCAACGTTACTTTTTAATCCAGAGACTAGATTTTGCGATTTCGAAGAAAATGTCGAATGTGTAAGTACAGACAACAATTTTTCCACAGTTGCTTCCAATTTACTCATCGTTTGGTTTATATATCATATACTTTGTCATATAACTTTCCTTAATATGGCCTGGCCTAATTTTTTCATACCTTACAGCAAGACGGAGTGCCTGCACCTACTTCATGTCCACCAAGTGGAATTCATCTCATCGGAAATCCATTGGATTGCGTTTCTTACTTTGTGTGCCTGGACGGAGCGAAAAGTGGCGATGCTATAAGTTGTGCTCCGGGTTTGATCTTCGACTTAACTGGTGCGGTCTGCCGTCTGCCAAATGAAGAGTCAGTCTGTGCTGATGGTTCGGATCCTCTGTTACCTCCACCTACACCTCCACCTGCACCACCACCACCACCACCTGTTGTTCCGTCGGTTAACCAACGTTAAAAATGTGATGCAAAGTGTTTTGTTCAATTTTTTTTAACAAATTTGAGATAACAGAAATTTAAGTAACATATTTTTGAATAATAATTGCTTATGGAATGATTCATACAAAAACATTGAAGTGTAAATAAACAAAACAAAGAATTTCTATGCAATTCACAGCATTAATCTGCAATATGGATGACAGAATTAAAGGATGTAAACAGTTAGATTGGTATGATGACACATCGCTTGGTACACATACAAATATTTCTGCCTTGTTGACACTAAACTGTGGTTTAGTAACAGTAGAAGATTTTTACTCTTGAAACTAATATGTACCCTCACAAAAAAAGGCTTAAATGATTCATTTGTTAAGGGCTAATGATTCAGTTCCACACGACAGGACCGGGTACAAACATCCATTAAACTAATGGACAAACTGCACGCGTTTGTCCATGAGAAATAACCCATTTCGAATGAAGGTAATTCCAAAATCATGAGTGTTATTCCATTTCAACTGCACGCGATCCCAATCCAGCTCTTCAAAATCCCAAATCGGTTCCCAAAGTCAAATCCCAAAGTTGATCCCAACTGGCTCGAGAAACGGTATATCCATAAACTTAAGTTCTTTGTTTTTTGGTTGCAAAGGTTGCTGAAACATATTTCAACCTGTTTATTCGTGGTTCTACCGATTCTAGTTTATAAAAGTTAAAATGCAATAGGCCTGGCTTAATGAACTCAATAACTATGTTTTATTTTGTCATATCGTTAAAAATCGTCGCACAGCGCCAATGACATAACTTCAGGTTGCGGATGTGAGTCACTGTGTTTTCGGTAAATGTTTTTTTTTTACTGTGGGTCATAAAATTGCACCCTTATAAATTGTTTGCTATGTTGGTTATAAGTTTTCTACATATAAATTAAGTTGTATAGAAGGTATGCCACAGTACTACACGATCGACTTGTCTCATTCGTAGAAAAGATAGGTAGAAAAATAGTTGAGATAATGGATTGGATGATCGCGACTCTCGATGGTACGTGGTTTAGAAGGGCTCCACTAGCAGGTTAAGATTTCGAAGGTGTGATTGTAGCACCTGATTAATCAGTAAGTAAAAAGATGGATAATATACTCTAAATTGGAGTAGAACATTTACACCAAGACTGCAATATTCACATGCTGTAGGTGTAATATAATTATAGTACAAAGCTATCCGTATAAGGATATTGGGTTACCACACAAACCTAGTTTTACCTCTAAAAATATGTTTTGTAACGAGCGTTTTCCAGTGGACATTTTTTATGTTTAGTCTTCACATAACAAATATTTACTTGAGATTCTTGACATTTATTGCAGAAAAAATTTAATAGCTTACCGGAAAACATTTGAATTAATATCCTTGTCGGTAAGAAAACTCTTCAAAAGCTGTAGCAGTAGAAACAATTTTCCTGAGATTTAACGCATCCTACCTGATTCTAGATTAAATTTGAGTAGCGAAGGAATTAAGCGGATGTAAACTCCCGCTGTGTTTGTTGGGGTTTGTTGGTCCGTGTGCCAAACTTTGATCCAGCGATCTTGACTTCATTTCAATTGTTGCTGCTAGTTCACGGTGCATGATTTAAGTATTTTTTCTTCTTTTTTGGCACTAAAACTGCAAAATACATGATATTTCTCGATTTTTTACGTTTCAGTAGTGTTCAAAATTATTCGTCCTTCAAAAATGAGTATGCCTACTTGATATGATAATAATTCTCAAAACCCCATCAATACGGCCAGGCCATTTTATATGAATAAAAAAAGTTATCAAAACCGGAGCAGGAAAGAACGGATAACATTTGCCGGAGGTCTCGTAGCGAAAAGCGAAAAATATTTAAAACCCTATTCTCGTACCTGCCGAATATACAGCGAAAATTTCATGCAAATCAGTGCAGCCGTTTCGGAACAGTTGCAACACTGTGACACGGGAATTTTGTATATACTATGTAGTACTATATACGTAGTAATACAACACGAATATCTATACTAGGAAGCTGATTGAAAGCATAGACATTTGTTTCATCATCCATCGTATTCGAATTTTATCTGCAATTTGTCGTACAACTTTTGTTTTCTTCTTTATTAAGATCATCTATGAAGTTTCTATGTAATTTATTGTACTTCTTATACCTGATGTCGTAGCTACGATTTAAATGGATAAAAAGACACTAAATACTGTTTTCTGATGAATTTGAAGTTTTCATGTTGCTAATCGTTTTCAGTCGAGGGAAAAGCATGATGCGACATTAATTGTATAGTCTGAAGGTATGCGCCGTTGTGTAAAATTTTAAATCGTAATTTTTGTTCTTTCGACTGATGTTGACCCAAAGATTTTATATTAGCAAACCGTAGGGCAAAGCTTTTTTCAAACTATTGTATTGTTTCAGTAGTGTTGTTTATGTATTAATATTAAGATCGCAAAAAGTAGTGGTTAGCTAACGGCTAAATTTTGCTGTGTGCATACCATATGTTCTGTACTAATTATGCTTAGTAGTTCATTTGAAGTTGTTTCATTTTATTTTCAATATTAACCTATAATACAATTTAGCTGTTCCGATTTTTCGGAATAGGTGTGTATAATGTTTTTTGTTGTTGTTTTACAGTTAGTTGATGTAAGTATATAAATACGCATTATGCCTAAGCTTACGAAAAACGCAATAAGTCATAGTATTCTCCGAGGAGAACCCAATTGTAATCAAATATGTTGCAATGTGTTGAAGTATGTAATTACAAAGGTGATTCATATGCTCCCCATTCATCCTCTGCCATTTATAGATTGGAGTTTGACCTAATGAGTCAATGAATCGTACGAGGCATAACAGTGAGTATGTAACTAAAATCGAATGATTGAAATTAGATGATGTTCCAGAATCAAAACAATCAAATATGTCGCTCATCGTATTAAGTAATTTTGAACACGGGATGAGATTTTCATTTTCGTACAATCACCGTCCTATTTACACGCCAGAATTTCATGCCAGGCTTGGTGTAAAAATGCAACGTAAGGATTACAACACATTTTATAGCATAAAAGTTTGTGTGCATGATTAACTATTGATAAGATAGGGGATTAACAATGGATACAGGAACTGGCAATGGATGCCATCAAATCGTACAGCGCAAATACTGGATGATATCTCTGGAAATAGCAGTAATGGCGATGGCTTTGATTTAAAAAAAAAACACGCAGTGGATGTTCATGTTTGTATAAAAGTTAACGCCGCCAAGGTAGGCATCATTAGTAGCGCTGGTGCTTTGATTTGTCTCACAACGTTGTGCAAAACAATATCAAAATCAAAATGTTTAAAATGTGGTACCATATCATCGTAGTGTGTACTGTTGTGTTTACCTTTGCTGTCACGACTTATGCACAGCGCGATCCTTGTGCGGGCATTCCCGATGGAATGTTCGTCAATGATTTCACGAGCTGCGAAAGCTATTTCTTGTGCCTCGGTGGTGTTCCTACGCAAGCCCACTGTCCACCCGGGTTTTACTTCAACGAGGCGCAGCAACTGTGTGATTTTCCGCAGAATGTATTCTGTCACGTGTGCAACCAGCAGACCGGTGTGCAGCTGTTTCCACATCCGACGAATTGCAATCAGTTTATCACATGCTCGAGCGGAATTTCCTTCGTGGGAAATTGCAAACCAGGCGAAACGTACGACGTAGTGCTGCAAGCATGCAAGAGTGAAATGCGCGTTGACTGTGACCGCCTACGCTGTCCGGAAGTAGACAATCCAAATATTGTCGTATTCATTCCGGGTTTCCAGTCATGCGATGAATACTTCTTGTGTCAAGCTGGGACACCAATTCAACGATTCTGCGCTCCCGGATTGCATTGGAATCGAGTAATTGAACGTTGTGACTTTCCTGAGTTGGCTCAGTGTCCGTAAGTATTTCCGCACGAAATCACGCACCGTCCAGGGTGTTAGCTTGCTTACTAATGACATTTCTTCTGTTGTTACTTTGCAGATTATGAAAAAATATATCTAGGATTTAGCATGTTTAGTTAGTAAGCAAAGATAAAAATATGTATACGTTCTACATACATATTTTGCTGAACCGAGGTATTATGTTTGGCACTCTCGAAAAATAAAATATAAGTGATCTTGTTGTTGATAATTACATGTATGCGTTGTTTTTTATGGTGTAATATAGTGCTTAGTGTTCCAATTTCAAAGTAAAGCTGAATAACATTCAATGAATGGTAATTTTGTTTAATCAAAACTAGGTTTGTGATAAGGTTTGCCCGATTATTTTTAATATTGCGTAATGGCATCGGTTTGAATAATCGATGTTCTTACGACAGGGTTATGAATTTCGGATGATTTTTTCGGATAAGCACAACCTTTAACAATTACTATCTTCAATCAGATTTAAGAAATAGTGGCATTTAATGTGACATTCCTGCTGACGAAGCTAAATGAAAACGTTACTATTTGGCTGAAGAGGGGCAGTTCACATTGAATGGATGATCGCAGAACTCCCTTTCCTGGTTCCAGTACTGATTAGGTGGACATTGCATGACGTGCAACGTGCCCCACACACAGCGGTAGAACCTCGTGCAGTCCGGGTGAGGGTGGTAAAACGTTTGATCGGATGGGCAATGAGGTGGAGTACCAGGAAGGCCGGGTGTTGGTGCAGGAGTTGGCACAGGAGTAGGTGCCGGAGTTGGTACAGGAGTTGGCACAGGAGTAGGTTGCGGAGTCGGGATAGGTGTAGTAGTTGTTATAACTGTTGGAGAGGGCGAAGGAGCAGTTGGTATGGGAGATGGAGCTGGTGTTGGGCCCACAGTTGGAATGGGTGTTGGTGCTGTGGGTACTTCCGATGGTGCAGTAGGAACAGTGGCTGTCACAGTAGGAGCAGTAGGAACGGTTGGTCCAACTGTTGGAACGGTTGGATCGTCTCCTTCCGTAGCGGGTGGAGTAGGAGCTGTGGGTATGGGTTCTGTTGGAGGGCCTACCGTGGGTGGTGTTGGAACCGTTGGTCCTGTCGGTGCCGGTGTCGCATCACCCGGTCCGGCAGTAGGAGGAGTGACAAGGTCTAGAGCACATATTGAGACTTCTGGTCTGTTGCACTGGCTAGTTACTACATCAAATATAAGATTGGGACCGCAGCTGAGTGGAAATGCTTGACCTTCGACGCAAAGGTAATACATGTTGCAATCAAGTGGATGAGGCACATTGACGGTGCCAGTTGCAGGGCAACCGAATAAGGGCGTTAAGTTCGGTGGTGGCGTTGGAGGCGTAGGGATATCTCCGGGGTTTATTGGAGGTGTCGGATTCGAGATGCAGGTTGACGACCCAATAGATCCACATTTGGTTGTGTAAATATCAAATATTTCGCCGGCTGCGCAATTTCGGTCCAGAGCTTGGTTGTCCATACACATATAGTATCGGTTGCAGTCTTGCGGATGTGGCAAATAAGATATTCCGACATTATTAGCACAAGGGTTAACCGCAGGTGGCGGTGGTGGGGGATATGGTTCCATTGCTGGTTCATCCAGTATGCATGTGGAAGTTTGCTCTGGTCCGCAAGCAGATTGATAGATATCGAAAATTTGACCAGCTGTGCATGATCGATCGATGGATTGCGCATCCATGCACATGTAATACAACGTACAATCACTAGGATGTGGCTTATAAACAATACCTTTGTTATTGTCACAAGGATTAATGTCCAGGATACATGTGGAAGACTGTTGCGGACCGCAAGATGTTAGGTAGACATCGAACACCTGACCGGTTGGGCATGTTCGCTCGATGGATTGCGTGTCCATACACATGTAGTACCGCAAGCAATCGATTGCATGAGGTTTGTAGGTGACACCATTATTGTTTCGGCAGGGATTGTTAGGGTTAGAGGGAGCTGGTGCTGGTGCAGGTGGTGCAGGGTTTGGAGCCGGCGCTGGCGGCGGTGGTGGTTGTGGTGCCGGGGCGACATCACGAATGCACGTCGAATGCTGCGCAGGACCGCAACTACTTGAAACAATGTCGAATATTTGGTTTCCGGGGCAAGTACTTTCGAAGCTCTGCGTTAGCACACAGGTAAAATATTGCTTACAGTTTGAAGGATCGGGTACTAAATTGACTCCTTCATTATTTGCACATGGATTAATGAACGGTTTCGGATCAGAGATTGAGGGAGTGTCGTATGCACAGACTGCTTTGCTTGCGTCCATACAACGGTTCGTTGTAATATCGTATCGTTCGTGCGGAGAGCACTGAATTTCGTAAACTTCATCAAAGATGCACAAGAGGTACTTCGAGCAGTTATTTGGATAGGCGACGGTGTTTAAACCATAGCCTGTGCCATCACAAAGCGATTTGAAGTTAAGCAAACATTCCGCTTCGCCGGTCTCCAAGCACAGTTTAGTTTTTCGATCAAAGGATTTGCCGGCGGGACAGGACATTTCGTATGCCACGGAATTAAGACACATAATATAGGAATTACAGTTGTTTGGAAGGGGCTCAAAGGTCATTCCACTGTTGTTTTGGCACAATGCGCCACTGGATGCTTGACTTGTTTCAAGTAGGACAGGCTGGAAATGACAAGGGATGGGTTAGGGTTAGATTAGGAACTTGGTATTTATAATGATGAAGGGATATTTACGAAAAGCAATAATGGAACGAATATTTACAAAGCATTCTGAGGTGTTTATTTACAGTGAATTTTATTCGATTATAAAGACCATTTGGGTTCTAATTATTCATTACTGACTTACAGCACTTGGACATGGAACCACACTTTCGAGATCACACACGTTTAGCTGCGGATTAAATCGGGTTTGTTCTGGGCATCGTTGTTGAATTCCTTGTCCACCTACACAGATGTAGTAGTTTCGGCAATCACTCAAATCAGGTATGAACGTTGGATTTTGTGGATCATCCACTGCAGGACATTCAATACAATCGACTGCCGACTGTAAGTTGCATTGTTGCATAATTTTATCAAACATCGTACCCGGTGGACAAACACGCTCAAACTGATTTCCTTCGATACATTGAACGAATCTAGTGCAGGAACCGATTATTGGGAAGTTTGCTATACCAGTCGCAGGACAAGTGACACATGCTGTTCGATCACCATAATCGCACATTTGTTTGGGTTGGCTGAAAATAAATGGTTCTACACATTCAAATGCAAAGGCTTGCCCATTAACGCAGGTATAATAGCGCCAACAATCTGTTTCATGGGGCACGAACTGATAGTTTGGCACTCCTAGGCAGGGGTTTGTCTGCGATTGAACCTTTGCGCATCCCACGAGGAATAGCGCCAGTACTAATCCTGAAGATACATAACGAAACAAAAATGAAACCATACATTAGCATCAATTTTTCCTGCCAACATCGCACTGATCACTCCGGTAGAATGAGCAAAGAATCACGTCACTCACTTATCATATTGTACAGCACTTAGTCGTATGTTATGATTGTCTCCTTAAATTAATGAACAGGTAGACTGCTTCGAGAATGTTATCACCACGGTGCCACTGTTTCTAGAAAATAGCTGCCCGTACAAGCCCAACCATCTCTTTTATAGAAGGTATACGTAGGCTACCACGGAGGCTACGCAAAACATGTCAATGTAGAAGGATAAAAAAGGTGCACATTAGATAAAACAGTGGGTAAAAAATGTGTTTCTTATCTACGGCGCCAGATTTCAGGTTCAGCGTACGCTGCTGTATAAAGTGATATCGTATGTTTAAACGTTTGTAAAAATGTTATCATTAGTAATTAATCAATTATGGCAGTCGTCGTAGCACAACAAATACAACTAAAGTCTAGGAGAGACACTTTTGTATCGTTTTAACCCGATACACCCAGGATTGATTTCAAGCGTGCAGATAAAATACGATTCTTATTTTCATACTTATGCGCGGATGGTGCGAACTATTCATGCCACAAGAATTTGGAATGACACATAGCCTTGTCCTTGATAGTGTTGTTTGATAAGGAAATATGTCTATACGGTTTGTGTTAATTTTCGATTACATAGATTGATGAGCCCTCATTTTATATTTCCTTAAATGATATGGCATTTAATGGAATCAAAATCATAAGACGCTCTATGTTGTAAAACTGGTCTTCGTCACGGTGTTGTTCTGGAACTAGGGAATTGATAAGAGTTATAAATCAATTTTATTTCAGTAAATCTACAACAACACTGAAACGCACCGATCGTTGGATGGAATGCTTAAAATTTGCACTAAAATCGATATAAGATACTACTCGCTAAAATGAATGGAGCTGTTTCGACACTACGTGATACCGATAACTGAAAAGTCCCTACGAGAAATGACAGTACAAAGGTATTGCTTTGAAAGTTATCTACAGTTACGAGTCAGAAGCATTTAGCAGTTGTAAAAAAAATAGCGCACATGATGTTTTGAGCAATTTATCATGATGACACCACGATAGGCCGCCAGGTTTCATATAAAGTGTGTTGAAAATTGCAAATAAATCGTAATTGTACGTTGGAACGCTGGCAACAACGTTGTTTTGTTTCGCCCAAAATAAAACATTGAAGATCACTATGAAAGGTGAGTTTAACTATTAGGATTGCACACACAGAGGAAGAAAATTATAAAGTTCACACGATGTTTACAGAATATTTGCTCCTCGTAATATTTCTCACCGTGGCCAATATTGTAGCATGTGCTGTAGTTCAGCAAAGAAACGAACCACTTTGCATGCCAGAAGACGATTACTTTGCTGCCGGCCCAGAATGCTATAACTTTTATTCCTGTCGCAATGGTGTACTAGACCTCATCGAGTGTCCCGCTGGATTGCTGTGGAATGATGACATTTCACGATGTGACGAGGCAGAGAATGTACAATGTCAGGTAAATCTCCAAAACCACTCGGCACAAATTTTATCTGCTAGTTTTCATGCTACTTAAATGTATTGAACATTTACAGGATGAAGGGACAACAGTCGCTACATTACCACCGTCTACGGAAGCTCCAACACTACCGCCAACGACATCAGCTCCGTCCAATACCTTCATGCCAGAAGTGGAAGGAGCATTGCCAATACTTTTTCCCGGATCAGAATGTCCACCGAATATACGGGCATTCCTGCTACATGCTAGCGATTGTCGGCGATTTTTTTACTGCTTGTACGGTATCCAATATCCACAAACTTGTCCATTTTTGGAAACTTTCAACTTTGTCGTTGGTCATTGCGTACCCCGGGAGCAAACGTTTTGTTTTCCTGGTAGCGTTTAGTGGGTAAGATATCTAGCTGCATAGATTTAAATATAATCGAAATGTTTCAGGTTTAGAAAATAAAAACAATGTTATAGTTCTACATACTACTGGCCGTATGTTAGCATTTAATGCTGCAGCAGTTTTTTTTATTAATAGAATAAAATACGGATTTTGTTATATGATGCTTATATGTACATTCAATGGTGTATCTAACGGCAGGTGGAATAGGTGGTCGCCTATGGTCCCGTTGGACAAAGGGTCCCCGAAAACGAAAGTGTTTGACAATGTTGGTATCAGAAGAAAGGTTGGCTCACTCGTTAATACGTTGTTGTGGCACCTGGAAACAAACAATGCAACCTCCCTCCCGAATTCCTTTGCACTCCCAAGCCAACGTCTGCGGGGTTTTTAGGCCCCAAGGTTCAGTTAGGATCCATAAAAATGAGGTAGGGGTTTGTCAATGAGGGCCTAACTGTCATCCGGCTTGGGGCCTCCAAGAAGCTTGATCCGGCCCAGTATGCATTTAGTATGAATGGGCTACTAAATTGGTGTACTTAATTATGGACGAGCAACTAACTGCACAAAAACCACTCCATTGTGTTAGTGTAGATCACATTGTCGCTCATAAACAGGACTGAAAATAACACAGGATAATCTGGCACTAAGCAAAGAACTACGGTCACGATGGATG
Organism: Anopheles funestus; assembly: GCF_943734845.2. NCBI lineage: Eukaryota > Metazoa > Arthropoda > Insecta > Diptera > Culicidae > Anopheles > Anopheles funestus. The sequence goes on from NC_064599.1 coordinate 48,739,527, forward strand.
ACGACTTTAAAGTCAAGTATAACTAATTGTTATTATTATTAAAAATTGTTATTATTTTTTATTACGACGGTCAGTATTCTTCTGGTATAAATTCCATTATTTAGATCAATAAAATCGTTAATCGTCGAGGTTCGTCCTCTGGCAAACGAGTGTTTTTGGATACGAGTTCCCGACCGAGCATTGAGATGCGAGAAAAATTTGGGATAAAAGGAATCTAAAGGCACATTGCTACATACGACTCATGTTAGGTGGTGTTTGTAATGTGTTAGGTAGTATAGTGTGCTGCGCGTAACATTACATTATCAATTATTTTTATTGACTTGTTCAAGTTTCGCAAGAACTCTTTCTTTATTTATGAGGAGATAATTTATGATTAAACATTGTAATTTAATTTTGATATTATACTTCATCGAATATGGTTAGTTTTTAAACGTGAAAAAATGGTAACAATTGAAAAAACTATTATTTTTGCACAATCATATCACAAGAAGGTGAATTAATATCAAGCAAGGTCAATGAATATGAGCGACATGAAGAGTTGGACATTCAAAATCAATTTTATTTTGTATCAGCATTTACCGAGTACACATTCCCCATCGATGGGATCAAAATGTTTGAACATTTGACACACTTGTACCCTAGAAATGCCGTTCAAGCAGTAGATAAATTTTTCACAATTGGTAGGATGAGCTAAAAATAGCGTCCCTGTTTCTGGACAACCATAGGGATCTTGGAAAATAGCCTGAAATATAAAAAAACTTTATTACTAGTTTGTATTTGAGCACACCCTTGCTACCAAAGTTTGAACGTATGACATACCTGACATTTAGCGATCTCTGGTAAGTCACAAATTGAACGAATTCTGTTCCATTCCATTCCATTTGGACAGTGCATGATGAGAGGATTACCGTGATAGCACATAATATAAGAAGAACAGTCGTCCACTATAGGTAGATACAAGGGTAGAACGGGGTCGTCGATTGTTGGACAGAAAGCGATTGCTGACGATGAAGGGGTAGTTATTTCAGTTAGCATTGTTGTCGTTTCTGGAGCCCCCGTACTAGGTTGTTCAAAGTCTGGAGGTATTGGAACTGATCCACAGTCCACATTTTCGTAGAAATCACAAATTTGTTTCTGAACGTTATATAACATATCACTAGGGCACTGACCAGATCCTGCAGGCATGTTATTTTGACACAACAAAAATGAATTGCAGGATAACGGGTTTATTACCGTGGCATTATCTGGTTTTCCTTGACAAATTTCCATCGGATCGAACTCCTGTGCTTCAACGTTAAACCGCAGAAAAAACAGTAATACACTAATAAAGTCGAGGTACATGCTCCGTGTTATTGTCATTTCTGTTGCCACGAAGGTTTCAGGTTCCACAACAAACTATGAACTGCATGAAGTTTTCGAATACTGCAATTATTTAACGTGGAGCGTTTTATCGTAGGTATTCATTGAGATATTTTATATCTACGTGATGCAATGGTACTGTCAATCAGCATTGATGTTAGATGAAATCAGTGAACAATTCTGCCCTTGAATGTTTCGTTTGTAAGTACGCAGATACATACTGCATTCATTTACTAGGACTTTCCCAACGCTCCATTCCATGGGAATCCACCGTAGGCGAACCATTGAGGAATAAGATTGTGAATTCGAAAGAGCCCCTTTGGTTATATATCTGGTAGTCTTCAGTGAGTGAGATCACTGACCGAGTAAAATAAATGAAAGGCAACAGGAAACAGGCTGCAGCAGCTTGACGTTTTATTATTTTGCACCATTTTTACTGACTTCTATGGTGCTTGTGTGGTGCTTTGTTTATCAGAAAGACATTTTATGAATGTGTGGAGGGCGATATGTTATCGATAAACGGAAATCACACTTCCGTTTGCAACCAGATTTGTGACGACTTTACAAAAGCAGTGAATGTTAAACAACTTGTGTTTAACATTAGATAATCTGGTTACTGTCGACATGATAATGAATTTGTTTTTGTCTGATAAAGGTACCCTATTTAGAGTATAAGTCAAGTGAGATAAAATTTAATAATACAGAAACGCATTTTATCTATTATGCCGAAGTAAAATTCACCCATGGTTTCATCTGAAATTTATTACAAAGAATTATCAACACAGAGCCAATTCTTTTTAGTTCATCTTGTCGAATTACTTATGCAAACATCATTAAGTGAAGAAAAGTTATGTTAAATTAAGTTAAAAGTTAAATTATGAAATTATGAGATTAAGCAAAGAGCAAAGATGAAGCTATGAATGTAAATTTTAAATTGTATCGAGATTCGACATAAGCGGAAATTCGACTTACGTTAATTTTGAGAATTTTCGCAGTTTGTTACTATTGCCCCGTCGAAGACTGCATGCATGTATACATACTATATATAAAATTCTCGTGTCGTGGTGTTTGTATCAAACTCATCCGAAAAGGTTACTCCGATTTGTATAAAATTTTTGTTGTATATTCGGTAGGTATGAGATTAGGTTTGTTAGTACTTTTCTTGCTACTAGTGGCCAATTTTGTCCGTTTTTGTACGGGATTCTTTACACATAGTACATGTGGTACATGTGGAAGCGGTGCAGACATGTGTCGGTGTTACACAGCGTATATCAAATCATATCCCGGACCGTACTCCGCACGTAGAATTTATTATCCTGCTACGGGCAAATAAAGTCAATGAATGTCAGAAATGCAAGGCCTCTTGGAGCTGTAGTGTAACAAAAGGAGGATAATAAAAAGAAATCCAATGTAAGATTTTGTGATTGCGATCTACATATAAGAAACCCCCAGCGACAGCTGGAATGAAATCAAGATCATCAACACCAAACACAGCAAGAATTTACATTTGCTTCGTTCCTTCGCCACACTTTCTAGCGTCTAGCCCGAGATTGAAGTGATTTGAAAGTGCTCATTGGTGGGAATGGACAACGCACGTCCACTTTGTCATACGTGCAAATTTAAACTAGAATCAGGTAGGGTGTGTAAAAACATCAGGAAAAGTGCTTCTACCGCAAAAGCTGTTTTCTCTTACCGACACGGATCCGTATTTAAATGTTTTCCGATAATCTATTTAACAATTAAATAGCATTGAGAAAAGAATTAAATAGCAATTAGCATTGAGTGCTTTCTAATGATTTTTTCTTCCATGAATGGCAAGAAAAATAATGTAAAAGTCAAGTAAAAGAAGAAAATATTGGTTATGTGAAGATTAAATATTCAAGTTGTCCGCTTGTAAACTTTAATTACAAAATAAATTTTTAGACTGCAACGCTTGGTTAGCCGCGCTCCCCTAGTTTGCTACTAATGCATTTTATTATTTTTTGCCTATATTTCGAAAGAAAACATTCACAATGTTTTATATCCTACGATCGTGCTTTCACCGACCCAGCAATAGGCGAACCATTAACATTAAAAATGTTATAACAGACAGAATATATGACTAACTCTTTTTTAATAGTAATGATTAATACAATATTTACCAACGGCAGCTGGTATTGCTATTGATCTACCACAAAAAGGTGGTATGAAGAGTTGTTAACATTAATATAGGCGTTGTTTATTACATTTGATCAGGTTCCGTGAAACACAACGTGCGCTGACTGCATCCCAATCGGTAAGGAATGGACACCGTTGCGTGGATGCCTTACCATTGCGACAAAACAAGTACAGATCACAATAAGCGGGATGGCTTAGAAATGTGTCTTTGCTTTCAACACAAAGTGAGTCAAGATCCATTGAGCTGGGAGTTTTTGCCTGGAAGATAGAAATAATTATAAAGTATTTTTTTATTTTGTGGATAACGTAATAAACACATTTACCTTGCATTTAACATTTTCTGCTATATCACATTTGTTTGATTCATTGTTCCAATAACTGTCGGGGGCACAGCGCATAAGGAAGGGTTTTTGTTTGAAGCATAAGTAGTACTCTTCGCAACTTGTAGGACTAGGGGTGAAAGAAAAATCGCCAACTTCACTACGCTGACACACTTCCGCCGGATCGGCTATATGATCATGTTCGCACGGAACTTTTGTCGAATCGTCACAGTAAAGTAGGGCAGAGTTCCAGTATCTGTCAGCAGCACACTTTTGCCGAATTGGCTTATGGTCGACACAGATGTAATAATCTGAACAGTCTGTAGGACTTCTCACAAAGCTTGGTACATTTGGATCCGTAGTTAGGCAGAATGTTTCAGGATCGGTTGTGTTATGCGTGGGTAAAGTTTCGGTGGAAGATGCAACCTCTGTTGTTAACGGGGTATCTGGGAGTGTTGTTGTTGGAACAGATGGCGTTAAACTTTCACAGTCCGATGAATCGATACTACACACATCCTTGATATGATAAAACATTCCAGTAGGACATGTGCCGTGGATAACTGTGTCTCCATTGCACTGATAGAACTTGGTACAATCTTCTGGATCGGCTACGAAGGAATTGCTTTTGATACCGTCGCACAGCCCGTTCGGTGCGAGTTGTTGCGAATAAACTAATTCAGTAGCTATGCTAACCAAAACTAGAACTGAAATCCACTTGCAATCCATGTTGCTCCGTTTAACGGTGCCAGAAGCGACTAACAAACTTTATAGTTTGAAACGCCTTAAATATATTGAAAGGCCTTCGAAAGCGATAACGAAATTAGGACGCGGTATCATAGTTTAACAAACGTTGTTATCACTGCACTACTTTCACTGGTGATGTAGAAAAGATACCTTTAGGTTTGGTGATAAATAAATCAAATGACGAAGTAATGTAAAACATATTTCCAAATATTTCCAAAACATATGATGGTGGGTAGTAAGCCGTTTATCCGTAAAAGTGGTGATTACTTTTACGTTTTTTTATGCGTATGTAAGAAAAGACTTTTGTCCTAAAAAGTCACATCACATTTAAACACATTTTAACCAAAAGATGGCGCTTCATATGGATTTGGTGAGGGTTAAGGGTTGATTACATGTTAGCAACCGAACCATCCACATCGTAATAGATATGGTTTTCTTAGATTCTTTTTATTTTTTGCTCAATATGTATTATATTGATGATTCGGCACGTGTTAATTTTTATCACGTTACGATTTAATATTTTTAGTTTATTGATGTTAATTTAACACGTCCATGAAAACGTCAATGTATTCTTAAACTGTGTGTTATTCAAATAGAAATAAAAATGAAATAAATAGGCAACAATTATTCTCAACTAGTTACAACCGCAAACTTGTGAGATATGCGTCACGGAACAACTCATAGGTGTTGTCTTAGGCTAAGTTAGCATGAAACATGTTTAATCAATCTTTGCGAGCAAAAAAATTAAGAAATCTAGGTATATGAATAAATAAATCGAATGAGACGAGAGCGAGACTGAATCGACTGGGCGACGAGATCGATTGGATCGTCATGGGCTTGAGATGTCGAACAAATACAACTCATTCGTCGTTCTCATTTATTTGTAATATTGAAATTAAGTTTTTATATTACAGAATGACCACATCTCCCATTCATTATATACACACACTTGCACAGCTTTATGGTTGGTAGACATATATCTCTCCAAGTCAGATGTGACCCGAATAAAAAAGTAACAATTTGTGGAGAAAATCATGTTATTATTGTTAAACATAAGTTTGTATATGGTGCTATGTCCGGTGGTGTATGTGATATGTGGCGTTCCACATGACCCATCAAAATCACTCCCGACGGTAGCAAGGACTGACAATTCTGCTGCGTGGTAAAAATAGGTCTTGATACAAAATTGATAATTTTGCGTATAAATATGTAGATCAGAAGAAGTCAGACTGAAACCATGAACATATAGGCATGTAGTGATGACAACATGGTAAAACATGTACTTACTTGTATCCCGAGTGAACTATGTTTTAACGAAGTTTTAATTTAGCAAAATGTATCAAAATCAAAATATCAAACACGAAAATACAGTTTGTACTAAACTTTTTGTCTGTCTGTTCTAAAATCATGATATCATGTCAACGCACCTTGAGTAGAGCTTTTATGGCACGTTTATTGTCTATCTCTTTCTTCACTCATTGATACTAACCATAATTGTAGATAACATACAACTAACGATTTTATTTGCAATTAATATTTTTTGTTACCACAAAAAGTTCAATAATTTTTTTGCAATATTATGAATTCTTGTTTACTTTACGAAATACGACAACATGACTGCCACCATACATAAAGGTTTACTGGAGTTTTGTGTACCGCCTTGCCGGAAAATCTGTCGTTACTACTACAATTGTCGTACATTGCCGAATTTTGCAAAATTCGGATGTAGTGAAGTGGTCCTTTTAAATAAACAACTTTGTTTCGTTCTTCCTAGTGGTGTATGTGATAAACGACGCTCGCTCTACACGACAGGACCAGGTTTTGAAATGCTTTCCGGTACTTCTCTCCCGACAAACATTGACTGAATGGCTACGTGGTAAAAATAAGTGTACTAAGTCAGAAATGGCCGGCATTACCCTTAGAGGTCGTTAAGTTAAGGAAAGTTTTTCAGATGACATTTTGGAATAAGTGGAATAACCAATATTTCCTTAACAACTATTGACATTTATGATAGAATAATTCAGAAGCAACACTTAAAAAAAATTTGAATAAATTATTGGAAAATATTTAAATCAGGATTTGTGTCGATGAACCAAAAAAAACATAAAAAATTCAAAGACCCTAGCGGTAGAAGCACTTTTCCTGAGATTTAACACGTGATTCTAGTTTAAATTGTGCTCATGGCTCATGACAAAATGATCATTGCATTTTTTTATTTACACTTGCTTTTTATTTACCACTCGCCAGACCACTTACCCGATGTCTACTGTGTCACTGTGCCACTTACTAAACCCGATGTCTATTAGTGATGGGCGGGTCTACCCGCACCTACCGGGTCGGAGCCATTCATAAGCGACCCGAACCCGTTCGGGTCGACCCGTAGATACAAGTAGGTTCAGTAGGTGCAACGATTCCGATAGATGCAAGCTGCCAAAAGCGACTCCGACCTGTGTGTGCAGCGAGTTCGGGTCGGAACTACTGAACCTTCCTATACCTACGGGTCGGCCCGAACCCGCTGCACCCACGGGTCGGAGTCGATTCCGATATTGCTGCACCCGACTCCGGGTCGGGCCGTGAAATGAATCGTATGACCCATCACTAATGTCTATATCATTAGCCCATGCTAGGATCTGCATAGACTTATAGAAGATGGTCTCCGAAGTTTCCATCTCCGAGTCGCGGATGGCCCTTTCTAACGCTAGGTTGGTGTTACCAAAGGGTCACGAAAGTTTTCCATCCACCTTTACTTGACACGTAACGTTGGTCATTGCCATTGATACAGGTCTGGTAAGCTTAGCCGGGATTTCAAAAGATTATTGCGCCGTGTAGTTTTACACTGGCTATGCTAGCATATACGGCCTTGAAAGCTATGAAGAGATGGGAGGAGTGGTGCTGTTACTCCGCCGTCTTCTTCAAGATTTGCGGATGGTGAACATCGATCGAAGGTCAAGTCGAGCTTTTAGAATTAGGGAGAAATATATTTAGTTCCTCCTTGATAAAATTTTAATAAAACTTGTTTACAGCTAGAACGTATTGGAAACGATTTTTGGGAACTGACTATTTGATTATCGAAAATTTGATAAATAATCTTTTGAAAAAAAGCCAATTTGGTTGATGGAGTTTTTCGCTTTTCTATATTCATAGCAGTGTACTATCATAAGAGATCGTTAAACTATATGTGAAGCTGGTAGGGAGAGGATAGGGGCTACTGCCAGCGTTACAATTTGTTACATTGGAGGTGGAGGTGGGATGGCTCAACTTTGTGTCACGTAATGTGAAATAAGATGCTTCTAAAATTCTTGAGTTATAATACACAGTTAATCAATTATTTTTTTCCAGTCATTGCGAAAAAAGCCAGATAACTGCTCTTATGGTTTTTTTCGAAATATTAATACCACATCGAAGTGAGGACATAGTATAGCACATGATTTACGATATACATAGCTTATCTAACGCTTAATACATTTTATTTCGTTAGTAGAAAGGTTACACCGTCCAACAGAAGCCTAGCTCTGGCCAGTCAATATTAGAAGTAAGTTTACAGTGCAAAAAAAAGTCCAAAGGGGAGTGACCTCAGTGTAGATACCCGGAAGGATACAGTCTCCAGATCTCACATCAAGAACATAGCCGATCTACATTATGTCAGTTATATAAAACAACGAAGAAGAGATTAGATAATATAAACGATTTGTCATTACATCGAAAACGTTCTCAAGATTGCAAAATTACGTTCTACAAATGATTCTATTGTAATTTTTGTAAAGTGATTTGGGGTTGTGGGGTCCACCAAATTATTATGTAATTAATAGAGTGGGGAGTTGTTAAGATGTGCGGGGGCAGCGGCAGACCAAGTTTCTCGAAGACCCTAAGCGGAATGGTAGTTGGGGATAAATCTAAAAGTTGGGGACCCCAAAACTGAAGTTGCACTGCCGACAAACTTAAATCAGGAAGGTTTATTTTGCATTGGTCCACTATTGCAGATCGTGGGAAGCCTAATTTTGAAAACACTGACCGGGCGGTGAACTGTTTTCAAAAGTTCACATAAAAGGAAAAACATGAATTGCTGTAGTGCATGCAATCTGCATGTAATATTTTGTGTTAATGTTGTTTATTTCATCAGTTTATTTTTGTTAATTTCACATGATGTTAAACAAAATCGATCAACACAATTAGTAGAATCAATTTAATCATCTGCACATTTGCATTTGCATTCCCGTTATGGTAGTATCGTTGGTTTATTTGATATTTTGCAAAAGCCCAATCAAAAAGCAATGTAACATTTATTCGGTCAGTGTTGATAGTTGCACGAGTGTGTTGCCTCATCCCAGATGAGACCATCGTCACAACGCTTAAGCATGGATTTGCCCTTATAGCAGAGATAGTAATGGCGTTCACTCTTTGGATGTTTCACCCAACGAGCTTGATCGTCCATGCAACTAACTTTTTTGGGCACAAGCGTCGGCTCGTTCACCTCCTTGTAGGGAGTGAAGTTTTGACACTTGGATTCAGCGATTGTTGTGCACCAGTTGTTGATTGGATCCCAGTGCAGTCCCGGAGCACAACTGTGTGGATGGAACTTTCCATTGTAGCAATAGTAGTACCTGGACAGGAAAAGCAAATACACGCGTTATTAGTTAGTATTCCATGAGAGGGACACTCTTTTTTAAAAAAACTCACTTGGAACAATCGAAGCGATCGGCAACGAACACAAGCTTCTGTGGATCGTCCTTCTCGGGGCATACATGTTCCTGTAAATCGCAGTTTGCCATGTTGGGTAGTGTGCACTGGCTTTGAGCCGCATTAAAGTGTAGTCCTGGAGCACATCGCTGCAGAACGGCAGTACCGTCAAAACACAGAACGTACTGCGAGCAGCTACGTCGGTGCGGTATGCTCAGTACACCATGCGACGGACAATTATACTCCTCATTTTGAAAATCATCAGGCAGACCGTGATGATTTTCGTCTAGAATAATGCCATCACTGGTCGGCGGCTCGTAGGGCGTTGTTTGAACGGTTGTGGGAAGTTTTGCTTTGCATGAAACTAGCATCGCTGGCAGGCACAGTCGTCGGAAGTTATCCCAGTAGAGCCCGGAGGAGCATTCGCCATGCGACACATATCCGCCGAGACAGATGCGGTACCGGCTGCAGCTGTACTCATCGGCAAAAGTGGCTCCGTTACGTTTACCGACGCATTCTTCATCGAATGCCAGCGTGACACTCACAATACCGACGAACAAGGCCGCGGCTAGAGAGTACATGATTGGCACGTGTGATCAGCACAAATTTTCGATGTTAAAAGTTAGCAATCGTGTTATTACAGACACTACCCTCTTGCGGTTGAGCTGGTTAGTGTCCAGATCACCTATGTGGAACGAAATGAAGAATTTCACTTTTAAAGAATTGGTTTTTATTCCCCGAACTGGCACATCACGGAATGACGGGTAGAAGAGTAGTAAAACCTATATCAGTCTAAGTGACAGTGTGTAGCATAAATTGGAAAACTCGGTAAACATACTTATCGGATCGTATCTGAAATGTAGTTATCGTTCTTGCAAGATCACGATAGCACACGAAAAGCGTAAAAGTGTCCATCTCATTTGTAGTCTGCGTTTAAAATGCATTTTTTGCGCTACTTTCGCGAGCGATAAATTTCCAAAGAATAGATGTACGTTTTTGTTGATATCATGAAAAACAAAATATTTCCATTTTTCTGTTGCAATATCCAAGAGCTGCACTTTTGCGATGATTGTTTAGCTGCTGTCTTGAGTAGTAAGTAATATCAAAATCGAGCCACAAACACTAAACCGACTCAAAAAAAACGACCTAGAGCATGCTGTTATAGCAGTCAGCCGAATGGTTTGTATGTTTGAAATGCCAAGAAGCTGAACTTGATGATTACATATTTATTCCAAGTAACAACATTTTAAAGGGGTCTGTATGACTTTCAACGACCTGAACAGTTGCAAACATCTAGATAGTCATTTCTATTCCGGGTTGAATTAGTCACACTTGTTCGTATTGTACATTCATAAACAGATAGTGGAAAAAATTGTATACAAACTTCTTTGCTCCATTATATTATTTATTACATTATTGTTTATTTGTATAATTTTTTTTATCTTCAAGGCCTATTCAATGAAGCTTTACTTTTATTATTGTTTAGATAATTGATTCAAATATTGTTTTATTTGATTTTACTTACTTATTTTATTTGTCATGTTAATTGATGCATTCATAGAATTAGGGCGAGGTCAACGGTTGCAGTCTGATCGCATAATAATAATATGCTTATAATTTGCTTAACGAGACAGGGCTGTTAATTACTTCAAATGTATGAAACCTCATTCTGCAGTTCGAGTCACAAGCATGCTATTTTATAATTTTGTATACTTCATATATATTTAAGCTTAAATATGTAACAATAACATATATACATATATAAGAATAACATATAACTTATACATGTAAGAATAACAGAAAAACAACGAATCCATACATTCATTTCATATTTCGATGCATTGACTACGTATGCGATGAGTTGCGAAGCTCTCAATCAAACGAAGTACTTCATCGAAGATGTGTGAAAGATTCCGATGATTCAAATTACTGTCACATGCAGTTGATCTTGTTAGTCATTGAACAAATTTAATGTAAATAATAACCAGATGATACATTTTTAAATTTCGTAGACCGTATTTACTAAGTAGACGGTGTGTTTTTTTAAAGTAAATTTAATATGTGACACAAGAAATTCAACAAATCCTAAAACAAAGACATTTTTCCCCTAAACTTATGGCTATGAGGATGGAATACATTTGCTTCTCAATTCTTTTCTTTTTACATGCACCATATCCCGCGTGAACTCGGTTGTAAATAGCGTCCGTTTATGTATCTGTCAATTTAAATACGTGTAAGGAATACATTTCCTGGTGTGTAAAAAACACAATTTTCTACTCTATTTACTCCACACTTACATTATGGTGTATATTACTAGTTTACCATGAATTGTTATTGGAAGGAAATAGGAGATCAACTATATCTTATAACATTATCATATGTATCTGCTTCAGGCACACGGTATAAGAGAGATATTTCAGTATAATAGCCATAAATAGCCATCATCAAAATAGAGTCTTCAAAATTAGTAGGAATGCATAAGTAGGATGTATTATTTTGTAAGACAAAACAAAATGAAGAAATATAAACTTAACGAAATGATAGGACGCGAAATATTATCACAGTCGATAGAAGAAAAAATCCACCTGACTTATCACGGAAACCATACTTTGTTATCAACTGCTGTGCTGTTTACAAGACCGGCGCGATACGTCATACGAAGTACGAAATTCGCTCCACAAGGTAAATTCTAGAATAACAACAATGGGTGCTGAAAAAATATGTCTGAAAGCCAGACGAAGATTATGTATTTCCGTAGAGCTATAAATCAAAGAACTGAGCGCCACTACACAAACAACGTAGTTGATGCCCGTTCGTCTGGAGCGTTGTTGGCGAGTGTAACTTTGTCATTAACCAATTAAAAGCTGCGCCAAAAACCGCCAAGCGGCTTTTTTTTCGTCTACAAAAGATTGCGGAAAGGACACAAGGCACAGTGATATGCCGTTGTTATCATTAGCGAGCGTGCTTCATTGACTTGTCTGGACAGTAGTGGATTAGGACCATTCCCACAATGCCCGAGACGGTGTAGACAAATTTGTGTAAATTTTGCAGACTATGACGTAATTACAGGGCGTTCAGGAAGACCCTCAAAGCGAGCTGTAAATTGTGTTGTACACAGAATGGGAAAAAATGAAAAACATTTACCATATGCCAGACAGAGTTGTAAAAGAAACAGAAACTGCATCAACAGTCTGTTTAAAGATTAAATATATCTGTTTAATCTACTGATTGTATGTGAAGCGTCGCATACGTAAGCACGTGAGTATCGATAAACTGAGATTATGCGTTTATTATGTAATGGATATTTTGATTTTGAACATCATGGGTAGGTACACACTTATCTCAAAATTCATAGCTATTACACTAAGGATTCTATGTACGTTCGTGCCGAATAATATTGTAATCATTGTTAGATTAGCCATACTTGAAAATTTAGGTTTTCCTACCAGAATTTCTTTCGAATTTTCCTTTCGATTTAGAAGAACTGATTTTCCGGTAACGTGGTAAAAATATACCTTGATGGCTTAGACGTTCCTGAAAATTGGATAAGTTGATAGTTATTTATTAAATGCTAGTTTCGCAAGTTTAGCTAAAAGCATTGGGGAAGACAATTGTGGGGAAGACTATCAAAAGTTGCTTTAAAATCATTGTAAATAACATCTACTTGACGTTTACAAACGATATTAGACATCACGAAAGACACAAAACACATAAGACTGTTGAGGAGAAATGTACTTAGCCACTAAGTACATTTATATCTATATCTATAAAATTCTCGTGTCGCGGTGTTAGTGTGCAAACTCCTCCGAAACGGCTGAACCGATTTGTATGAAACTTTCGCTAAACGTTCGTTAGGTATGAGAATAGGTTTAGCGCTATAGTTTGTTTCGCTAGGTGGCCTCTGGCCAATACTATGAGTTCTTTTCTGTTTTTCCTACGGGAGTTATCAAGTAGGCATAGCTATTTTTTCAACACGAATAATGTTGAACACTACTGAGACCAAAAGCTTCTAACGAACAAATCAATCAAAGTAGGTACACATGACGATTTATTAGTGCAATTTTATTCTTTAAAGCAAAAAGTGGGTGATAAATAAGTAAAAAGTTAGATAAGTGTGTGAATAATTAAAAAAATGTTTAGTGATTTGCATGTAGAATTAGCGCCTTGCACGGAAGGACCTGGTATAAAACCCAATCGTCAAGGAAAGCCAGAAATGCCTCCTGAAGTAGCAGAAAAGAAGAAGAGCCACAAAAAAGAAGAAAAATTGTTTTGATTATCATTTGGGATTATCATTTGGATTAAGAATGGCAATAATTTAAGAATTTTCAATTAATCAACGATTTTCTCAAATCGCCACTCTAATAATACCACACGAATCAAGATTGAACTCTCACAATGTTTGCTTTAATTACAAAACGCATGTTTAAGGGCAAAGCTAGGTTTGCCGGATGAGCTAGTTATAATATATAACTGATTGAATTGGTTGGATTCATAGCACAGATGATGGCGATCGCCAACTTTACTAAACGATGTTGAAAACAGGGAACGATCTTGAAAATTGAAGGGGAAAGACACTACACACAATTCTTTAGGACACAGGATGGTATTCCATCTGATCTGGGAGCTAAAGATATCTTAAGTTTTGTTAGAGTTAGTAGCATCGCATTTTCTTTTCATTCGACTGTGTTACAGCTAAAGACGTTGCTAGGTGTGTAGAATAAGCTTTTGGAGAGAGACACTGTTCTGCAACATGGAACAACAAACACGTCCGAAAAATGCTTTGCGAACAGTTCGCAGCTGCCAGAGGGTGTATCAGCCACGTCATCGCCCCGGGAACTAGTGGAGGAGATACCATTGGCTTTACGATGAGCATTGTAAAGACGCCAAAACGATCGAAGGTAAGTAGAAAATTTAAACTAAAGGCGCGCTAAATATGACCTATAGCCCTGATATAAATACGATATGGAGAAAAACCATACTTATAGACTAGCATGACATGGGATGTTCGAGCACGCCTTAGAGGCCGGAACGAACGCTTCTTATCCGCCTTAAGAGCTCTTAGACATCTGTTAGACCACAACGGATTTTAAGGAGGGGGATTATGCGGTATGTCGTCAGTGTAATCAAGAGTACACAAAAGTTTGCTTTTTACAGTGCTTGATTTATTTCATGACCGGAGAGTATAGTATTGTTACAATTTTCTTTAGCAAGTTTTAGGATCACCAAAAGCGCAGAGCTTAATATCTGAGTAAAACACTTGATTTTTTCCACAAGACTGGATGTTTGGCTTGCCCAGAACACAAATGATGTACTTGTTGCAGTTACCAGGATGAGAAATCATGTCAATGATAACTCCTTTGCACATACCCTTCAACTCGTTTTGCGTTGGTTCCGGAGCAGTCGTTGGTTCTGGTTCCGGAGCAGCTGCTTCGGTCGTGGTTTCACCTTCTATCGTGCATAGTGCATTGGGCTCATAATCGCACACCCCTCTTGTCGAATCGAAAATGGTGCCACTCGGCACACAAGTAGCTTCAGCAGTCTCGGCTTCGCCTTGGCAGGTGACGAAATTGGCACAGGCGGTTAAGGATGGAAGTATGGTGCCATCAGGCTGTCCGGCACATCTATCACTCGAAGCTACAGTCGTCGTAGCCGGTGCTTCTGTATTCGGCACCTCTTTTGACGAGCTCTCGTTGGATTTCTCCTTCGAATCAGAATCTTCTTTGGATTTCTCCTTAGAATTTTCCTTGGATTTTTCCTTTGATGTTTCCTTGCTCTTGCCGGCCAAGGTGGCTGAGCAGAATACGACCAGCACGAGTAGAATGCACAGTTTCTTGTTCATCTTGTCGAGATTCGAGTATGGTACGATGTCCAACCTTCACTTAGCTTAAATACCGTTTCACAGCGCTGAAGCTGTGGAGATAATGAACCAGACAAAATCAACAGATCACTTGTTTAACAACACTGCTCACTTGTCTGGCGGTGACAAGGGTGCAATAAACAAAAGTTATATTTTCTTTTTTTTCTGCGGCGCTTCATATTGAAGGTTTACAAACAGCACACAGTGCATTTGCTATTGTTTTATTCGGGAACGAAGAATAGATATCATGAAACATTTACTTAGCGAACGTAAGAAGTAGCACGTCGGTATGCTTCAATCCAAGTTTGGCTAGCCACGCACGTCACTGGATCACCGAAACCGCAGGTTGCTAGTTCCGCAATAAAGATGAAGTTTTCCGGACACTGCTGTACATTGGGTTGACCCAACACACAGATAACGTAACGCGTACAATCTGTCGGGTGCTCCAACATACCAACGGTTACGCCACGACAAAGATCCGTGGGAACACTTGGATCCAGTGGCGGACGGGTTGGTGCATCTGTTGGCAACGGTGGTGCCACGGTACTGTTTCCTGATGGTCCCGATTCAGCACATTCGACATTTTCCGGATGATCACATACCTCTCGTTGCCAGTCGAAATATGTTCCCTGCGGCTGGCAGTTGATTTCCTCAGCAATGTCTTCATTTTCGCAGCGGAAGAAGTTACTGCAGTTGCGAGAAGGCGCCAAAGAACCATCCGGGCGTCCAGCACAAGCACCACCTTCATAGCACTGCACATTCTCAGGATGGTCGCACACCTCTCGCTGGTAATCGAACAGCGTGCCAGCAGGTGCGCAGGTGACCTCTTCATTTTCTAGCTCGTTCATACAGATTATGAAGTTGGTGCAGTTCGTGGCAGGAATGAGGGTTCCGTTTTGACGTCCAGTGCAACGATTTTCTTCAGTCCAGCAAGTTACAAACTCAGGATGATCACACACTTCACGTGCATAGTCGTACAAGGTACCTGTCGGCAGGCATTCAACTTCTACTTCTCGGCCACCCTCACAATTCATAAAATTCGAGCAGTTTGATGACGGGAATAGTGTGCCATCCGGTTGACCTTGGCAGCGACCTCTGTCGGCCGACGAGTTACGAGGCACAAAGTTGCCTTGTATCAGGATCGATTGACGCTGGAAGGTAGCTAATCCTGCACCCATGAGGCAGCATAGGCCAGCGATTAAGAGTAGTTTCTCCATATTCGATTGTACAATGGTTCTTTTCGCGGTCGTACACAAACTGATGCAGAATGCTGGGTTGAGTTGAAGCTTTATAGGGCGATTTGGAAAATTTGGCGTTTAACCGATGCCCATAATACCAAATCAGTTATCGAAGACTTAAGGCGAGTTGTGAACACTTTGTGGGGTAAGATAGTACCTGATATGGCGATTGCGTATTTGTTGAATGTGATTAGATATTGTTAATTCGATTCAGTAGAATCCGCATGTTATCAATGTAGTAGCATAACCATTTCTTGTTCAACTGTATTCGATAATTGCAACTTGATGTGTAACGTTTTACATAGCAACTAATTTTCGGATTGAGAATACGGCGAAATGCCACTATGGTCAAAAATAGATAAATAAATAAATTAATTTTGAATTTAGATATTTATATTTCAAATCACGGTTTGTTAGAAAAGAACCACGTTAAAAATTAAAAAAAAAACTTTCTTAAGATCGAGGTTAATAAGTAGAACTGGCTTAATGCCGGTTTACATGTTCGTGCCATAACCACAACTCGGTTTGTACATGCCAGTTTGTGCAAATTAATCTAACCAATGTGATCCTGTTTACAAGCACATACCATTTGGGTAAACTCGACTGCACTCGCCATTTTGAATAAAAAAAACTACTTTATACGCCGGAAGAGCACGGATACGCCTGCCAAACACCGTGGGATTGGCTTGGATCCCGTTTACACTCTCAAATTTCACCCAAGATGGAATCTTAAGGCAAATATCTGTCCGAAACAAATTTGATTTTGCCACTTTGTTTTAGTCAAATTTTTTGAACATACTTTTTTAACACGCAACAATATAACTGCGTAAACTGGCGTGAGCAGTCCAGTTTACGCAAATAGTATGAACATACATATAAACCGGCCTTTAGATACACTGAAATTAAAATTTGCTGTTTTGAAAAATATGATGTTGGGAAAATTAGGGTATGAACGTGTTTTCTGCACAGGATAAATAACTTAGTGAAAAGGTGAGCAATGTCGTATAAGCTATAATTCAATATAGGCATAAAGAAAAACGTGTAATGATGTAACAAATACAAATTTTACAAATTTGTGGATTAACTAATATCACTTATAGCACGTTTAATACAACAGGCAAGAACTTGGGAGAGGATTACATTCATTTCAATGTTTTAATATTTAAATTCATTGTATTTATTGATTGTGAAATCCTTATGTTATTATATAGTCAATATTATTCAATAAATGACAACTATCGACGCGCATTCAGGATAACAGATGTTCTTAATTTATTTTCTAAATATCCGTAATTGATCAGAAGTAAACATTATCACGACAATGATAATATTCAAAGATATTAGCTGCGTTCACAATAATTCTAATGGACATATGAAACGACTCTCTGGTAAACCTCTACCCATGTTCGGCTAGCAACACAGGTATTCGGATCACCAAAACCACACGTGGCAAGCTCTGAGATAAAGATGAAATTATCGGGACATCGTTGAATGGTAGGCTGTCCTAAGACGCAAATCACATATTGCGTGCAGTCCGTTGGATGTGCAATCATTCCTACCGTAACTCCCCGACATATGTCGTTAGGCACGTTAACGTCCAGTGGAGGACGGGTTGGTGCAACGGAAGATGTAGGAGGTCGATCCGTACTGTTGCCATTCGATCCTGATTCCCAACATTTCACGTTTTCCGGAATGTCGCACACTTCTCGCTCCCAGTCAAAATGCGTTCCTTGCGGTTGGCATGTTATTTCTTCAAATATAGCACCATCCTCGCAAATGAAGAAGTTGCTGCAGTTCCGCGAAGGGGCAAGAGAGCCATCTGGACGACCAGCACACATGTCACTTTCCCAGCATAACACATTTTCCGGATAGTCACAAACTTCACGCTGATGATCAAACAGAGTTCCCGCCGGAGCACAGGTTACCTCCTCGTTTTCAATCTCATTCATGCAGATGATAAAGTTGGAGCAGGATTCCGCCGGAATGAGAGTACCATTTTGTCGGCCAGTGCATCGATTTTCCTGGCTGTAGCACGTCACAAACTCAGGATGATCACACACAAGGCGTTCGTGATCGAAGAGTGTACCTTCAGGAACACAGGCTACCTCGCGTTCACTACCACCTTCACAGGTAATGAAGTTGGCACAGTTCGGGGCAGGGAAGAGGCTTCCTTCTGGTACGCTATCACATCGGTTGCGATTGATCGGGGGTCGTCCAGTTGATACCCATGGTGGGCGCCCAGTGGATACCCATGGGGGTCGTCCGTTTTCGTTTGATTCACTTGACGATGACGACGACGACGACGACGAAGATTGTATTGAGCTGCCAACTAGACAGCATAGCGTAACGGCAAAAATGGTCCAAAATTTGTTCATTTTCACTCGCTGTATGTCTGGTGCAGTATAACCCTGAAAATAATGTGAGATACCTTTAAAACATGGTCCTATATAAGAAAAATTGTGCGAAAATCGTTGGTCGATCATGTCGGCGTAATGTATTTATCAGCACTAGATTAGGCATAGTGATATATGGCCCTAGAGAGGCATAACGGTATAAAGTATAACGAATCACAAGAAATTAATCCACTGCTGCTACTGCAGCAATGCTATTTGATTAGATATACATATGTACATAGAAGTTAATTTGCAAATGGTGAAAAAAAAAATATATCACCTCCATATATTCACCTTCATAAACGAAAAGCTAATTTTGGAATATTGGAATTGTCAAAAACTTTAATGTTTACAATACTAGCTTGCTACTTTTATTAGACAATTCAACATTGTAAACAATTAAAATCTTTGATTGTTCCTGTATTTTTTCGAATATTAATAAGAATTGTAAGCAAGAACACATGACGTCACGGCCAAATGTCGTGTTGGTGGTTAGGTCGTTATCAGAGTTTTTTTTATTGACCAGTGATAACACGAAAGCAACTCAGACGAGACGGTTTAATTGTTTCCTGAAACTCGGATTTTTTGGCTAATCTGGTTCACATGTTGACGTATAAGATAAAATCATAATCAAACAATCGTTTGAAGCTTGGTACAGGAACGTGTATAACGGTACAGACAGACACTCACATAAGTGACGTGAATAACAACAAGATTGCAACTTGTTTCGGTGCCCAAAGTTGAGGAAAGTGCCGGATGATAAGTTCGTTTGCAGGGTAACACTCATTCAGGTGATATTGTATTAGCGGCACATTCCACATTTTCTGGATCGTCACACTCGCCTGTTTCTGGATTAAACCACAATCCATTTGGACAATTGTTCGGGTAAGCTACATTCTGATAGCAGGAGTAATATCGGTCACATAGCGTATTACTAGGGATTAAAGTGGTGTCTGGTTGGCCATAGCATATATCAAGAGGATCCACAGTAGGAGGTGTTGCAACCGGTGTGGTGGTTGTTTGCACATGATCACATTCCACATCAAATTGCGTTCCACAGCGCTGAAGTGTTTCGTCGAACCAGTAAAACAACGGACAGGATACAAGATATGCGATCCGATCGATACACTGATAATACCACTGGCAAGAGTCAACGTTGGCCACGTAACGGAAGTTTGGTATATCGTCACATAAAGGTGATGGTTCTGGAGCTGGCGCTTCTGGCAGTGCGGGAGGTTCGGCTAAATCGCATTCCGATTGCTCTTTCGGTACGCACTGCTGCTGCTGCATAGAAAACCATTCATCCTGCGGGCAGATTTGTGGATATGCGTTACCATCGATACAGTTGTAGTATAGGTAGCAAGCGTTTGGACTAGGAATGTAGCTTAGGTTTGGAACATTCTGACAACGGTCATCATCAGCCAAAGTGGACTTCTGTGATACCAAGAAAAGCTGTAGGGCAACTAGAAATAACGACCACATCGCAGTAAACTTAAAATACACTGAACAGATTCACCTTCAATGGAAGCCTGTTTTATACACCTTATGTGTCCTCGGAAGTCAATAAACCACCAAAGGAAGCGCTCAGATAAGAATTGGTCAGGTTTCTATATGTCGGGCGATAAACTGAGAGCAAAATTTATTGGAACTTTCATAAGACAGAATTGTTGAGTTTGTAAGTGCCGATTACTAGGCGTCTAATTTTTGACGGCTAACATTACACTGCACATTCTCCGGCAAATCGCAAAGCATCGTTTCCGGGTTGAAGTACAAGCCACCGAGGCAATTGCTCGGATATGCACCCTCATTGAAGCAGATATAGAAACGGCTGCAGTCGTCTAGGCTAGGTACATAGGTACCATTGGGGAGTCCAATACACTGCTGGTTACCCTGTTCTGGTGGTCCGGTAGGCGGTACAGTAGGCGGTATAGTTGGTGTTGGAGGTGGAGTAGGAGGTGTGGGCACGTTGCATATAGCATCGGCAGGTGAGATGCACTCGCGAGTGGTTTGATCGAACCATAGTCCGGGTGAGCAGTACAGAATATATCCGATACCATCGGCGCAAACGTAATATGCTTCGCAGCGTTGTGGGCTGGGTACATACTCACCGTCGTCAATGCCGACGCACACGTTCGGAGTCGGTGTGGTTGGTGGACCATTTGGGCAAAAAACATCAATAGGATTACCACAGGATTGCTGCTCGTCGTCGAACCATGTACCGTCGGGACAAAGTGTCGGATACGCAGTGCCTTCCACACAGACATAATACTGATTGCAGAACTGCGGATTGATAACCATCACACCGTCTTCTACATTGTTGCAAATTCCTGGTGTTGGCCCTGGAGTTGATCCCGGTAATCCTGGATTACTACACTGTGCCTCTTCCTCCGGAATGCAATCCTGAATGTTTTCTTCGAAGAAGAATCCGTTCCGGCAGATCATGGGGAAGGGTGTACCATTCAGGCAGTAGTAGAATAACTGACAAAATTGTGGATGCTGTACGTACGAAAAGTTGGGACGACCAAAGCAAAGATTTGGTTCTGAAGGACCAGGAGTGGGGAGCGTTGGTGTTAGCGTCGGTTCATCTATGTCACACTCAACTTCAAACCGATTACCGCAACGGCCGAGCTCAATGCTGAACCAGTATCCACGAGGGCACGATAGCCGGAAGGCGATATTATCGATGCATTGGTAATAAAACTGACAGGATGTGGTGCTCGCGAGATAGGTAAAATCAGGCACATCTTCGCATTCTGGTGATGGAGGCCTCGGTGGTGCTTCCGGGAGCTCCGGTGCTGGTTCGATGTCGCAGTCTGCCTCATCCTGAGGCACGCAACGTTGCAACTCCATAGAGAACCAAAGATCATCGGGACATGTGTATCCATATGCCTGACCGTCTATACAGGCGTAGTAAAGGTAGCATGCTTGAGGGCTTCTCACGTAAGTAAGGTTAGGTACACCGATACATATTTCGTTGTAAGCCTGGATCGAGCCCGCTAGCAGCAGGCATCCTAGTATGGTCGCCACTGGAGCTGAAGCATGATAAGTACAAAGTTTCATTTAACCGATGGCAGACTGTTTTAACTATAGAACTAAGAACACTTGTTTACATCATCACTTTCTTACCTTTCATTTTCCAGCACTCCGCTATAATTCATACAGTGAAGTACCTTTTATCGTTTATATAGGAAACATGTAACGGATCAGCAATGTACACGTTGGCGGTCGCTTGAATTGAGCTATCTGTTATCAACCGAAGCAAATTGATGGCACTTCCGACAAACTGATCAGTTTTATTATGGATGTTCCGTGTGGGCAAAGCAGCAATGTCGAGATAATTCAGGAAGGAAGTTGTAAATGTAGAATGCCACATCATACTATAGTCTCGGCATCGTTTCAAACAGCGGCATTTTTCCAATTTGATACTCGTTACAGTGTGTTATGATTTCGAAATGGCTTACGATTATAGCATTGCATCGATTGTTGATTAGACAAAACTGATCAGTACTATTTTACCATTTTGACAGTATTGTCCAGGAACCGCTACTAGCTAGCTAGTAGGAAAACCAAGGTTAGTTATGTGTTGAAATGGAAGAGTATAGAATCTCAGTATATGTAGATGTATTTACGAGGAGAAAGCATGATCCATGTAGTTATTTTCGTTTGAACAAGTTATGCAGAGCAAAGTTGTCGATAATGAACTACCAAAAAGACTCCAAAACAGTAAAACTAGGTTTATCATAATAATTGATGAAATAGTTTTAAAATATAAATGACAGTTATTATGCTTTTCTAATACTGAAAGCTAATAAATTCTTACTAGTGCAACTTTAAGTTAGCTGTTTACTGTGCGGCCATACCTGCTTAAGTGTTCCCAATATATAGAGCTACGAATTACGAACAGGAATAAAAATTGACGGAAGTATTAAGATTGTGAAAAAATATTGTTTATTTTCATTGTTGACTTTGCTAAAGAAGCAAAATATTTGATTTTGTTTTAGTAAAAAAATTAAGGGCAATAGTGTAATTTGTAGAATCGCACTTCATAATAATTGGTTTAGGGGCCACCGGGCCGGTGTATGTGTTAAATGGCGCCAGTTCCACACGACCGGACCGGGTATCAAATCCCATTCGGACTGTGTCACCGCATAGCAAGGACTGACTGACTAAGCCAAGGAAGAAGATAGTTAGTTTACTGATTATATGCGTTGTGCAAATATTAATGTACAATGTGCTGTACCAAAGGGATATTCAGTTATATTATTATTGCAACATTGAAATTAAACTAGGGTAATACTATTCCAGTTATGTTAGGGCAGTTTAGGAGTAAATTAAAATAATCAACTTATGTAATGGTTGTCTTAATTCGTAATAGTTATAGTGGGTATAAACACAATATAAATAAACAGCCGATCATTTCATAATCGGATACAGAATCTTAGCTGGTTACTTCGAAGTATTCATTAATTTCTCTCGACAAAATCACACTGAGAAAGTACGAAACACATCAAACACATGACACGGTAAGCGGCCGTATCAATTGTATTTTCTTAATTTTATTTTTTCATGCGTGAAACAAATAATTAGATTTATGCATTCGATTTATTATTTCTTTGCACAGACTGCTTTAGTGGGTAGATCGCACTGGGCCGTTTTGCTGTTCCAAAGGTAATTGGTCGGGCAGCTCATCAGGATTGGTTGAAGTCCAATACATATATAGTACTGGCTGCAGTCGTTGTAGTTAGGGTAAAAAATGTTACTACCGTAACAATCTGGTAAGTAAGATAACTGGTTAAAGAAGCGTTGTTTAAAGGCGTTTCCGTTTGATAAGCCTTACCGGGAGTACTTGATATTGTCGTCGTTTCAGCGGATGGTGTGGATGTTTCCGGTGCAGCCGGATTCGGTAGGTTCGTGCAGTCGGTGTTTTCCGGAAAGTCACATTGGTTTGTGGCCGTGTTCCAGTAAACGCCATGGCCACAGCTATGCAGGATCAGCTTACCGTAAGCGCATATGTAGTAGCTTTCGCAGGCGGACGGATGTGCGGTGAAGCTGAACTCTTCCGGCGTGCAGAAAGGGTATGGGTTCTTGGGTGGGTAGAAGGATGGTGAGGTTGTTATAACTGGACGCGGTGCAGTTGTTGGCCGAATAGTCGGGATGGGAGTTACTATCACTGGAGGCCATGCTGTGGGTAGTGCTGTAGGAGCGGTGGGTATGTAAGGTGGTTGGTATGGTTTTTGGGTTGTCGTGGTGCTTTGAGTCGGTGGTGGCGTAGGTGCTGTAGGCACATTGGGAAAACCGGTAGGTGGTTCGAAAGTTGTCGTACGGATAGGTGTGGGAGCCGTTGGAATACTGGGGAAATTAGTAGGCGGTCTAAAGGATGTCGTACGGCTGGGCGTTGGAGCAGTCGGAATGGAAAGTGATGTGGATGATGGGGCTATAAGGATTGGCGGTAGTGAAGGTGTTTGTCCACATTTGACGAATGAGGCCCAGTTGCACACCATAGAGTACGGGTCAAATAGTGTGCCGAAGGAGCAATGTTGAATTTTCTGCACATTATATTCGCATACGATGTATGAAGCACAGTCGCCAGTGACAGGTAACTTTTGTCCATTTGGCATTGCTAGGCAAATCTGGAAGAATGGGGATGCAATAGTTAGGAATTGGATTCTATGCATCCATCAATTACCACTTACATTATCCGATATGAATCTCGCGGATGTCGAACCAACCAATAGCCCAATTAGGGCGAAGCCGAAGGCTATCAGAAAATGGCAATAATGCATGTGGGAAACATTGTAGTGTTGGTTAAAAAATTGTATAAAAAGCACTAAAATGTTGGCTTTGAATCATAGCGTACCTTGCATTTTTGCGGCTACACCGGAAAGAAGTTTACTACTGAATGTCGTATTTGATGACTAACTAACACACAACGTCCAACTTTCTCATCTACTACAAGGGAGGTATATTTATACGTTCGGACGATTGAACGATACTCGTTGAAACGTAACTCATGTTTGGGGCACTTGTTGTTGCAGATGTTTTTCATATCTTAATGAACATCATGAGTTTTGTGCGGTTTTCTGTGATAGAGAAACAGTGGCCAGTAGACATGGGACAATGAGTCAAGTCTCGTCAAAATGCAAGTGACAAAACTGTTTTTTATTGTCTTAAAATATGTTAATATCTAAACAACAAAACAGTTAAAAAAAATTGAACTAAACAGATGTTTTGTTTTAAAAT
The DNA here is from genome assembly GCF_943734845.2 of Anopheles funestus. NCBI lineage: Eukaryota > Metazoa > Arthropoda > Insecta > Diptera > Culicidae > Anopheles > Anopheles funestus. Next base: position 48,764,512 of record NC_064599.1, read on the forward strand.
TTTTAGTTATTTACAATAATACGTTTAACACAATGCAATGCTTTATTGTAGCGTTCTATAAGTAACTATCCTTTCAATATATTCACTTGTCGCTTTTGCTTTCGAAACAAAGTCATTGTGATTGTTTCATGTCACTGTTTTCAACACGGATTTTTTTTTCTTGTTTGGATCTGCTGATAGCTACAATCAATATGAATGGAATGCTACCTCTACAGCCGGTCAAAATACGCATTTCCAAATAAAATATTGTGATGAATGGCATCGTGCAATGCGTATACGATGTTGTTATAACGCGACATGACTAATCTTAGCGATTTGATATCTTAATAGATCAGCTTTATTTTTGTATTGGCGTCATTCACATGCGTCTGATTACTCGACGGTTAAATGCAGGATTGTCAAACTAATAGGATACGAAGTTGCTTACAAGGGGTTTGCAAAAACATTGTTCTTTTAAACAATGACGGCATGGTTGGATTGATAAATTTTTATTTAAATATTATATAGGTGTTTTAAACTAACTTACCTATGTAAAATTATCTATTTGAGGAAGCAATTTAAATTTTACTTAGAAATTTAGTAATCGTTATTAAAGGTATTATATTCCTATGTGATTTACAGTAATTTCCCGAGTATAACATGTTTCAAAAAATTCCCGCATTTGTTGAATATCGCTCCACGCGTTACTTATACTTCGTTTTAAAGGATTATTTACTTATTTTCATTTTATGAAGTACAGCCAAAAACTAATATTTTCAAATATTTTACAACAATTTATGAAAATGTAGGATAAACTTCTTCTTCTTCTTCTTCTTGGCGTAACGACCTCTGAGGTCATGCCGGCCATTTCAGGCTTACTAGACTTATTTTTACCACGTATCCGGATAGTCTGTCCTTGGCTACGGGGGGGACCTTGGCTACCGGGTTCAAATCCCATCCGGACCGCCTCCCCGTAGCAAGGACTGACTATCCGGCTACGTGGTAAAATAAGTCTAGTAAGTCAGAAATGGCCGGCGTGACCTTACAGGTCGTTAAGTCAAGAAAAAGAAGAATATTAATCCGGTGGTACATATGATACAGGGTTTCGAATCATATAAGGGAACAGTTCAATCGGTATGGAGCTTTCTCCATGTAAACAAACAACGGACGGCTAAAGATGACATTTGGGCGGGTGACAGATTGCTCTCCTCAGCGGTTGCAAAATTCCCTACTATGATTGCACGGTTCCCTTAACTGCTTGACACATTCCCCTATATGCTTGCAAAATTCTCCTAAGCGAGTGAAAAGTTTCACCAAAGCATTGCAAACATCCCCTGAGCGGTTGAATCTTTCTCCATACCGATTGAACTGTTCCCTTATATGATTCGAAACCCTGTAAACGGCGCCCGTCCACACGGCAGGACCGGGTTCAAATCCCATCCGGACCGTCCCCCGGAGCAAGGACTGACTATCCGGCTACGTGGGAAAATAAGTCTTGATACGGCCAGGCCGTTCTAATTGAGCAAAAAAAAAAATATAACATAACCAAAAAAATATTTAAAAGTTTACGGGTAATAAATGTATTTTTCATACGAAACCTTCATGAACTGTCAATTTTTTTAATTAGCGTGTCTCTAATTCGCGTAACTCGATCATCGCATAACTCGGGAAATGACTATATGTTACGAGTCATTGTCATTACAGCAGCAATTACGATGAAGAAGAACCATGAAAGTGAAAGTGAAGTATCGAAAGATAAATTTTCGGCCTCTTGAATCTCAAATAATAAATTAATAAAGATTTGTTTGATTATTACTCTCAGATTGTAAAGTCGGAAATCTTTATTTGTTTTAAGAGCGTCATGTAATTAACAAAATAAACAAATAAGCCAGGCTGTGTTACAGAAAATGTAGAAGATTTACATTTAAAAATCGTATCCTCTTCATGCAATCTTATATTCCTCTGCTAAATACTGTATTCCACGATATAATTGTATGCACTCAGATCCTTAATGATTATTAATATTTTTCAACAAAATCGGAAATTAAATGTACAATTTTGTTCGTGAAGCATTTGACATCCCTTGTAGTTGTACATGCGCTAGGACTTGAGTTTGCACGAATTTGAACAATTACAAGACCTTCACTGCTGCAACAATGGATCATCGAAGAAATGACCGTTTGTGATAGCAAGCTTGGAGTTAAGACAAGATTCGCATACCAACGAGGTAAAATTACCAGCAATCTCAGACTGATGTGAAATCGATAAGATAGCTACTGTACGATCCGAAGCATATAAAACACCTTCAAAATAAACTCTAAGGCATTGTTTTGATCCACCAATCGCGAGATTAAGATGACAAGCGCAACAAGTAAGTATTTTAATCCGCACTACATTTGGAGAAAAACGACGAAAGTAAGTTCATACTAACTCATTGTAAACATTTCTCAGAATTAAGTGTAATAGGGGTTTTTGGCCTTATGGCCATAATCGGTTGTGCCACAGCACAAACAACTGTGGATCCCTGTGCGGAGCCGGGAGTTACTGAAGCATTCCTGCCTCACCCTACCGATTGCACGAAGTATTTCTCCTGTTATGGCGGCAAAGGATACGAACAGACTTGTCCTGATGGCAAGTTCTTTGATCCAATGAACAAATGGTGCGATATACCCGAAAAAGCAAATTGTGTAGTTAACAACTGTCCTCCTGATGGCATTGTATATTTGCCCATACCCGATGTGTGTGATCGATTCACAATTTGCATTGGTGGAGTGGCTTTCGAAGGCGTTTGCGACGATAATTTATATTTCGACGCAGAACTGCAAGAGTGCAATCTGAAGAATGAGACAGACTGTGTGGTCAATCCCTGTATACAGCCACCACCGGACCCACCAGTAGAATTAGAGATTTACCCAAATCCAGCAAACTGTCAGCAGTATCTACTTTGTTTGCAGGGTGAGCCGATTATAAGAAATTGTGCACCAAACCTCTTCTTTGATCCGACGTTGTTGCATTGTGTAGAAGCCGAAGATTGCATTGTAAGTATTAAGTATATAAAAACGTTGAACAGCAGACATTAACTCTGAAATTCTCATAATCATAAAAACCTAGGAGGAGACTGCAACTGTCATGAATGAACTAGAAGTGGACGTTTGGTAGAAGCCTGAGTCTATCTTGAGTCTATCCGATATACGTGAAAACAAAGCAAATAAAGATACCGTCGCTGCCAAACAACTGCGAAGTAAAATAAAACAGTTTTATCTAGCCTTGCATGTGTGAAACGTGTTTACATTTTTGGGGTAGAAATTGTGAAACATGCAAATTGAAACTATATAAGCCATTCTCTGTGGAATAAAACCTCCATCTTGATACTTGCTTCGGTAGGGATAAGCGTTTGCGCTGAGAACGGTTTTATTCTTCATTTTCTGAGAGTGGAAGTGGCCATTTTTTCCTGTTCAGTGGAAGCAACACGAAGAAGATGAGTAAGTAAGCGTAAGATAAAGTGTAATTCCTAGATTTGTATTAATGTTACTTGTGTTTCTTAAGACCCTGTGTGTATTTTGCTGCTTATGTCGTTACTTGGTGCATGCGCTGCCCAAACACCACCGGTTTGCGATACCACAGTAACTTCCTATCATGCATATCCGTTGAATTGCAGTCAATACTATACCTGTTATCAGGGTGTAGCTACCTTACAGACATGTCCGGATCAAAAATACTTCGATTCTACCAGAACGGTGTGTGACATTCCAGCAAATGTCCCGTGCACTATTGGCCCTTGCACTGGAAATGCCGGACTAAAGGCAATCACAATTCCAAATGTGTGTACCAGCTACACGTTGTGCGTGGGCGAAACAGCATTTAACGTAACGTGTGCTGCAGGCACACTGTTTGATGCGGCTTACGGAGACTGCGTATTAGCAGGAGCGAGCACTTGTGTGGAGAATCCGTGCCTTACTGTTGATCCCGCCACAGCTTTACCGACTACGTTTTATCCGGTGTTGAGCTCATGCAAGAAGTACATCATTTGCGACAAGCTTAATCCAGTGGAGCGCACATGCGTCGGAACAACCGTATTCAGTCGTACCGTCTCGAAGTGCGTAGCTTCCACTGATTATATTTGTCCACCGGGAACTACAGCGCAATGAAACAGAAATAAACAAAGAAACATGAAAATTCTGTAGTTTGAATAACCTTAGCAATGTTATCAGTTTAATAAATATGAATAACTGATTATCAAATAATTAAATACCATGATACGACTGCGTGGCAAATTCGATTGATATATGTATGTTCATACATTGTTCTATGTCTACTGCATATAATGGATAGTTCCACACATTTCCGTTCATGTTGGTGAAATTTACAAAAATTGTGATCACTGCAAAAGACTAGCAACAATCTATGTACGATTACGATTCACGCAATAAACAAAAGTTTCCACATTTTAATATCTATAATACATGTATTAATATATAATACATTGATTATATAATTATAACAATAAATCAATCATACTTATAATATAATTATAAATTGCTTATCGATGGATTGTACGAAACAAACTGAATTCTTAATTCTAAGTTCATTTTTAATTAATTCTTAGTTCATTTTTAATTCAGCAGTTACTGCTGACTGCTGGGGAACTGTGGGTTATGGAATTCTTAGCTATGTTGGTTGCGGGCGTTGTAGAACTGTACTCCGCCAGACGTGTTTGATGTCGAATGGAGTCTGGTGGTGTCACATGACGTCGTTGGTCACGAAGAGGTTGTAATACGACATCGTTACCGGTGGAAATCTTTCTATAAATGGAAATCTATATTTCCATTTCCCGATGGGTAAACTTCTTTTTCTATTCGGTGTCGAGTGAACTATTCGTCACTGAGAGTAGGAGAGTCATTAAACATTATAGTTAAACATAGAAATGCATACTTTTAGGCGGATAAAATTATCATTAGATTAAAGCAAAAAGGCTCCTCAAGCAGTGGCGGATTTACACTTCTGGAGGCCCTCAGCGGGTGTTTGGGGCCCTAAGTGGGAAAGCAAGGGGTCCCCTACCGAATGCTTACGCTGAGAAAATAATTCTGAATTTAAAATACACATGCGAGCATGTGACCGCTTAGTCCGCTTATCGTTAAACTCGACACTGCCTTGAAGAACCGAAATAATGAAACGCCTAACATACATAGAAGTTTTTGTCTCTGTTAACGCGTTGTTGTGGTGAAAGAATATTTAATTGATTGAGATTATCTCGGAATTGAGCCTGCTTACTAAGAAAGGATGTGATGTATTTAAGCGATATATACTATTGATCATTAGCCTTACTCACACTTTCCCATCATTTGGTGGACTAATGCGGATTTCCTTCCCCATAAACAAATCATGATCGTTAAACGCGTTGAGGGCTAACAAGTGTGGGGACACGAGGGACACTCAACGGTCATGTTACATAAGTCACGCAAGATACATGCTTAAAATTCAAATTTGTGATCGATCCTGGTTAATGATTTTGGTTAATTACATACTGAAGCTATTGCATCTTTACATCTGGGTCTTACAACAGTTATGTATTACAATTTTTTGAGTTTCCGATCCTTTACGCTGGTTTTGTAACTATCTCTTTCTAATTGGCTTCAACGACCTCTAAGGTTACGTCGGCCATTTCTGGCTTACTAGACTTATTTTTATCACTGTGGAAATATGGAAATAGTCTTAACAAGTGATGGTAAATATTTAGATTGATTCAACATGTAGATTACCATCTTAAATTACAATAATAAAAAACAAGCACTTGTTTGACATGGTAATGAATAAAATAAAACAGTATAAATGCGTTTTTATATGTGTAGATGTAACATTCCGTTATTGGGTATTTTCACAAGCTAATTAACAGCACAGCTTGGTTAAGAGTAATTTTAATTGAACTAAAAAAAGTTATTTTTTTACTTTGACTCTAGACCAGGTAGCATAAGTTGTACATAACTGAATAATTGCTTACAGTTGAAAGTTGCTGCCATTTACAGGCGGCTTTAGGTTTTGTCGTATGCGTGTTTTGGTGTGGATCACGAGGACGGTTCATTACGAAGCTTTTTAGAGCTTAAAGCTCCATAAGTAACTTTTGTTCAGAATTCTCATCCCGCCTCTACCCAATCCACCAAATGTTTGTCTTTAAGCATTAGTGACGTCATGGACAACCCGGTTACCCACCGTAGCTAAGTAGCTTTGAAGAGGAATTAAGTATGATAAAGCTAAAATTTGGCACATACACCGCACCGCATATACGCACCTCTCTATCCAATCAATTATTCCGGACTTTCTGACAGACGTAGCAGCAGGATCACTTTATTTCCATTTTAATGTACCTTGTGTCCCATGTCCAGGTGGACGACCTTACTAGATTTTACGGAGTGGATAATCTCTACTGTCGTCGTCTCTCTAACCTGTTGGTACAATGAAGTCTGGCGAGTCTAATACACATTCGTTATTCTATCGGCTCCTTCAGTACTCGCTTACAGAGTATTCAATCCAGCCTAGCTGGTTGCTACAGATCCCTGGTGGTTCCCGTTTCGAAATTCTCTCAGACAGTTTCGAACAATCTCTTCTTGGAATGGGAATGTGGGATGTTATAGTAATAGGGAAAATATGTTGTTAGCGATATTCAGTGTCACTGTAATTGATGGGCCCTAGCTTATCTCCCTTCTTGTATACCGGGTAAAAGATGACAAGATTCCAATCACAAGACGTCGATTCACTATCTCATTACTTTCCTACGTCACTTTCGTATTCCCTATTTATTTGAATGATTTTATGAATTTCATGTTCTAGTGTATTATCTCCGTGCTTCACAAAAGAATGTTCTTTAATATGTGAAATACGAAGCGATTAGCCTCGCTCGCGAAAGATTGATATAACGAGCCAAATGAAACAAAGACAATTTAACAGAAAGACACTTTGAAGAGATATTTTACTCGAGAGTGAAACGACTCGATCATTGCTGAGTCAAAGGTCACTACGAAGAATCATGACTCTTTCAAGAGTCAATATCAATCTTCGGGTACCACTATTTCTATGAATGGTATGAATGGTAATTCACTCTTTCATTAGTGAAATGACACTTTAAGGATGGTTTTTATCATTATTCGTTGTTTAAATTGTGTGGATTACATTGTGGGTTACACTGTAAAGGAATTTTAATAACTCTTTATGGCGATCCGAATTAACTAACTCACAAGTAAGATTTAATTTACTCACGCATTCTCACTCAGTTTGCACATCATACCTCAGAACTATCGCTCTATTAAATCCATTTGCACTCTTTCATCCATATTACGGATACATCTAACAGTGAACTCAATAAAGCCGTACTGTTTCTGGCTGATATAGTTAGGTAAGTACCGTACCGTAAGTACTTACTTACGATCGGTAAGTTGTACCGATCACTTTTCCCTATATAACTGTATAACTGTATAGATAATCTATTAGTCTCATCAACAATATTTTGTCCATTGTGGTATAAAACATCGTACCCCTTCCGTCTGTTAGCCGAAACTTTAGCTAAAGGTGTAAAAAATGGTGTAGGCATTTTATCCAGTTGCCTAGTTGCCGTTTTGTTTAAATAATCCAACGTTTTGGTCACAAAATTATTTGAATATATTCTCCTCTTTCAAATTGGCTCAGAACATTTAGATCGGGTTGAGATCGGACAAGTTGAAAAGGTAAACGATAGATTCTACGATCTCTACACATGCCAAATTCTTGTAAAAGTTTCCGCGATCATATCCGGCCTACAAGAAGTGTGCCATGATGGTTGATTTTGCTGTTGACCCGGAAGCATTGGACGATTTGAATAATGTACAAATCAACGTTCCTTCACTCTTCACTCTGGCCATAGCGGCCGCAAATAAAGTGAAAGAACTATCAAATTTTCGCAGAATTCAGAGAACTAGTATACATTGACCACTGATAGGTTGGTCAACTAGCAAGTGGCAAGAAAATGGTGGTCATATGAAAAATCAGACAAATTTATACATTATTTTAGATTGATGCTTGCAAATCAATCCTTAGTTCAAAACTTAGTTATTTTTTCCACAATGATACGATTTTATTTCTTCATTTCTGAATAAGTAGACTTATTTTGTCACGTGAAGATTTGATGAATTTTCCGGATGAGATTTGATATCCGATCCTATCGTGTGGAATCGTCGCCGTTTATCACATATACTGCCGGCCCGCCACACGATTACAACATATAAAAACGATATTTTAAATATTTAAACGAAATATTTAAATCTTAAGTTTAAAAAAATATATTATTTTATATTATATTATAGCAAAAATAATATTAAAGCAAAATAAATCGTTACCAATGATACAAAAGCGAAATAGCTAAGAACCGAAAAAATAGTCAGTTTTAACGCACAAGTGTTAACAATTTTTACGGGACGTTCGCAAACGAAACACATTGAATATTTGATAAAAAGTACGTATCAATAATAAAGTACAGTTGCCGTTAAAGGTAAAGATAGATAAAAGCTGTTAATTATCAAATGATTGAAACCGTGGTCGAACCACTGCCTAAAAGCAGGTGTTGTTTAAACAACACTTACTAGCACACCAATAGTGAATCTTCTGTTTGTTGTTTAGTTCTCCCACCTTTGAAGTACCTTACGAAGTACTGCCCAATGACATCATACGTTGGAAAATGTATGCTTCTTTTTTTATACCTACCATTCATCGATGTCGCTTTCAGTTGTTGGAGTGATTGTTTTTACCTTACCTCTAGTTGTGAAGCGGTATATTGAAAAGTTATGTTTGTTAATGAAGCTAAGAATCGCATTGATGATGTCAAACGCTTATGTATGATCGCAGTGTGGTTTCAAACTGTTTGGAAAAGAGCTGGCCTAGAGTATCTTGCTGACCTACAACCCAACGCTGGTCAACGAAAGTAAACCGAAAAAGGGTCGCAAAAACGCCAATGCCACAGTTGTCTGATTCACCAGCAAGCGGTCGCGCTCGCTTGTATTACATCATCATCATCGCGGTAGTAAATGTAAACTGTGAAATTGACCGTTTCGATGCTTAACGTCAGTGCCACTGTGGGTTGATTATTTTTTGCAACGAGAAAAAGAAATCAAAAATAACAACAAATCTGTGCGAGAATCAATCCAATCATTGGATTGGACACTAAAGGGGCGTATTGCAATGAGATCCGTGTATCAGGGTGTAGATATGTATAGCGTGGTTGCAATAAACCGAACTACACCGATCGTTCTATGATTGGTTTCGCTTGTCTAACTGTTGGGTCCAACTGACATTGCGTTACACGAGGTAGCACACCAGCTTACATAGTTTACACAGCGAGCGCAAGATCGATCAACTGACGATGATCGATAATGTGTGTGCGTAGCGCTGCGTAAACAGCTGATTAATTAGCGGCACGGCGTCTCCGGCAGAGACAATTGTTTCAATGTGCGTGTTGCAACCGACGATCGCACACTGTTAACGCGCACACCGGCAAACCGGTTGCTGACTAAGGCCAGAGTGCGCGCTGGTGGTGCTGGTGATGCAGCGATCCGAACAATTGCACTGTCTGGCCAATGATGGTACGAGCGCTATAACAGTGCGGCAAGTTGTCCAGACGGGCTGCACGCGACGTGGTGACTTGGTTGTGCTGTTGGTGACACCTTTACACCTCAGAAAGCTACACAACGAGAACGCGTCTCGGTTTTGTTATCGCGCTGGTTGCGTCCGAGGTGGGACGTTGGGGTGTCGCTACAGTGTGCTAAACGTTGTCACACTGATAAGGTAGAAAAAACTATTCCCCGAACACTTCTTCCACTGTCCCGCACTCATGGAACGTGTTGAATGCTGTGGAATGTGTGTATGTACCGAGTGCCGCGCTGTCAAGTTTCTCACTCGAGTGTCCCGCGGTACAGGTGCCAGTGTAAAGCCAACGTTGGGAACAAAGTCTTCGGAGGTGGAAGATATTGGTTATCAAACGGAGCCACTTGCTGTCACTATCCAGCAATCTTTTCAACCTAGAGCTCTTTCTGTGGTGGTGTTGGTGTTCGACAGTGCACAGTTTGTGTTTGACAATTGTACTGTTTACACCGCGGTGGCGGTGTAAAACAAACAAACCGCTAAAAAAGACGTGCGTTTGAGTGAGACAACTAGTACCCAGTAAAGTGCCATAAAAGTAGCGAAGGGATAAGGGCGTCCGGTGTTTCGCAGAGCGTTGGTTATCGGAACAGGAAAACCCAAAAAATAAAACATAAATGAAAACATCGAGCCTGTGTGCGTATACGAATACCTGGGCACAATTTTCGAGGTATTCACCGATCTACAGCCATTCCACTTTCCTGTAATAACAGTTCCATGTTTTTACACCTTAACTGACCAACGCATTCACGACGAACCAGATAATGGCCAAACAGTGTATGTAGGAAAGTTTGAATTTTCGACATGATATAAGTGTTGCAAAAGACCGTATGTTGTTGTCGGGAGTGACCGAATTGGATTGGAATTGATTGTGTATTATAGTAGTTAACGCGTATAAGTTTCTATGACGAACGATTTTTTTTATAGCGTAGTGCGAAGTGTTCAAAGAATAAATTGTCATTCATACGACAGCAAAGAAGGCAAGTTATGTTAAATATGATGAATCGCGCAAAAAAAAGTAATCAACAGGGCAACCAGCGTGGCAAGGACGCCAAGGCTGCTCGGCATGGAGTGGGCGCAAGTGCGAGCGTGGGTCCGGTAAAGCCATCTTTGGCTCAATCGGCACCGCAACCAGCTGCGTGCGCACCGGGTCAACCGACGGCCCTCATTACCACTGCTGGTGGAGGTGGACGTACGAAAAAAGTTAAACAAACTTCATCGAGCAAAAATGCAGCCACTGGTGGTGGTGGATCGACACGTCGGACACGTGTCACTGGGAAGGAAACGATAGACTCCAAGGCACACGGGCCGATTCGAACTGAATCAAACCCTGACAATGGCGTTGGAGGCCTGGCCTCGGTCTCGGAACACTCGGCCGGACCGAAAATGGAACGTTCGAACAGTTTCTTTCTGACGCGCAAGCTCTCCAGTCTATACAATAAGCTGAGCGGAAGTCGCGAGAACGTGTCCACCACCAACGTGGTGTCCCCAGTTTCCGAAGCTCAACCTTTTCAGTTCGTTCGCAGTCGTAGCATGTCCTCGATACAGTTAAAACGAGCGTACCGACGAAGCCAGAATGAATCTACACTGCAGAACCTACACGAAGATGCAATCTTGGAACGATCGGAGAGCACCGAGGAAACAATACCTGCTGCGGTCTCGGAAGTCGTCTTAAACGCACCGGAAATCACACCTCCTCCAGTGCCCCGATTTGAGCGCTCTAACAGCATTCTTGCTTCCATAAGACGCAAAATTAGCTTCCGATCCGAACGTCGATCCTCGAACGTGTCAAACTGGAGTACTTCGTTGCAAAATCTGCGCCAGGAGGACTTCATGATCAGTTACGACGATTTAAGCTTTATCGATTACGATCAATTCAACAGCTATGAAACAAACTTTCTTAAACGAAAGTCAAGTTACACGGTGGATTCTGTCGCTAGTGAATCGCCTTTAGAAGATCCGTCGTATATTGCTACCCAACCGGTAACCGTTCCGCCTGCGAAGAACCTAGACGATTCTCAAATTATCACAGAAGCAACCAACGGCAGTGTCGTTCGACGGAGGCGGAAAAATGACACTCTGTTGCGAACGACACTGATTCGCAAGAGCATGGATGTGGAAGGCAACCTCGATCGCGATAAAAACGTCTACCGTAACAGTTTGGATGCGGAGAAGCTGCTGTGCATCAGCAAAGTGAACCGGAAATCATTCCGATGGAGTGCGGATGTTGAACGAGATGTGGTTGCATTGGATTTAGATAGTGCCGAATTTGCAGCAGCCAAACCGCTTGCTGAATTGGTCGCTCATCGACATACACCGCCACCAGTGTATGACGTGTGTGATAGTGGTATGATCGACGGGAGTGAAAGTATCAAAATGTGTGCAATAGCCAATGGTGCCGATAACGCAGGAAGTAGTATGGGATATGTGAGTCGTAGTGAAAGTTTGAAAAGATGCCGATCTTACGGGGGTGAGCGAGACTCTGCTTTCGAGGAAGGATTCGGACATCCCGCCAAACCAGCACAGGTGAGTGAAAGAATGCTTAAATTGCTTAAATTAATTTACCTTATGCGATAATTATTTCCTCGCTAAGAAAATTCGAATTCAAATGTAAGACTTGTACTAGATTTAAGTATGCTGTGATTGTGACGTTATACCATTTCTAGTCTAGGCAGATAGCATAAAGAATATTTGAAGTGCGGCCCAGATTCCCAAAACCTTTTTTGACCCAAGAATTAGTTCGTAATATAAAACTGCAGTTTACATATGCTCTTATTGTACTATAACCAAAATCACCTCAATACTTTACAAAAAGTAATATATTTGTCTATCTTCCCAATATCGTCTCGCCTAACTGCCTTACTATTTGAACAGTTAGGTTTCTGACAAAAAAACATTGGTGTACAGTTAGAATTACGGAAGATTTTTTTGTAAAATTCGGATGTGAGCAAGATCAGAAATAATTTTTTCGATGAAAGTTTTTTTTATTAGATTGTGCACTTTACTAGACTGTGCACTCTTTCTGGACTTCACGAGGAAGCAACATTAGTAAGCTTGCAATCCAATCAACAATTAATTGATATAGAGGCAATAATCGAAATGCTTATATTATTGGTCAGATATAATACCATTTATATGATGATTGATTTATATGATGGTATACTTCGGTATTGGTGACCAGATCTTGTGCTCTATACGTATTGACTAGATCTTGTGTCCTTTTCGAGGATTTTCAGGGATAAGGGAAAACCCAGTTTTGTTAGTTGAACGCGATTCGCTTAGTTGAATCTGGAATACCATGGTTCGTGGGACTAATGAGTAGTATACGAATTACTCTTATTTGAGGCAGCTAGCTTCTTCTTGGCGTCGTTACGGTCATGCCGGCCATTTCTGGCTTACCAGACTTATTTTACCACGTAGCTGGAAAGTCAGTCCTTTGCTACTTGTGGACTGTCCGGATGGGATTTGATCCCCGGCCCTGCCGCTTGGACCGGCGCCGTTTATCACATACACCACCGGGCCGTCCCAGGCAGCCAGCTTAGCTATCTGTAAAAAGACGATTTTGGAGCGAAAAGAATGTTATTTGTATGTTGTTTATATAGTATAGTGAACCTTACATATAGCATGTCCGAGTGAATGCTCAAGCATAGAAAATAACCAATCGAACCGTTAGAGTGCTTCCTACGAAGTCTTCTTCTACCATTTTCAGATTATGATCAAATTTTAGTTTACGCGCTCGTGTATACTATGAAGATTCTCTATTTTTTTATCAGTCGATTTTTTTTATTTAGTTTTTGAGAGACTTTGATCCCCAGTTTCTTCATTCGTCTCTTCTGGTGGTTGAGGAGATTGAATTGGAATGGTTATATTTGCCTGTAATTAGCTGTGGATTTAAAGAAGTTTAATAAGTTATTTTGCATTAGGGGATTATTTGATAGTATTATGTCGATATTGATACTTAGGCGGTGAAGGGTGCGCTGGTTTTACAAAGCAAAACAGTTTATTAGTACGTGATTTACAGTTATAAAGACACCGCAGTGAGGGTATAGTGGAGGGCTGCTACACCCGAGAATGTGGCTGTGTGTGAGGTTTGTGCGGCCAGTCCGAAGTCTGGAAAGGACTCCTTGATCATGACTGGAGTCTGGATCCTTCCATGGTTTGGTGGAGGGTTTAACAAGTCGAGTGAATATGTGTTTGTTACCAAGCCAGTGTTTTTGCCAGGTTTCAACACTGATGGATTTGGCGAGAGTGAGTAGATCCTGTTTTGATATGGATGTGTCGTCGGAATTAGGAGTTCTTCTTGCTTGGTTTGCAAGGGTGTCCGATGCTTTTTTCCAGGAATGCCAACATGACTAGGGACCCAGCAGAGTGTGACATCGGCTTGTGAAATGTGATCCTCAATATATTGAATATGAGGATCCTTTGAGGTGCCTGGTTCCAGGGCAGTTAAAAAGCTGCCGCTCTTCGAGAAAATAATGTTTGGTCTATTGGGGTCAAGGCCCTCTTGTACGGCAAGTAAGATGGCTATTGCCTCAGCAGAAAAGATGAATGTGTGGTTAGGAAGTTTTATGGCACCGTTTGTGTTGTTTGAATGAACAGAACATACAGCTTGATCATCTAAAATTCAGCCATCGGTGTACATATGATGATAATGAGAGTATTTTGAGTTTAGAAGGTTAAAAAAAGTGTTTCCAGGCTGTTTCCTTGATGCTGTTTGAACCAGTGCGTATTTTGTTTGTTTTATTCCAGTCTATTTAGGGTTTTATCAGTTGATCTGCGTGCTGAGAAGTGTTATTGCCATTTATTCTTTTGCCCCTCACATCCCCTACAAAAAACTTATGTGATTGATTTTAAGCGCTATACCCGGATTATGTCCTGGTCCATGATTTGGGAGTGCGCTTGGACGTTACTTTAGTGAATCGGATTAATTTTAAGTCTTCATGTTTTAAATCTCTTTGGGAAACCCAAATTGTAAAAAATAAAATAAAATTATAACATCCATAGTTAAATTGCTAAGTGCAGTCCATATACCCGGTCCATAGATAGTCCATAGACCTTATTTTATAACGTAAGCATTAAAAAAGCTGACAAAATACTGTTTTTTTAAATCAAATTTCTCTATATTCATATGAAAATGAAAAACATCTCCAAAAATACGTAAAACTTCTGTCACGTAAACTTCTGTTACTTTTGCCATAAATCATGTTTCAACTATACGTTACGCTAAAATTTTAAACCACTTCAACCGCCATCGCAATAAATCGTAACGTTGGAAGCGTTACAATCTATTAATTAAGATCCTCTCTAAAAATTACGCAATAATTTGGTCAATCCTGTTCCTCTCATTACAACAACTTAAAACTTTATTTACAATTTAAATAACCATTTGAATTGCAACAAATTTACAAGCTACTGTCGTTTATATTCTAAGTCACTAGTTCGACGCTCAAAGATTCGATTTTGCACATCCAATTTATCGACAGTTACAATATTTCTCGTCTCATCGGTTTCAGAACCCTTGGAGTCCAAATTAATCCTCGATAGTTCTTCATCTTCTTTTGTGGCACTGCAACCTCAATAGGTCTTGGTCCATCACCGGACCACACTAATGTCTCCAGAGGTGCCTTTTCCTATAAGCGGACTAAGTGGCCACGTGGCAGACACAACTTGAAGAGGCCCTCAGCTCATGCAACAAACCAATTGGTTCTGGTCAGGTGCGGATTAAGCAGTGCGAAAACTCCTCCCCCCCACCCTTCTCCTTCACCGTCAGTGTAGTTTTGGGACCCCGGGGAGGTGGCAATTAGGTACTCCAAAAATGACTCCCCTCTTGTCCACACTTTTCAAACCAGCAGTGAAACCGCCGGGTCAGTATTTTCAAAATTTAGCATTCTTGCGACCGGTTACAGTGGACCAACGCAAATAAACATCGGTGATTGAAGTTTATCTACAGTGCGACCATCTTTAGTTTTGTGGCCCCTACTACTATTCCGTTTACGGCCTCCGAGAAGCTTGATCCGCCACTGAATGCCTTCATAACTAGTTGCACCAATTTTCTCTGAGTAAATTGTGATCTTGATGTCTTGTCTTGAAAATTTTGCCCATTGGGTTTTTTTAACCATTAGCTGACCTATCAGTTACCCCTTCGGTTTGCGTTTAAATTTTTGGATCGATCGTAGATGTCGTTAAAGCCAACAAGAGAGATAGAGGATTAGTTGTCTGGCTTTTTTCGTAAAAAAAAACTTACAAATTAACTGTTAAACTGTGCGCGATTAGGGAGCTAGCAGTTTTCCTTCATGTATTATAAATCATTAACTTTAGAAGCACCTAATTTTATATAACGTAACACAAAGTTTAACCGTTCCTCCCCGAACCAGCGTTACGTAATAGTTGAGTGATCCATAAGTGCGAAAAAAGCTTGTAAACATATTCTTCAGTTCCTTGGTTCTTGTCGATCAAATCATCCGTTATTTTGGCCACGGAATTAATTAACTTTATTCTCCTCTTCAAATTAGCTCAGAACATTTCGATCGGATTGAATTGGGTTGAAGTTGGGAGAGAAGCCATGCTTGGGGACCGCCAATGGTTTTTCCAATGGTTTTTCGCCAATCGAGTTAAATATTTAAATTGGTTTGAAAATTAGTACACAATTCATTAAAATGAATTGAAATCTACAACAACAAAAATTTAATTAGATCTCAACAAAACGAAAGTAGAACTTATGCAAGTAGACTTTTTCTCCGAACATTCACCAAGGAATAAACAATCGGAACTTTTAATTAAAACTCGCATTTCATATAATTATTTTTTATAACTATTAAATTATTCTTACAGTTCTTTAAATAGACTTTCTCTCTTCTGCTGCTTCTTCGGTAAATGTTCAAGCATAAATTATTTCAAAGAAAACACATAAGAAAAAATACACATATGTTATCATATTTCGTACGTCGTACAATAAAATATATATTAAACGGGGGTTTGTATATGTGTTGAAGATTTAATACTCCAAGAATGTTATGACAATACTGTGCTGTAAAGATTATGTCATTGCAATTTCAACATAAATATAATTTCAGGGCAAAAACAATCTATTACAGCTCAGTAGAAAGCCATAATTACATGTTTAATTAGTTAAATGTTTTGAATGAATAAAAATCAGCACTTTCCTTGGATGTTTTATTGACTGAATAAAACTCTGAACTTTGTTGTTTGTCGGATTTGTTGTTTTAGTATAATTTGCAGTATAATTCGAAACGTTACACTTTATTCCGTATTATCTTCTGTAGTCAACTAATCTTACGGTGATGTATGTGATAAACGACTTCGGTTTCACTCGTGTCGGAATATCGGATATGAAATCCCATCCGAACATTATCCCCGTAAATTCGGCTACACTAAAATAAATCTAGTAAACCAGAATTGGACGTCATCAGGTAGTCGTTAGCCTAGAAGAAAAAGCTAGTCTGAACGCCTCACACATCTGGAAATATCGGTAAAGTTTAGATTGTATGGCATACTATAATAAATATCTACACATTTAGGGGAATGTAAATCGTAAACTACCGAATCTGATGTTATGTGACAAATGGAAGAATAAAACAAAAATAACTCCATAGTTCATGTTGGATGGATTTAGTCGAGTTCTTCCACATCAACTGATGAATATAAAAATCATCTTACGAACCGGTGATCAATAGCGTGAAGGTTTGGTGTACTTCGGTGCTCTGCCAATAATAGATCAACAGACTCCTATTTTAAGACTTGCTGGTTGTAGATCACGGCTAAAAAAGAATAAATGAGTTTGTTTCATGTTGTTTACAACAAAAAACAAGCAAACGCTTGTCAGCAATCACAACTACTCGCTCGTTGCTAAATATTTGGCTCTACATGCCATGCATTTTTTTCAGGCCATTGCAGTCAATTGCCTGTTTTTCCTTATGGATGGCAATCTGTGACTTTGATTTTATTTAATCAGCAATGCATTTAAAGGGTGCATTTTAATCCAAATGTATATAGTAACCCGGACTCTTATTTCATTTACAAAAAATATAAATATTTTAAAATTGTGTTTGTAGAATTTCACGTACGATATTTGCTTTCCCAAATTTTTACACACGTAAGTGGTATTACAACCCCGCACACGGGAGATCAGTTAAGACGACATTTAATTACTTCAAAACGACATTTGCCGTCCAGTATCATTCAAAAACATAATGCATTGTGTTATCTAAACAATAAAAAAGTTCTCACACGTCTTTTGCTTCTTTTGCAAAAAAAATAATAAACATTTCCCTCAAAAAATGTTATTTATTGGTAATGTTTCGAACCGAGTCCGGTGGTGTATGCGATAAACGGCGCCGGTTCCACAAGACAGGACTGGGTATCAATTCCAATCCGGGCCGTTCCTCCGTAACAAGGATTGATTATCCGGCTATGTGGTAAAAATAAGTCTAGTAAGCCAAATTGGGGGCGGCCCGGGTTCAAATCCCATCCGGACCGTCCCCCCGTAGCAAGGACTGACTATGGGGCTACGTGGTAAAATAAGTCTAGTAAGCCAGAAATGGCCGGCGTGACCTGTAAGGTCGTTAAGCCAAGAAGAAGAAGAAGAAGCCAAAAATGGCCGGCACGACCTTAGACCTCGTTAAATCACGAAGAAGAAGATTTTTTTAAACTATGTAAAATTTGGCAGATAGTAATACTCCAGCGCTTGCCTGAGTACTAATTAAGTAAATGAGAGATAAATATATAAAGGGCCAGTCTTTCATACGATAGGATCGGTATTCGGATGTTTTCCCCGCGTTGAATAATCTGGTTTGTTTATAAAAACAAGTGCAGTAAACCAGAAATGGCAGACATATTCTAATCACGCCAAAATGATGACGCAAAGGTCGTTCATTTACAGTAATGTGGATGTGACGGAAGGATAGATTTGTTTCTAGATTACATTCAAGTAATTTGAAGTATTTCGTAATATACCGGGTGCCGCACAGCGCAGTTCTATACGCCATCGTCATCTATATTAAATAAATATATTTGAAAATACATTCAACAATTAGTGATGATGAGTTTCGATGGTAAGTTTTTACCTCTTTATTTGTTTGGTTGATGGTAGCAAGAACTTTAACAACGTTTGATAAGGCTTGTTGTCGATTTCGCAAATTCGACAAGTGTGTTTAAAAGAACGTACAATAGGGGAGAAGCATAGAGCTGTATTAAAACAAAAACACGTTTCTTAAAACATACATATGTACCTCCGTAAAAACAAAACTTCAGTTACAGTAACCAGTGTTGAAAATTACGGAGTACCTAAAATTAGTACCTTAGTCTCGCTAATCATACTCACACTACATTCTAAACAATGTCAGCAATGTTCACTTAAGGTGCATCTTAACTTAGGCGTATTTAGTGTAGTGAATGAAGGCAAGCACAGAATCTGCCAAATAGAGGGCTCCGTTGATAACACACAGTGCGCCTAATGCCAGTCCAGCCTAAAATTGGAACAGAAAAATATCATTTTAGCGCTAATTGATGCATACATCTCTATGTGACTTACCGTTCGCTCGGAAGTGATGTTCTCGAAGTCGTGTTCAGCCAGGTAACCGTGCCAGTAGTGTAGAGCAGTACCACCGACAGCTACCCACATGAACGTACCGACCACATTCATGATCGTGTCGGAAAGCTCGTACTTGTGTTTGGTGGTGCCGAAACCAAACGTCAGCAGCTGCACCCCGGTATAGATGATGAAACCCACGAACACACCGGAAGCGACGATTTCCGCATCGGGACTTTTCTCTTCATTCAGGTTCCAAGTGCCACCAATACCGAGGAAATCTCCTCCATAGCCTGTTCGGTAAATGATCAGCACTACAATGTTGATGACCTACGAAATGGTACCGATAAGCAGATCTTAAGAAAAGGTTATAGCCAAAAGTGCTGGATCTCTGCCGGGTATCATAAACATTGCGTCCAGCGCTAATGGTGTTTGCGCAATTTAATTTGGAAATGCATTATACTCGTATTGTGGTAGGGATTTTATGTTTTCCGTTACGGATGGTCGTTACGAGAAGATGGTAGTGTTTTTATCGTGAATTTTGATCATTGTCCGAGAGCAAGGAACCTTGTGCGTGTGAATCGGAACATGAATTCCCCATTCGTAACAGTGTTGGTCGGGGTACGTAACCGTACTATAGAAAAAGTTAAGTGCAAAAACCGTAACAATGTAATCCTTCCATTGGAATGTCATAAAGATGGTGAACGTATGTGTTACGGCTCATTATGATACGGACAAAAAATCAATGGTCAATCCCTATACCGCCGGTGGGTATAGTGTGAGTGTTTGTTTGTTCTGTTGTGCATTGATGCACAACAGTGAAGTGTTATCCTTGCCAAACGCTCAGCACGAGAATAGATGTTTATACTTCCTTAAAAAAAGTTCGGTAGACCGTCAGTACCATTTTCCGACTCGATAAGCTTCTAAAAAAGGGTGACCTTGTTTCGATAACCCGTACCTTATATTGGCGATATGTTTTGTGCGTATTTGTCGTGTTATTTCAATAGTATAAAATAATAAGGTTTTTTTAGCTATTCAATTTTTTACAGCTTGGTTCTTACAAAAAGTGTATACCATACAAGCGTATAGACGTTTTTGCTGATAACAAATGTGCAGGTTAAAGAATCAATGTTATCATGTAGTCGAATATTTCTATATGGCTCCGTAACCTACCGTAAAAGGGTTTGCATGTTCTGCCGGAAATTTGTGGCATACCGTCATGAACGCATGTCGGTAGTTGTAGTGATCACGACTCTTATCTTATCATTTGTGCGAACGAAATGTTGGAAGCGATAATTCTTTTTTCCACGAATTGGGCTGTTACTCAACGGGATGTATTAAAACTCCTTCACTTTGTGCATGATATTTTGATTTTAATATACAAAATTTAATCAAGGGATTTAAAAAGAAAACCCTCATATTTATTGCAGATTGTAACAAACTTCTGCAAGAACGCTTTGGATTGGATCTTTGTGTTATACCTCTGGGGAGGAATCTTTGTAACCGGCAATCTTTAGAACAAATGATGTCAAATGTTCAAAATTTAATTTTTTGAACAATACGTTACATCTTACAATTACGACACCATACACAGTAATTAGATATGAAAATTGTGTGAGCGAACTATTTCACCACAGCATTATACGTCATCTATCGGCTGGGTGTGGCCTCCTTCTTGAACTCTTGCAGCAACGCACTACCTTATGCTAACTGATGAGTAATCACCTGCACAATCACTATTTAAACAAGCTAACGAGATTGTTTTATCGTTCGATGGCAATTTTTTTAATAATAGTGAATCCATCAACGTTGAACTGCCTTTAGCCACATAGGGCTGAGCTGCTAGGTTTACCCATTAATACACATAACCAATGTTCCTACCCGGAGATGATCTCTAAAACACAGTAACCAAACTCACCACTTTGAACACTTTTATAAAAATGGAACCGATTGTTTCCGCGGAAACCATTTTGAAGCGTGGGATAGCTGCGTACGATAGCGATGCACCACGATGGTCACTTGTTATTGCGACACCTGTAGCGTAACCTCGATTCTGCGGTTGGTTCGATAGCTCCTCTCTAGGCAGGACAGACGCAGTTCCTGGTGAAAGTTAGAGTAAGGATTTAGACCTTCACTGCACACGGCATGGTTTATCATGCTTTGGTATTATTAGATGTCAGGAGAGACACGATGGTCTCGTTCACGTACGTACCTTCCGTCGGATAAAGCGGTTGAATTGATTCTGACTGGTGGCCGATACTCGTAACCGCATTTCGGTATCCGATATCAGTGTACCACCAATACCACCTGCTTATCAGTCGAGTGGGTACGTTTCGTAGATTAGATAACGGGAAATATGCTCAGTCGGTGGCCAAACTAACCAGCGACACCTTCCTTTAGATGACCTCCAGTGTGGTAGTATGCGTGGTGAAGCCAAGCGTTGTAGCACGAGATAAGAAAAGTGAACCTCAATGAGTAATATCCGTGCGGTGCAAGGTGTAGACAACGCGATACCAGGGAAGAAATGTTTCAAAATATTATGTGGAATGTTTGCGATTGTACCTGTGTTTAAATTTACCTGTCGATCTTCTGGGTCATCATTTAGGAATGACGGAAAGATTATGTTTTTTTATGGAAAATCGAACTTATGCAAACTCGCTTCCATTATAGTAAAAAAAATGTATTCTATTTTTATATGTGGGGTAAAAAAACCGACCAATATTTGTACAACATAATTAAAACGTATTTAACATTTGTTGTTAATGGTTTTCGTATTATGCACATTACATAGTTTGAACATCGAATAAAAGTTAAACGCTTTTTCATATCAACGAGATGATAATATAATAAATTTGTTTACCGATGTTTAAGTTATCAATATCTTTTTCATTCTTTGCCATTTATGTCTTTATGCACAACCAAAGTAAGAACATCGTGATAGTTGTTAGTGACTAAGAAGCAATTCACTGGAATTGAACTTTACGATACGCATGACTAACAGTAATTCTCGTTTTGCAAAAACCGTTATCTTATCGTGATTGATGTTGGCCAAGAATTCCTTCATTAACAATCACGGCAACAAACGCGAATAAAAGTTTACAGATTGTGAATATAGAACTAGTTTTCAATATTATGCAAACTTTGTTTGTTTGTAAATGATTGCCCTGTTTCAACCAGAATGAATAACGATGTCACTTTAAAAGTATAAGTGATGTATTCGAGGTGGTCTGGCGGTATATTTAACGGCATCGGTCTTACACGACAAGATTGGATACATATTCCCATCAGGATCGTTTTCCGACTATCTCGCTACGGGTAAATAAATTCAAGAAAAGCCAGAAATGGTAGGCTTGAGAGCTCTTGAGGCGGTAGTGCCACATAAGAAGAAAAATTGTATTCATATGATGTATTTCGATGTAGCATATTGTTCAGCGCCTGATAGCCATAAAAAGACTTCACATCTTATTTATATGTAAATCAGTGTTTCAACAAAGTTGCAATATTTTGAACATTGACTTATTGCATTTAAATTGTTAAATCAATCTCAAATATACACAGTAATTACGGTAAAACAATACAATCTCACGCATTTTTCTTCTACAGTACCGTCTATTGTCAGGTGATCGGACGGTAAAACTTTATCGCCGCTCGTTCTGCCAGACTGTCTCAGGTAAAGATATGTTTTTTGGTCTCTCTGCTTTATTTGCATGAACGACGATCTAGAAAAGAAAGCCGAGCTGCTCGAATGAAGATAGAGTGGAAAATTGTGCAAATTTAATCACGAATTCAAGAATGTAATCACTTAAGAATATTTGACAAGGGTCCATTTGGGAAGCGAAATGTAAAATCGACCACACTGATGACCGCATCCGATCGCAAGCCCTTTCGGTCTAACGACGGATTTGCACTTCAAGGAGCATGGAGTATCGACATTTGTTTGTTTGTTTGATTTTTTTTCGCAGCATTGAACCGCCCAGCGACGTGGAGCGTTGGGATCGTGGGCGTTGGAAATTTGTTGAATATTTATGCAAATCATCGGTACCCACGGTTGCAAGGGACATCCTCGCACAGTTAGGGAAATGTCGACGCAAAGAAAAGGACATAATAAAGTGGCATTTCGAATATTATCAGCCTCGCTACCGTGCACATGTAGAACGTTTTTTTTTTGTTTTTGTAACAATAGAGTCATGATCATTTTGAACGAGAAGTAGGAAAATGGATTGCCTTATTTATCAACACACAGCTTCATCAGTTTTGGGTGAAAAATTATGTTGATCAATTTTTAACCAATATGTACGCCCAAGGATCGTCATCGATTTAAAACACCGTTGTTGTGGAATGTCATAACAGCCCATGTTCAAACACATATTACACCATCATTGGATGTCAACTGAAACTTGTATAATTGAAATTAAGTTTTAGAAGCATTTAGAAGCCATTTAAGATGGAATTATTGGTATAAATGTTGGGAAGTAGCCAAGTATATGTAAAATATGGCAAAGTATGTTTGCGTTCAGTTGTCAGGTTTTCTCTATAAAAATAATTCCTCCTTTAATAGTGGCGCTTATTTCCATTTACAGCATATTCTCCTTCTTTAGATCCTAAGAAGACTCTTTTATTTTAAAGAGCGTCTCGTATAATAAACCTTGCCAAACTCATTGTAGCTCAAGGGCAACGGAAGTCCTTTAATCCCCCATTCTCCAGCATTTTGGATGTGTACTTTTACTGAGAAAATATTTGACAAAGTCTTTTTTGGATAAAGCTTACCCGGCGGCCAGTATATTGAAAGCGTTTGAAAGATATGCTTTTCAAGGTCGAAGCATAGTGTCTACCATAACCATCCCTATCCGACTCCAGCCACTGTATTAGCTTAACCGAACGTAAATATGTGCTTTACGTCCTTAGGCTTCCTCTTTTAAGAGGATCCTTGCCACACAGCTTTCACGTTGTTCGTTCACCTTTGCGTTTTTAGTCACCATAGAGCATGAACACCCGGCTGGCAGCACGTTGTGTATATTTTTTTAACCTCCGTCATTCACTAGCTATGACTCACTTCTACATGGCGATGGTTTACGGCAACGTGTTTAAAGTGAACGAAACGAAGTAGAGACCGTTAGCAGATAGACGTGAGGCGTGCCGTTTGATCCGTAACTTCAACATACTTTTACACGAGATTCCGAGAGGTTAGATATTAATTTTTCATACCTTACACTTCCACAAAGCGTACCGCATCGTCGGATCGTCACTCGTACCAATTCACACTTGGGAAGGCACTTACCAAACAATGTCCGTAATGTTCTTCCGACGCACGACAATCAATCGGTCCCGGCAGCCATCCTTGCTCCGGTGAAAGTGATGAGTACGTGTGACGAAACTTCCTGCACTGTCCAATCACCAGCCTTTGCCCATTGTCACTTCCTCCTATCAGAATGCTTGCCGATGTCGGATAGACAACAAACCCTCATCGCTTTAACATTTGTTTGCCTTTCGCGAAAGTCCTCAACCGTTGCGCTTACTGTTTCGGCCCTTGCTCATGTTTTACGTCTATCGCGAAGGGTGATAATCTGCACGATTTCGGAACAAGAAAGGTTATTCCTGTACCACTGTTCTTCGTGTCACAGCATCCCTTCCCGAATATAGCGCAAAGTTGCCTCTGAAAATGTTTGAAAGCGTAGTGATGTAAGTATTATCTGTTTGTATACTCTCCCGGTTTTGAACGTGTGCTTGCTTAGCCGTTAGAAAGTGAAAGAGCGAACAAACGAACCGAAGAATAAAGTTCCTTTATTTGCTCTTTTTTTTACATTTCGGAATATATTTTGCTCACGTTACCACACGAGAGGGTAAGCTTTACCTTTACACTCTGTTTGCATCGCATGCGTTGTGTGAGTATTTTTGTATCTTTTTTGTGTTGAGAGCAAGCTTGACTCTTAACACTAACCACCCCCTTGGGTGTGATAGCGTGTAATCGTGATTGTGTACCGAAATCGCTTCGGAGTCTTCGATGCATTTTTATTGTTATGTCCGTCCTAGCAGCCGCTAGAAGATTGTGTGTAGGTATGCGATATAAGGTATATGTGATTTCATTCCCACGATTGTTTTTAAATTTACTGTATACTATACTTTACTGTACTGTAAATTTTTTATATATTATCATGATTTGCGATAGCATATTTATCTGCGTTTCAATTTACCTGTCTGTTATAAACAGATTTGACAACACTGACACAGCACGAAAAATCCAAATAAACAGAGAATACAGAGCCATAAGAAAGATAATGTGCAGGTAGCGCAGGTTTACAGCGAGCGAGGATAAGCGATTTATTACCGATGGCAAAATCGGGAAAAATTGATAAATAGGAGTGCAAATGAGAAACATCGTGTACATTGGTTCGATTTCGGATCCAATAGGAAACACTGGAATTTTGATACCACAAAACCACACTGTTGCAAATTAAAGTTTTTCTATTTTTTCTATTAAGAATACGTTGCTACATTGTGTCTTTATCTCTTATAAAGTAATTATTATAATTGTCTATATAGATCAGTTTATATTGGTTATTAAGGGTAACTTGTGAGCGTTAGTTTGATAGGATACAATCATAAATATTCGATGCATACACTTTTTTCGATGCCGTTTTCCACGAGGCAGATTGTAGTACAATCGAAACGCGTCGAAAATAGATATCCTTATGCCGACAAAGCGTAAATGCTAGACACAGACGTGAGATAGAGAGGAGAAAGAATCGTCACATAGTAAGAAACTCAACGTAAACGATTAGGGTTCGTTTATTTACTTTACCATGTACATTACCGGCGAAACCGGCTGTTGTTATTAGTTGCGATTGCTTTTGTTTACAAAGAAGGCGAAGTGTGTGTAACGTTTAAATGAGGATGGTCGTGGCATCTTGGAAATTGTGAGCATAGCAATATCGGGGTTGGCGTGAGAAATAATTTAATTGTGCACCACATAGAGTGTAACTGGCCGGTAATGAGACACCATGCGTCTCCATCTTGATATAACAGGCGATTGCATTATGGTAGAGTGAAAAATAATCGCATAGTATTATTCAAAGCATTATAGTGTATGTAGCTCATTAACATCCTCATTATAGATTATTCAATCTGGCTAAACTTTCTCAAGTAATGTACTGCGAAGTTGAAGTTAGTTTTGTTGTTTTAACAGGTGGATACATATTAACACCAAGAATACATTATTATCGAACAGCTTTCTAAGCGGATGATATGCTTGACCGTTCATGTATGTATCAAGTGTTGAGATTTAAAAAACTTAGTGCAACTTTATTCTGTGTTATATAATATAAACAAAAATATCACTGTAAAAAGGTACATCGTATATTCTCCGTATAATACAGAAGCACTTCGCTAGCAACGGTTTATGTATTGTTGGAAACTGCCAACCATGCGATACTGTGAAATCCAACAGAAATATGCATGAGGTTTTTATGACGCATCCCATCGTTCCTGCACCTACCTAGCTGAATTCCTTTTACGAAGACCCATCATTTGTGTTCATACTGTTCCATCCTGTGTGTGTGTGTGAGTGTGTATGTTTGTGTTTGTGTTCTTTGCGAAATACTTCTTCGTTTGGATCTTTTAAGTCCTTTGCTGCTGAATCTTGCTAATCTGACGTTCTGCTGCAGGTAATGTAATGCTTTTCTTCTCCTTTATATCACCTGCGTCATTCCATTGGGCATATTTTTGGGGGTTTGTAGTTTCCTTGGCGTAACGAGTACGCAAGCAGATAACGTGGATCAGCAGCACAAGCTCGATGGTTTCGTTTTTGTTGCGGCTGCAATCGAACCGTGTACGCGATAGCACTTCAAGTGGTGACCAAGTAAAGTTTCGCTGGATGTCGGTGAAAATGTTGACCATCTTGAATAACATACCAAAGTGTAGTGGCCAACACCTGCGAACAGCGCAAGACTTTTTTGCCTAAGCAAGTGGATAAATAGGAATTCACTAACCGGTTGATGCTGGTGGAAAACTCCCTGATGGAAGAAAATTGGTTTTTCCTTGACCGAGAGTGGGTTGGCTTTTCTTAGCAGTTCTACGAGTGTGTTTGCTCGCGTGAATTAAAATAGCTTGAAACTTTGATGAGGATAGTTGGGTTTGTATGGTTGTGCCCATGGTGAAAAAGCTTGCTCTGGTTCGGATGTTGTTTCAGCTTCGGGATTGCTTTTGGTCCGTGCGAGTATAAGCTTTTCTTATCTACCGTTTGCAACTAATTCTTGAATTTGGAATGTGTTCTATTTTTAGAATCTCTTTTTAGATGCTAAAACTGTCACTACGCGTTGTGAAGAAACAGTATCTTTCGGTGAATTAGCGTGATGAATGCTTCTAAACAAGATTTGCGATATACTTGGAAATATGATACGTTTGACAATATTTTGTATGAACAGGCTATGCTAGGAAATACGCAAAACTAGGCAATAGTACGAAAAGGCAAACAATTACTTTATGTAATGTCTTATAATATTTGACAATACAAAACATTATAATGCAGTACAAAATCAAACAAATAAATTTAGACATTTTTGCTAATATTTTTTCATTAAATTCATAAATGAATACAATATTAATTTATTTATTTGGTTTTATATCGTAATCAACTGTAAATTTAAAATCCAATAATATTACATAATTCTTGTTATGAATTGTGTTCGTGAAATTGAAGAGAAATATTGATATAATCAATCCATTCTTACATCCAATTTCTTCGATACTCTATTGAAAGTAAAATAGTTCCATAGACACTTCTAGCACACAACATACTCTTTCTTAATCGTGCTAAGTGTTTGTACAGTTTTCCGATCCGTTAATATGCAATGGCTTCAAGTGCCGATGATTTATTGATTGTTTATTTTTCTGTTTTCTCGTTGCAGGTATGTACCTAGCAAAAAAAGAAAAGCTGAATGGAAGCAACCGCACCTCGGGGGGTTTACACGGTGAGCCGAGCAGTTTGCGAAAGCAATGGTATTTTCCGGTAACGGTATTTCCTGCAGGCGGCAATTTCTTCATCAAGATTGTTGCGGTGCGAACCCGAACCGCTACGCCGAAGAACAGGGAAAAGGGATCAAGTTAAGCATACCTTGAATCGTAGCTGTAAAGGGGCTTAAAAACTGGAGATAGTGGGAGCAAAACAAAAATGCTATCCTGGCCGTTTTTCTTTGCTCTATCTGTTTTCTACTGGGTATTTCCAATGGATTGGTTACGGGTTGCTGGCTTGGTCAAGGGATTTCGATTCTGGACAGCCTTTTCGTTGGATCTGTTTCTTAAACGCCCCAAAGGTTCCCTGGAGGGTGGAAAAACTTACTGCCGTAGCAATCATCACCGGCCCAATTGAACGTGACTTTAGAGTTGAAGGATGGAATAAATACGAATTAATCTGTTTATCGAATGATTTGAAGTCCATATAAAAAAAAAAATCCAAACATTATATGAACCATGATGAATAGATGATGCTTTTGTCAAACAATAATTCATTCATAATTCGCAAAATTCGTTTTGTTTGGTTTTGTGAAATGGATTTTCTGTGACTATTTTGGTGCTTGTAGTTTTTATCTCAAAACTGTTTGTAAAACGCTTTGAGGTTGATCTGTTTAAAACCACCAATGCTCGTTAGGAGAAAAGAGGAAACAAATTTGATAATTAAATTTGAATGGAACAAATAATACAAAAAAACAACAAAATTTGTAGAATCAAGCTAATTGTAAAGTTTCACCATATACTTTTTACGTGAGATTGTTCATTTGTAGCGCCCTTTTGTACATACTCCATGTTTGTATGATGTCACATAAAACTACCAGACCTTAAACCCAACTGTGTACACAAGTTTACGCTGATCTCAGCTCATTGATGTACTTCCCAGTGAATCTTTACCGTTTTTTTTTTCATACGCCGAATCCTTTTTGAAAGCTCAACGAAAACGATGGCAAAATCGGCTCTGAGTGGCCAGAAAAATGAGTGCTCGTGCGGAACGAAAGGCAAATAAAATCAATAACCAGACGGTGAACAAGCAGCCAGCAGTGAACGCTTGCCGCGCACGAACGGATTGAAGGGATTTTACGCCAAGAGCAATTTTGCCAGCCAAGCAGAGCTAGAGCGAAGTGCTGCGGTTGATGGCGAAGTGCGTGGTTCGTGGTAGTTGCAGGGAAAACTGAATTTATTTTCATTCAATGTCACTCTTCGGGTGTGAAGAAGTCACAGCCCTCATTGTTCCCGTAGCATATCCTTTCAACACTCGAAATCTCGGCTTCAAACTGATTTCCAATGCCGGACGAGAGGAACAACGGTAGCGGTAGAGATTAGTAAAGGACTATACATTTTGCCTCTATTTACCGCATCGAAACTTTTCTCATTTTATTGGTTATTATTAAAGCCATATCTACTACCATTATTGACTTCATGAAGAATGAAACACATAGAGCATCAAAACTTGACGCATTTTTGTTTTGTTTATTTGCCATTCTTTGCAGAAAGCAAATGTAATAATAAAGATAACGTAAAATATAGTGCACAAGAAAATGTATCTTTTATCTATTAAATCTGTTTTCAAATCTTTTCATATGGTTTGGACAGGGCTGCTATAAAACTGTAGACAGAATGTTAATAATATACTACACACAAGTGTTGTAAAGTTGATTGAGTGAAAGCATGATTTATTATCAAAATATCTGAATATCATTAGTTTAAAACGATGGTTTGCTCTCGTTGGTCTGCACTGCGGTGAAGCCGAACGGCCCAAAGGTTAACATTGTATTGTGAAGAAACGTTTGTTTAAACTCAATGTAAATTAGCTGCATACTCAACAATTATTTTTGTATCAAATGCCGGTTCCCTTTTTTATTTTTTTTTTTGCTAAGCATTTCTACGATTCCGAAAGCTTATCATGTTTTGGTCTGTTCATTCTCCTTACAACTATTTCTCGTGTGACACTAACACATGGGTGATGGTGGAAAGCTTTGCCGTACGCTTGTTTGCTTTGTGTGAATCTCATTTGGCAAGAGCTTTTCATTCATTTCGCGTATCCTTTCACCATCTGTGTGTTGACAAACGCGCACAGATGGTTTTCCCGAACCGAAGCCTTAACGGGTCGGGTTCGTGCCTCGGTTAGGTTGCCTTCGTCTTACGTTCGGGCGTTCGGCGTCGTACGTCTGGCTCCTGAACATTGCACAA
Organism: Anopheles funestus; assembly: GCF_943734845.2. Classification (NCBI taxonomy): domain Eukaryota; kingdom Metazoa; phylum Arthropoda; class Insecta; order Diptera; family Culicidae; genus Anopheles; species Anopheles funestus. The sequence continues at coordinate 48,794,891 of NC_064599.1, forward strand.
AGCACATTTCGTTAGTTCCACTTTCATAGCCCAATCGGTAATACTTCATAGTAGCTCCGTGCGTGTTTATACTCCACAACACACAGCATGCAGAAACACACACATAAGCCATCATTGCCCATCACACACCCATGGATTTAGAACCGTTCACCATTGTTCACATGTCGTATTACGTTCAGTGTGCGAAAAGTGCATTACAACTTAGTTCTTGCGCTTGTGATTACGCATTAGAAGATTTCAACACTGTGCATAAGACAGGAACGGCTGACACGGCACGTTGGCAAATGTCGTTGACACTGCAAATTTCGAGAACGTTTAGAGGGCAAGTTTAGCAAGCGCATTGTCGACGCAACTATCTTTCATGTGCAATGTGAAATTTTGTAAACTTTATATACAAGTGAACCTAACGGAGAGTGAAAATAATCGCATTATATTACAATTGATATACCTGTTAGTTCACATTGGTTCACAAAGTGCTTCAATAGTGCATATCTCCCAGTTGTACCATGTTGGTTTGGGATTGTCTCATCGAACGACTCGAAAATAAACGTCGTGAATTGTATTGTGTGCAGCACAACAGCTGAATCAATACCTCAGTCACCAAAATTTGTGCCAATTCATTGAAATTCCAGCGTACGTGTGTGTGCGTGTTGTGACCCCGGTTCCCGATGACCGTGAATAACGAAAGGTCTGTCCCTTCCCGCAATCCGGTCGCAATATCGGTAGTGAAAATGTTAGCGGACCGCTTCCATCCGCTTTTATGCTCGTGATAAATTATTGCAGTGACGTTCACTACAAAGCTTCAAGCGGATCAATTTGGCCTAGAATCGAAATAGTGTGCTTCGTAAAGAGCCCACACTAGCGTGCTTAACTGGTGTACGGAATTTCTACGGGTAGTTCGTAGAATGGCAGATGATTATATTTTTTATTTTAACATAAGTATGTTAACTATTCAAACTTTTGTGTACATCATTTGTTTAAAAAGGGAAAAACAAGCGATGGAATCAAGAATTTTTTAAACTTCTACTAATGTGACGATTGCCAAGTATAACAAATTCGTAAAGATTGTGATTCTAACACGACCCAAAATTCTCGCAAACGCCTCGTAAACACGCTCCGAACCTTTGAAAATCAATATAACGTGTTTTAGCTTCGGCGGAACTGAACGTTGATCCGTTGTAGCACGTGACACCGGAAGCGTTTAGTCGAGCCGCATTAAACGCATTAAAGGAATTGTGTTTTTCGTCTTTTTGTCAAACAATCGGCTATAGTGGAGATATCCGTAACCGCATTTCGCAGCCCCTTAGCTGATCATCTTTGATTCGTATCTTTTACTGACCACTAAAGTTTTCGATTATCGCACCCATAGTGGAATGTATCAGTTGTGTATTTGTTTGCTGTCTAGCATATTTAATAATGCTGCAAATGTACCGTTTCACATACAACAGCCACACGTTGTTACAGAGAAAAGGGCAAATTTGTGGTTCATCGATCGTTTCTTAACTTTGCATTAGGCATTTTGTTGCGTTTAAACATTGGGTAGAAATTCTACTACGCAAAGGTGGCAAGTGACCGCTTCGTTCGAAAAGAACATCAAGCAACGAAATCAACATTCGTTTATGTGGTAGTGTACAAGGCTGGTATAAATACCAAAAAGAAAGTAAAGACCGGCGGCAGCAGCAAACTAAGTAACCGGAAGTGGAATTCCTCGATTCGTTCCCTATGCTAGCACTACGTTTGCCCTTTGTTAGGCTTGCACGAATGGTAACAATTTTTCATAAGGTATATAATGGGCCCCTTCATAGATATAACTCGTTCTATTTAGTCTGTTTAGGGTGCTACCATACGACCATACCACGATTTCTTTATAATCCTTCGTAGATGGTGCATGTTCATGCAAAAGTAGCTGCATAAGGCAATGGAAAATATATATATTATATTATATATACGTAAATGAAATATGTATTGCATTTAATTCATAGGAAAATCTTCGTTTACATGGACACTAGGTACATATTTAAATAATTATTTTTTGTTATAATTTTCAATAACTCATCCTTGGTAACATAAATGGGTTTGCAACGATCAACATTACGCATGGTGGCTATGTTTTTGTATTTAAATATATTATTTCAGAGATTCCAGATAAAATCCTCAAACCAAAGCGTCTAACTAGTGTGTAAGAGTGGAGTGTACATTTGTGTTATTTATTTTGTTAATGTGTGTATGTCAAAAAAGTAAATGAAACCGTCGTATCGTTAGTTTTTAGTCAATCAGGAATATCTCATATTATCGTGGAATGATCCTTCATAAAGGTAAGATATAAGCAAATGTAATGTTTTGCCCCGTTTTTGTTGTTTGTTTTTTGAGGAACAAATGAAGTTGTAAACGATACAGTAAACGAAGAAATACGCATAACGAAAACATAATTCCTATCAGATTCTGTTATGTTACCGTATAATTTCTTAATAAAATTCAATTAGTATGGATCGATTACACTAACAGATTTAACAAATTAATATACATGATCGTACTGTCCTAAAGCAAGTTTAAATCATATTTAACGTAATATAGAAACATTGAAATTTTATTTTTATGTTATTTTAATCCATCAAAATAACGAAACTCGAAGATATGTTTTACACAAGCATGATATTTTCCTAAATATATTTGCTCTCCTTTGGTCAAATAATGCTTTTATCCGTAAATCCTTATTTATTTACTACTACAAACAAAAAGAAATCAGTTTCATAAAGAAATGTGCAGGCAAAACAAAGCAAAGGAGGGTGAGCGGTGTACCACGTTGCAATATTGATTTTTTCCCTCCCAGTTAGAAACCGAAACAGACTGTATAAACTACATACAATATACATTGCGATTCACGAATCGCAGCTGTGTCGCCATTAATGTGATTAAATGTCTCCCATTGTATTCTACGCTGTATATTCCATCGTAGTGTGTGATTTACGGTAGAGTACCATGGGTTATAGCGAAACATGGAAATAGCATCTGCAACAGCAACTCTGTACAGGTATGCATCACAAATTTGCCTGATTCAGTTTAAGCTTCTTTTGACAGTTCTGGTGTCGGACTGTGGTGAACTTTTTCGACTCACGGCACAGTACCGTTGTACGAATGCCGGCCCTGTGAGCTGGCGATTCGATGATTAATGTAGCAGAAAGATTGTAAATTGATACTGTGAAAATGCTGGATATCTGGAACGGTCTGACTGTGGAATGCGCTGCATAGTTTATGCAGCAGATTCACGTTGGAGTAAGGCACGGATCTGCAGCGAACCGAGTTCCATCACTCCAGGGAGGTTGATAAGCTTGGTAGCCACTCGCACGGTTGAATTCAATTTTGAAACCCTGTATTTCAATTGATCAGCCACATACAGTTTGAAATAGGTTTGCAGTTTCTGCTAGCGACACCGTCTGAATAGATCGGAATAATTTATCCTTAACCATCTCGCTACCGGTGTGGTTCGCCGTAATGGGTACTTTTATTGTATATTTTTCATCGCCTAACCGGCAAACGGTCAATGACGTATCATCATTTCTTGGTAGAATTTGTCCATTTTTGTGGTGGTCGAGCACGTACACTGTCGATGTCAAATGTTGAAAATTTTCTAAACATATGAATGTACTATTCATTATTGAGCTATGATTGCGTTGCAAAGAATCGTGACCCAGGTTTCTATAATAACCTGAGTTAAGTCTGAGTTAGGACTAATTATCCGGCTACATGGTAAAAAAAAGTCTAGTTAGACAGAAATAGCCGGCACAACCTCAGAGGTCGTTAAATCAAGAAGAGAAATGTCTCATCTAATTCTGCTTTCCAAAAAACATAGGAAAAAAGTGCTACAAGAAAGATGTTAGTATAATATGTACTTTCACTATTATTGCTAAAATGGCATGTAATGTTTTTTGTTGTTAGGCTTGTTGGCATGGAAACTAACAACATTGATATTTTGCCTAACACATGGAAGAGATTCAACGACCCGGTCATAGCTGGTAAAAAAACGACTTTTAGTGTATTTTCGCTTAAAGATATCCTAGTTCGAAAACGAAGTTCCGCTGTTGGTTGGTTGTCTGTAATGTCATTGATACAAATTGAATCTTTTTGAATCTCTCCATCCGTCGACAATGTATTGCGTCCCGACAAATGATTCATCTTACCAAGGGGATGAACAGAGGCATCGTTAGCAGACGAATTCAGTATAAATGTAATTTAATCGAAACTCTAACGGTACGAACAAGCCGACAACCGATGGTCAACGTAATGGAGGAACTTGCTGTGATTTTCGGGGCCGGAAATAAAACAATTTTGTGGTTGAACGGTAAACTTCCTTTTCGTATTCAGCCACACACTATGTGAAGATATGTAATCAGAAATAATTCACAGAAAGAAGGAATTTGATTGTGAAACAACTAACAATGTTGCCTTTTAGGTCTCTAATTAAATGGCTGAAAAACACAAAATTATATGTTTTTTTTTATTTACAAAGCATACAAACATTGCTGTGGTACATGAACAATATGTTTTTTGAGCCAGAAGAACCTTTGTTTTCATAGTGCCTTTAACTTAATGGCACCAGTTATATGATGCTCTTTTTTTGATAGAATTTTATTTGTATCGCCATAAGCGACATATATTTGATGTGAAATACAATCGCGTCTTGTATAATAAAAAGAACTTTTCAATAAAATATTGCAAACTAAATATAAGTATTTTCATATATTTTTTCAACATATTTTCTTCTTATTTTCCCATATTATCCCACAGCACAGTACATATTTATATGTATAGATTTTCTTTCTATATCATTTTACGCAACAATCTACAAAGTGCAAATGGTCTGAACACGATTTCTTGAATTATTGATTCGATTATGTTTGCGTTTTTGTTTGTGCAAGCACTTCCACTGAAAACGTAAACAGATTACGTTCTTCAGTGATTAGTTGCTACATTCATCCGTAACTTCACAACAAAGATCTATTGTTCTGTATGAAAAACTATTCAATATGAGTATTGTTTTTTTTTGTTTATGTCAGTACATTCAAATAGGAACTATTAAAGGCGGACTTAACTTATTCTCCTGCAAATCATTGCCTTTGAAGCAGGAATCGATTTAGCAAAGCTATCGTAGGCACGTTTCAATGATACGTATTCTCGTGTAAAGCACAAGGCAGAACAAAGCACATGGCAAAATATCAACTAAAATGTGTTCTACTGTCAGCTTATTGGTAGTTCCGGAGTATTTAGGGCGTGCGGCCTATAAATAACTTAGTTACAAAAGAATCGTGTTACATTGCCAAACGGTGGTTTAGTGATTTCTATGTCAGGTGCGGCATTGTATTCGTTTATTATCAATCGTACGTAATGTTTAGAACGTAGCCAAAGCAAGTCTTACTTGGTGATTGGAATAACATTTTCTATGATCCGATTAAGCGAATGGATAGCGCAAAAGGTATGCAGCTAAACATCATTGATGGTTGACTGAAGTGATATAGATGCATAGTACGATGTTTAGCTGCTTCATATCAACTTTAATCCTACACATTAGCTTTCAGCTACCTTAAGGTCAACTAATCCGGGCAAGAATCGAACGAAAATAGATTCGATGATAAGACGTTACAAATGATCAATAACTTGCATTTGAATTAATAGATCTCTAAATTGTGGTACAAATCCAGATAAATATTTATGTCGATATTAATTCTTTACATTACTGGTTACTGACCTCAGGAAAACTGACGACAGGATGATTATCAAGATACATGATGCAAATAAGTTTATTATGCCAGCTATATGGTAGTTAATCCAGGGTTAGGCTAAACATAAAGAAAAACGTATCATATGTATTATTATCCATAAGGAATCATTCAGAGCCAGTTTCGTATTTCAAACTATTATATGATTTTAGTCGAATCTTTGCAGTTAAAACCTTTTTTTTTAAATAAATAATTTTTCAAAAATGATATTTTTAATCAATACAGGGTATTGTTTTGCTACAATCACGAACGTTTAACCGTACTGCGTAAGAGATGCCGTTTTGTTGTGCTTAATTTTCTTCTAATTTACAAGAAAATAAAATACAACACTCCACAACGAATTGTCTCAATTCAGGTCGATGTCTATAAATAGATTGGTAAGACGAATGGCTCCGTCATTCGCTTGCCATTTGATATCGTGAGCGACCAGGCGTTTCCATTGAATTGGTTGTTTGGCGGAGGGATAGAACAAATATGCTAGTAGTGCTCGACGTCTATTAATGCAACGGTGGTGTTGCGAACGGAAGGCAAAAGGAACGTGTGTAGTGTGAGAGCTGGAGGAAAATAATTTATTTGACAATTTATGATCATCTATGTTCCCAATTCCTCGTTCATATTCAAGCACCGTCGAGGACCTCTTTTTTTCGGCGAAAGATTTTGATGATGAGTGTGGCGAAAAATAGCCACAAATTCTGCACTCGTCGTACTGTGCTGTGTCGAAATTATTGCTTTGTGGAAGAACTTTGCGCAAAGGATGACGGTATTATGAACGAACGATTGTCAGAGTTTTCTTTGGCAAAAACCGTTTGGTTGTAGTAGGTGATTCCACCGCCTCACCGTAGGAGTGTTCTAGTCTTTAAAAGTTTTCCAGTCTTACGGTTGGCATGAAGTGCCCGCATTTGATCTCGAGAGTAGAATCGTAGACTGTGTTCCAAGAAAGAAAAAACGCTTTCTCTTGACTCTCAGGCATACCAAATAGGTGATGAACGAATAGCATGAGAAGAAGAGCTACTTGCTATTGTGTAAAAGTAGACTAAATTCGTTCGGTTCGATTTTGTGATAGAAGTGTAGCACAATCAAATCGTACCATAAGCGGCAGTGGCTTTTTCATCGCATTTCCAATAAAACGTGGAACAAAATAAGGTTTAGGGTTGCGAAAAATTATATCGAATCGAATTCAAGGAGGCGTAAAAGCGGATCTGGCAGTGGAGATAATTGACTTCAATTCGCGAAGTCGAACCATATGGGCGTTCTTGAAACGTTCAAGATGGCTTTCCGTTGGTCTGTTACGGAAACAGGATTAGCCGTGTAAGCAATAAATCGCATTCAAGATATTCAATTACATACGTGGAACAGTAGAATTATATGGGGATTATGTGTGCAGGTGTATGGTAAGGGTGCTTAAATTTATAGCAATTAAAGGAACTTGTAAAGAAACTTGTCTTCGCAAGAAACAAACTCATTTATGTATCTATGTGTAATAATTAACTGTAAACTGCATTTTGTGGCGCTCTATACAATGAACGCTAAGTTACTAAAACAGACATTTTTATTCGTACATATCAAGCCTGACCTTATATTGCTTACAATTACAATCATTTCCCGAGTTACGCGAATGATGCGTTCCGAAGAAATCGACGTAACTCGAATTTACGCGTAAGTCGAATATCGTTCAACACGTTGTTTATACTTCATACTAAAGGATTGAATGCTAATTTCCACATTAAGAAACATAAGGTTAAACTATATTTTTTATTTTTTTTACAACAATTTACGAACATTTTACTTAAATTAATATTTATACTGATAAAATATAACGAATTTTTAAAAATATTTCAAAGTTCACAGAAAACAAATTAAATTCCTCATATCAAAACTCCCTAAACTTCCAATTTTTTTTCAAAATCGCGTATCTGAAATTTGCGCAACTCGTGTAACTCTGGAAATGATTGTATTGAAAACATAAACTAAAATCAAATTCTAATTGGTTGAGAGTCAAGTCAAAGAAAAAGCCAACACGACAATATTCTATTAAAACTAAAAGTAACCAAAGTTTTCATGACTAATCTTGTGTATCCTGCTACGAGTAAAATAAAATCAAGAAAAGCCAGCGATGGCAGGCCAAGACCTCTTAAAATTGTATTGCAACAAAAGAAGAAGAAACAGATAACACGTTTCAAAATGCAAAAGATTCAATGTAAAAAAAACTTTTAAAATTAGAATATGTATAATATTTGTTGTTAATTAGAGATTTGTCTTTATTTTGCAGCAGCAACTTAAGACGAGTGTTGTTTGTGTGTCATTATTTTATATGATTAAGCATAACACAGTTTTATGTTGTGCTCAGTTAAGCATCAGTCAATTATTCAGTGCAATTACAATCTCGGCGTGGTAATGCATTAGTGCAAGCAACATTTAGGAGAAAGCATCCTTTATTATGCATGAGATCGTTAAAGTAAGTCTGTACGGTATCCCGACTGATACACACTTGAAAAAGAATCATTCTAGAGATCTATGGTGAAAAAGCCAGCTGCAACATTCTCAGATTTGTCCGAAAATCTCATCCCATCAATCACCTAACGAGACCCATAAATTGGTTAGACGATGTCAAAGGGACAAAATGCTAGTCCATTCGCTTTTCGGCGTCAGTCCAACGGGAAAAGGACACATTGGCTCAACAGTGGTAATGGTAAAGTGACATTGGATCGCTCCTAGTACAACCCGTTTGCCAGCGGGAAAGCTCAATTAACGCGTGCCAAAAGGAATACATTCAATGCCACGCAATCAAAATGGCAGTTTGCCTAAACACGAACAGTGTGAGTGAGAATGCCCCCGCAAATGGGTGATAAATTACGTTTAATTGATCACGATTTCAAGGTTTCCACAATTGCATGCGCCTATTTGCTGCATACAGAGAAGACGCGACATGGAAACAAGAAGCCTATCTTTGGGTTAATTTCATGTGGAGTTTTCATTTAATATGCCGATCAGAAACGCATTTTACTTGATCCAAGTTTAGAGCATAGAAAGGGAATCAATTTTTACTGCATCCAGTTAACACCGTAGCACATGCACGTAATGGCCACTCCAACAGGACAACGTTGTTTGGACGCTCTATTTGATACTATTTAGTTTTTTTGTTTTTTTTTAACTACCACCTCCTGAACCTCCTTAATTAACCAATAAAGTAAACATGTCACAAAGCGTATAGCCGCGAGCTGTTACGGACAGGACCGGACGTGACAAGGCGAAAAAGAAACCACATGCAGAGGGCATTCTGTTCGCCTGCCGGTCTATTGCGGTGTAGGTCACGCCTCGTGAATAGCTCTTGTTCTAAGGACAGACCAAAAAAATTATATAACTACGTCAGCGTTAGTGGTGCTTTGGCGTTGCAAATAAGGGCGCCCTATTTTCCGTAGTAAAATTTATTGATGCATGCGCCCTTCTTGCGATCTGATGAGCATTTTACCAAAAGTGCTGCAGCGACTGTGGACACGGTCTTACCAAAACAAACACATTTATCGAAGGGAAGTTTATTCTTTTGTTTCGCATAGTTTAGCGGCGATTTTTTTCTTATACATAAAGCTAGATGTACATGATTTGTTTTTACATTTTTAACAAAACAAGTAAGCTACTGTCCTGAAAAATTAGAACAATTTTCCAGTTTTTTTTGCGTTTAGTTTACATTTATTGGAGTGTTTGTTTTTTTTACGCTTACGTACTTTTACGCAATGTATTCCATTTATTGCAGGGTAAATGGTGTCGCCAATTGCCAAAAACCGACCAAAGCTCTGTTTGATTACTGTTTGGTCAGCTAAATGGTACACGACAGTAATAATAATAGTGGGAACCATTAAGAGCATAATAACAATAACTGTAAGAATGACAATCATTACGGTCATTATCGTCATCACAAAAGTTTGTAGCTGTTAGCAAATGATCGGCACACAATAATTCACACGGGTGGGAATTATGAAAGCACTGGAACAATTTGGCGCAGGAAATATAAATGTCCACAAATGGAATGCATCATCGTGTGACTTTATAAAGAATAATTCTGTGTTCTGTTTATCGAAGATAAGGTTGAACACAACCATATTGTCGGTTCGAACCAGTTTGTTCTATACAATTATAGAGCATTTGTATTAGTATTTGTATTTTTTTTGCAATTGAAATCATTTCACAATTTCACATTTCAGACATTTCAATCAAAGAAATAAGGCATGTTTATATGTTAAAAAAGTATAAGGAATAAAGTTAAAAAGTAAAAATATAGTAAAAAAAGTATCTGTACATGCAAAAGAACGAACCAGTAATGCTGTATGGACACTCAAGATAGTTTTTTGTTAGTTTGGCAAAAAAACACAGTGCACCCGTGCTGAATAATTGCTCGACTTGCAAATATTATATATATACCTTTCATCATAGAACAATGACCTACCTGGTGGCCTACGGTACGAAGCGATGGCTAACGTAATTGAAATTCAGTTTGCAAAGTTTACTACACTGATTTCGCCACCTACCTTATCTTGTGCATTATGCACTATCTGCTGGTGTTGATGAACTTGAGAAAATTAATTGTTTTTCGCAAACTCAAACTCAAAGAAGAGCTACGTGTGGCGAATAAATGAATAAATAAATGAAAAAAATAAATAAATAAATAAATAAATAAATAAATAAATAAATAAATAAATAAAAAAATAGATAAATAAATAAATAAATAAATAAAGAAATATTAAATAAATAAAAAAATAAATAAATGAATAAATAAATAAATAAATTAATAAATAAATAAATAAATAAACTATGTACATCAAATATTTTCAAATAACCTCAAAAAACTATTACGATGGTTTAACAATAAATAATTGTTTCAGTAGCAAATCAAACAATTTTGAACAGTGTGACTAACATACACAAAATGAATGATTCGGGTGCAAGAACCCTGTGATTATAATAACAATCTTTCTACTCCAAGTTCACTACATAAGCTTATCCATTCGTTACTTACCCCGGTCAACTTCGCTTAAACGGATTGAAGGTTAAATGTCAGCTTGGGCCATCCGGTCGGAATGAACCAAATGGCACGTTGAATGTCAGTGGTTGGATTTGTGGTTACGGTCCATTTGAACATCTTTCCAGCCTTGGCTGTTTCGTTCAATGCGATGCCCATGTCGCAGTGTTTAACCTTCCTCGGCAGGATTCTGTCGTTCGATGATCTCGAGCTTTTTTCGTTCGTGGACGAGGTGCACAAAAAGTAGCATCGTGAGTGAGCAATAGAACGGAATAGCGTTGCAGCTCGTTTCGATTCGTCATTTTGTCGCCATTCGTAAGCTGTGGAGGTGACTGTGAAGCGATGTGGTTGGAATTACTCGGCTGTGCGATGAGACCGAAAGGGTCAATCTTCTTGAAATATCTTAACGTCGGTCAATCGACTACCAAGGCAAAAAAGAAAAGAAAATTTCAAAAGTGATTCACTTCTCCAAACGATTGAAAAATAAACGACCCTGCCGGAAGTGAATTGCTGAATGCTGATAGCTTCTGTTTTATGGGATTAAAACCCGGTGAGAGATGTAACCTTGCCACACATTTGATTTTATTTTTATTGCAAAGAGATTTCAATCCTTTTCTAAACCCGTTTTTTTATATAAGCTAAAATGTCATAGCCAAATTATATTATAACATAAAAATCTAAACCATTGTGGAAATTCTGTTGAGCAAGTAAACAAATTAATATATGTGAAGAAAATGATAAAAACAAATTATCACAACAACAAAAAACCATGTATAAGAATTTTTACAACAATAATCGCTTTATAATTTGGCATGCGTATTGTTCTTTTGCTACTGACAGGTTGCAGGTGCAGATGACTGCTTTTGAGTAATTTCCATATCATATTCCAATTAGGGCTGCTAGTAGTATTTACGAAAACAGATGAAATTTTAATAGAAATCTCAGTTTTTTTTTCTAATTTCTATTCAAGCAAAGCCAACAAATAACATTGTCTGGTAGGTATTAGTGGCTAACGCACGAATGAAAGATTTGTAAGAAACACTCATCTTATAAAAATCGTTTATAATCGCATTTAGTGCACAATGCCAGTGGCCAACACAAGCTCACGTAGCATAAGGAAATCTTAAAGCAAATTCCGATTAAAATCAAGCTGTATTCCTTCATCGAAGAATACACACCAAAGTCGTTTCGTGCGGTGCACCAACAAAAGAATCGACCCAATGCCGTTGTCAAGTAGCGGTAGACATTGTTTGCAGCATAATGACGACGCTGTGCAGTAGTGCGATGGTGCCTGGCATGGTTTTGCTCGCTCGCGTCTGACAAACGGTTTGTCACGCTCGGTTAATTATCTCGGTACGGAATTGTGCGGTGGTGCACCGGACGAAGGCGCACTTGTTTGCTTGCTCGTCGTCACCCGGAGATCTGTTTGAGGCATAATGAAACAATGCAAACTGCCTGAAACGGAATCGTACGACGGTGAGTTGGTTGAGTTGAGTGCCAGCCAGAGCTTCAGTAGCTCGGAACATTTTGACACCACCATTTCAGTGGCTGTCAACAGCTAGGTTGAAAGGAAGCTGGACCTGCAAAAAGAACGGTGGAAAGGATAGCCCATTAATTATCTCGGGCGAAAGGAAATTGGGAGCCACCGGTGAACAATTAAGGGTGAAACAGAATATGATCCATTTCTCCATGGGGCTTTTCTTTCAAAGTACTATGCTTTTACAGCCAAAATCACGCGGTCGACTGGCATTATGCACGATTGCTTTAGATAGCGGATAAAGGGAAATTAGCGAGTTGTGGATAAGCATGAAATAATTCGCCAGAATATAACGCGGATACGAATATGCTCGGATATAAAATGGTGCGTTTTAGGAAATATGAGCTAAGTATGTATTTTTAATGCAATCCTATTGCTTTCAAATAATTCTTTTCTACATTCTGAAAAATACTTGATTCGAATAAATGTTCAGCATTTTAATAGAGAAAATGTAGAAGTATGAGTTTCGCTCAATATTATTTATTATGTTGATTACATAAACAACCTATCATTCAATTAAAAAACCAAAACCTCGATATTTCGAGTTGAACATGCAAAACTCATTGTCTAACTGATTCTCAACACAGGCCAACAGAAGTCCCTAAGTGAGTTTGAAGCGCACCGATATGCAAGTCGAGTAGTATTGGATTGGAGGCAGTTTTTTATAGCACAATGCCATTTTGCCTATAGCTTGCGACTATAAGAGAGCAACAAAGATGCGAAAAAAACAGGAGAAACCTTCAGGATCACTTGAGAGCCACTTGCTTTGGCACTATCTTTTCCGAAAGCAGATTGCTGCATTCTGGATTATCTACTTGAGGTAAGCAGCCGTCTATTGGACCCTCTACTAACGGTAGTTCTTTTAGAAAGCTAGCGTCAACCATCCTGAGACACATCAACCTGAGTAAAAGGGGAACTCGTGCCGATGGATGGCACAAGCACGGTGTATTGCTTCCGTTCCGGTCGTTCATCAAACGGGCTTTGGGGAATGGAGAAATCTAATCAACTTTTTATGCCACCCACCTACTGCTACTTGCTTACCGAATACCGTAGGTGACATTTTCGATGCCATCTGCCGATTCGTGACTTAGCTTCCAGGAATTTCTAGTTGCATCCGGCAGGATATTGTGCTCCGAATGGGGTCACCATTTTGTTGGAAAGAAAAACACACTGTAGAGGAGCATCGATTTTCGTGTGTGACACGAATACGAAATGAAGAATGGAGTTTTCACGGCAAGGAAAACAACATGTCTAAAATAAGGCATGATCCAATGTTATGCATAAAGTTGAATGTGTGCTTAAAAGTCTAATAGGGTTTTATTATTCCCAGTGTTTTATGCTTTAGACTGTCAGCCGGCGTCATTTTGCCACTGATGACATCAACTAATGTAATTGTTAAAAACAAAAATAGTATTGTACTTTCAATGTAGCTGACAAAAAGGCGCCGACTCAACACGACAGGCCCATATATCGAATCGAAGGAAAGACCCCCGTAAGGCTTGTAGTGCCGCACAAGAACACGAAGTTTCAGTACAAATTAGGTATTTGATTTTTTAATTTTTTAATTTTAATTTAAATTTTGTATGGATAAATAAGAAGCATTAGCAATCAATAATGAAACATTGCACACATTGGTCGAGTTGTGCAATTAAATAATGTGGAGTTAATAGTATCCTCTTTTGGAATAAATTGTGAATGTGAAAATTACTATAATTTTAGGCAAAACTCATTTACGATTAATGTTTTAATATAAAATATAATATTACTCAGTTTCAATTGTAAAACAACTTTTAACGTTTTTTTGCAAAAAATAAAAGAAAAAAAATCATATTGAACCTTCAACTTATTTACATTATTTATTGATGGCACTTTGCCGTTCTTCTTCTTATTATTATATTATTTAATTAATTATTTACTTCTCATATCAAACAAACAATCTCTTAGGTTAAGCAAAGGTCTATTCCTGTACGTTATTATAACTAACAGGGGTCAGAGCTCTCGACCAACCCAGGGATAGTTCATGGAAAGATTAAAAATAGATTTGGCGTAACGACCTTCTACGTCATATCAGTAATAACTGGTTTACTAGAACAAATTTTACTATGTGGCCGTATAGTCAGCTCTTGCTACAGAGAAACGGTCTGGATATGTTTTTTTTCAGACCTGTCGTGATAGAGATCGTCTGACACACCCGTCATTTTGAAAAGCTTTGCGAATGCGTTAGTTGAAAAAGTTTTACACAGAATTGATGCACAGAAATTGCCTTCCAAATTTACGAAGAACGTGGAAAGGTTTCACGTCTTCCTAGACATGTTCCAAAAGAGGCTTCTATTTTACCATTTGAAAAGTTTTCAGGAATATTAATCCATGTATCACAAAATCACTTAAAATCAGGTTGTTTGTAGGTATTTGTGAATAATGAAAGGAAATAAATTTCTGTAACATTGCATCACACCATCTATCTAACGCTATTTCAATCGTACTAGGTATGTAAATAAAGGAATAATGTTTAAATTTGCACATGAGGAGTGCACAGTGGAGTACAAAATACACGCAGTGATGGACTACACGATGTACGTTGGACTAGTAATTATCACAATGCTACATCTACCCACGTCAGACAAAATACATTTACTGCCTATGATTCATACGATGTATAAGCATAATATATTTTAGACCTTTTTTGTAATGCTGCTCTTATACAAGCGTCCCAAAGAGCGGATGGTACGTTGGGTTAAATATTCTGATTGACTTACATTCACCCGCGAAGCGTAACGAAAATGTTGTGGCACGCGACTGCAAAAGGCACAGATTGGATTTTGGGGTTCTCATCCGCACCTCACTACCACCATAATGATAGCAAAAGTTAAATTTAAACCGTGCGTCCTGAATACGCTCGAAATACCACTTGGCGGTTCATAAAATTTAGCGAATCTCCAAATCTTTCGCGGTCGAACCGCGCAAAAGTTTTGTCATGAAGCTTCATCGGAGACGGGACGGTTTTGACAACAAAAGTCTTTAGCCAAAGGCTTTGATGCTAAGTTTTATGCTAAGCAAAATGTAGAAGCAAGAGTTAAAGTTCAAACCAAACCGTGTCTAAGCGCTAGTTTATAACAATGTTAAGAAGAAAAAGGGCGAACAAGTAAAATAACTTTTAAGAACATGTAAAATGCGCAAATCATAGGATGTTATGGATCATATTTGGAAAAGTTGCTGCATAAGTTTACATCATTGTTCCTTAACTTGAATTGCTTTTCAAAACCGCGGATTAAATCATTGCTAAGGATTAGGTATTAGGATTAATAATTCACTTTACCTTCTGTGTTAAGTAAAGCAAAAGTTAAGTAAACAAATCTTATTCTCTGCATCGAATGCTCGGTTCTGTGGGTGCTGCTCGGCAGCAGGCTAGGAATGATCCATCACACAATTTATCATGTCTGCTTAGCAATGGGGCAACATTTTATTGTACATTCGTATCTGTCAAACCGGGAACATCATAAATCGGAGTATCAACACACTGGCTGCCGTTACTACATAAGGTACAATCAGGACTGCATGAACAGCATTAATGCTGAACATTGATAGTGTCGGAATGTGTGCTAAACCACAGGACCAAATAAAACACCATCCAAAACGAAGATGACTCATCTAGTTGTTTGTGTTCTGTGTGAGTAGCATTTTTTTTTATTCGTTTGATCATCCTATCGTTTCAAAGCAAGGTGCGAGATAAAGCAGAACTTTACATGACTGAAACTCCAGTGTTTGCTACCCATGGTGACGGACTATAAATACACTGTACTTGAAAGCTGTTCTCTTTTCGCGGGCTAACATTAGCAGCGGGAAGATGAAGAGAAAAAAGAGGTCTCAATATGATTCTTTGGAATTTGTAAAGCATCGTCATGTGCAAGTTGTAAGCGAGAGTAACCGTTGGTAATTTGTTGCTATTTTGTTGTGTTTTTATTTCACCTTTGTTCCCTAAGTTGGATTCCTTTTCAAAACCACAATCAGGCCAACATACAGGGTTATACATTTTGATGAATAATGCACTATAAATCGGTCTTAAAGTATCGGTTAACTGAAATGACATTGTTTAAAAATACGTGCACTGTACTCAATTTAAATTTACTGTTTTAATAACAAACACAACACACATCTACTGGTGAAAACAGTCCGTATTTTACCATGGACATGAAAAGAACGAATTAGTGATGATTGGTCTTGAATACTTCACACTAGAATATAGGCATACCTATATAACTGTAATAGAACAAAAGCTAATAAGATTAATATTTTTAGGTAGCTAATTTTTTCCCTTCAATGGATAGGACGTGTCTTGGTTTTGTTTGCTTCACTTAAACATGTGTTTTTTGTAAGCGTAATGGTTTTCATAACCAAATTTGAGGGCGCCTGAGATTTAATCCCATATGATGATTTCCTCCGTACGAAACAGATTGGGTTATCCGTATTGTGTACCTTATCTTCAAAATCTCTACACTTGTTTCACGTATGGAAGCTACAGGCTGTGGAAAAGATGCTGGCATCACAGCAGCAAAGTATGGGTTCATAACCTTATTCTGACATTCCTCTTTAGCTTGTGCCACACGAATTGAATGGAAAATGGAACAAAAAAAAACGATCGACTTCACCAGCTTGTCTGTGGGAGCTTGACTACGGGAGAGTTGATAAAAATGATCGAACATTTGATGGAGCATAAAAATCACCGCACAAAAGCTTCGGTCGTGTTGCAGCCTCGGTAAAAGGTGATGCTCCGGCATCGTTCAATGTACTGTGATGTTTCACGCGACATCGAGTACATCCTCCCTCACTCAAGTTGAGAACGAGAGTTTTTCTCGGCTACAAAAAAGGATACAAGCTGTGTGAATGACTTTGATGCCCTGATCGACTGAGGCATCTGCAATGAAGCGAGCGAAGCAATTATGAACATAAGAGAATGTAAGATAAAGATCTTAAAAATCAATTTTCTTTTCCATTTGATATACATTTGGCTGTCTCATTCAACATAATGATTTGCTGCACAATGATGATAGCAAAATGGCGATCGATAAGTAAATGGACTTAAAGAAACGTACGCGTTATGGTACATATATGTATGGTGAACAGTGAGACGAGATATTTTACAAATTATTATTATTACACGTTCTACGAAGTATACGGTTTAGAATAGCAAAATACAATAATTTGGTGCGAGATTTAGTGAGAAATTTTTTATTGTACCCAAAAATACACCTTTTAAAATAATGTTTATAGCTTAAATATTAAAAATATTTCTTGTTCAAAATCATATAAAGTTAACATAAAGTTTTTTGTTTGTTACGGATTGATGATGTAATACACGACTCATCAACACACTCAGTGTAAAGGTAAAAATCTCAGCTGAACCTTTTACGGAGCACTGACTAATCAGCGGCGGGTAATTCAAGGCGCAGATGGATAACTATTAAGCAAGCCAAATCTGGAACGACAATGGGTTTAGAGCGATGTTAAGAAAAGGATGATTGATTATTTTTTGATGAATATGAACCGCAACTCGGTCGTATGGTGTAATCGGTAACTCAATATCCAATTCCTCTTAAGTTCGTATTCCGTTTGGACTAACAGATTGAGTGATATGGTTGCTGTTATTTGTAAATCACAACATCAAGTCTAGTCTAAATCATCAACAGTCTAGTACGGAAAAATTAATTATTTCAAAAGTAACGTTTACAATCAAAAACTTGATCAAAGAGTTAAGATAAGTTCGTTCGATTATGATTGACATTCGTAGTCGACATTTAAATCAGGGAAAGTAAAAGGAAATTTTTAAAATATTTAAAATTTAAAATATTCATAATTTAAAATATAAACTAATATACATGCTTTTTTTAACGTAAAATTAATAACACTAAATCCTTAAAATACGTTTGCTTGTTCGGAAAGGTATAGAATATGCGTATTCTAGTCATATAAGTCATATAAGTATATGCGTAAGATAAGTCAGAACGACCAAAAGTCAAATTTATTTTACTCTCTTTTGATCAGGTAAAATATAATGGATAAACGGTATTACTGTTGTTCCGAAGAAAAAAATATATTTTAGATAACATTTAAAAAATTTAACATTTTAAATTCATACTGTGTTCAGGTTATAAAAACCTCTTAAAGTTGCTCGTTAAATGTTCGAAACAGCAAACAATATGACGTGCTTTACCTTGGCACATTCTTGTTTGGTAACTCAGATTAATCCACAGCGGTTTGCAAGTTTAAAGCTGTATTCTAGTTCCTTCGGGCATAAGGTTCGATTAAGTTTTTACAAGCAAACAAACAACAAATGAGTAAGAGTACCTGGAGTGGAGATGAAAGAAGGTTAGATTTGAAAACTAGCTCATTGCTTAGCCATTGCGATGTGTTTGACTTTCACGATGCGGTCTAAAGGAAAGATTGACCATGGTTTTTGCTTGTTTCTAATGAGTTTTGCTTGCTATCGAAAGCCGGGTGAAAGCAATGATTAAACTTTCTAAAAGTTGAAAGATTTTTACAGTAGAATCTTTTGATTGCTCCAGCGATGCGTGTTTCCTTGAGGAAATATTGAAATTAATCGACTGATGTTTTCCAATCGATTTGGGTTCACAAACTTTTTATTAAATTTCATTTCTGATAGGAGTATGTAATATCTGAATATATGAAAGACTCAAATTAGTTCAGATTAATAGTATTTAATTTTCTTTTTTTCTCTTAATTATGATTTTTGTTATTTTAATATGCGAGCTAAATTTATTTTTAAACCTTATGTAACAATCCTTGGGTGCAGCTCGGTGGTGTATGTAATAAACTGCGCCAGTTACACATGAAAGGACCAGGTTTCAAATCCCATGCGGGCTCAACCCCCTGAGCAAGGGCTGTTTATCTGGGTGCGTGGTGCAAATAAATCTAGTACGCCAGAAATGGCCGGCATGACCTCTAAGGTTGTTAAAATGACAAGAAGAAGAAGGTACATTTAATTATACACTTTACAAATATTTTTAAAATTTCTTAGCCTTAATCATCCGTTGTTTTATTTTTGAATTATCCTCACCATAACCCTTCAAAATACGTTTGTTTATTGGAAGAAGTTTAATTTCACGGGTCGCAAGTTTTGTCTTTATGGAACAACCATCCCATCTTATTAAGACATAAAGGTAATGGATGAAACTGCACTACACTTTCTCACTATAGGTAAACTGGTAAGCGTTTGGTACAGCGTAAATAATGATTTTTATTTTATTGCTACCTTGTTCATTGCCGCGAAAACTTTTACCGATTATTACTTCTCATGTTCTCGGTACCTTCAGGAAGCAGACCATGCCGTTTGATCAAGCACCGAAATTGCCAAAGTTTTTTCCGCAACTTTGCAGCTTGTTTCAAAGCTACCTGACCTATCAGTACCTTGATGCTACTGTTCGCCTGTTCGTGGGAGGTAATTGCCCGTGTTCGATTTTCACCGGAAGTTTTAGCTTTTTCGGCCACAGGTTTGTGTTTTATCAATTCCGCTTTCCTATAATTTTTAACGGTGCTCCTTTCAAAGGTAATTTACAACAATTAAGAATGGCATAATCATCAAAATGCTATAATTTTATGTCCTTTGCCATTTTGGCACTACGTTAAACCACCTAAAATTATTGCAAACGGTATGGAAGAGGCAAAACTGTAAATGTAGCCATGAAACGATTAGAAACAACCTGCTATTTTATTTACACTCATTAAGATGAAAGGAAACAACAACATAGAACATTTGATTCTATGGTCGATCCCGCGATTCCCATTCTAGAAAACAGATTAATTACACTTGTGCCGATCAGGAATGGAACGTTGAATGGAATTAAATTCAAACGCTATTTTAAATAAAATGTTTATCAAGAAGGTGTTTATTGTTGTTTATATCCCTCCACATATCTAGAGCTATAAATTATGGATATTCTTTGTAGAAATTACTATGCTTATACCAAACCTTAGTGTAAGTATAATTCATATCTTAATGCGAAATGAACTATTTAATGAAGGATCAACCGAGATGAACTTTGAAGGTGATCCGCGTAGCTTTTTTGCCGTCCCTCTTTTACTTGCCTGAAAGCAATATAATTCTCAGAAAATAATAAACAACATTGAATCCTTGATGTCTGACTGTCAATAACGGGGACGTCCTGGAAAAAAAAACTACCCTAAGGTCATTTGAGGCAATTATGCTTTGATAAAGCAGCACGCAATAGATGCTTGTTAGGATTGATGATCATCCGCTTGCTTCTGGTCGCAGTGCATCAAATTAATTTCTTCATTTCAGTGGCTCATAATTTAACGACGCCACATGCATCCACAGAAGGGAATTGTGGCAAAGCCGTAGCTAGGGTAGCTATGCTTTAATTAAACTCTGCTTGACCCTTGTGAGTTGTCGCTTTATTAAGTTGACTCTCGTCGGTTTTTCCTTCTACCTCGTTCTTGCTGTTTAATAGAGCAACGTAAATGTCGGTACGATAAGTTTGACGTGTCAAGTGACGACCACAGTTTAAGATGCATTCCCATGTTAAATTTATATACTATGTACACTGGACGTAATATAAAATCTCATTCGAACAACAAGAATTTTTTTTAATATATCAAATATGATAATTCGATTGGTACTTTAGATTTTAAAGTAAAGTAGATAGGAATGGTTTTTTCCGCTTACGCTAATGTTATTCAGTAGAAAATGTTTAGAAGTAATTAGTATTCGTGTGTGGGATGAAGATTTTCGTTATTTTAAGATTGAAAACTCGAGCCAATAATTTTATCACAATCAGCTCAAATTGCTCAACAATGTTCTCCGAAATAAGCAACTTACATCTATTCACCGCAATGGCGAGGGAAACCATAAACTAATGATTAAGCGCTTCCTTTCGGAGCATTGCATTTGATGTACGGAAATTGGCCATCACTCACAGCGGGTGGTTGATGAAGATCGATCAATATTTAAACCACTTTGAAGGATGGTTCAGCTTATCGATTTCTCGATTTCTCACTTCCTGTCCGTATGATGCTTTAACGTCATCCACACGTCACATACCGTAGATGGTGTTGCAGTGGAAAGGAATTGTTCAGTACATCCCTTTTTCTCGTTCATAGAGCTTGGAAGAAAAACGCTACCCATAGGATTCACACAATAGAATGGTTTATGCATTCGTATCGTAATTCCGATTTTGGTAGCTTGTCGTACTTTTCCAAAGGTATAGAGCATTCCAGTTACCCTTTCAACAAAACAGTCACACTAAACTCTTTGAAATCACTTCCGTTGCTAACGTTCACAAAACAAACCACTCGTCAATTCATTGTTGGCAAATACGTTGGATCAACAACCGCAAATTAGGTTTGTTTGTATACGCACTCGGTTTTCTTACTCTGCCGATCCTCAAGAAAGGCAAAAATCATGGAAGCTGGTAGCGAAGTAGTTAATCCTTGATGTCAAGTGGGAATAATAGCTGTAAATTCTCGTACGAATATCTTCATCCGGTAGTAGCGTCTCGTTACGTTAGTGCTTCGTAAGCAAGCGTCGATTGGAGTTCATAGCGTAGCTAACCGGTGCACGTTACGGAATGGAATGACAATTTTCATCCGAGAACCTGACACCGGGACAGTCATCTTTACCGAGATGAGAAAATGGAGACCTTTGAGAAGTGGGACTAATTTATTGTCAACTTAGGTACGGCAAGGTTTAAGCTCTTTCGTAGCTATAGCCTTTCCCTGGGCTCGAATAAACGTTTACCATCAACGTTAGGATATTCATTCACTAGAAGTGCTAACTTATCACCCTGATTACAGGCTCCCAATTAAGTCAGTTTGATTAAAACTAAACAAGCTGTAGCACAGCCGGGCAAATCGAAAACTGTTCTAGAAGGTGCTGCTCAACAAATTATTGTTGATTCCTGGAAGAGTGTGACACAATTAACACCCCGACATAAAGAATCTTGTCTAAGGATATTAGCAGGATCTGCTGCAGGTAAAAAGGGGGAGGAAAAGAATTTTACAATTTGTTATGCTTTTACTCATTAATATTCGGTTCTTAAGCGTAAGCGGCCCGATGATGTAAGTTTTAGTAGCGTTAGTCTTTCGCACGACAGGATCGCTAAAATATCCAGTCCGAATTGATTCCTCTTAACAAGGAATGACTCGATTTTAGTCTAGTAAGCTGTAACGGCATGTCCTAGATCATGATGCTAAAAGATATTTTGCAAACATGATTTGATCGTATATAATTTTGTCAATCTTTGCTTATATACTGTAAACTCATTTTATAAAATTTGGCTCAACAATTAATATAACCTTTGTAAGAAATTATTATTATTATTTTATAACAAATACATTGATTGTTTTACTTAAAGTATTAAGATACCTTTTCATACTATGCTAATTAATCGTCAACGTAGAATTCTTCAATATTGACAATGTAGCTCGTATTTTGAACTGTGTACCGATGACAAATCTTTATGGGACAAAGGATCTTTAAACTATTACGTAACGCTGGGAAAGGTGTGGGAAGTTTGGTTACTACTAGCGTTACGATTTGTTACATAGGGTGGGGTATGCAATTTGTTCAACTTTGTTTTACAACCATGTGCTTCTACAATTCTAGATAGTACATGCATGAAAAAATAATAGCTATCCTGTTGCGCACAGTTAACCAGCTAATTGGTAAGAGCAATTGCGAAAACAGCCAGACGACTGCTCTCCTATGGTTTATTCGAACTATCAACACTATATCGGATGGAGGACATCATAATTCACTTTGTGTCCGCCCAATATAAATTATCTAATGTTTAAAATATTTTATTTCGTTCGAAGTAAGGTTGCAGCGTTAAACAGAAGCCTAGCTCTGGCCGCTCGATAGCATAAGTTCCGGTGAAGTGCAGCAGAAAATAAAGCAAAAAAAAGTAAGGAACTGGCCGCGGCGCTTCACCATCATTTGTTTCTTCATCAGCTTTTGCTGAGATTATTGTTTGTTGTTTAGGAAGTTTATGTTTAGGAAGACACGATAATTAAGGATAAACAAGACCTATAACAAGATACGAAGATAAATTCTTGTCAGAGCACTGTTTAATTTAAAGAGAAATTGTCAAAACTATCAAGAACCTTAAGTGAAAATGAACTGAAAAAAGTTCTGAAACAGATGAGAACAGTAGCGTAAAATTATCTGATAGGATAATACCATATGCAAAATAATATTATGGATATGCAAAATCAGTTTGGCGAGACTATTAGCATGTACACGAAAGCATCCTTACCGGCTATTGTTTTTGTTACGACTGAAGGAGTTATTTGAATTAATTATAAATAAAAAAAACTCTTTAGGATGAAAGATGAAGGGAAGACCAAAGTAGTACGTAATTATTTTACCTGGAAAACATTAAAACAGCACCAATATCAATTTCAATTTCAACAGTACAACAACTCAATTTTTGCACTGCGTAATAGTTGAATGATCCTTCATATCTGTTGCCTAGAATTGCATGGAAAATGTAAACATACGCTTCTTCATCATTTTCCCAACTAAGTAAACGCCAGAATTGCACAATAGCGCCATGATGCACTTCAACTTTGTTGAACCCTGGTGCACAAACACTGCCTCGAACGGTCGTAGAATAATTCGTGCTAGAAAAAAAGCAACAAAAGAACACATAAACACACAACAAGCAATAAAAATGCTTTTCTATTCCCATCGCACAAATCAGCCGATACATTATGTATTACGCTTATAAATGTTTTATTACCAGCGCACCATCGTGTGCGGATTTTTCCGTACGAAGCGTTTGCAAGGATCCAAACATCGAACGATTTGTTCCCTTAGCTCCTAATCCTTGTGCAACTGCATCTATGCATTTATGTATACTCCGTCGGTGCACGGCCTGGGCAAGACTCACTTTACTAACGAGCAACAAAGCAAAGAAAAATAAACCGATTCCATAACAAGCGCTCTTCCGGTTGCTGCCATTCAATGCTCAACTTCTTTACCAATCCTGCTTACTTGCTGTACTTCATTTACAAAACAAATAACAGATATCCAAGGGGTTTCACACATCTTTCTAAGCCTGTACATTTAAAGCACGCGTTTCTTCCTCTCTCTCTCTAAAGGGTGTCGAAATGGCAAACTTACGATCTCACCCGATGCTTCATGTTTCCGATCACATTTGGCAATCAATCATCATTTCCTTCACGCGGGACCGGATCGATCCATAAAACCGTCCTCATAATCAATACCAATAAATCCGTTTGCGATATTTATTATTTATCCTGAAGCTGAGTAGCCCTCTGTAACGGCATACCTAGGTTCTAATCAATGTTTATGATGCTTGTTCATTCCATGATGTCTTCTGAGAAGACTAGTAGAAACTACGATGAAATTAGGTTAAACAAAGAAAAACTGTACCCGTGTTTTGTGACTGAAAGACAATAAAAAAAGTTGCTCTGCTGTATGATAGATGGTGCCATCGATAAGGTTCTCATTACAGGAAATTATTTTCATTGTTAAACCAATTTCTTGTACAGTTTTAACCTACTTCTAACATGTTTACCATTATTCAGGTTAACCTAATGCAAAGGTCTTATCTATGCTGAATAATAAGGTTATGTATTTTTGTATAGTTAAAATTCTTTGTGCATGTAGAACGTGCAAAAAACGCCGTATTTTAACTATTTGTGACTTAATCTCTCTCTCCCTTTCTTCTTGGTTTAACGACCTGTGAGACCATGCCTGACACTTCTGCCTTACTAGACTTTTTTCTAGTAATACGGGGCGGAACGAATGGGATTTGATACTCGGTCCTGTCGTGTGGAACCAGCGAGGTTTATCACATGCACCACCAGGCGACCCCAAATGTAAATGTAGAATACAATTCACATTGGCTTACAGAAATGTCTTTTTCCGAAACGGGAAGAGTTCAAAATATCCTTGGTTAATGATAATTTGGTTAAGTTCAAAAATAACTATATTGTATCTGCTTCTTACTAATTAAATCTAAAGCCAAAATATTCAAAATTTTAATTATGTTCGCAATTCAATTGCTTCGAAAAAGAGTATTTATTTCCAAAGTATAACATTTTTTGATACATTATCCACATAGAAATAAGTGTTCAAATATTTTGCCTTTGTTTTCTGCAGGCATTGCGTTCATCTCATCTAATTGAAAGCAAATTGCTCTCTGAAGTTGTAATGAAATTCTCTTCCTTCGTAGACAAGTTATTGCAGAAGAAATATTGATTACGCGTTGCAATTACGTTTATTGATCAATAAAAAAGCAAAGTGGTACATTGCAAACACCGAGCGGGAATAATAAAATTTACAGGAAAGTTGAAGTTAATATCCTTACATCCATTGTATTGTGTTCGATATTTTGAATAGACGCATTGCGTCCCAAAGATAATTTTTGTTGTTGTTGAATTAGTTCGATAATCCCTTATTTGATTTTGTTTCTGGAAAGTTAGATCGTTTTAATCTGGTTGGAATTGTCATACATCACCAAAACTGTTTATCATTTAAATAATTTATTGTTTCCCAACAACAAGCGAAATTAAGAAAATATTCACTACAATAGCAAAATGGCAAAACGTTACATAAAAAAATTACTTGAATTTCGAGTCGTGTTACTAGTAGTTGTATATCATTTATAAACCTTTCAGCTGGAAAGCAAAACACCTACATCAGCACTGTTACATCGGAATGAAAACTTATCGCACTGCGAGCCACCGGAAGCGCGTGAGCAACCGAAACGGGTATAGCTAGACCCAAAATACGTACAGAAAGCTGGTACATTTTGCCTGGAGCAGATCGAAGCCAAAGGAGTGAAATGGCAAAATCTCTCCTCTGGATGCTGCGCGATAATCCGATACGTTCGACACGGTGGTCAAATGTGTTGAAATAATACACCTGCACACTCCCTTCCAGTTTCCCGGGTAGAGTCTGTCGCTATATCCACGGGCGGTGTTTTGTACCGAGGAGTGGCATATCAAAGCAATCCGCTCCAACACCTTACCACCTTATGATGGATGAAAACGTTCCACATCGCAACGAAAGTATCAAACAACGAAAGCCGGTGCGTAGCATCGAGCAGATATCGCCTGTATGCGATGCCTATCCGGTACCACCAGAGCGTAATATGCATTCAACCAGTCAGCCGCATCCGTCTCTTCCGCAGCCACCTTCATCATTACCATCCCAGCCACCTGCCGCAGTTTCGTCGCCGAATGCAACATCATCGCTTTCCATGCTTCTCTCACCGACACAAACGACGATGCTGGATGAGGAATCACAGATGACGGTGAAAAATGAAACTCCAGTAGCAAACGTTTCGAATCCGCTCACCGCTAATGCCGCCACAACTTTTAGCTTAATTTTACCACAAAATCTAAGCCGAAGCTTCGACCAAACGGCTGCACAGTCACCGCCGAAGTATCAGATTTATCATCAGTTTAGTCGTATATCCAGTACTACGCAACAGTTCATACAACGTCAGCAACAGCAGCAGCAGCAGCACCAACAGGAGCAACAGCCACATCAGCTGCAACGACAGCAGTCTCCACAAACACAACCAGCCTCACCAGTTACCAACTATCAATCACCTTTATTTCGCAAAGCTAGTTACGGATCGTCTCACTACGCACACTATACAAACGTCGAACCACCACCAACGGTAAATGCTGGAACTGTAAAACCTACTAGTACCCATCATCAGCATCAGCCAAGCCTCCAATGCTCCAAACCAGTGGACCAACGAAGCAATAATCCTTTTATACTTAACTTTAACAACATTTCCGGATGTTGCCTAAAGAATTCACCAACGTCCTCCAGTTCCCCGTCTGCCGCCTCTCCAACTGACCGATCGACGGCTTCCGTATCCAATTCGCTCGGTAACAATACACAACCCGTGAGCGAAGGTAGTCCATCTGCAGCTATCACATCATTTGTGAGTTCGGGCACAAAACGGACTCGATCGTTGATGCTCAAATCAACCTCACCGTTACAACAAACGACACGAAGCTCACCGTCACAAGCACTTGCTTCGCCACAGGGACCACCAGTACCACCGCGACTCTCACACATACAGTCTGGTGGTTCCGTTGCTACAGCAAACATGGGCAATTCGTCCAGCAATCATCCGTCCATCAATCCAACATCATTAATAACACACTGTAACGCGTCGACTTCGCCCGGAGCAGTAACATCTGCAATCGTTACTGGAACATGCTACGTAACGCCACCAACTCCGGCCCCATTAAGTGCTAGCGATAAAAACCAGGAGCTACCTTCTATGGCGTTCGGTAACGTAACGCCCGCTATAATGTCTATTACAGAGAGCACTACGTTAGTTGCAACTACAAGTTGCAATAAAACACCAACAGACGGAAACCGGGATGGGTCGCGGAACAGTGAACGAATAGCGGAGATCGTGCCCAATAATGTACGCAAAAAGCGAGACGATTTTCTCAAGACGACTATGAAAATATGTTTGGTGGTATCGCCTCCATCAAAGTTACAGGTAAGAATTGTGGATTGATAGTCTGTGAAATATTTTAACACCTCAAGGATTTTGAGAAATTATGTCTGAAGATATTATTCTCATACTTTTTTATAATAAATAAACCTGTTTTTGGTCAAGAATAATACTACTCTGCTACAACCACACTCCGATTTCAGCGATGTTTTCCTTATTGAAATATTGATTACAAACAATATGGAAAACAATGTTTCGTTTTTTTATGTTAATTTTAATCAATTAAAATCAATAAACAGAAAGGAATAAAAAACAAACAGTAAAAACCGCTGCTAAAAGAACTTAAACCCGGTTACGTTGTTGCATTTATGGGTCTAATTCATCAGGTCTAATGGCACTTTTCCGTCATTAGTTTGAAGACAAGGAACATCCAAATAATGGTATTTCTAAAAGACCGAATTAATGTAAAAAGTAAATTAATTTTGCTTTATTGATTAGGAAAACAAATGTAAAAATATCTATTTGTAATAAAGCAGCAAATTCAGGGTCTGTACGGTATATTAGGATCACACTAACAAACAACCATGCGTCTCCATTAGTATTGCTTTCAACATTGCATATTCTCCTAAACGGTTTCTATGATAGTAAATTGTTTTCTTTAATTAATGTGAAAATTTCGTTTCACTCTTGTCTTTGTTTTGTTCTCACTTGTTCCATTTTTGGTTTCTAGAGGAAGCGCCATGACAAAAGAAAACGTTGAAATAGTGCATATTATGATTTTTTTACTGGAAAATTCATTAAAGATATTTTTAAGAATTTGTTTATGGAGTATATCACGTGACAAATTTTCCCGAAATTTACCGTTTGATTGACCAGTACAATAAACGATAAATTAAAAGAAAATTATCATACATTTCAATTTCACAGGTACATTGGGTAAATTTTCATTTGTTCATTTACTATTAATTTTTCCTTCAATTACCCAGTAGCCAAGATAATCACATTTCTCAAACTGGCAAGTTCGTACTTGTCTACTTTTCACTTATATGATGGTAGCCGTGTAATGTTAATGAAGAATTTCTTCTTTTGTGACACTACAATATGATATATTAGCTAATACTAATATGATTAATGCTTTGTATGGAAACCTTTGCAGTTTTGCAGTGCAGAAACGTGCCATTTGCAGTTGGTAGGGGAAAATATTCTCCATTATGTGTTTAGATATCCATTGTTCGCCATATTCACATGGTTACGCTGAGTAACTAATTTACACTTCTGGGAGTCCTAGGCGAGAAATCAAACGAGGCCCCTGTGAAATGTTTGGGATGAAAAAAAGTTATGATTTTATGCACTTGCGAGCGACCGCTTAGGCTGCTTACCGTTAAACCCACCACTGGTTAAGCCACACAGAGCACAGAGCATAAACTTATTCTGCAAGTGTTGGGAGCTTTACCATGGATTTTAAATGAGAATTGTTACTTGAAATTCGTTCAGTACTTCTGCCATTTTTCGGTGTGTTTGGATTGGAGATCCATTAAAAAAATCCTCCAATTCCTCTTCAATGGCAACTGTCCTACGGATTTAAATTATCACTCTTAAACTTTCGTGAACATCTTTAACATGTTTCATCTGATAGCGCATGTTCACAATATGTTGCCATAAGCAAACTATGATGGAGCCCCTTTTCGTTGAAAATAGAAAAACTAAATCGAATGCCACAAAAAGTTCAATATTTGAAACAAGACTCGATATGTTGCGTTGAATAACAAAATTATTTTCATGATTGTAAGCTAGTACATAAGTTAAATTTTCTCTTTCTTTTCTTTTTTAATAAACATTTTTACAAAAAAAAAAATGTTGGCAGAATGAAATCGAACTGTTGAAGGCTAATCTCTACAACAAAAAATGCAAAAGCTTTAAACCAATCCAGTGAAGACAACTCTTGGTGAACCTCATACGGATGCATAGAAATTACACGAATATGTTAAATAAATGAGCTGTATCAGAAAACTTCTAGCACCTTTCCTTGGTGGCTCATAGTCGCTTAAACATTTGCATGCTTTTATTTGAAGTTAAAGCATCAAGAAGAACCTCGTTATGTCGTTTTCAATATCGAACAAAGTTTATCAAATTAATCCTTAGACCTCAGATAAATCGAGGATTAAGTAAGTATCGCACATTATTCATTGTTAAGTTAACAATGTGTGTATGCTTGGCTCGCTCATTTTATCTTCTATTTTATTATTATCACATGCATAAGCAAACAACAGAAATCAATTAAACAGAGTAATACAAATGAGAGCATAACCAACCTTAATCGTATGGTAGTATCACATAATAAATCATTTAAACTCTACGGTGGCAAAAAATAATAATATGACAAACACGCAATTTATAGCTCATAGTACTTTAAGCTACATTATCCATCCAGTCCGCGGTACATCTGTCGCGACAGTGTGTTGCCAAATCAATTCTTGCAATCGGTGGCTTCATCTGCGTGATACGTCGTTTGTTCACTTCTAACGAGCAATTCGCTTTCCTTATTGAACGGTAACGAAAATCGTTCCGGAATTGTATTTACTCATTGCTTGCCGCTAGCTTTTCTTTCTGACGATGTCTCCGCTTCTTGGTTCTCGACATCCCGCGGTGCAAGGTTGTCATTTTTCAATTTGAATTTATTTCTGGAAACATTCTCCCGCTGCCGAACCGATCTGCTGCTTTTCAATTCCCATTGCTTCTGCCCCTTCACATTATTTTTCTACGCATCGTTTACCTTTCGTTTGACTTGACGCAGTGTTCACGACCTCGGATTCCTTACCGCTCCTCTCTCGTAGCTTTTCGAAACGCCTCCTGTAGCCTACATTGCTGACGGATGCCTTCGGTATGTCCCCCTTTTTCAAACATTCTTCCTGGTTTCGCTGCTTTTCTGCTACATTTCAGTGCACGATTAACAGAAAACGAAGCATTTTACCGTTGAAAATCACAATGAATTTCATTAATAACACATTTTCATCGTCAAACGACGCTCGGTTGCCATAAATTGTTGCAGCACCCTCAGGGCAGGAGAACGGATCCTTCGTTACGGTTTCTTTGTCTGCTGCCACGTTCCCGGTTTTGCATTCCAGCGGCAATGTTTAGTGTTGACTTCCAGTACAAGCAGCACAAATATTTCCTAAAAACGAAGGTTGGAAATATACACTGTTTTGGCATCTGTTTCCATCGATAGCCGGCAGACCTTTCCAAGACGTTGTCCTTTTAGTTTCTTTTTTATTTTCTACAGGGAACATGCCACTAATAGCATGAAATGAGTATTACGGTAATCGATTATGGTTGCTTCACCGATTTTTGAACTTAAGATACAAGTAGAAACAGTCCACTTAGTTTCAAATGGTGTTTTATATCACTGACACAGTTGAACATTTTCTTAGAACGAACAGTACACCTGGACGCTCGTCCGTTATCTCACAAAAAAGTGCCATCAATTTACTAAATGATTTAAAATCTTTATTTATTGCTACTAAAGATGTAAGCCTGTTTATTTTTTTTTTGTTTATGCTATTCACTCTTCAATGAAGGTGTTTTTTTCTGTCTTCCTAATTTGTATATTTCCCATCTTCATCAACAACAGTGTTCTTTATGTATTTCGTTTTGTCTTTCTCTTAATGGTCATTATCAAACGTAGCGCTGCTACTGGAGAAAAAAATCTTATTTGACCTTTTTTGCTACCTGGAATATTTTTTGTTTCCTAATTTTTCTTGTCCAATAAACCTTCAAACTGATGGAGATAAAAAGAAACTTTCCATTTTTACATTCCTGACAGATGACTGGGATAAAGTCGGCCGTTGCTTCGTTTTTGTTTAATGTGATAAGATTACTCATTTAGCATTGTTTTGTAGCCTCAATTAGCATCCGTCCTGGGAAGATTGTAAGCTCTATAGAATGTATTTTTTTTTTTTAGTTGAGAGTTATCTCGAATGATCGCCTCTCAGATTGAAAGACCGTTAAAAGAAAATGCTAAAACAATAATTACTGTAACATTTTTTCAACGCAATCTCCGTTATTTGCGCCATGCCTTGCAACAGCGCGCTGTTAATGTTTTCTTGCGAAGTGAAGGGATTTTCTGACAAAAAAAAAATTCAAACAGCGAAACGAAGCGATTGGATCTGACGCTAATGAATATGGCTGTAGGGAAATTTTAATTCAAACCCATTTCTCGTAATTTTGATGCCGTCTTCCATCTACCGTTGGTATTTAACCAGTTTATGTTTGATGAGCATAGCAAAGGTTACGGGTTTCTAATTTCTGAATCGGGGATTTTTGGTATGATATGTTTTTCTTTTGAAGCTTATCATGATTCGCCACACTGGTACGTAAAACCAAATCAGCACCATGCTCCGTCAGCCGGTATAAGGTAGATGGGGAACGAAATTGTGCGCAATGGCGCAGGCGACCCGTGATTGATGACTTCAGGAAATATTTGTAAAGTGCGTGGAATGATCTACATTATCTCTAATGTTTCTTGTTTGTTTTTTCTTTCACCATCGTACCACTCATGCTACTATTCATCCACCTGTCCTTCGGATGCTTCGCTGTATACCTCGCTGCTGCCTAAACTTGGTACGGCCGGTCCGGCTAACAGATGAAATCTTTAAGCCTTACTCACCTGGATGAGATCGAGCGTCAGGGCACGACACCAACCATTATAACAAACGATTCACACATAAGAAAGGTATGTATCATTCCCGAATGTTCTTTAATTTCGTGTTTTGCTTGCAGTAAAATGTAGACTGATTGAATATTTTATGCAATTCTGTTATTTTGCTTCGCCAAATGTTAAATGTTAAATTGTTTAATTCAGTGTCTAAAATTAGTGTGTTTACTAATTTAGACTCTTTGGCTCTAGATGAATGGCTTCAAGGATTGAGAATAGCTAGAAAAGTATAACATAAATTAAACAAACTTGCGTGTGTATAACACTAATATAGGCCACGTTCGAAGCAATTTCCTGGTATCCAAAACATCACGTACTCCTTCTTGTGCAAATACATAATTTTCCTTACATTATGTACACCGTGTTCTGGTGTTACTTTTGCTATTTAATTGAGGCTTTGCTCTGGTTCTGAAATACACGGAACCTCTCACGAGACTCTTTTTACGAACACAATTACCCTAGCAAACTGACCTAGTCTGGTCCTTCCACGACCATGTAGGCACTTTCAACGGTCCCCTTTTGTTTGTCTGGTATCATCCTAATCACGTGACTGTATAATGCTCATCATTATATCGCACCACAATTGCTATTTGCAAGTGTTTTTTTGGTTCCTGCACCATGTTAAGCACCCTGCTTATAAAATGTATGCTTGCGTGACGATGTTATCAAAGATGGTTTGTAATAAATTGGATTCTAAACGGTTTTATGCATCGCATTTCTTGTACATCGGCATAGAACTATCTTTTACTATGAGGAATATTTGCGCTAGAATTATTGATTCCATTAGTATCGTAAGAAACATTGATTGATGCTTCATTAACACAGAGTCTAAGGTATTAATATCTTATTGCAATTGCTAGTAAAAACATTACAAGCGCTTTCCTTTCTCTCACATTCTGGAGATCTGTTCTTCTAAGGTTCTAAGGTTCTTCTAGTTTATTATTTGAATAAGAAATCTTATTGGAATAAGAATAAGAAAGATACGAATCACCCGCAACATGGTTTATAATGTTTCTTTTTACCATCTCTGGTTCATGCTCACGCAGAGAGGTCCTTTCATTGAATAGTGATGAGTTATTTTTAAACACTTTCCAACCTTGATGAAATCGGCCTTCATCGATACACGTCACAACACCACTACATACAGCGTACGATGGTTGGCATTGAACCCGGTTTTGTAGTGTTTTCCATCCATCCTTGTGAAAGGGACACCTCATTCTTCGGTCAACATGCTACGAAAGTTCATTGCGGTGGGTTGCCGGAAGCGCAGGCAATACCTCGTGTAATCAGGCATTAATCAGTAATGATATTCAAGGACCTTTTTAGTTGGAAGGCATACGTCCACAGCTGACCAGACTCATGGACGTTAAATCTCATCTAAAGAAAACCCCTAACCGAAAGCTCAAAGAATAGCGTGACTGGATATCATATGGGTTTTAAAAAGCAAAAAACGTATGGCATCGGATAAGTGATTTGTGCTCTCAAGAAAAAAAATAATGCTGTATGAATCGTACGAACTGAAAAATATTTATAATCAGTGTCAAATGCTTAGACATGTTACACATTTAACTGATTGGTGTTGCATGATATCAAAAGGAAGCATTCTTAAGTTTTTTAATGTAGGTTTAGGATTTTTGAATAACTATAAAATATGCTGATGATATATTAAATATACCAAATTAATTGCTAGCGTTGTTTAAATGTTTGATATCATTTAATACATGTTTTCCAATGCACTAAAAATAAAAATAAAAATGTTTTTTAATGCGCTGAAAATACTTTACAGAGTAATACGGCCAGGCTGTTTTACATGAATAAAAAAAATACTTTAAAGCTCAATAAGTTAGTACCAACAAAAACCACTGTCTGTACATGTGTTTGCGTTTTATTAAAATCAACAACTAATTTGTGAATGTGTAGGTTGCATAAAATCGTCGCTTGTGCTGTTATTAAGCCGTGGTAAAGCCGTTTGTAAATCACTGTGGTAATTTGCGTTGTGCGTTATTTGGAGTAATTAGATAATTTTTTTATCTAAAAATATAGTAGTGCTGTATAACATTTTATGAATTGTAGTTGAATATAAGCTTCTTAAACATAGTTTGTGCAATTTAGAAACGTTCTAATTTTTAAATAAAAACAGTAGACCGATTAGATGGTTCAACATTAGTTTACTAAATGAATACGAAATGTATTTTCTTTCTCTTTCTCTCTTTCTATGTATTTCTTCTACTCTTCTTATGCTACAATTGGTTTTTGCGTTGTTTTTTTTTGGTTTACATATTAATTAATAACATCTGCATTTTTCTTTTGGTTTTTTCACGTATTGATATTGTTTTTTCCTTTATTTTTGCCTGCTAATATTTTCTAATCATTGAGTCACTTTTCACTGGTTAATCGCTCGCCAAAATTCATATTGATTGCTTCTTGTTCGGCACTTTATACACTGTGTGATCTGCGTTTGCTGTCGATGCTTGTCGTACCAAATCTTCACCTGCTGAGACACAGAGTGATAATTCCGACACATCCAACACATCGATCGCATCCGCAAGTGGATCAGCCGGGTATGGCGGTAACACCGTGTCCGGTGGGTCCTCAGTTCACGCGGTCTCGCCTAAGGACGTCTGTGTGACACTTACCTCGGGCAGTGCGCTTATCGACATCAGCAACAGTGATGGCGGATGCATCAATCCAGCCTACGACAACGGGGACGGGAACCATCGTCGCGAGACGAACGAAGGCATCTCAATCAGTGATGTGGACGCCAGAATCTGTCCGAAACAGGAGAGCATGGAAAAAGCTCACGAATGTCAGGGTTCCGGGACGTGCTGTATGCTCACGTCGCCGTCTTGTGTAAAGGCTGCCCTGAGCTATTCGAGTAAAGTGAGCGGCACCAGTTCAACGTCGGCTTCTCTTAAAAAGAAATCCTCCTCTTTTTTGCACCGTGAACGCAAGAAGCCGGTTCTCACGCGCAGCCAAGTGAGTACGATTGAGTTTCATCGCAGAGGAGGCCAGGATTTGCAAGTGATAAAGTTTCCTCGATTTCTATTTTTTTATTGAAGTCGTTACATTGCATATTAATTTCGTTTCATTTCAATTTCTGTTATTTAATCTTGTTGATGCTAAATTTTAGATATATGAATTAAATATGCATTGTGATACCGCTGCTTGCACAGGTGTGATATCTACAGAAATTAAATTAAATTTGACGTTAAAGTTTCAAACATATTTCCAATATTTTCTGTGTGGATTTTACCATCGTAAGATAAACTGTCTTTCAATATAAAACACCAACTATTGCATGATATTTTTCTCATTTTTTTACAAAATTTATCGGTAGTGCTTTGTATTATTAGGATTGATAAAATAACATCTAATAACTAATGCTATGCATCTAATAACAGAAAACGTGCATTAAGTATCGTTTTTGTCTGTTCCATTATAAACTCTTTTTTATTTCCACCCAAAATTAATAATCCATTTTATTATTAGTTCGTTTGAGCTGACAATGGCTGTTTAAGCTGTTAAAGCGCATTCAATGACTGTTAAAACGCATTCAATGCGTAACCCGACAGACAAAGAGACCTCAAATTTGAGAGAATTACGGTAAAAGATCAAGAAGAACATGGAAAACGACGGCGAAACCCGAAAAAAAGCATGAAACCCTTGATTGTGTGTGTGAGCCGACAGAGTTTGTTGAAGCTAGAATTGTTTCCATCTCGTTCTGACCTACATTGTTATCCTGCGTCCTTACTCTAGCGTTCATCCCACACTGTGACGAGCTCAGTTTGCTGTGCGCTAAGTCCAGGGTGGACGTGTTGTGGGACTTAGCAAATTTTATATTTGTTTGTGCGTGAATGATGCGCGGAAGTTTGCAAGTATGCGCGATTGCTTTGTGCAGTGCAATATGCTGACCAGTGTTGTGATTTATGTAGAGTTGATGGGCCTTTTTATGTCATTAACGTGTGGTGTTAGTTTTTTCCCTACACTCCGTGCTTGCTTCGGCAAGCGCATTGAAATGTAGTGAGGGAAAAAACTTTCGGTGCATGTTGTGGAAACTTCTTCCCCTTTTCACACGACGATGAATTCAGTTGGTGTTGTGTTTGGTGTGTGAATGTTTATGCGTGTATTTTGGTGACAAATAGTGTCAAACATATTGTACGCGTTGGTACAGGATAGTGTTTTCGTCTTCCTTTTGTGCTTCTTTTGTGCTGCGTCATTCGCCGTGCGCACACTGTAATCCTGTGTGCAGTGAAGGATCGTTTTTTCTTCTTGCGCTGTTTGCCGCATCGTACGCGCACCCTAATCCAGTGTGCAGTGAAGGATCGTGTTTTTGTCGTCCTCTTCGGTGTTGTTCGTGTGTCGTCGTGTTTGCCATGCAGCGAAGCATGCGACATGACACCCACTGTTACACGTCTTACACTATAATTGTAGAGCGGTGCTACAGCCCCGCCTACTTAAAAATCATGTAAAAGCTCAAAAAATCAAAAACAGAACGAGAGGTCGCGATACGTTTTTGAATACGGGCGCGCGAGAGGCACATAGGGTTTTCCGATTCGAGCAGTGGCTTCGCGTCGAGTAGTTTAAATGCCCATATTTTGCTATACGGGAAGTTTCGTCCTATTATGTGCCACAATTGTGCTATCATGTCCTTCGTTACGCTTTTTGGTGCGTTTTGTTAAATAACTGGTTTAAATGGTGGTTTAAATAACTTACAATAGTCTTTACCACAAATCGAATCATAACAGTAAACAAAACACTGTGGCAGTATTGTTATAATCGCTCATTTGAATATAAATTATAATATTTTCAAACTCGAAGAACGTTACGTGAAGAAAATTTATGCATATATAAAAATGTTCGCAATGCTCATTATCAATTATTAATCTGATATAATCGATTGTGGTTTTTTCTTACTTTGTTTATTTTCAACATGGTTTCAACTATAAACGATATAATGAAATTATTACTTGGACAAAAACATTACACCGTTGCCAAAACAATTGTGACAATGGCGTTGGGAATGCACTCGTCGACATTAAATGCATAATGTGCATTGTAACTGGTAATGTGCATGGCATGTACTGGCAACCCGTTACATCGTACGACCACTGAAATAGGTCTCCAGCTCTGAATACTTCTCTGTTTGCTTCGAGGGCGATCACAATGATCCAGGCGTGCTGATACCGGCCACTAAAGGAGTACGGCTTGCGTAAGTATTCAAATTTAATGTTGTCTGTAACTATTTCGAACGATACATTGTGCAAAGAGTATACAGAACATTTCTTGAAAAATTGAAGAAAACTTAAAGTATACGACCACAAAAATGAATCATGAACTAACCGAAAATATTGCACGGTTCTGAAACTATAGTGTTTGGTTTTATTAAACTATTTCTATAATTATTTCTAAACATACAATTATTAATTATACAAATAATTCTATATGCATAATAAGCAGAAATATTGTTTTGAATGTTTTATTTCCTTACGAAATAGAAAGTAAAAGCTTGATACTATTTGGAAAATAATCATTTTAATTTTTTTTAAATATTTGTACAGTATGTACTTAGTGTTAGTTAGCATGGGTTTTAAATGTGGAAACTTGATCTAACCACAATTAAATATTACATACATTTGTTTAAAATTTCGTATGTGTTGTATTTAATCACCATGGCCAGCGTGCAAATTGTTGGTTCCCGAAGAAATCTTTCGTCGGCACGCCAATAAAATTGGCAACAAAAACCAGTACATAAGCAAATGAAATGAGAACTTCGAGTACCACATAAAAAGCAAATGGCACCCAGCAACTAACGTACCGGTACGGAAAGCAAATAATATTCCACCGTCACCGCGTAGGACGAAATTCTTGAAGGAAAAACTGGAATGTACCTTGCGAATAAGTTGACTGGAATGTCTGGAACAGATTAAATGTAAAGCATGCGCCAGCCTGTTTTTATTTCATTTTTTACAGTGATTTTCTGTAACGAGATTTGATAATCATGAAGTATAATTAAAGAATGTCGTTATCTGTTGGTCTTTAGCAGGAAGCGACAGACATAATGTTCGTTTGATTGAAATATCTTTCTCTTGCAGTAGGTTAAGGATAAAATTTGATACGTCGTAAAATAATAATTTAACAACCATTGTATTATAAAACATTCCTTTTCCAAGAGTAGATTAATACTCAACTATTGTTTCATAGCAATTCATAAAATTCAACACTAAGTCCATACAACACCTTACAATATCTTCTTTTATTAAAAAAAACGCAATTTTAAATACATATTATAATGATTTCCAGAGAATGTTTACGTGCCTCACTTTCTCGAAAAAGCTTGAGTTTCTCACAAATTTATGTTACCGACAATGGTTTCAACAATCCGCACGAGACGGGTGAGTGTGCTTTCACTAATACTACGCGCGAACAACTTTGGGACAGGTTTCCTTAAGAATATTAATTTTCTTACACCTTAGGCATACGGTACACGGAACCGCTGGATGGTAACATGGACATATCTGCCCTGGCGGGTCGAACGCTAATTGTATCGGAGCGTGATGCAACATCGAATCGCCGCACGGGCGGTCACCTGACCCTACAGAAAGCGGCCTCAGTAGGCAATCAGCCCTCGATTATGTCGTCCACCAGCAAACTGTTTACATCCACCTCCACGGATGACAACTATGACCAAAGCCCCAAAGCATCGTCAGCTTCTGGCAAGCAATCGAAGCAAAAATGGACAATACCATTTGGATCGAAGGTATGCATTACATGCACGGTGATGCAGGTCATTTATTTTAGTATTTGGTATTTTAATCGTTCTACCATCCCCTTCACTTTTGCAGGGACCACAAAAGTCGAAGCTTTGCGAACTGCTGGACAGCTACAACAAAGAAATTCCCAAATCGACGTCTTCCTCCAGTAATTTCAATAACCCCGAGTATGTAGACGCTTTAGTAGGCCTTAGGAACTTACCTCAATGTTGGACGGAGATCGTCAATTGCGCTGGTAAGTTGAAGCAAAGTATTATCTCGATCCTGGTCAGTCAGTCGACCCAGAAAACGCCACCAAAAACGTCATATCATCCTTGCCTGATCTACCAATTCTTTCAATGTTCCAATGATTCCCAATCAAAATTCTCTGCACTGGCCGGTGTGCGAAGGGATGAGCGAAGCAGAAACGAAAATCCAATCCGCCATCTGGGAGCTGGTGACGACCGAAGTATACTACATTCTCGCTCTACAAACGGTAACAGACGTAAGTACGCGGGACCTTTTAAGTAGAACTGTGAGGTACGGGATAAAGTGAGTTGGACACGTCGACGAAATTTATTTCCACGGTCCAGTACATCACGATGGAATTTTGGGCACATTCGCATGAGATAAGATTCTTTATGCCATCCAATAAGGAAGGCTGACAAGGATCAAGGCTCGCGCTATAGTTTTCAACTCCCAAAACGGTTCGCTTGGTTCGAGAAAACTTTGGCCTACCGCCTGCATTGGCCTGTGCGCGTAGATTGTGAGCAAATGAATTGGTTTAACTTTTATTGCCTCATATTTCTGCTGGTAGCAGGTGCTGCGGTTGGATTTCTTTTTCTCAGAACAACGGGACATACTGCCTCGGGTACCAGTATGTATTGCTTAAATTAAATATGAGATTTGGGATGTAATAACGGCAACATTTATCTATCTTTTTCCGTTTCTAAACCTACCAATTTTTGCGCTCATAAATAGTTTGCACAAGAAGAAAGAGACTTTAAATATATATTTGGAATATTTTTATTTGGAAGTTACGTATACTAGTTCGTTTATTAAACACTATATCATCAATAAGTCCTACAAGTTATTGGACCATATTGTCAACTGAAAACATTTCCTTTTTAAATAGATACACAATTATTTCTTTACTACCTATTTTGAAGTTCTTTGGTTAATAATTCTGTATTAGTTATTTTGTTGTTGCATATTAAATATAAGCATTTCATAAAATTCGCAATTCAATTGCGAATGTATTTTAGTTTTAAAACTTATACAACAATACAATAATTTAAAAATTACTAACTCTTTTCACTATGTTTTTATTGAAAGTTGTCAATTTTGGAATCACCTGCATATTTGTATTACTTTTAAACGTGGTTATGAATATTCACCACTGTATTGAAAGCCATTCATTTTAAGGGCTTGAAAATAAAAAAAATTCCAACCCTTTTCAAATTTATTGATCCTATGTTGCAAATTCTGCAGCGAGGTACGCTATTTTTAGCATTGTTTGTTATTCTTTTTCATTCCATTCATCTTTAAAAATTGGGTCACATTTCACGGTCAAGTATACTACCATTAAGTGGATACTCTATATAGTCTCGAACAAAAAGCATTTTTTCTTTGCCCTCCTGACTGCAATTAACTTGAACGCTTGAGTGAATTTTGCGTGTAGAGGTTTGCCTTTCAATATTAACGAAACGTCGCCAGTTTCAATGTAACTCATGAACTGTGTCATATGTCAATAGGTAAAGAGGTAAAAGTCTACAGTATAATGAAATAAATTTGACACATTCCCATGCGGACAGGCACGGAAACCCTCGTTAGCTGTAAAAAGGCTTCAAGTGTGAACAACTGGCTAACAAGCCGGCAATGTATCTCAATTTACCCGAAAAAAAAACTTCTCGCCCCAACATGCTTTTGGTGTGAATTGTTTTTATTCTGTTGTAGGTCCTTAGGCTTGGGGAAGTAAAAAAAAACAGAATAAATCTCGATACCACCTTTAATCTTTTAGTCGAGAAAAAAGGGCAGGCACACGACAAGTGTTGAGCAGTGTGGGGGAAATGATTTGACTTTTTGCGTTACATAGGTTCCAGCAAATTTACGCTTTGTTTGAGAGCGCTTCTCTCGTCGAACGCATATTGATTCTAATCGATACGTTTAGCACATGCTTCCAGGCATTGATTTATTGCCTCATTAAAGAGTAGTTTTGCATGGGGATTTTGCCACTGACAAGGAAGAAAAAAAGAGCTAAACTGAGGAATGAATAAAAGGAATACGGAAAAATGGAAGCCATACCTGGATTTCGGAATGAAGAAAAAAAAAACATTCCCATCATTCACCTGCTGTATTCGAGTTCAACTACACTGTGTTGCTACTGATTGCTTCTCTCCGGTTGGATGGATAGTTCAAACACATGCTACATGTTGCACGTTAGAATGTGTGAATAATTTATAGACAAGGATCTTCCAATGTTTCAAACTACAACAAGGCAATACAATCCAATCGGTATCATTTGCGATCGATAATACGAAACGTGGATACCTGAGGAAGCGGAACCTATAGCAGAAGTGTTAATGATTTATTTTATCTTTCTACGTCAAATCAACAGTCTGTAAAGTGTGCAAGTGAAATATGTGCGATTTTGATAATTTAATTGGACGAATTTTAATACGTTTCGAAAAGGATATCTTTCAATAGGTGAAATACGAAACCGAAAGAAAGGAAACGTAAGCTGTAATGCAGTAAACATTTTTTATGACTTAAGTCAGAGTTGATGTTGTGGCAGAACAAAACCAATTATATTTACTTCCTCTTTTGTGGCACTCCAGCCTCAAGACCTGTTGGCCATGCATTTCTGGATTAATTTGCTCACCGCTTAGGAGTCAGTCCTACGTATGGGAATAAAGTCCAGATAAGATTTGGTACCTATCGTATTGTGTTAATCGTGTCGTGAAATAATATTTACAAAAATGTAAATTTATCACATTTTCCCATGTGCAGTGCAGTTAGTCTACCGGTTTTCTGGATGGCTGTTTTTCAAATATTTTGCATGCAACGCTTTATTGCAGTAACTTGTGCAATACGGAGAGTACCCTACCTGCCTAGTATTTCTAATAAAAGTGATGAAGAATTGTGTAGTTTCTATGACGTATAAAGTTATTTACCTCTTACTGATTTTTTTCTTAAATATTTGCCAAAAAACACAACGGCTTTCTTATACACGAGGGTTTCTTAGAGATGGAAGAGACCCAAGAGGCCCAAAGTCTCTATAATTCTATAAACAACAACAAACCAATTGAAATTTGTTAGTTTTATGAAAACGAATTAGAATGGAATCTTTTTCGTAAATGATATTTTTCTTATTTCAACCAACAAGATATAAAAGTTTTAAATTTTCATCCCATTTTCAGCTTTTTCTTGCATGTTTAGAAGACATTCAGTCACAAAACATCCTAACGGATGTTGATCAGAACAAATTATTTTCCAACATCCGTGACATTTGGGAGGCTAACCTACGCTTTTGGACACTGTACCTTCATCCAATGGTACGTAGATAACTCTCAAACGTAACAGCATCATAATGGTTGTAAATCTATTAAAAGCTTTTCTAGATTCTATCTGTAAAGTGCTGTCATAGGTGAACAAAGACCCTGTCTAATGTTGCACTTTAAACATTTAACCATCTGCCAGGTAAAACATAGCCAACGGACGAGAGAACCAATGAGCATCTATTACTTTCAAAGAGGTTTTGTCGATTTCGCCACGATCTTCACGCCATACACTAAATACTGTGCTGAGCAAAGCACCTGTCAATACTATTGCAAGGAGATGTACCACAATAATCCGCTATTCATGACCTACTGTGCCTGGTGCGAATCACAGAAGATGTGCAACCGGTTACGACTAGCTGACATTCTGGTGCGTCCAATGCAACGGTTAACCAAGTATGGACTGCTGCTGGCGGCTATCAAGAAACATATCAACGATGAGGCAGAAGGCGAAGCAATCGATGCCATGGTGAGTTTTATTTCTAATATTTTTTTTTTGTTAACAATGTTGTATATTATTTCTTAAAAAGATTCTTATAGTTAAACTGTAGAATCTACTCAATAAATAGATTAGTCACGTGCTTTACACATGGAAACGATATTAAAATAACAACAGTTTCTCGATATATGAGTTCTCTGCCATATGTACGTGCAGTGGCGGATTTACACTTCTCGGGATCCTAAGCGGATATGTTGGGCTCTAAGCGGGAAAGTAAACGGAGCCCCTGTAATTTGCTTGGATTTGGAAAATTGTTCTGATTTTATAAACTTGCGAGCACAGGGTCCCCCGCCAATCTAATTTCCAAGTTTCAAGCCAATTTCCCCGTTATATCAAATGTTATTAAGAATTAAAAATGCAAAATATACCCGGTTAATACAACTCTCAAAAATGATAGAAAAGTTT
The DNA here is from genome assembly GCF_943734845.2 of Anopheles funestus. Taxonomy (NCBI): domain Eukaryota; kingdom Metazoa; phylum Arthropoda; class Insecta; order Diptera; family Culicidae; genus Anopheles; species Anopheles funestus. Next base: position 48,838,625 of record NC_064599.1, read on the forward strand.
TTAAAACCCAGTGTATTTTTCAAGAATAAAGGTCACGGTTGTATAACATCATCTTTTGTATCCATGATTTTGATAAAGAAAATTTTCAAAGCTGTCATACATGGAGTTTTGGTTTAATCTGTTTTAATTTTTTCCTCCCATATTAATATGAACCGGAAACGCTGAGGTGGTGTACAAGCGTGGTGCCCTACATCCGATCGTTTGTCGAATATCGTTTAATAAGTGGTTTACATTTCATGTTAAGGGATCGATTATTTTTATACACGTTGTTCATTACCGCAACGTACATATTTTTATTCGTCGCATTGGTATGTTTAACCAAAAAATACCTGCAGCCGCCCGGTGGTGCATGGGGCCGTTGGGGCGGCCCGGTGGTGCATGTGATAAACGGCGCCGGTCCACACGGCAGAACCGGGTTCAAATCCCATCCGGACCGTCCCCCAATAGCAAGGACTGACTATCCGGCTACGTGGTAAAATAAGTCTAGTAAGCCAGAAATGGCCGGCGTGACCTGTAAGGTCGTTAAAGCCAAGAAGAGAGAGAGACCTGCAGCCGCACATCCAACATCATTGTTTCATCTCCATGTTGTTAAACTATTACGTTAAACCATTTGTTGATTGCTTTTGTACATTGTTCCTACTTTTTTAATCTCCACTTTTCGCGCAGATACATTCAGTAGAGGAGTTTGTCGCTGGTGTGAATTCTCATCTAACGACACGACAGGAAAGCGAGCGTCTGAAAGGAATCAATGCCAGAATCGACTGTTACGAGGTGGTAGACGCAAACAACGAGATTTTAGATCGTATGGTAAAACAGCACAGTATCATGTTCGACCTCTGCCAGCCGATGCGCGGTATCGACCATGGACGAAAAGTATTTGTAGAGGGTGACCTGAAATACAAGGATAGTACTGGAAAGGTGAGAACATTGGCTAAAATACTATAATTCAGTTTTAAACTTTGTGATATATACGAGTATATCGATACAATCGTGGCGAGACACAAATACAATCAGAAAATGGTTGCATTTTCAATTATTTCCATCCATTTTTATACGGATGTACTGTGGCATGCCATGTCCATTTTGTGACCTGAACTAATGAGTATAATAGTTCCAAACAAATATATCATCGCTCTACCCCCGGTAGACAAGCTCAATGTACGTGTTTGCAACTTCATTATGTACAACAATCATAATTTTATTCTCCAATCATTTATCTTCTCGCACAATATGTTCATCTCTGTGGGTAATAAATCGTTCCACCGGCTCTGCCAGCACTCGCTACGTGGCGCAACAAGAAGTGTGTACCTCATACACCGGATATTGGAAGCATGTGCACATAGTACACTGTCGCACATTATTAATTGCTGTTTGGTCCGCATTTCGATAGCCCAGTTCCAAGTTCCAACGCATTTGTATTATTCATCTTGCCTCATTGCTCTTCAGATTGTTTGGCAGTTTCGTGCCGCTGCATACGTGGTTTAATTGACCGTAGTCAATAATGGATGGAAAACATGACTTAATTTTAATTTCAATAATTTATAGAGCTGCTTTTTTCAATTTGTTCTATTTTTCTGCTCGGTTAGAACGGCCTGGCCGTACCAAGATTAATTTATTTTTTGAATGCAATTGAATTTATTTGCATCCTACCTATTTTCTATTTCAATAGTATTAAAGAATATGAGCAAATTTTGAATGGCCATTACAAAGGTATTATGAGATATATTGTTATTATTATATAGCAATGATACAATAATAATGTATAATTTGTTGCAAAGATGTAATTAATATATATTTTAACATGTTTTCCATTTTTTTAAATGTTTAATTCACTAATCGACTTTTTCCGTAGTACACGCGCGACGACATGCGCTTGGAAGCCATCATTGAAAAAATTACGAGCTAAAATACAAAAATTCCGATAGGCTTTCTTGTAGTTTTGGTGTCTCTTTTTTATTTACACTGATCAATATTTTATGCAATATTTGTGTAGAATACATATCCTTACGAATTTGTTCGCTGTTTTGGGATATTGTTTAAAACGGTTTAAGCAGATTAAAAATATTTATCTTAATCTATATCCCCTAAGCCAACTAAGACCATTTCTTACGTGGTCGTGTAACGAAAAAGCAATATTAATAGTCATATTAGTGCTCACCAATAAATGATCTTTTCCGAACTAACGTTATTTACAACTCTCTATATATTTAATATAAATATATTTATCTTTGCAGATGGATGTGCATTGTTTCCTTTTTACGGACTTTTTACTAGTTTGTAAAAAGAACAAGAACGACAAATTAAAGGTAAGCTATTGACTATTTGCTTTCTTCTTGCTTAGACCATAGTATAAGATTCACTCATTCTGCACATAGTTCCACATGATGGCTCGGCTTACGCTGTGGCAGACATACCCTTTCCGTTAGTCAGTAATTCATTAAACGCTATCAACATGAAGCAATTAAGCCAGGTGTGAATGGCACGGTCATAAGCAAAAGTTTGTCACATTCATTTGCGGTACCTATCCTCTATTAATTACAAACGGTAGTGTATTTTCCACTTCGTACAGCCATCTGTATTATGATCCGCAAAGCAATTATATTGTCGCTGGTTGCTCCTGTTACATGAACGACCAGTCAGTCCAGTGAATGAATAAAACAAATACAAGCAGTATTTTCTGTATTTGGATTTCTGTATAAACGCAATGTTCACTCATGAATTCAGTACAGATTAAATGTTTCATAAAAGTTAAATAAAACTAAATGTTGCCTATAGTATGGGCTATACATAGTTGCCTTTAGTAGAAGGCACACGAAAGTCTCAGTCTAACTGTAGTAAAGCAAAGTGGATTGAAATACCTTTGCATATACATGCAAGTTTATAATTTATTTTTAGTTTTTTTTGTATTTTTTATTAGTATTATTGCTGTTTTCTTTTTCTTAACGTTTGAAATGAGTTTCAAAACCAAAGAAATATCAGATGAACAGTGTTAGAAAAAATAGATGGAATGTTAGATGGAAATAATTACCAAAAGCAACACAGGAAACATCCAAGAAGTAATGAAGTAAAATCGTATGTTATGGTCTTTAACGTATCACCAGCAACTTTAACGTTCTCACGTATATTTAAAAGATAAATATAATTATTTGCTTCTGTATTCAAAAACAAATGTTTCATATTTGCAGATCATCCGACAACCATATATGACGGACAGATTAATGGTACAGCTTAAGGATCAAGCCATTTACTGCTGCTATGTGAATGAACTGAACATGGTGGTAGCGGCATTCACAATGCAAAGTCCCAAAGCCCAACATTGGTACGATTCGATCACAAAAGTAAAACATATTTACAATCGCATGAAACAAGGCACATTTGGCGATGTGCGACAGTACGGTAATATTATAAATATCAGCAACAGCTGCAACAACTCCACCAGCAATAGCAATATGAACATCAACAACGATAATCTAAGCATCAAAAAGTCACCTCTGAATAGTTCTATTGGTAGTCGCGTAAGCAGTCTGAACAACAGTCACAGCGGATCAGTCGATCTGAACGAATCGAAACAGGTATCGATTGATTTTGAGAAAACCAACTCCCTGTCGAGCGACGAAGGTGCCGGCGTCGGTAGCACAATGGCTGGTAGTGGACTCGTCATGATGCATTCGAAGTACGGTGCGGGTAGTGCTCGAAAGCCAAAGAATACCGTCTGCATTATGCAAACCAAATCCTCCAATTCATTGACTGTTCAACCGTACAGTGGACTTGGCCAAAGTATGCCTAATTTAAACCTTAATTCAATCCAAAACAGGTAAGTGCACACAGTTCTAACAACATGAACACTGTAACTTTAGCGTATTTTTATGGTACATTGATCATTAGTGCCATCCCAATGCCGATAGCATGTAGGTAATGAATTGCATACGCATATTTACATCAGTTAAATACTATTGGCGATAGTGCATAACTAAACAACAGGATTCTAATCTTGACTGAATCGTGGCTAAAATAAGGGATTCACCGTTTGGTTATGGGTAATACAATTTATAATAAGCTGAACGGATAAACCAAGCCCAATAACGGAGTTGTTAGAGTCAAACGAGACTAAACATGAAGTTCTTATTTAGTCACGAAAGGATAGACGCTACGATAGACACGATAGTAATCAGTACCTGACATCATTTTATGCACGTTCATGTATAACCAAACTGAAAGTTTTATAACTAATTGGCCTTTGTAACGCAAACTTAAAATCATTTACAGCAATACTCTCTCGGTGCCAGGTACATCCAATAGTCAATCCCATTCAGGCATGGTATTACTTTCTCCAAGCCAACGGGGCATTTCATATCCTCCTCCATCACCTACCAGGTTCGTACCCAAACTGCACGGTTTCAAGTATTCGCAAATTATTTTAATTCTTAATTCAGTACTTTAAATCATCTTCAATTTATGTTTAAAATTGTATTTCCAGATCCATTAGCCACTGTTGATGTACTTTGGTTTATTTATTACTGTTTGTTAGATTAGACTGATCCCCTTTGGTTAGTATTTATATTGATATTTTGTTTTTGTTAGTTTTCATAATCTTTTTTTTATTTCATTTTATGTTGTAGCATGTACGATGGTAGACTCGTGCGATATGTTAGCAGATAGAATTGTTGTTTCTCATCGACCATCTTCGCATTTAAATTCATCAAACAATTTACCAAATGCATTTGTTTCACATACACATGATACTAACACGTAATATTTTTACGGTTTAAATTTCTTTCATATCGTTCCATGTTTATTCCTTGTTTTGAACTTCTACTCACAAAGAGCAACGCTGCGCCGCGGATTCGCATTCTCTACGTCAATCAAAAACCCACCGTTAATCAAGACACGCAACGTGTCGTCGCAGCAAAGTTTCATGCTATCCCAGCAGCAAAGCTTCAACTCGGCTTCTCTCGGCCAACATCAACAGTGCCTACCCGCGTCGTCTAACATGCCGTCGTGCAGCTCCACAAATAATACCGGCACGAACGCAGCAAATGAAGGATGCACTGGAGGAGGCGGTCTTTCGTTGTCTTCGGCGAACATATCGTTTTTCAAGCGTAAAAATAGCTTTCAAAGTGTACCCAACAACAGCGCTACCACCAGCATGGACCAAAGTTTGCCCAACGAAACCTAAGCAATAATCCTCACCAGCTCAATGCAAAGCGAACAAAGGCATTTGAGGGCAAAAGCAGAAAAAAGAATGCACCCGTCGAACGCCACTATCAACTAGTCCACTACCACGGTGCTGTATGGAAAAAGTTTGCTACTTGGTCGGAAGTTCATGAAGCCAACCATGATGTTAAATGCATCAATGCATTCCAACGGAATCAAAAATTGTTTGCTATAAGTTAACACAACATGTACATAAACATGTTGACGTCCATCGCGATGTCTAACCCCTGCTCTGTTGTCCAGTTGCATTCGGCAATTGCATTAAAAGACGAATAGAAGTAAATCTATCCGTTGTGTACATTACGCCAACCATCTGCACCTACGGAGGCTGCAAATTTGTATAATCTTTGTTGTGAAAAGCAGTGGCACACACACACATCAACAAAAAAGCCAGAACAAAACAAAGCTGTGAATTTTAATGGAAACGCATCAATGCAATTATCAGCTTGAGCGAGTTTGATATGTAGCACCAGTAGGCAAGCATTTAACGTATTATTTTTTTTCTCCCACAACCCGGTGCTAGGATTTAAATGTTTGAAAAGTTTTAAAGCATCTCGTTCAACGAGCAATACTAACTAGCTGAATTTTAAAATATTTTTAATACATTATATGTTGGGCATTGTGTCCCTTTTATTGCCGCTTAAATACAAGTGGATCTTGTTATTGAAATCCCTCTAGTCAGCGCAAAATGCTATATTTATGACATTTAAACGAGTGTTTTTTTTGTAATACAAACACAAAAAACAATCACGTTTAGTTTGAAAATGTTGATTTTTGTTTTATGTCTTTTTGCATAAAGGTTAAAAAATATTAACATTAAGTTCCAATGAAGTGGTTCTGGAAATCCAACTTTGGTTTTTAAAATTTATTGTTACTTCTAAAGTAGCTGAGCTATTATTTCTTTAAAAAAATTAAAAACTGCTCCTAAAGATGAATATTCTGTACAAACTACAGATAAAAATTACTGTAATGACCGAAGAGATAGTGGTTTGAGAATGTGTTGAACAAACGAATCAAACATAATACTTTAGCAAGGTTTGTAGCTTTATCAACATCATAGAATGTCTGAAATATAGGCAGACACAATCGTAATGTTGCCATTTTAACTCGAACGCATAAACGCAAAAATTTTTACATAAAAAGGGGAATGCTGCGAAAATTTAACAAAATGATAACATTTTACTGTGCGTATCATTGAAAGAGTAAGCAATAACGAGTTGCACCTCAATATGACTGGTTGCCTGTTTGTTTTTGTTTTTAATTTTGCTTTAAAATTTACGATTCATTGTAGAGATGCCAGTTTAATGCTATATATATGGAAATGTATTGATTTTATAATATAACAACAAATTGCCAACACAAATTACTGTGTATCTATGAGTGTATCGAAAAAGCAAATCATTATTAACATATCGATCAGGATGTGTTGTTAAAGGAAAGAAGAACAAAAGCGTACAATGATAATTTTAAACATTTTCCAACGTTGCTATTCTCTAGCGTAGCATTTTTTCCTGTATGATAATATTGTAGGATAACGAACCAAAATCACCTATACTAACATTCCATACGCCGCTACGTTGGGCTTTTGTGTGAAAAAAATAAAACGGCTCTAATTAGAAAGTACAGTGTAATGTTGTATGTACAGTTTACAAAAGGGATAGGGTTTTGTGCATGTTTTAATAGCATAAAAGAATGTCAGAAGGACGGTTGTTTTTTTAATTTGCGGTCAGGTAACCGCTAATCAAAGCCCTAGTTTTACGAATAATCAAATATATTATAGTGTTTTGAAAAGAACAGTTGTAGCTGTAGACATAGAAAAGAACCGTTTCGCAATTATTAAAATAAACCCTTGACATGTACATCAACTACGGTTACGCGTAACTCACATTTGAAGCGGATAGAAAAGTTGCTTTGCAATACTGTGGGATGTTATAATTTACCAAATTAGAAACATAATCAGAAGCTAGGAAGATACAGATCTAGATTTGCACAGTTTTGAAGTCAGTCGGTACTGTATTAGAAGCTTACCAAACATACATTGAATGGTGTTGCCACAATAAGGTAAATCATGTTGCTGTCGCTGCAGTAAAATTTAACGCAATAGTAATTTCTATTGCACGTGTTACAGCACATAGAAGATTTCAAATTTGTAAAACCAGTTACACAATGGTTAAGGGATAAATGTACGCAATTTAAAGACATTTGTGTAATGTATTGATTGATGTGCTCTGCATTTTGGGAAGTATCATCAATTAAATCATTTGTACATGTGGTTCTATTGTTTGTTTGTTTTTTACTAGCTCCATACGCTTAATCGGTTCATTAGGTCTTCAAGAAAACGATGAGGAGTGCGATACTGCGATCATATCTATACTTAATTATTCTTATCATTTAGACCAGGGGTCTCCAAGCTACGGCCCTCCGTAGAGATCCCGAGATTGGCCCTCAGCTGTGGCTATTCCACTCAAAGCGGCCCGCCATCTAAAAAGTTTGGAGGCTCCTGATTTAGACTAACCCCGCATTTTTTGACAATCAAATATGATTTTAAGACGATCTCTCTTTTATCAATCCGATACGCCCAAATTCGGAGAGCGTTAAATATTTTACATCGGTTGATCATGTTTTTTCCTTTCAACCTGTTCATACGGCATACAATTTGTTTGCATATCTCCCATTCATTATAACAATACGCTGTACGATCGTACCATTGCGGAGGTACAAAAAGTGCTTTAACAATGAAACATTTGTATCATTACAACAACAACAAAAACCGCCAATCTGAACAACGCTTAAAGCTGATTTGGAAGAGTAGTAAACGGGAGGAAGTACAAGGCGTGGAAAATGCAAACCAAAGAATTGTCCGAGAATCATAACATGAGCGTTGAGCAAACTCAACCTCGGGGTAGTATTAGTATTGTAGTGTTTGGTTTTTGGAAATTAATACAAATATCCTTCATCCTGGCTCGTTCTACGAGCACAAGGTGGGTAAGCGTTTCTTTCTAAATCTGTCAAATCAATGCCATGTCAATGGAACATTGTTAGCATTTTAATATGGGTGTCCCCACAAGGTACACGAATGAGACCGGTCTATTCTATGATACTGCGTTGCGAGTCATTTGTGAAGCTATCGCGCCAAATGCATCAATGTACAGTTTTATAATGATACTCAAGTAAAGCATTGGAATAGGACTGGAATATATCGGTATAACTGTAGTTTACTAAAAAAAAACAAACGAAACAAACATTGAAAATAATATATACAAATACACAAATATACATACATATACATACGCAAATATATATAAAAAAATATATATATACTTATACACATACGAATAGAAGATTGGTCTTATTTAAGCTATATTTACAAACAAAGCGAATCACGAAATTTAACTATTTGAATGTTGGAAAACGATCGGGAAACGGAATAAGCAAACTACATGATTTGAAATTTTGCGAATATTAAAATTTAACAACATCCTGTGGATAGTAGTTTTGCAAAAGTCAAACGGAAACGTATTTCTACATAATTGGCCGCCACATTGTTGAAAATACCATGATAACACAGCAGCCAGTGCTGTATGGCATTTCAGAACAGTACCCTGCTAATTGAAAAACATAAAGGAATATTTTGCGTAGAAGATGTATAGTTTATACATCCCAAAAAAAACACACGAAATGAAATGATGAAGCAAATTTCAATGTGGATGGATTGAAATTGATACTCTAGCTCAATTGTTTAAATTATGAATTTTATCCATTGAACAGATGATGTCGTGCTAAAATGTAACATCAAAAGAGGAAATCAAAACATAGGATAACAGTATCTAAGGCTTGCAATATAGGGATTAAATTCTTTATGTGTGGAAATTTGCAAACTAAACGAAAGACAAACTCAACAAATGAATGGACCTAAAATACAACAAAAATTAAAATACAAAGCAACAGTAACATAGAAACGACCATTGTTCAATGATATTGCAGAAGAATAAAATCAAAATCAACAACATAACATTTTGGGTTTGTGCTGTTCCTGTTTTTCTTTATGTCGTTTTCACGTAAATTATATGCATTTACATATGCAACAAGAAAAGAGTAAATGGTATGCTTATATTAAAAAATGCGTAAGTTTCCTTCTAACTTTCCTGCGAGAAAAATATAGTGAATTCTTTGATCTCGTATGCGATCACCACCATTATCGTTAACCGGCATGTTTACCGACTATGATTCTGTAGGTATAGCTTCGGTTTCTGTTTCTACCTTTCTCCCTCACTTCCTTCCCAGCACTTACACATATAACCTCCAATTCATGGGCTTCGTGGATGACATCATAGATTAACACTGGCGGTGATGTGAAAAATTATCATCTAATTGAATTACGAATCCTCAAGCATTGAGGATCAGTAGCGGATCTAGCGGTGGGCGGAGTAGACGGCCGCCTAGGGCCCCGTCGTTTGGAGGGGCCCCGAAAGACGACAGAACATTTCATACGTAACGGAGCCCGAGCAGAAGCCCCACCCCCCCGCTCATCTACTACCTGATCGAACTCGAACACTAGAAGCCTCTTTAAAACCATGAACGAACGTTTTCCAAGGAATCATATGGATAACCGGGGCTCCAAGATTACGACAATGCGATTTTTTCTCTGTCACCCAGGTTCGGCGGTGAAGAGGTTGTGAATTTGTTGACCCTCTCGCTGAATCATACAGAGCTAGGGGCCCCTTTAAACCAAGAACGAACGTTTTCCAAGGAATGATATGGACAGCCGAGGCACCAGCACTATCAATGGGTTGTTCTTCCTTGAAAACCATATGCAGAGGTTGCGAGTCTGTTTTGGCTATCCGCCACTGTTGAGGATCAGTCCTTAGCAGAGGGTTTTCCAATTTTGAAACTGTAGATAAAACCTAGATACACTGCTAAAAAGGAAATCGACGACTTGATCAACAGGAGTGCTGGATAACCTTTTTTTACAGGATCATCGGATAGATCAAGTTGATCTCAATCTGTCAGAGATCGCATGTCGCAGTTGATGGATAATTAGTTTATTTTTGATCCGAATTTTGTAAAAAAAATACTTCTCCTTCTTTCCTGGTTTAACGTCCTCTAAGGTCACGTTCGCCACCTCTGGCTTATTAGACTTATTTTTAAAGCGTAGCCGGTTAATCAATCCTTGCTACGGGAGGACATGGTCCGGATTAGATTTGATGCAAGGTCCTGTCGTGTGGAACTGACACCATTTAAAACATATACTACCGGGCCTAGCCCTTATGAAAGCCATCGAATTGATAACCTGTTCGTATACATCTTCCTAACTTTACGGGACATAATGCAATAAGGCAATAAGTCTGTGGGGGCGATCCTTGCTAGCTGTGGAAAATCGACGCACTGTGTGTAGATCCTCCGACCCGTTCCTGATGATGTGCCGTAATTTTACCGATATCTGCGATGCGTTCGAGCCAGGCATGACAAATGCGGCATGCGTCGAAAGCATTGACCTCGCTAGCTCGAATTCTTAAGGTATATGTTAAAAAACCCGTCATGTATGTTCTAAACGCTATCGAGTGGGCTAATAGCTCCATTGACGAATAAACAATTATTACTATTATTATAAAAATGTATTTGAAAAATCTATACACAAAAATATGTACATCACTGTAAACACGTGTCCTTAGCCGGTTTTGATGACTACATCGTTGTAAACGTTCGTCATCAGTATGTACAGAGCGGCCCACGAGGTGAAAGCAAACCTCACTTAGTCGTTCGGTGCTATTGAAGGTGGTTCGCATTTATTGTATGGAATCATTTCACTAACTAGTCGTACATGGGACAAAGTGTCATGAAGAGCTTGTAATTAACTGCATAATTAAAAAAGAAATGCGATTAAATCACGTTGCTTAAAGTGACCACGGATATAGGAAACCCCGAAAAAGAAAGAAAAGTTAGCTTCATATGTTGAAATAACACTAAACAAACTTGTATTCTAGATTTAGTGTATATAAACCAGGAAAAGATTATGGTGTTACAGTGCATTAAAAAAAATAGAAACAATTTGGGTGTACAAACTAAAGTGTGAAAGTATCTCTTAACATCTCGTTCTGTTCGTTATAATAGATGCAAGTATTTGTTTGGCAAATCATATGAACTGCATACGGCAGCATACGTTCCACCATCAATCGTAAGGAGAAACATCCAGCAGTCCTACCTGTGAAGGAAAATCACATACATTATTTATTCACGATCGAACAAAATCGATAACGTTGCTGCTCAGGACCTCCTTTCTCCTGGGCCGCCTGTTTAGCCTGTAACGAACAACGTTGATGATGTGTGTTATCATCATGAAAACATGGTTTCGTTCACGAAGGCACGCACGAAAGAGTGGAACACAACAAAACAAAATTTAGCCCCACACAGTGAAAAGACGCGTGGCTATCGTGTGTTGACAACTCTACCCCCCATCGGTTCGGGCGATTAGTATACGTTCTGGTTGCTTGTGGTAGTGTAGATGGAACCGAATGGAACCGGTGACCCTCAGCATCAGGATACCAATCGTCGATCGTTGGCCGTAACTTTCACGCTGTGTTTCATCGGTGACGAAAGCACGTGTCGTCGGATTGCGGTGAGCGAACGCGGTTAGCCGATATACTGCCATATTGATTCGAAATCGGCGGCTGGAACGGTTCCGGAGAAAGTTGTTGGAGAACGAGGGAGATCCATTACGACATCGAATAATGTTTCCGTGCCGACATGCAACCCAACACATTTATGATGCCACTTTGGTGGAAGGTATCTTCAGTTGCATGACGTTGGTCAAGCCAAGCGTACGCGAACGTTCTTGCCTAGATTCAGTTAACATTTAATGTTTACAAGTGAAGCTCACTAATCAAATACATACTATCAGTTGTGCCAAATGTAACGCGCAACATGGAAAATGTAGTGCAAACAGTGTAGCTCGCATGGGGTTAAAATTGTCAACTAATCAAACCACGGGAATGCTTTTTTAGAAACATATGTGGTGGTTGTGCAGTAATCATCAGCAAGTTAAGTAATTTTTCTATTGCCATAAGTAGCTGAAAAAGTGAAGCAAAAAATCAAACCGTACACATTCCCACAAGCAGTAGAAATCGCAGATGACCGTTCACCGATCGATAGATTGTAAATGTTTTATGCAGTAAATGCATTCGCTCCGCCCCGATGCGTGAATAACTAGGGCAAATAGATGTGATTGGAGTAAAAAACACGACATCCACGAAGGCAGGTGAACCATTCCTGAATGGTACGTGTGTAGTGCTGTGACCGTAATATCTATCGTGTGTTTCGATCGGCCGTTTAGTTGAACAAAAAAGTGCAGTTGGAAATGTAAAGGGAAGAACCCATTCATCTAGTTCGGTTCTAGTAGGGATGAACAAACAACGATCGCATAGCTGTCGAGATTCACGCGCTTTGATCTACCGCTCACGAAAATTTGCGGGCGAATGTAACGGAGTATTGCACATGTGGCAGCTATCTAGTAATTTCAGCGATACAGTAGCTGTAGTATCGAATAGTGCAAAAGAACGAGCTCTAGACTGCATCGAAACACAGAAACATTGTGACACAAGAAACGATTCGTCCTCAATTGACGGTTACGCACCAATCTCCAATTCCACTCAAAGCCGATCTCTTAATTCAGCATCTTCTCGTATGGCTACCAACAGTTCTGCCGATGGTTCCGAGAATTTCAATCATTTTCCCGATGCCGTTGACGTTGGTGGCCACTTTGATGTGCTGTTGCCGAACTGTATTGTGCAACAGGAGAAACTATATAATGAAAATACTAAAACGGAAAAGCAAACAGTAGGTTCTAGGACGATACATTCCAGCCCTGTTGGAAAACCACGCAGTCGCCGCTACAGCCAAGACTCATGTGCTCCCATTTACGAACGACTTTCCGTCGCTGGATTCGTAAGAAACGGAACGGTTAACGATAGTTGCCAAAATTTTAAGGTAAGAAAAAAAAACAAGTGAATTATAAAAATAAATAAAAAAAAAACAATTTAAAGACATCCATTCTTACGAAGATTTAAACACTTTATTATGAACATATTGGCAGTTGTTGAGAAAATTCGAAAAATAGCATAGTTACTTCTTTTAAGAACAATTCTTCATTAAACCTTGAAAGTAAGAAAAAAAATCTTGAAAGTAAGAAAACTGTACACTGTACCATATTTTATAGCTGTACCTCAAATTAATTTATTAGATGGACAATATTCGACTACGTATGTATCTACGTTCGACGTATTGCGTCAAGCCGAGGTGGAATGAAGAGATTCCTTTGATTTTGATCTGCATATTATGATTCTGCTGCAGACCGTTTCGGCAGATTAACTTAACTTTTAACTTATTAACTTAACATTGTCAAATTTTGTCTGTGCTTTTTTAATACATACGATCGGGGTTACGATCGAGTGAGTGGCAACTCATAGATGGTTTTAGTACAAGCGGTGTGTGCTATGCGGCCACATTCTCTCTCTCTCTCTCTCTCTCTCTCTCTCTTTCTCTCTCTTGTTGGCTTTAACGACTAGAGTTACTTTACTAGACTTATTTTTACCGAATAGCCGGTTAGTCAGTCATTTCTTGGGGGGGACGGTCCGGATGGGATTTGATCCTCGGTTCTGCCGTGTGGACCGGTGTCGTTTATCACATACATCACCGGGCCGCTCTTGGGCCGTGACCACCGAGGCCACATTATACTCTGCTAATGGTTTGGTAAGGCGGAGCAAGGGAAATGGCTCCGATCTCTTTGGTGAAGTTGACCAACATCCGCGCGTACTCTAAGTGCTTCTGATAATATCGCATCATAGGTTCTTCCTTAATCTTAATTGGCTCCGGGTCGGGCCGTTTTGAAAGCCTTGCTACAGCTACAAACCTTGGAGTCTTGCAAGCCTATGCGTTGAAGGTGCGAGTTTAAAATGAGCCAAGACATAATACAAAACAACGTTCGACCTACCATGGGGTCCATAAGATGTAACTTTCTATGTTTTTAAGAACTTATTCGAAAGACTACCAACAGAAGAACGTAGAAGAAAGACAACGTAAAGTACAGGTACAAAAATAATGAAAAGGGTTTGCTTGAAAAATCATTTTCCAACACCCGACACCGCTTTTCCAGTTTTTGTTTTATACAAAAAATGATGGAAATGAGCGTATAGCTATGTTATGAACTGTATACATTGCGTGATTAACTGTGGAATAAATTTAGTGTCAATCGAGCAAAGGCCTTGTTTCTAATTAAGGATTGCTTAAACCAATCCGAGAGTACGAAATCATTTACGAATTACCATTGACGTATAATTCGGTCACAGTTTTCTTTTTTATGCCACACTTTTAGAAGCAACAATTTTCTAATCAGCTCGTTTCTACTCGAAGACTACCTTGGAAATCGACCGCCAAATTGAAAAAAAAATTCACTAATAAATTTTTTGTATTTATATTTTATTTTTCCATACAGTTACTACTGGTACTAATAATATGTATATGAAGAAAATAAATACATACATCATAACATATTAGTTTTAGCGATGAAACTTCGACTAGGTACATTACTCAACAATTATTAAATAATGTTTTATGCAATGTATGTTGTCTTATTATTAACTAAGATGGCCTGCAAATTGTTTGCCCACCCGTTTTGAAAATGTGTTCATACGTGGTTTAGATTAACATACCTAGTAGTTTTACAATTGAATACGATTGGTCATTTATAGTACTAGAATCAAAGAAAAGTAGGTTGGTGAGGTAGGTGCGGTGCTTCACGCTGGTTTGATTTATTTAAAAACAGGTCTGACGTAATTATTACCAATACATTCAATTTATATGCTAGTATAGATTCGTTGCAAATGAAATGCATTTAATGTCGGCGTTTTTTTCAATTACTTCCGAGGTTATTGATTTTCGATAGGGTAGCGTGAAAATAGTACAAACCACAGATTGCCGATAATCATTACCCACTTGACCATAACTATCAATTCCCACCCGCTCGCGAGAATTTTCCGGAGCTAGGCCACTATACAAGCACCACACTGACCCGGTTTTCCAACTTACGTGCACCAAAAATATCACGTACGTACTGAACATATTTACTATGTGCCATTTTCATTGTGTTTCAACCCCCAGCTGATGACCCACCAACATCAAATACTAATGCGACATAGTACGGACAATTTGAGATCTATTAATAACCACCAGGGCACGCCAGCCGGAGGACTCTGTAGCAAACGCGAAACAGTCGAAATGACTGCAATTGGTTTTGGTACAGAAGTTGGCACCGAACTGACCAACCATGGGAAGACAAAATACATCATGCATCGAATGACAGCCCAAGATCTGGGGAGTGGAAACGAGCCATCTTCCTCGCAGGACAGTACAGCCTCACCGAGTTCTACAATTCTTCCGAAGCCTGTAGAAATTGTGGTAGAAAACGACTCAGCCCCCACAAATGGCTACCCGGCAATGATCAATGGTAGTACTTCGAACGCGAGCCCAAAGGATACAAATTTCATAGATAAACTACCTCCCCTGGAGGATATTATGGAGAGTCCTATGTTAAAGACACCAGTCGAAAAGTGGCTCGAGACCGAGGATCGGCTGTCCAGCGAAGAAATTGTTCCACCGTATGGCACAGAAGAGCCTAGCCGTAGGTAAAATAGACATTTTCTCATTCTAAATATTAGGTTTAAAATTATGCACTTATACGGCTTATAATTATAGAAATATTAGGATGAATTACTTTTGTTAGCTAAATTATTAAAACCATTTATTACTACTTTATTTATATGAGTTTGTTATTTAACACCTCATTCATTTCAAATATTGCTTCCTAAATTCCAAATCACATTTGTTATTATTCAAAATGTTTAGCTACTTCATTGGCTACGTTTATTGTTTTGTCAACCTATCTTTGTGTGAAATATACACAACAATCAAACAACTAGTTACATGTACAACTGATTGGCAGTGTTATTGGTGTGTTGTCATATTAATACTATTGCAATACATATCCAGTCCCGACCTTTACAGCAATCTCTTTGGTCCGAAGATTAGTGCCAGTGAAAACATTCCTGGTACCCCAATGGATACACCGGACATCGTTTCAGAGTTCAACAAAAGTTTCAACTCTAGCACAACGAGCATTATCAATGAACGCCGACGATCGTCCTCTAAATTGCTAGGCCTAGCAACTGCCGACCGTGATCCTGCGTCAGTCGGTGGCATAGGAACGGGAACGCACAGTTCCATGAGTGATCATCCGAAATGCGGAACTGCTCAAGGTGGCCAAAACTTCGGCGGTACAAGTGTAGATAAAAATAATTCTCTTAGTAAGGGAAGCCTGCGAAATCTGCTCAAACTACGCAAAGCTTCTGACCAGTCGCAAGACACGCGGCGTTCCAGTCAGCAGGATAAAGAGGTAAGAATTCCCTGCATATCTTCCTATATACGCTACAATCATCAGACGTCATATGTGTTTTGTAAATGATTACTTCAAATCAATCATAACTAGTGCCGTAACAGCTATAGAAATATTCTTCAGAACAGAAAAGGTAGAATGCTATTATTAGACGTTGACCATTGCGTTCCGCACGAAAAGTGCACATACGCTTGTTCCCAGTCTTTCTTACTAAGTTTTTCCGCCCTGACCATAGTTCCTCATTGCAAACGATAAAAATAGAAAGGAATGATTTTTTTGAATGTTAATGATAAATTGATAAAATACACTTACACGAATACTTGTGTAGAAGACATTGTATTATGCTCGGAATAGTACACCAAACATTCCGTTGGTCATATCTAATGCTTGGCGCACTACAGAAACAATGCAATTGTCCCATTACTGGCACATACTATTTCACTCGGCTGTTTCACTATTAGTTCATGCCAGCTCCGTAGCGTGGGGTTGGCGGGGTTGGCCATCGCCAAGGGCGCTAGGTCTAAAGGGGGCGTCAAAATAAGAAGTTGTCGTAATACAATCGCCAGGCAAATTTGTTTTGAAAAAATCCTTAGGTACTCCTCTGGGATTTGTCGTATACGACGAACGACAAGAACAAACGTATAGCGCTGTATGAAGGTGCTCTGTCAGATCTTGTAAACCTCCTTCGGCTCTCATAACCCGCTGGGGCTAAAAAGTCTGAAACAAGACCCCCCCCCCCCCCCACCCCCCACTCACGGTCACTCATCTGCGTGTCAATTTTTCGTACAGGGTGGTTCGGAGACTATGCAATGTGGCCTGAATTTGATTTTTTTTACAATTACTATTAAATTGTAAGGAGGTTTTCGCATAGTGAAAAGTGATTTATTCATCGAGGAACCAAGTTCCATACGCTGTTTGTGAAACCGTAAAATTTTCCTCATTTTTGGCCCAACTTTGCCCCATAGCTCCGCCGGTATCCAAGATATCGCCAAACTTTCTTCTGGCCATGGCTAGATGGTACTTGTGGCTACATTTCGTCCATGCACCACTAATCGCTACCATGTCTGTGGCCGGAGCTATTCGCGAAAGCACCAACGGATCGCCAATCTTTGACCTGTGGTTGATAGATGGCACCAATTGCTACATTTTCTTCTTCGACGGCCATGCCCTCAGGTGTCTGTGTCTCGAAACATAATTAAAAAAACACGCAACCGATTTCGAACCACCCTGCACGAAAAAAAGTCACTCAAATGAGTGCCCGTGAGTGGGGGGGGGGTCGTGTTTCAGACTTTAGCCAAATTTTTCTCATTTTTGGCCCAACTTTGCCCCATAACTCGGGCGGTATCCAAGGGATCGCCAATCTTTGACTTGTGGTCGATAGATGGCACCAATTGCTACATTTTCTTCTTCGACGGCCATGCCCTCAGGTGTCTGTGTCTCGAAACATAATTTAAAAAAACACGCAACCGATTGCTAACCAACCTGCACGAAAAAATAGTTACTTAAATGAGTGCCCGTAAATTGGAGGGGGGGAGGGCCTGAGCTTGTTAGACTGTTCGCTTTAATTAAAATTAAGTAAAAAATGATACACATTGGAGAACTTACGTCCAGTTAATTTCTGCTGCAACAATTTGTGGGGGAAGAATTACAGAAAGAACAAAATGATTTGTATGGCGACAGTTGTATGTTCATGTTTTACAGGATTTTACAGAACATCTTCATACGTTGCCATACGATTGTTCTTCGTATACGACAAATCCCAGAGAAGCACCTAAACATACATGCTGCAAAATGGGTATTGATGACTTATTATCGCAAAGAAATCAGCGTAGGAAAACACGATTGACAAATGAATCAACCAATAAACCCAAGCTAAATTTAACTAGTGAAGATTAATTTTCTAGAGAAACTAAAAACGTCTTCTGCAAAATGAATAATGAATTATTATCTAGATTCAAACGACTTACGGAAGTGGTTAGATTGTTTGTTTTGTTTACGCCAATAACCTTAAAACGAATGGAGTGAACTGAAAAAAAAGGCTACTGAGTTCGCTCTGAAGTATTCTAAGGATGTTGAAGCGGCTGAACTCATCGCAGAACTGGAAGTATGTAAATCGGAAAAGCCATATCCGATGAATAATATCAAAAATGCAACACCTAGCGAACTTCTGAATTGTATTCAGAAGTATTCATTAGAAGATCTATATGTAAATATTACGACAAGCTTGCGAATATTTTTAACCCTTCCAGTTTCAGCAGCGTCTTGTGAAAGGCGCTTCAGAAACTTAAAAATTATATAAAATTACTTGCGATCAGCAATGGGACAGGAACGCTAACCTTGCACTAATTTCAATTGAAAACAAAATACCGTCGAACATTGATTTAGATGAAATTGTTATTGAAATTTCAAGGGAAGGGAGGAGGGCGCTGAATTGGTTTTCTGCCAAGGGCGCCAAGTAACCACGCTACGGCTCTGGTTCATGCCTATCATAACTGGCCTACTAGACTTATTTTTATCACGTAGACGAAACGTCTGTTCTTGCTACGGGTGAACAGTCCCCCAGTGGGATTTGGTACCGGTGCTGTCATGTGAAAGATCGGCACCATTACCACCTAAACCACCGGCTTAATCTGAGGATATAATTGGTATACGCTTCTTCGAGTATTTGCCATGCTGATTATATCGCTCTTCCTTTATACACAAATGTAAGGTAGTTCTTAAGAGGGAGATTATGTATATACTCAACATGTTTGGATGTAATCAAAATTTTATTTTTGCATTTTCTTAAAAATTAGGAATATCTTGTATACACTCAAAAAAAATGCATATTTTACAAAACAACATTTAGCTGAACCGTATCGAAAATTTCTCCAAAGCCCTGCCAATCGATCGGCATGTGACTAGCTTATTTAAGATGTTTACGAAAATCATTTATTACCAAATGCATGTAGTAACACATTCATGCATTTTGTTTTACAACAACATATAACATTGTAAGGTATAAAACTAAAAACAATCTTAAGAAGAACATTTTTTTTTGTGCAAATTACTGGCAAAGTTACAAACAAAAATCAGTTTTAAAATTGAAATATTCAACGTTTTGCAGTTCATTAAAATGTTCCAAACAACAAAAATCGCAGCGGCCCGGTGGTGTATTTGTTAAACGGCGCTGATTCCACACGTCAGGACCGGGTTTCAAATAACCAACAGTATGTGGAAGGATATTTTATAGGACATCAAAATTACAAAAAGAAGTTCTTAATGCTATATAACGGGTTTAAGGATAGCCTAACTTAATTTATAACTTAATTTCATACAATCTAACAATGGCACATGTTCTGCGTTGGAAGGGATTGGATCCAGAGTCTCTTATGTTTCGCGATGGACGTCGAAAGATTGATATGGTGCTATGTTACGAGGAGGATGATCAAGGTGTAATGACCGAGTTGGATGCCTTGAAACGTCACCAACGTAAACTGTTTCAAGAAAATCTCATTCGCGAGGGTTTAGAATTTGAGGTGGAGGACAAAGCACAAGCCTTCGATGGTAAAACGTACTTTGTTAAAATACACATTCCCTGGCGGACGGAGTCACGCTATGCGGAAGTTATGAACTTGAAGCTGCCTGTGAAAAGATTCATTACGATCAGTGTTAAGGTATGTATGACCGTATAACAGTGCGACAACTATGAGCTACAATTATGTTTTGGTTTTCACTTTCAGGAGGAGGAAACTGCACTACGTCGACAACAGAATAAAATTCTAAATTACTGGAACCGACTAATGTCGATGACCGAGTACAACCATGGACGTATTGAGAAGGAACCCTCCTTCTATTCGGCTACAGCAAATGGAAATCCGGAGGAACAATTCATCGTGAAGGACCGTTGCACTTCGTACACAAGCGCCCAGCGTAGCCTGATCGTTATGCAAATTCTTATGAGGAC
Organism: Anopheles funestus; assembly: GCF_943734845.2. Classification (NCBI taxonomy): domain Eukaryota; kingdom Metazoa; phylum Arthropoda; class Insecta; order Diptera; family Culicidae; genus Anopheles; species Anopheles funestus. The sequence continues at coordinate 48,859,228 of NC_064599.1, forward strand.
GCGGTTCGACGAAACGGAGAAGGTAAACAACGTGGGCATTCGACGGCTACTGAACGATGGCACTTATCTGGCCTGTTTTCCTCTGCACGAGGGTCGCTACGACAAAGATCATTCGTCTGGAGCGCTGTTTGATAGGCGGCTGCTCTATCTGGAATGGGCACGCCCCATCAAATGGTACAAGAAACAGCCGCTTTGTCTCGTGCGCAAATATTTTGGAGACAAAATTGCACTGTACTTTTGCTGGCTCGGGTTCTACACCAAAATGCTCTACGCACCGGCTATAGTTGGATTATTTTGTTTCTTATACGGACTCGCATCGATGGACTCTAGCGATAACATTCCGACTAAAGAAATTTGCGACGAGAATGGACCAGGAAAAACTATATTATGTCCCCTGTGTGACCGAGCGTGCAGCTACCAACAGCTCCATGAGTCTTGTTTCTTTGCCCAGCTCACGTATCTGTTTGACAATCCGTCCACCGTGTTCTTTGCGATCTTTATGTCCTTTTGGGCGACTACATTTCTGGAGCTGTGGAAACGAAAGCAATCGGTGTTGGTCTGGGAATGGGATTTGCAGAACATTGAAAATGAGGAAGATATGCGACCAGAGTTCGAAACAACGGTCAAAACATTCCGTATCAATCCGGTAACCCGCGAGAAAGAACCCTACATGCCAACGTGGACGCGAGCTGTACGCTTCATCGCCACATCTAGTGCCGTTTTATTCATGGTAAGTGGATCCGAGGATCCTCGGAGCGAGAAAATATTATGTTTAACTAACAATTTAAAACTAAAACTGTGTTTATCTTCCAACACTTAAGATTTCTGTCGTCCTTGCTGCTGTTCTTGGAACCATTATCTATAGAATTTCACTCGTATCAGTCATCTACAGCGGGGGAGGATCATTCTTTCGAACGCATGCCAAACTGTTCACTACTATGACCGCGGCGCTAATCAATCTTATCATCATCATGCTCCTCACCCGGGTATGTGTGTTTATAGTTTCGGCACAACCGACTCTTATGCTAATTAATAGTGTCTTCATACTACACAGATATATCACAAGTTAGCCCTTTATCTAACAAACATGGAAAATCCGCGAACGCAGACAGAATACGAAGATTCGTATACGGTGAAAATATTCGTGTTTGAATTCATGAACTTTTACAGCTCGCTAATCTATATAGCGTTCTTTAAAGGACGCTTCTACGATTATCCCGGCGATGATGTAGCGAGAAAAAGCGAGTTCCTTCGGCTTAAGGGCGATATTTGTGATCCGGCCGGATGTCTTAGTGAATTATGCATACAGTTGGCTATCATTATGGTTGGCAAGCAGTGCTGGAACAACTTCATGGAGTATTTCTTTCCGTAAGTGCTTTAAAATGGAACCACCTGGAGAATGTCTTATTGCCACTGACCTGCTACTTTCATTAGTGCCTTTTACAATTGGTGGCGTCAGCGAAAACACAAACAGCTTACAAAGGACGAAACACATTTGCATATGGCATGGGAACAAGACTATCATCTGCAAGACCCTGGCAGGTTAGCCCTGTTTGATGAATATTTGGAAATGAGTAAGTATCTCATTTCATACAATTTGTTCCAATTTTTTGTACAATATCAATTGTATTTCTGTTTCGTCACATTTTCACGAAGTTGTTCAATACGGATTTGTAACGCTGTTTGTAGCTGCATTTCCGTTGGCTCCTTTATTTGCGCTGTTGAACAACATTGCAGAAATAAGACTGGACGCATATAAAATGGTAACGCAATCCAGACGTCCTCTGGCTGAACGTGTGGAGGATATCGGTGCATGGTATGGCATACTGAAAATCATAACATATACCGCTGTTGTGTCAAACGTAAGTAAGATGCAATCGTATTAAAATAACTGTAACATTATCATATTATAAAAGATTTGATTTTCCATTGTCTTCACGTTGTCAGTATGTTTGGGTATATTGCTCTTCATTTATAACTAACTGTATTTTACTATTTTATAATAGATAAACATAGAGACATGCATGCAATAATTTTTCCGATTTTTACCTAGGCTTCAAATAAGATGCATATTTACGAATAAATCATACTATTATTTGTTATTCTTACTACAAATAATATATTATTCATACCTAACATTTATCATTCAAATTCAGCATAGTCGTTTTTACTCAATGTAACGCTGTTAACTTCGTTTTCCTCCTTTTTGCAAGGCCTTCGTTATCGCTTACACTAGTGACTTTATTCCACGAATGGTTTACAAGTATGTTTATTCACCACAATTTTCATTACATGGATACATTGAGCACTCGCTTTCAAGTAAGTTAGTATTATCGATGCAATTGGCAAGCTCAGTTAGCAACAGAAATGATCTTCTTGTTTTCCGGCTAGCTTTCAATACTTCTGATTACAAAGAAGAATGGGGTACCAAGACAGAATCGGACCCGGATACCTGTCAGTACCGGGGTTATCGCAACGGTCCCGAAGCTGACGAGCAATACGGGCTGAGTCCACACTATTGGCACGTTTTTGCAGCACGTTTGGCGTTTGTCGTTATATTTGAACACATTGTATTCGTGTTGACCGGTATCATGCAGTTCATCATTCCGGATATACCGATCGAAGTTAAGACGCAAATGCAGCGTGAACAGCTTCTAGCGAAAGAAGCCAAATATCAACACGGGTTGAAGAAATCGCGCGAAACCGACTATGAGGAAATTCTGCATACCCTACGCGAGCAGAGCAACAACAGCAGGCAAGGTAATTGTAAGTGATTAATATATTATCCTGTACAATAAACTTTTCTAAAGTCAAAGTTTTAACTACATATAGGAAAATAATTTAATCAAATATTCGAGTACAGTACAGAATTACAAAATGTCTTATGTTTACTTTTCTGAACTGTTTCTGTCGGTTTCTATTCTTTTATCGAGAAACTCTAATTGTTTTCTAAGTAAATGCTTACAAATTAAGTTATTTTTATATCGCCTAAATACAGGAATGCGTGGCAGCTGGGCACGTCGTCTAAGTAGACTCAGCGATGGACTCGATGCTCACGTAGAAGTTCCAAATCGTCCAAGGCACTCGTTAGAATCCACTGTTTGGGAGGTTACCTAGCATTAGCTGTTGTATGTCCGGATGAAGCTCTCTGGCACAACGGACGATGGCATCACATACTTCTGCGCTATGCAATATATTGAAAAATATAAGGGTCGTAGAACGAGTTCAACTTATAAGATTATCTTCAATAATATTTTAAGTTAATGGAAATCTTTCACACAACTTACTAACGCACAGCATAATATCATAATTTTGCCACAACAAAAAATGCTTGACTTCACAATTAAGTTGGGATTTTTAGTTTCAATCAAAAGCAGTATTTTCATTACATGTACAAACTTTAAGTGTTTGTCACGCTCGATATGATTCTAATATAATCAGGTGTTTTTCCCACACAGTCAATTCGTACAATATAAGTCAAAAAATAAAAACGATCGTTTGACTGGTTGTAAAAACTGTAAATTACTGTTGATAAGGTGATAAAGTATGAAACAATATACACTGAAACTCGTAAACGATCCCTCCTTGCAATGCCTTCACTAAGCAGAGCCAAATGTACTAGAGCAAGAATCTATCAATTTTTATTTAATTTCGCGTGATTGGGTAAGCACAAAGTTGATAAGGCCTTTCCTCCTTGTAGTTTGCCTTATACCGGGCCTTTTCTGTTGCGAGAAATATATATATAGGTATAAAGTTACTAATTGTTCAAGCGCATTTTTTGTGTTTGTCGCGAGCATCGTAACTTCGTCCGAAACACGCCAGCGTCTAGAACGTTGTATGGTGGGTTTTCATTGATACATACAATATTCTTCAACCTACGGTTATCATTTTTCTCCAAAAGATGCGGCGCCAGCAGTAGAAACAGCTGTTCAGTCCATGCCGGTAAGCCACAGCTAGAAAAGCACAGCTCCCAGTACGGTAAGCCCAGATGTGCGATACTCATTCGCAAATATTCCGTGAATGATTCTGCAAGAAATTGCCATCGTAACGAGTTTGTTTCAAGCAGAAATATTTTTGGACTCGAGCTTTCGGGTGTTTCATACACAAGACACACCTTAGCAAGATTGGCAATGGTACTGAGCTCAAAAATTTTGCTTCTAGAATTTAAATTAAGATGATCCAAGTGGCCTGAACTCATATCGACATAGTTGGACTGTCGGATGATGGGCGGAACCGTGAGGGTGGTGTTTGGGCTGACGGTTAGAATTGTATCAATGTTGTCCCTCACAAGAGTTATCTGTATGAGATGAGGAAAGTGTATGTGGCCAACACGCCGGATGTCGTTAGCTATAAAGGTAATGACATGTTTGTATAATCGATAAGTGTTAGGCAAGTATTTTATATGTACTTACGGGAATATTGATAGCTCCAGTAAAAATTGAATCCATCCGTTGAAAGATAAAATCGCTTCATATCGTCAGGCAAATACACATTATGTCGCGATTCCCAGGCCGTAACTTGTGCTTTTTCACAAGGTAATCTTTTTTCCAACGTAACGTTTGCTATTCTTGGGATATTGTCTACAAATTAAATCAATTAATTACGACAACATTTACTTACACCATACAAAAATACTCACTTAGAACTTTAGCTAAGCCAAGCGAAAGATTCTCGTAAAACATATCTTCCGTATCATTCCCGATTTTAAGGCTAGCCATCTTGCACAAAAACGGGCTGAGAATATTAACAAACTGTGAAAACACACCCGTTGCTAAGGTGATGTACATAGGAAGGTATCGCAATGTTAGCTTCAATCGCACATTGCAAAGCATAGGAACGCGCGCAATTTGTTGATTACCGGTATTGGAATATAAATATTACTTACCTTATCGTTGATATACGAAGAATAATGGCAATTGATGCCTAATTGTGTGTGTGTTTTTTTATAAAAAAATCCATTCAGGCGTGTTTTTTTTAACAAATTGTTAAATTACTTTGCTTTGGAGATAACATCCCGAACATTTTGCTTGCAAATAAAAATCTATTATCTTATTTTCTTTACTTTCGGTGCCATGATTCAAATTCCAATTTCGAAAATTTTACCGTTATCTCACTTACGTTGCAGATACGATTTCAGATACTTCATAGTTGAACTATGTTAGTCCCGAAATTACTTTGAATTTAACTTAGTTATAAGGTGAGTTTCAAAGAAAAGTTCAAAACTAGATACAATAGTTGATAGGTATACAAAATTCCATAACCTTTTTCACCGCTATATTGTTCATGTTCGAAAACGTACGCAACCAAAATTGCAATTTCGTATTTCTTCGGCACCTTTTCGGGTAGTGCGTTTATGGTTGAGTTGAAGAGTTCTATTCTTCGCCACATTTGTTGTGAATTTTTCTAGGAACAACTACAGCTTCTTTTCTCGAAACTTTTTGTGTTGAATGTTGTTACAAATATTGTTAAAATTTGCTAAATAAGAAATTCCACACCTGTACGCAGATTGAGAACCACAAGCCGATTCACCATTAGCAAACGGGTCTACCCTTGGTTGGCAACAGCGAACATACTTCGGAATCTTTTCGATTCCGTAAAAAACGGGAAGCGAGAGAACTAGAACAAGAGTGCGAACAAAAAGTTACGCGACGGCCAGCATACTGTGGTTTGCGATAATATTCTAACACGGCCGCTGATTGTGTTTCGTCGTGTAAAATAGACAAAGTAATTGTGCGAAACGGATTGTTATTCCACCGTGCAAACACGATCGCTGTGTAAGTAGTGTACTGGGTAAATAACTAACACATCGGTATGAGAGAAAGAAACAAGCTTACGGCATCCATATCGTTTGTGTCCTCCATTGTCATTTCGTTCGCGTCCTGCGTGCCTTTCCGTTTGGTGGGAACATTTTGAAGGATACGGAAGAAGAGCGGGCTGTATGTGGTGCATTGAGATTGTACCTTTTTTTAATATTTGAGTAGGTAGCATGAGCTTTATTACGCATTTATAGATTTTGCAAGGCAAAAATTAGATTGATCACCGTCTGCAAGCAGCGGAAATGGCAGTGTGGTCATGCGTCTTCGAAATCCCACCGATAAGATGATAATGTTTATGTTGTATAGTACAATATAAACAGCTAACATTTCCGCAAATTCATCCAGGTTCTATAATACGACGCCCGGTTAGCTGTAATGTCAGGCAGGAGTATATGCATGCAATTTTTGCTTGCTCATAGGTAACAAGCAGCTAATTGAAGCGTTCAATACCAATATCAAGCTACCGGTCCAAGGATATCCATTTTCAATGTCTTTCGATTGACATAGCGCAACGATTCAATAAGGGAACGTGTCAAAGGATTTGTTTTTATAGGGATACAATTCCACCGTAAACAAGTTTAAACGTGTTTTATGTTTCACTTATTCACGCCGCTTTCAGCGTTTTGAACAATGTTGTTGTGAACTTGTACATTTATTACCGAACGTTAATATTAGTAACAACTTGCTTTAACATCTTTTTTCAGATATCTTCATCACTAAAGACCACATTCTACAGCCCCAAATAATCACACAACCATGAGTGCCGAAGAAAGCACAGAACAGCAAAACACTATTGCTGAAGTAGCTGAAGATCAGCAGTCCGAGGATGTGAGTAGAAAGGGATTTCAGTTCGTTATTTACTTGTTATGAAAAATTATCCTTTGAGTCGCATTGACCTCCTAAAATTTGGTTACAGACCCCTCAGGAACAGCAACAATCCGTCAGCGAGTTGGAAAAACAAGAGGAAGAGAAAATGAAAGCTAAATACGGTGCAAACGTTGGCATGGGTGGTCCTCGTGGCTTGGGCGGCCATTCGGCGTTCCTGCAAAAACGTCTCCAGAAAGGTCAGAAGTACTTCGATTCCGGTGATTATCAGATGGCTAAACAGAAGGGTGGCGGTGTGAAGCAGGTGTTTGCCAACAAAGTTCCAACTGGCGAGGCGATACCGACACCCGAAACGGTTCCAGTGCGGAAAACCTCCATTATTCAGACATGCAACAAGTTTCAAAGTTAAAAATTCAGCCGTGTTTCCAGTGATCACCAGTATCTATTGAGGGGGGAGCTGGCGAACTGCCCGCAGAAGAGCACCATAATGTAAAGCATCCCTGTTATTCATTTGCTGCCGTCATCTTTATGCTTGGTAACGGTCATTTTTCGAACGAAACGAATAACCGTCCCTAGGCTAAATGGAGAAGGGATTTTGCTAGAGAAACCTTAAATATCTATTCATTTTGCTACTTGATTTATGTATCGATTCATCAATCTGCTATATCCGTAATGTGTCTCATTTTAAGACGTAATGAACCATTCTAATTATTTAAAAAAGGAAGTTAAATGGCATAACCGTTAATGAACCGAACCGACTAAAATTATCTTAATCACAAGATGTAGTAATATTCGTTTGCTTTCTTTAGTCGAGTGAAAAAATGTAGATTCCAACGATTGGCAAGAAATAGGACTGCGCTTTGTTTTTTTTTCCTTCCTTTCCGTTTTCGTAACGATTAGCTCCCCCGATTTGGATGCGTTATTGGTAAATGTATGTTTATTAATTGGTAATGTACTTCTAATCCATAGTGAATAGTTGATGGGAATATTATGATGCAGCATAACATGGCATTAATACGATCAGAATGTTTGCTGAATGTTCTGACCAACTGTGTATGTATGCTTAGGGTGTACTGAGTGTAAGTAAACTGACGAAGGTGAAATGTCGTGCCAGGAGCCGCTACCAATCCACCACAGTCCATTTGTGAGCAACCACCCCAGAGAGAACAAAAAAATGATAGCAGCAGAATGTCGACTGTTCAAAATGCTATATGTAGGAAGAAAAATGTATGGGGTAGATTTGAGTGATTGGGCCTGGATTAAATCTACAACGATTACATATTCATTGGCGTAGACATCTTTAATGAAAATGCATTGAGCCGTAGTTTTGCGGAGGGAGGAAGAGAGGGCAAGGAATAGATTACAACATATGAATGATACACACTCACGAATAAAAACTGATGGTAGCAGATATTTTGTTAAGCAATCTGACTATATCAATAAATTGTTAAAGGAGAAAAATACAAAGGATATGTCGGAGGGTAACGATAACAAAAATAGAGTATTTGCATTCACTAGTGTTGCGTTTGTTTCACATATTCTAATGGCTTGAAAAGATAGTCCCCAGTACGAATCTTGACTTTTACCATACAACCTGCAAATGCCTGATGTTTAAATCATTTTCATTTCGATTCAAACAATATGGAAGATTGTTGATACAAAAAATATAACCCGTTGCACAATCAGTTTTTTTAAGTTTCAATATGTAATGATTTTTTTCCAAGCGTTTAATCGTTCATGCGAAAGAATCTTGAATTAAATTGCAGTACCTGCGCTCAGAACAAATATTGCCTGAACATAAACGCCAAACTTGTTTATTATCAATAAATAGCAGATAATTTTATTAGATTGTGTAGAAAAATGCCGACATTTGCAACACCAACCATCCTCCTACCAATCGTTATTGTCCGACAGTTCCGCAAACATTTTGTCTTTAATCTTCCGCGACTCTCGTGGATCTTCTTTAATTAGGCTTTCAATTGCTTTGGTTTGCCCGAGCATATATTCCAACTCATCGCATGTAAGATTTGGCCCACCCAGTTCAACTGCCCCGATGAATTGTTTCTTCAGCTGACCCTCAAAGTAAACGAATATGGTTGGCACGTTGCGTTCTGGATAGTTTGCAATACACGTGGTAGCGATTGCCCGGACAAACTTTGTCATCGGAAAAGCGATTGCCAGCTGCGTTAAGTGCTGGTTGATCAACGCACACAACGGAACTCCGCGGCTATAAAGGTGAAGCACTACGTAGATACCTTCTCCCGCTTTTGTCACTTCCTCGACGTAGTCCTGGCCTGAAATTTCGCGCACCGTGCCATAACGTGCCTTGGTTGCTGCCGCTTGCATTTCTGCAATACGCTTCTGTCGATACTGTTGCAGTACTGCCTCATCCTCCGAGTCCTCCAACTCATCCAGCTCGTCGAGATCGAGCTGAGACAAATCCTTCCCATTTTGCTTCTCAGCGATGGTGCTTTCGATCATGCCAATAATTTCATCTTCGGTAATTTCCTTTTCCTTAGGCTTCTGTGGAATAATGCCCTTGGCGCGGAGGACATCATTCCATTCGGTATCTTCGTTGGGGTCCTAAAAAGAACGGATGCAACAAACGAGGTCAGTGATCGAATGCACATTGCTCTTACTTTGCTACCATAAATGGTCATTGTTTTGTTAACTTGCCTGCATATTTGAAGTGGATAACTAAGGCAAAATTTGGTTTGGTTGAATCTTCACAAACTGCGGATATTGCAACGATATTTTTATTTCCCGTATATCTTTGTCTTTAGGGAACGGCCACTTGCGATTAGAAAAGCGTATTTTTAATTAGATCCACCGTGAAAGAAGGCAACGATGCGTGCGGCCTCCACCACACGATATTGTGAGTCAACCAATGTGATTTTGACGGAAGATTATTTATCTTTTCTTATTTGGCAGTAGTTTACGTCATTTTAGAGGTCTTGTACAAACAAGAAAAACACTTGAAAGGATTAAAATAAATAAATAAAATGCTTTAAACTATGCGACAAATTACGATAATGAAGAAAATTTCCAAACTTTTTGGAAATATTGTCATCCACGCGATTATTATATGTGCTACCTTTTATTTGCGACATCAAATGCTCATGTATGTATGGGTGCGTGTGTGTGCTGCGGCGCGTTTGCTGAAAAGTAAACGTCAAAGGGCTATTCAGCAAGCAGATGTTTGTTTTGTTTGTAAATTTTAAAGCGCGATAGGTAGTTTTGGAACCTTTTATTATGATATAGCGTAGTACAATGAGAGTTTGCTGCTCGAAGAAAAGCAACTAAAGTACAAACTGAACGCCCGTGCAGCCATCAAACCGCCGCAAAGCAGTTTCAACGATTAACTAGTAAAACTACTCACGTACCACCTTCCTGTGTAAGAGCGATGACGCTCGACGCGCACGATAAGCTTTTGGAAACAGTTCTGCAAGAGTACAAAATTTTAGCCGAATAGTAAGTGGCTGGTGGAAGATGCAATACTGTGTAATTTAATATCTATTTCAGTAATAAAACATTTATATTACTTCCAGCGAACGACTGCAGAGTGAAGATCTTGGTGGTATTTACGTAACACCGTCGTACGAAAACCCCTTCCGTAAGTGATAACAAACTTCCGCATGCGCTTTTTGTTTGTTAGTCTTTCAATTAGTAGAATATTTTTTATACGATTTTGTTTCTTTCCAGTTTGGTTCGGTGTCATATTTGTGCGAAGTGGAGTATACAAAGACGGAGTATTCAGGTTTACCCTAACTTTTCCGAGCCGATTCCCCAACGATAGTACTGTTCCAGTAAGTATCTGCACATGCATCGGAATGTAGCTGAAAAGACTTAACATTTCCAAAATGCCTTTTTTTGTAGACAGTAACATTTCAAAGCGATGTGTTTCATCCACTGATCAATCCTAACGATGGAGTACTGGACCTTTCGGAAGCATTCCCCAAATGGCAGGCTGGGGATAACCACATCTGGCAAATGCTCAAATTTGTGCAGTCCGTCCTTCAAAACTTGGACGACCATACGATACATTCGAATCCCGTAGCCAATAATGAGGCGTACGAATTGCTGGTGGAAAATCGTACAGAGTTTTTGGTACGCGTCGAGCAAAGTGTAGAGGAAAGTCAGCAAAAACTCTACGACCTGCCCGCACATCCAGATCGGTTCTATATTTGCTTCGATCGATTCAACCCGGACGTTCATGGGCCCGCACTGCAGTCAATGAAAGAAAACAAAGGAACGGAAGTAACGACACCTCCATCGTCTGGACTGTCGTGGGTACGAAAAGGAATGTATCAACCGCTTAGCAAATAACGATTTTCCCCTGCAATTGCGTCCGTTTATTGACCGATCTCCTCCATGAAAGGAAATCTGGCGCGCATAACGGAGAAGAGCGTAGTTAAATAATTTTAATGTTTTATTTCAACGTTAAATACACTCGGCGAGTCACAGAAATGTTTTGGTAAACTACTTACTAATACTTGTGAATGCTGCAAAGAATGTGCTAATAAAACGCGTAACGCACTACAAAGTTTTTAACATAATCTTAACTCTCGACGATGATTGATGTGCGACGATTTGTAACCGAACCGTGCGAATGAAAAAAAAGCGTTACGTTCGACTGTACTTGCCAAGATGCAATCGTTTCGCGCGACGGTTTGCGATAACGCGCCTAATGATATCGATGATCGCTATTCCAAGGACGGAGAAGAATAAAACTGCTGCACCAATGGCTATATTGCGGAATCCAGGATACGCCTGCCCAAAGTCCAATTCGCTGATATGAATGTGAATGTTTTCTGGCTTCGCCACGATAGCCTTCACTGGAGGCTGTCCTTTGTCCACCATGGCATTACCTTCGTTAGCGATGGGCAGTACTGGTGGTAACACAGGTGGCTGGGAGTCGTACAAATTGACAGGCAGTGCATATTCCACGTGTGTCTCTGTAAGCTTGGTTTCAATAACCTAAGACGAATTGATGCATGTTAATTATTTATAATTCAAACACACCTAGTGCACATTCTTACCGCAGCTTCAATCGACGATAAAGATTTTGACCAACCGTAACCCTCCTCATCAGTGTACACGGTGACTAGTTTGGCCCGGAATTCGCGATAGTCACGTCCTTCGGATCCAACGACGGTAATGTTTATAGTGGAGTAAGGGCTCATGTAACGAATGGCATTAATAGTCTGCAAGAAACACAAAAAAACAGCTAAATGATGTTATCTCATGCTCAACAACCGTAAGATACTTAAATTACAGTACTAGTCAATGGCGATGACGTTCAAAAAAACATTATTGCATCGAATTTTCTTGCAGTTTTATAATCCTTTTCAAAAAGTAGCACCTTTTTGCTTCTCGTATTGCCGTTTCTTCGATTCCGTAGCATAGCGAATTTGATATTATCAAACCGATATCAGTGAGCCAACGGGTGGTAAAACCATTAGCGTTTTACCACCTTTCGAGGAACATCCCTCGTAGATAAGGAGATAAATCGACCCGAGAAGCATATGACAACCGGAATGACACATACACCGACTTCCTAATACACATTATCAGACACGTTGTTAACCTACCTTAAAATTTCTGCCGTAATAAGTCTCACCGGCGACTAGCTTGTAGGTCTCCGTTTTACCACGGAACACTGACAGCGACATACCGTGCGTCACGGTCGCTGGTAGTACGTACTCGATACGTGTGTCCGCTAGATAAGAAATATCCTGATCGACATACTTGTATGTTGGTTCTCGGTTTTTTAATGTGGCATAGGCCAAAATCGGTGTACCGAGATGGGTAGAATTCCTCCATTTTTTATACACTAAATCACGCAGTTCGTATCGTTCCGGAAACTTCTCGGCCAGCAGCAGAATTGATCCTTCCTATGATAGTAAGAATGAAAAAAACACATTAAATAATCACTTTTTTACATGGATTTCACATATGTAGAAGGCTAGGGACGCCTGTTTTTGCAATAAACTTACCACAACGCCGCTATCAGTAGTGCACGATTTAGTCATTACGTCATAACTGCAGTAGTCGGCAAAATCTTCGTCACCAGCACCTTTACCTAGGTAACGACTAGAAGATCCTACCTCGGCAAGATTGCCGAAGTTTCCTACCGGTATCCATAGTAACACTTCGGTTGTTTCATTGCCACACAGGTTCTCAAACGTACGATCGCTGTACTCGTTACTGAGCGACTTCACACCGATACTGAGCAAGGATGAATTGGTGCCACAAATTTCACTCAGTAAGGACTGAAAGCACATTCGAACACGTGTACATATATTCAAAGACACTTTGAATCTTATATTAGCTCACACGGGGGCTTACCTTAACGTTAACTTCCATTCTGCTATTCACTAGAAACTTGCTGTTCTCGTTGGAGGACGTTGCAAAACCGACGGTAGCGAGAAACATTGCAGCAGTCAGCAGGTGCAGGGCGTTACCTAAAGCCATCGTGTATGCGGACGGATGGATTCACCGGACCCGATCGTGTTCCGTATCGCAGCGAACGGATTCTTCTGACTGACTGACTAGGTCGGCACCTCGGATCGATACGCGAACTACAAAAAATGTACACCCCACCGCTGTGAATTAAGTACCCGCCCTTGCGCGGTAATTCGTGTAACGAAAGGGCAGGCAGGTGGTAAATGGCGCACCGTTATCTGTTCGTAGCGCACGAACGGATCTGGCGAACTTTCTTACTACAAACCGAAAAAATCCGCAGCAAATGATATTGACCTAGCGGAGGCGTTATCGTCGAAATGACGAACGATTAATCCTACGGCACTGATAACTCGATACCAATGCTTCAATAACGACCACAGGGAAAAACTGAATTCACCCGAACCTCAATGCAGCACACATCGTCGAAATGCTGCAAGGATTGAGCCTGCTGCTGTGAGTTAATGTTGTAGCTATTGGCAACGTTGATATTTTTATAAGTAAAATACGCACACCACTAAAAACTCTTCCACCTGTTTGGACAACTTCTGGTGCACGCGTACAATGTCCTCGTTGCAGGCGCACCGCGTTGATAAAGATTGTGAAATCCAATCAGAATGTCCACTTCAAATCTTTAGCCACACCAATCGTGTCGAATGTGTACCGGACAGCAGTTTTTCTAAGGATTAGCAATACGAGCACTCCAGCCACTTCACCGATGTGCCAATTCTCTATTTTCTCACAATCGCTTTGAGTTGTGTAACCCCTACGCTGGTGGTGGCGGCGCCTATAGACCGCTGCTTCGCTTGCCTCTCAACCTGATCAACTGCTGTGGTGCAACGCTGCTGCAGACAGATTTCAACCAACCATCCGCCAGTGAATCACGCAGAAATTTGAAATGGAAAGCCATCCCAGTTTGTTTCCATTCTGCCTATTCAAATTATCACTTCCGCGGATTCTATTGGACGTGCCAACGATTCCGGAATGTTATGGGTTTCTTCGCCTTTTTACCTTACGTGTTTGAAACGCGACGACTGACACTGGGCTAGCTTATCAGCTTTCACGTGAAGCACTGAGGGGACGCCGAACGGAGCATGGAATACAATTATCACCCTTGACGATTGTCGGGTGACGGTGATGAGTTATAAAACGGGTGGGTCAATACCGGCCGAAACCTCGCGCCAATTTAATCTGCAGTCGGAACTAAGTGACGTACAATCGATAAGCGCTTGCCAGCAGCATGTGGCAAGCGGGGGGGGAATTATTAAGCTGACTGGCAACACACTTCCTCCGGTGACGGTCCGGTGGTGGTCGGAAGGGCATAATTCGACTATTGATTCTTCCTTGTGAAGAAATCTCACCGCAACATCTCTCGATCGGGCAATGCTGCAAAGGGAGATAACCAGTTTAAAGTGACTACGAATTTCTTAGGGCGATTTGGTGCTTTGCTGCACGAGGGAAAAGTCCTGATAATGATGCGTGATTTTAGACCAAAATAGTGTTTCGCGTCACACGTTTCATTAGCTACAGGGGGGTATCTGCATCGAACAGACAAACAGGTGATTGATGATCCCGTGCGACTGCATGGTGGCTCTTTTTCAATAGGTTACAATTAAACATTTATCTGCTGTGGGAATTTGCGCAAAATATTGTTTTACATCGTATTACAATGTTTATTGAAACAACAACTTTGAATAAATAATTTGTAATTGAATCACCACAATCATTAAAAGATAATCATCACAGCACATCAATCAGTTCGAACAAGTCTAACTATAAACGGCTGTTTTTCCTAATGAAAAATACCTAATGAAAAGTTTTGTACACCCCACAACGTTGTTATTGTTTTTGCATCTGGGTTATTCGTTGGGCTAGACACTGCTATATAAAGTATGCATTAAAAAAGGGGAATTTTAGCAAAACTCTAAAACAATCATTTACCTCTTTCTGCGCCAAGTTGCGTGTCTGATAGCCAACGCTTCACTTGATTTTCCAACCGGGTTTTCTTCTTGCTGGCTTGGATTGACGCTACCGTATCTGGATATCTATTTTGCCAAAACATTTATTGGCCGTTTGGTCGGTTACACCGTCCCTTTCGATACAATGCTCGACCACCTTGCCAAAGCAGGTGCCCATATTGACATCAGTTTTTGTTATGAACTTCTGTTGATTGTTCTGGTCGCTTAACAAGATAGGATAGCCGGAACCCGACCTCCAAACGATGGATTCCCCAATCTCCAGACGAGCCATGCGCGATCGTATCCGCCCGACATGAAGTGTGCCACGATGGTTGATATCGATGTTGTCCAAGATTGAGCAGGTGATTTAAACAAATTTCAAATCAACGTTCCTTCACTCTTCTGGCCATAGCGGCCGCTAATAAAGTGATAGAACTATCAAATTTTCAACAACATTTAGACAACTGACAAGACCACTGGTAGGTTGGCCAACTAGCATCGGGCATGGTAGTCGCATGACCAATCAGACAAATTTTTAATACATGGGTGATTTGAAAACATGAAGTAATAACTGCAAAATTTTGCTCGACGTTAATCAACTTCAAATACACCGACACAAATAGTCACCATTCATTAGCCGTTCTATGCAACGCTAAAATTCAAGACCATAGTTGTTTGGCTGCAGATTTTCACTATCATACACTAATTTAATTTCTGGTGATTGCAATCTAGGCTAATTTCCGAAATTAGCGTCCATATACGTGATCTACGTCTGTGCTTAACGATTATGACGCAATAATCCCTGATACACAATAAATGGAAAAAGTAAATATAAAAGAAAGATCTTTTGTATAATGATCTCCCATACTCATTTGAAGGAATATTAAAACAGTTTCTAAACCTGTTCGTATTTTTAAAGCAAATTGTATGATTCAGGATATATCTATATTGGTTTCAGGCATTTTGTTTAAATTATCTTTGTCTATGTTTCCTATTACTTATTGATTAAAAAATTGAATAAAAACTCCTTTATCAAATGAATTCAGAAGGTGATTGTTTTGTCTTATCATTTGTTCCTTACAAACTAAAATGGAACCAATAGCAATGTTAGACTTGATTAAATTCAAAAGCAATAACAATGTGCTCTGCGGCCAATGCTGCATGTGATAAACGGCGGCCCAATGGTGCAAGTGATAAACGGCGCCAGTCCACACGACCGGACCGGGTTCAAAACCCATCCGGACCGTCCCCCCGTAGCAAGGACTGACTATCCGGCTACGCGGTAAAAAATAAGTCTAGTAAGCCAGAAATGGCCGGCGTGACCTGTAAGGTCGTTAAAGCCAAAAAGAGAGAACAATGTGTCTACCCTAAGCAGGCCAAGAAGAGGATAAAACAACGTTTGAATTTCCGCAACGCTGGTCGCTAGGAGAATATGAGAATGTTACCAGTTCTACGTAAAACCGTTAAGAAGAAATTATCATCTCTCTACTAAACATTACGATGAGGGGGAGCAGATGGGTGTGATATGGTGGGCGACTGCTGCGATATGGGAAGAGAGAAACATTGCAGAATTGTTTCTTTCTTTGCAACAGTGAGTCAAACTCATTTTGGCTTTGCAAACAAAAATTATTTTGAGGGCCAATTTTCTGTTTTTCCATATATCGTCAACCCGAAATCTTTATTCCAATTCAGCTGCGTACTCCCAACAAAACCTACCCCTACTACTTACCTCAATTCAATTACAGTGTCAATTGAAGCCCCCGTAAATCATTCACTGTTTCCTTCGGTTGATTGTCCAAATCAGCAGAGAGGTCCGAAATTCTCTCTGCTACTGTGTTTCTAGACAGACTTAAAATCCAAATCCAGAAGCCCATGGAAAATGGGCTGTGGAGGACTAGAATAGAATCAAACATTTAAGCTGCGCTGATTGCGGTTCTCAGAATTGATATCACGCATGCTACGGCGGGTTATTCGCAGGGAGAACACATATGGAAAAACGGTCGATAGTTGAGCATTCCTGTTTGCGCCGCAAAGTCGTGGAGAAGTCGGAATGGAATAGAACTCAACAGTTGCTTGGACTTCAAGAGGGATTCAAGAGCGTGTTAGTTAAGTGTAAAAAGAGTACACGCACAACCAATACAGATTGTTAATCAATTTTCCAAGTCACACCTCAATTAAAGCCGGATTATAATCGATGGTCTCGTTATTCCTGTGCGGGCCGGATTCAAAGACCTCGTCGTGGGCCGGATCCGGCTCGCGGGCCTTATGTTTGACATGTCTGGCCTACAATAACAAATCTGGTACCAACAGGTCAGAGTTAAGTATGCTGCAGTTAGTGTTGGGTCGTGAGCAAAAGAGTTACCTCAATCGTTCCGCTCACCTAACTGAGCATGCTCACTGCACTCCATATTTAAAATGAGCCAGCTCTTCACTGAGCGAATTGCGCTCTAAAAAGAGTGTTCCGTAAAGCGCGTTCATAGCGTTCTATGAAGTGCGCTGACATGACAGCACCGGGTATCAAATCCCATTTGAACCATGCCTCCGATTAGACCCGATTAACTATACGGTTGCGTGGTAAAAAGAAGAGAGATGTTAATATCTTCCACTTATTAAATAAGTGCGTCCGGAACGCACTTTAGTGCACCCACGGCTCTGGAGCCGGCTAGGACCAAATGGCTCCCGTTTTTCCCATCACAAGTACAGATAACTAGCTCAACAAGTTACTTTTAGTGCTATTCATACAGCGCTCAGCGCGCTCTTTTGAGCTCTATTTCCCCTACGCACTTATTTGCTACATTGAGCTCACAGCTCACCAAGGTCAGCTAGAGCGGTTCGTTCCGCCTATTCGAAAGAACTACTTGACCCATTATTAGCTGTAAGCATGAATATGATTAACACGTTGTGTGCCATGTCTATCATTTTTGATAGACAGTGAAGTTTCCTGGGGGGCCATGTCTATCATTTTTGATAGACAGTAGTCATCATTTTCAAACTGTTATTTCTCCGCGGTGCCTGCACTTTTCTACTTACAACCTTCGGCAAATATTAAGATAAGACTTTTATGAAACTAATTACATAGTTGGTTTTCGCAAATCTTCAGTCCATCAATTTATAAAAGTATATTTTTGGGATGCCTTTTTTCGAAAAATCTTAACGTTTTGTTCATATTGCTATCTCTTATGTCGCGCCGTTTGATCGTCTGCAGTGCGAGTGAGACAAATATATGCTTGAACAACAGACGATGGAACGGCGCTTCACAAGAGATAGCAAAATGAACAAAACGTCAAAATTTTCGAAAAAAGGCATCCCAAAAATATATTTTTATAAATTAATTTACTAAGGGTTTCCGAAAACCAATTATATAATTAGGTTCATTAAAGTCTAATCTGCATATTTGCCGAAGGTTTTTTGTAAAAATGTGGTATCTCCGCGGAGAAATAACAGTTTGAAATTTACATTTCCTGGGGGGCCATGTCTATCAAAAATGATAGACAGTCAATTTGTAAACAAAAACGCCGTGGCCTGCTAGGAAACATCACCAAAATAAGCGTGGCACACAACGTGTTAAAACTACTCTGAGCCGTTTAGTTGTACGCAGCAAAGTTTAACAAAAAATAAACATATGTCATTGATTTATTGGCGTTTCAAGTTCAATCCTCTTTGAAAGAGTATCACACTGGTCCAGACACAGGTCAAGTTTATTCAACATTTTTGGTTTTAAATGGTTGGATTATGTATAAAGCTGTTTACAACATTAAAATTTCCCAGTTTTTAAACAAAACGTTCGTTATAAATGTGGTTTTTAGTTCAAAATATTTGTGAATTGTCCAAATTGAAAAATACTGTATTGAGCACATTTACGACATTCGCAAGCGCGATTATCGCAAAACGTATAATAATAACACCATTAGAAATGAATGACGTTAGGAGGACAAAAATAATTATAATTAAAGCGAAGCTGAAATTATACGATTTTTCTTTTTTTAATTACATGTTTACTTCAGCTGCCTTATTATTATACTGTATTTGAACTGTCAAAGTCGGAAAAGATTTTGCGATTTGTTGGATCGGGCCTGAAACTTCAATAGCCTGATACCTTACGTCAAAGTGCTTGCCATGAAGCAGCCTTTGAAATTCATGAATCATACTGACAATTCACAATTTTTTTCTAGAAGCCCTGGGAGACGGATGTGTGTCGAACTTTCTTTGAAAATTAAGAAATAAAACCACTAATTGTAATCACGAATCTTTACTCACGCAAAGACCAAACGCACCCGGTAACTACGAGTTCGAACAACAAGCAATTCCAGTTTTGGAATCATATCCGCACGGAACAGTTTCGATTCGAATTGATCCATTTTCCACGGACAGCCATTGTGAAAAAGTGAAGCTGAGAGCTAGCTGCTGATGACGAGCACCATCTATTCAACGTCTGTAAACCAGACAAGCTGAAACTTGGTAGAGATAGCTGCAGTGTGCGGTGAAATACAGTCGAATCTGCTAGGATTTAGGTAACAATATTTTCGCTACTAAAAGTGTAAAACTAGCCTGCCAAGACTCGTAATCGAATATCACATAGGCTGCAAAGTGTGTTAAAGTGTGTGTGTGTGAAGCGCAATAGTGCAGTGGTAGTGGTGAAACGAAGGAAGGCCGTGTTGCCAGTTATTCTACTATGTGACGTTTGAGCGATCGATTCGCGTTTTTAGCAGTGTGATCTTTGTTTTGGTTTTACTTCGCTTCTCGACCAAAAATAACACCGAATTTCCCTAGAAGGCATACATTTTGTAGTGAAAAGTGAGAGCATATGCGCATTGTTTGTCTTGCATTTATTATGTTGAATTCATTCACGGTGCCGCTTTAAGTTTCAATGTTTTGATAAACGATTTGGCAAAATGTTCTCTGTGCAATGTTTTGTTCGTTAACCGAGCGGGGTAGAGAAAATATGGTGCGTCAACTAGATGGTTGTTGTGATTTAAGTTTAAATTCATCGATACCGACGACGATTCGTACTTGAATGAGAGAAAATTTCCAATGTGCGAAAGGGGTTTTGAGTGTTCGTGGAGTAAAATAAAAGCTAGTAAGAAAGTGCTAATAGGCATACACTGACGCATGAAAATAGCCAGTTTTCTGTTGTATTTATAAATAAAACAAAGTGCTGGGAGGGAACCAGCTGATCGACGATTAGCTTTCGTTTGAAGTAGGTGTAAGGCGGTGTATATTACGTGCACCACACCAGAACACGAACTGGAATTTGAATGCAAACAGCCAAGGTTAGTCTAATGTTATAGTTCGCTGAATCGGTTTTACGTAGATATGCATATATTATGTTTATTTCATAACTTTTGTATTTTAGCTTCTACCAAGCTTCAAACATCGGTTAACATTCACAGGAGTTAAGATGCTTACTTAAGATTTTAAGCTTCGTTTTATCTTGTATGTGCGTCATGTTGCAATCCGGCAAGATAGGAAGTTTAGAGATTGGACAAAAACAAAACAATCGCATGACTGCGTTGAAAAGGAAATCATCACTCCAGAACGTCACTAATGAGAAAGTTGAACTTAGGTCATGTATCTGTCCGTTGTTTCAAAACATTCCATCACATCAGTAGCATCCAAATATTTTCATCGATCACACAGCAATGCGTTAGTGTTGGTAATGGGAAATTATATGTACAACGCTTATTGGGCATGCGCATGTACAAAATCATAAAGAACAGTCCATTCTTTCATGCTGCCGCAGCGTACATTGTAGATGATACAATGGAAAAGTTTATCTATGAAAACACCACGACAAATGCACACAAACGACGGTACGTCCCTTCTTCCACTGTCTGCCAGAAGTGGTCGAATCGATGAAAAACTCGCACATAAGCGAAGGTGTTCGCTGGTGGTTTTCACTTTCAAACGGCTATGCATGGGGTCGTCTGACTGTGTGTCACTATGCATCAAGAAATTGGCTTAAGGGGAATCCCACTATATTTAATGGCGGGGATATCCGCTACCGCGTATGATCTAGTGCGTCGTTTTCCCACGTTTTCATCTGGTTAATCTCAACATACATATGAATCATGCCCGGAAGCAAACAGTGGTTCGTTTGCTCGTTGACCAATTACGTGGTAAGCTGTACCGCAATGAAAACGCATCCTATCGATACTTCAGTGTGCGTTCTACGGAAAGTTAAAGGTTATCTCTAGCAGTAACAGCTATTGGTTCGACCTTGGTAAATGGCTGAATCCGGTCTTCTGCATTCTATAGTAAATATACCGTTAGTATAATGATATCGCGCTGAGCCTACAAAATACGATTAAAGCAAACAAGGGAAGCATGTCACTGCTGTCATATATTATTGCTTTAATTCTAAAACAAGTCTTTTAGATAAAGGTTTAAGTTTTGTCAATTATTTTCACCGGATTCTTGTACCTATGAAACCTTAAAATTGTTGTGTGTGGCTGTGTGTGTTGTCTTTTTATTAAAATTATCCATACCATTACCATTCTCATCGCATACCCTTGGACAAAGACGTTGAACTTGTTGTTTTACAGTGATTCGATGATTTTCTTGTACCATTGCATATTTACTTTTGCCACGCAGTTTATCGAGTATTATATTCGATTCGTATCCCTCTATTTTATGTGGTAGTATCTACTGTCCATCGAATATTGTTATAGAATCTTGATCGTATACATTCTGAATAGTCAAATCAAGAAAGCGGTGGCACACGCCAGCTAAAGATAAGCTCTACGGAATGACCGAAAAGACAAATGGCATTGTAAGGCTTGGCATTATCTTTCCCGTTGTTTTGTTTCGTCTCGTTGAACGCTATAAAGTTGGTTGTTTTATACTAGCCAACAGTGACGTCACTACCAACATCAGTCTTTGTCCGTTTTGGACCAGTGCAACGAATAATCAGTACCTGGTAACAGATTCCGGGAGATATCGTCTTTGGACGATGTTTGTACAGCTCTGGCACAGACACTACGGAACGATTGTGAAGCTCAATGGATCAAGGAAGTAAATAAAGCTTCGTTCATAGTGGAAAATATGGTTCAGTACATTCGAAGCAGAAAAAAATAGTTAAATTTTCAGTCAATGTTTGACAAATATTTATTCAATAAATATTGTATCAGTCCCATAGCAAAGACCGGCTGCGTGGTAAAATTAAGTATGCTTTTACATCGTTGCAACTTTCCGTCATCGATAATTTTTACGACTTGTCAAAAAGTAGAACAAAAGCAAATAATTAACAGTCTGGCTCGGTTCAGGGAAATTTTTATTGCACTGAAATAAGTTTGAAAAATTATTGCTTACATCGCATATATACCTTTTATGATCAGTTGCACACAATTATAATAACATAAACATAAGCAAGTCGTAGTACGTTAAAGCGTACACAAATAAATGGCTAAATGTTACACGGCGTCATACGCACGCAGACGTGTCGACGCGATCTTGTTGCATAATTGTTGTTTAGCAGAGTGTAAAAATAAAGTTTGAACTATGACGAAAGCCACATTCGTCAGATACATTCCCCTTCAGAGAAAGCTAGCCTTTGGGTACAACAAAATGCTATTCTATGTGTTTTGTTTTCTCAATTTATAGGGATGTATAGGTTTTGCTGCGTAAGGCGCTTTACTCGAAAACAAAACTAATAACACAGGTACCAATTTTACTACTGATAGGGGTGTGCGTGTTTTCTTCCATTAAAAAAACGGAAGCTATTTTCTTGAGGGATTAAAAATAAATAACCTTCTATTTATAAAACTCTAACGAAATATTTATCGATGTTAGGCTTTTATACATATTTGTTTTGCTTCTCTCTACTGAACAATAGGAACTAGAGCGATGGTTACATGAACAGTTTAATGAACATTAAATATTTGTTCGGTTCAAAACAATCATTCTATGGCTTATGAAAGCATAAAACAAATTAAATAAATTCTTTTATAGTGCATTCACTCATTTCACTAGGTCAGCTAATCAACTTATTTTTATAAATTTGACATCTCTACGCCGTTTATAAAATTGTTCAATTGAAAAAACGCATCGACAGATTGTATTTATTTAATTTAATTTAATATCCACTACGACGATGTTGTTATCTCGAATGTAATGAGATGTACAAAAAAATTGTACAAGAAACGACGAAACGCTATAAGCTTGTAAGAACCACATTACCTTTGAGAACCAGCAAACAGGCCTTTGTTCTTTGTCCTTGATATATACACAGGTCCAGTTTCAAGACAGCTTATATGGAAGGGCTTAGAAGCTGCTTTGGATACTATAGTGGACCTTTGGACATATCGAGCGCAAGTCTTTTGTAACAAATCTTGAAGTTGAACAGGGTGTGGTTTTTCGGGGAACTTTGGACTTCATTCGCCAAGTGTTTTAAAAAGCTTAATAACAAATATTTATTGAGAAGGAAAAAAGAATCGTCACCTACAAATATTCAAAACTTGTTTGGGCAAGGCACACGTTATTGGACAAGCGAAGTTACTGTCTTGAAGCAAACTCGTTGCTGTATGATAACGAATGTACGGCTCACAAAGGGTGTAAAGTGGAAGAATTTATTTCACAGATTAGCAGCTATTGGTTACATTCCTAGCTCCACGAATACGAAGATCGCACGAGAGCAGCAACATATTATTGACGATCTGATAAGAGGCTCGACTACCAATGACTTTCTTGGCAAGCAACGATACTTTGCTAAGAGCTAAAAGTATAGAAAATATTTATTTAAGTTTCGTAGTGGTAAGTTTTTAATTTACCATCTTCGCATGTTCATAATCATGTGTCGAATTATATGCCCAAATGTTAGATTAGAGCGATCTGCGATCATCCGGCGTGGTTTCGAACAGCAACAAAAACAAAATTTACCAATCAGCTTCTTATCGTACTCTAGCCTTTTCAATGTACTAAAACCATAATTGACATGATTACCTTGTTAAGCGTAAGTCTACCAAAAATTTAACTGATTACTCTGCTACGCTGTAAAATTTATCAATATTTATTATCGCGGTAGGATACTTTCAAGTATGTAGAAGACAACTTTGCCAAGCCCCACGCGGAATCAGCTGATCAATGTCCCAGTTTAATTTGTGCAATGGTACGAAAAAAGATTAGCACACAATCTTACCAGGAAATATTCAATTTTTTCTTAGGTAAGCAGCAAATAAACCGCGAATGCGTAAACAACGAGTAGTGTAAAAAGTAGCAAAATTGCTAAACGTGTATCGCTTAGGCGGGCGAGCAATAATATTTTTGTTTTTCGTTCTCTGTTCGTTACCTCCCTTTAAATGACGTACACTGAATGTGTCAGTCTAAGGACCACAGCTTCGTTTTGGCGAACACATTCGTTAAGAAAATGCAAAAAAAGTTTAATTATTGATGTACTTCGAAATCGTTTTTCCGGCGGTGCTTAAAATTGTTGTTTAGTTTGGCAAGTAGCTGGAAACTATTTATGGGAAGAAAGACGCTAGACGGGGCATAAAGTGTTGATAGTTTTATTCAAGAGCAATACTATTTTTCATTAGTCGTATCGTTTGAAGTGTTTAATTTTAAATGTAAATAAAAGCTTTGTATACATTTAATACGGAAAAAATGAAAACAAAGCGCATCCTAACAAACTATTAATTATGGTTCGTACTTAACACGTGAGTTTTGTGTTTTTAGTAAATATCAAATTAATAAATTTATTATTAAATTTACAAATTTAGTAAATTACAAATATTGTTGGCTTATGGTTCAAACATTGCTACGCAATATGGGTGAAAATGTGCGCATGAGAATAAACCACCAGAATGAAAATCCGATCAATATTTCGCTGACTTATCATGGACACCAGGTGTTCTGTTCAAATATTCTTATGTACGCACTCTCAGACAAGCGAATCCGAGACACCATAACCAGCTCGATTTAAGTCCTTTGCTTTTTTTTATAAGGAGGCTCACTGTTCCATACGTAACATGTGACATTATGACTGACGCGAGCGATTCTTCACGTTTCTTGCCTCCTCAAGGTCAAGAAAGGATAGTTAAGTCGTAAAAAAAGGAAAATCTCTGTCACGATGTTGCGGTTTTCTTCAATAAACTGTCATCGATTGTATGCTTCATAGACATATTGGGGCCTGTCAGTTAGAATAAAACTAAATCTACATAAGCATTAGCTTAGGTTGTAATGAATTATTTATATCAATGTTACAGATTTTTTTTTAATGCAGTGAAACCAAATACTTTTCGTCTATCTGTATATTTAATACGAAAAAGCTAATTGAGGATGTTCTATAGGCATTCAACAATATCATTGGCGATGAGGTGTGCAGCTTAATCAATTCATAACTTTTTTTTCTCAAAATTACACGCACAAGTACTGTTCTAATTGGTTTACAACAAATACATACAACTAAATGGCTAAAACGCCGATCATTTGGGCCAAACGGCTTAGTGGACGAGTAGCTAAAGAGATAATGGATCACAAAATGTAAATACAAATGTTAAAGGAAAACTTAAAGGGGCCCTGCGCCGTCAAATTAGGATTTCAAAATTTCTACGTCTTTTACAGGATAACGATACGAAGCACACGGTTGAAAATATAATACGCTCAATCAATTCCCACTCAACCGGGAAATCGGGAAAACCGGGAATTAGCCGGGATTTTTTTTAAACCGGGAAAAACCGGGAAAACACCGGGAATTTCTCCGGAAAACCGGGAAAATTCAAATGCTCATAATTCCCAAATTCCCATTTCTTTTAAAATGGTGTCAACTTTGAAATACCAAAACATGTAAACTGCTTATACTAACTTGAAACTAGAAGATTTTATTTAATTTTTTATTAGTTTAATGCTTTTATTAGATTATTAGATTAATGCATCGAAATTGAATCACGTATGAACAAGTTACAGGCCTCTAAAGTTGCAGAGAAACCCGAATGTGGTTTACACACATGAACGTAATTTCTGGAGCCCTAAGGAGAAATGAGCAATCGAAATCGGTTTGTCAACCCAAGTAGCCATTTGCATGGAATTGAGTTAAATGATATATGATAAAGAACTTTGGCATTAAACTACCGCGCAATGCGTATTTACAACCGAGAAACTAAATGTATCGAACCGCCAAAAACCGGGAAAAACTTGGAAAAAACCGGGAGAAAACCGGGAAAAAACCGGGAATCTAAAATTCTGATTTGAGTGGCCACCCTGAATTCCAAAAGTCGCATATATTTATTTTGCCCAAAATTTCATACAAAATTGCTCTGAAAAAAAAACATTGAAAGGAAACTTTATTAACTTATTGCGTTTCGCACTTTTAAAATTTAATAACATTTGATAACATTTAACAAAACTGACAACAGCTAAAAACAAATACATTTATTTATTTTGCGACACAGAAAAGTCCAAATACAGGTATGAAATGCGTGATATAGCCACGTAACTGGTTATAGAAGTTTGTAAACATGTTTGATAGAATAAAAGTGTGATTTTAAATTTAAAAAAATAGGTAAATGTTTATGATGAAATTGTTTCGTTTTTATATTGAAGGCAAACATCTTTTACAACTAAATAAATACGCATTTCAACACGGAAAAGTACAAAATTCTATAAAAATTGTATGACCTACACGGGTAGGTAGTTACAGAAGTAAGTTTGAATTTTAAAACATTCAAACAAAGGTTAAAATTTAAAGAAAATTATCAATCATCAATTTATTTTAGTATATCACGTCCTAATTTTGTAACAAAAAAGTATTAATATATTGAACTGCTAGTAAATCATATTATTTATTTTACTCTATTATTAATTATGCATGGGTCGGCCTATAATGTTTGAAGTTAGTCTTTTTGTGCAAAATATACAGATAGGAGCATATTTATTGGTTTCACTGTAATCACAGGGATACATTGGCTGCTTTGTTGTGATTGTCCTGAAAAACACGGTAGAGATTTTTAACATTTTTTATAGTGATTTTATGATAAAACCATAATAAATCATTTCAAATAAAGTAAAAAATATAAAACGACATTAAACTAAAAAAGAGGGGATAATTGCGATTACATGACACACTTTACACATTTTCGGCACATTCATTTTGTTGTGTATTTGAAGGTGTTAACACTTCGAGTGCAAATAAGGAAAGAATTGAAATCAAAAATAACCACCGGACGCACATCACGCATTGAAAATAGGATGGTTGTTGTTGTCAGATACACATAAACACAGTTGTTGTTATCTACGGCTCAGAAGTCAACTAAGCATCAGCATATGTGCCTGCTGTGTACTGTGCAGCACCACATAACACAGCAAAACAGTAAGCTGACTAAGACAACGCAAACGATTACGTAGGTAATCGGCTGTTGTTACCCTCGCGTTTCTAAGCACATCGCTTAACTAATGTTGACAGCAATATTTATCCTGTTTTCCCGGTCGTTACCCATAATGTAATTAAACTTAGCAGGTGCGCAAGGCCATACTTCCGGCAAAAAACTTGGCCTTGAACGGGTTCTAGTACGCTAATGGTTCATATTGTAAGACATTTTCAAACAGATTTCATTTAATCATCTGCTTCGTTTGTTCGTCAGGAGTCTTTTGAAAAAGATAAAGTTGTTTAAGTTTATTTTTAAACTTTAAATAATAAACAAAACAAGCCTTTGGTTTACGCGTCAATTACGTAGGCAAAATTCTGATACGTATTTGCATGCCTGATCATCGGTTTATGACGCCATGCGGACATCAATCTGTTACAAGAACTTAAAAATGTTTTAAAAATATAAACTGATAACATTGATTGTTGAACAATTTGTATGTTACACAAACATGGGTTCTTATTTAATTACCAACAAAATTGCATCTCAGGCTTGTCATTATTTATCGAAGACACCTACATACAAGTAGTTAAATTCATCAAAAACGTGAATATATCACTCTTTAACCGGCTGATTTGCACATGACTCAATTTCATTATACTCGTGCTGAGTGCCGACTAATTAATATTTGTAGCTTTTATGGATGAAGTATAACGGTGCTTTGAGCAGCGTGACTATTTGTTAAGTAGTTTACGGTACACTTAAGCGCTTTATAATGCCACAATGCAGACGAACGTAGTTTCCGAGAGCCAATGTATAAATGTCTAGGTCCGTTCTATTCTTGAGCCGGTTGCAATTTCGTTGCAAATTACGCTACGTTTCGTGGTGCAGCCGCAATACTGCACGGAAATAGGGATTTAAACGATTTTCTTGTCGGCGCAATGTCTGTCGAACGCGAAAAGCCATTTACAGGACCTTTGCCGGAAGAAGCTCGTTGAATAGCACGCGCAAAGTCGCCATTTGCGTGATGCAACCCTTGCATTTCGATTGCAAAAGATGAACACTCGCTACGGTAGTGTAACGTTGTTGCAATATTTTTTATTTTACTTTTTGTGTGTACCTTTTTGACCTGTTCTGCATATAAATGTACGTGTTCACACAGCATTCTATCGTATTTTGTAATCATATCAAGATATACTATAATCACGCTACACCTATATTAAAAAATAATTGTGAATTGATTTGGTGCTAATCATTTTTGTACAGTACAGAAATCGGATCAGTTTGTTCGAAAGATCAACGCATCGGGATTCCCTTGTTAACGTGATCTCGGAGTGGTTTTTCATTGGTGCAATCAGCTGAGCGCTTTGTCTTACCAGTAAGAATTTGTTATTATTATGCTTAGCGCAAGCACACATGCAAGCTGATGTGCTTCAATCCAAATTAACCATCTTTTTTGCTTTTGGGCTTTGAGGTGATTACCATTTTCAGTCCCATTAATTTATTTGGCCGATATGTTTTGCTTACCATGCTGTGTTTACCTTACATATAGAACGAAAAAGATAGATAGAATGTTTTTCTTTACAAGTTTCTGGTATTTTTCTGCTCATTTTATGGAAAATATTTTTTTTTGGTAAAGTTACATGGACACAATTGAGGCATTTTAAGGAAATTAGACAACATATAACTCTGACAGGTGTCATTTTTTTTGCTCTCATTTTTTTAAATAGTTTGTTTATAATATCACGCCAACTTTTGTGCTGACCCAACGAATGGAAAAAATATTCCATTCTGTCTTGAAATAGCTGGTTACCGGTTGTTTGTTTTACAATTGCGTTCCTTTATCAGCTCACTCACCTCTCGATCCACTTCACCTTTCAACCATCTTCAACTTCCCTTGCCCGATTCCTAGCAAAAGGCGAATGTAGTGTGCCGCCATCATGCGAGAGTTTGCATTCTGGTTGCGATCGACAGTGTGATTCGCACGCGGCACCTCGTGCGCGCAATTACTACCTTTACGGAAGCGCCAAATTTGATGACGATTAGCTGACGACTCGAACTCCGTCCGATCCGGTTCTCCCACTGGTGTGCTACGCCCTCTCCCGGCATGCGATCGTCTCGTGGTCGCTTGATTCGTCTACCGGGGTTTGAGGTAGTGTGGCGCATTGCTGTCTATGTTTGTTTTGATCGCTCACCTTCGTTGCAAAGAGCAAACGGTTGTATGGTGTTGGTAATTCTACGTCGAACGCAACCTGACATAAACCTATTCAGCACGTACATACATCGACGAATCAGCTGATTCAAGTTTAATTCAAGTCTGTTTGCTTCGTGTGTTTTCTTCCATGGAGACGCATGGTGGGGGTGTGTCACATGTGTGGGGAAGAAGTTGAACAAAGTATCGCGGAACGGAAGTTTGAAGTTGAAAACATGTGATACAGCGGTTTTCAGACCTGTTATCTGTTGCCACCGATACGGTTTATTGTTTAAGTTTTCTTTTTCTAGACGTCTCCTGCATATGGGTCGATTTCTTGCAGGTAGCGTCTTCTCCGTTTCAAATTTATATTTCATACAACGATCGCGACACCATACCACAATGACACCCGCAAACATCCTTGAACCCCCCCGGGCGGAACAATCAGCTTCCGCAGTTCGGGTTTAGAAGCCGGTTTCTTTGTTCTGGTGGTGAGTGATTTAAACCATTTCGGGACACGTGTACTTGTTGTGGATGGCTTGTACATGGAATATCTATCCATACATAAGCCTCTTACCTCGGTCCTTTATGGTGCTGACATTAACGTGTACCGTATGACCCGAGACGATCGTACTTGGAATTTGGAACGCTGCAGCTTCTGTCACACAGAGAACAGCTTCAGTTGACATTTGTCTCTCGCAAAATATGTCTCTTCGAACGAGAGTGATGTCGAAAAGTCGGACCACTGTCAAGTGCTGCCGCTGACACCTATGACACTTTCGTTGACTTGCTTGCTCCTGTTTGTGAAGGAAGCTGCTATTGCAATGAGGCATGTGTGTCCTCCGGCCTGTAAAAGGACGTGCGCGTGCAACGGGCAACTTGCGCCTGGTTGAATGTGTGATCACACGCCTCTCTTACACGTCCCATCGCAATAGTACAGCGTGGAGAAATCCTAAAATAGTACCGACTACGATGGCATGAAAAAAACCCAAACGATATACGATGCAGGTGTGTGCGTTGTGTGTGATACAAATTTATTCATCAACCACCAAAGCTGAAACCAAAACAAAACCAAACCCACGATCTTCTCCCGCTCTATGTGCGCTGATGGCGAGCCGGATAAAGAAGAATATAGCGGTGTAGTAGCACCAACAGTTTGAGGGATTCGCTCAGTCGTTGATGTGGCGCATGCCATTCAAGTGTGCTAGTAAAGTTTCGACCAGTTCGTATCAGTCTGTGAGCTCGATTAGCTCGGTTACCTTGTCTGTGGTTAAGTTAGCGAAATTTTAAGCGGGTTTCTTTACTGCTCACAGATCAAACAGTTTATCGGTTAAAATTTTAAAGAAAGGATCCTCCAAAGGATTGTTGTAAAAAAAAACTTTACGGCCCAGGTCAACGGCATCTTGGAAGTTCTTCTCGTTACTAGTACTGAGTGTGTACGCGTGGTAAACTGTGTTTTCGAGAGGAGCCGGTGGTGCATGCCAGTGAGTGTAATGTCAAAGGGTAGGGTCGTTCGTCGCCAACGCTGTCGTCTGAACCTGTTCGGATTGCGAATCGAATGCAATCTACGACAAACTTACGTAAGTGTTTAATGATGCACGCGAATGCAGTGATGGTAGTTGATGCTTTTTTATCACACCGGCTGCAACTGTCGTTGAATCGGTGAGTGTGCAGCCGCTTGTTGCTGCCGGGTCCGGGTTCAGCGAAAATGGGCAACTTCTTGCAAAGCGATGGCCAAAAAGCGATCGAGGCAATCTAATTTCTGGTGCATAGGGTTTGAAGTGCGGCATGGTTCTATATTCCAACGGTTCGAAGATTTACTCTTACCAGCCAGCCTGTTTTGTATTTATAGGACATGCCTTAGTGATTCAATCGTCCTCAAAATGTGTATTGTTACACTACGACATTTATAGTTCGAGCTTCTTTGTCACAAAAAATCGTCATACATTAACACACGGGCACTCGTTTTGTGTTCTAACTAGTTTTTTTTTTAATTTTCATCCTCCACGTGTAGAAGATTAACGATGAAAACAGGAATGTGTGTTTTTTTTTATTTCATTCCTAAAATGCCAATCACAATTGTGATTGTTAAACGAGATAATCCGTTGTTGATTGTTGTGCAAAAGGCCCAACAATCAATTAGAGATAATTCTGAGAAGTTGTTAAACATCGACATCGGCGATGTGTTGTAAAAGTGATAACAATTTATGGTTGTTTTTAGTGTCACGTTAAAGATATACAGCATTATATATGTGGTTTGTAATAATTGACATGCTTCCATGCTATATAGCATAGCATATAGAATAGCACAAATCGTTTTTGATCATGGAAAGCAATAAGTATTTTTTGTTTGTTTTATTTTATTCGTAAAGCATGGGCATTGTGTATTGCTGACAGAAAAATTATATGAAAATATAATTAAACAAATCAAATTTTTAACTGAATCAATTGTTTATTTTTTCTCGTTTGCAGTTATTTCCCTATTCAATACCAACGCATATAAAAAGGACTCAACTAAACATACTTTTATCTCAGAAATATATCTGACCAAATATACCTGAAAAAAAAATCGGCTGTAAGGATAACATTCTGGCCGTTATCGACAGCGTTATCCATCACAAAATCGATTACCCATTCAAAGTCACGGCAGCGATAGTAGCTTCCACCGATCAAGAATAAGATTTGTGGTATAGGGGTATGGTATATTTTCTGGGTGATTGGGGCATGGGAGATATTGAACGTACTACGGCGCAACATGTCCCTACAAATCTGCAGCAACTCAATTTCCACAACCATACCAGTAGCCATCAGCAGCAGCAATCGCAACAGCAACATGAACATCAGCTTCAGCAGTCGCAATCTGCACAGTACAACAATGTTGCCCAACAGCTACAACTGCAGCAACAATCGCCGCAACATCAGTCCCATCGTTACGAACGGTCGAATGTTGCCGGTGCTTTCCATGTAACGAAAAGTGACAATCTCTCCACGTACTTTAAAGAGGTTCAGCAACAACAACGGGCTCAGCAGTTTGAAGTTCTACAGAATAACGGCAAACACATCAACGGCAGCTTTCAGCAACACCTTCTGCGTACCGGATCTGGAGAACATCATGAACAAGAGCACCACCATCAATTGCAGACTCTACCATTTCACCACCATAACCAGCTTCAACAGCAAAAGCACCAGCAACATTCACACCACGATGTCGAAAGTGACGAGGACGAGATCGCCCTGTATCCTCTCAACAATCAGGTAAGATGATCAGAAGACTTTTACCAGCGGAAGGAAGCGCGTTATGCGCGTATATGCGTTTCCTTTCAATTATAGCCATTGGTACAATGTTTGTTTTGTGTTTCATTTCAGGTTGGCGGACATACGAGGCTTCTGTTGCTAAATCAGAGCACTGTGATCAAGCCCCTTAACCTTCGAGAACTTGAGTTCTACCAAAACATTCCCAGCGATATACAGCAGTTCGTTCCAAAGTACAGAGGTAAGCGTAAAGTTTGTATGATTCATTTTTGATTGGTGTTCAGGATTTTCTTTCCGAATTGTATTTGCTGCGCAGAGAGTTTGTCGTGCTTGTGGCGAATGGTATGCTATTTTTGAAATTGTTTTTTTTTATGGTCACTCATGTCCACTGACTGGCGCCACTCCGGAATGTACAGGCCGACATCTCGCGTATCTTCTGTAGAAACCATACGAGGAAAAAGGGGGACCGATGGAAAATATAAAGTATTGAACAGCTTTTCACGCACTTCGAACGTCCACGCTTAAGCGATGTGTTTTCATTCCTTGGGTGTGGTTGTTTTTTTGTTACATTTTGCGTCCTCTGTCAAGTACGTAGTAGTAGCTCTGGTTTAATGGCACACTGGAACGGTATAAGGTAGACAGCAAACAAGAAATTGCGTTGGATGTAACGTCGCGGGGGGTTTGTTGATTAATTAGTGAAATTTTCTTAATGTAAAATTCAAGGTACGTGGAAACGGTCGACTTTTATTTTCAACGTTCGCTTCCGATTTTCTTATACTTGACGCGGTCATTAATGGTGTTCGGATTGATTTACACATCCAAGAATGTTCAATTTCTTATTGTCTAAACCAATTGTTAGTATTGTTTTGTATCTGCATGACATTTCATTGATTTGTTTATGAGAAATGATTCAGCGATCCATCAAACAGTATGGTTGATAATGATACATAAATCCCGACATAAATCTAGCCTGGACCATGTCACCTCTGAACACTGAATTCCGACTATGAGTAATTCCAATCATAGATGAGACGAAAAAAAAAACGTCGGCCTGTGCACAGATTTTATGAAGCTTGAATAAATTTCTTATAGATTAAACGTTTTTGTGGATAGGAATGCGTTCCGCGTTGATACATTTCCGTTTCGTCTTTCGTTGAATGGAATTTTCCCACATTGCGACGTTGACAACAGAAACGGTTTCGACCACACTACGCTCTACAAACCTCTCTGAAGTGTGTCATCTCAACTGTATGTATAGGATGAGGTAGCAAAGTTTATGAATACCAGCAGCTGCTGTGAGTGAAGAAATAACTATAGTAAAAAAAAATCTTTCACTTTCCCAATGATCTCTCACCTCTCGCCATTTCCAACCTGCATCGATATGCCCATCCAGTACAGCCGAATGTGGTGGATGTATTCTTGGCGATGTATATGATTGGATACATTTATTGCTTCGCTCCTGGCAACAGTCGATGTGTAGTTGTGAAGGTCATTCTACCGACTGTTGTAGTGTGAAGTCATCGTTCTCGGCTGGCTACAGATTTTTGAGCGTTGTTGGCAAAGCACATAGTTCGTTTGTTTTCACGGAAAGGATGGCTCTTGACTCATTCTGCAGTGCATTGCATAAAAATAACAATACACATCTATGGACATTACATGTAACACGGGAACAGTAGCAGAATGCAACACGACCAGGTGTTCAGGTTCGATTACATTTGTTATAGTGCACATATTACACTTCACAAGATGTAATGCGTAGTAGCGTTTTGTTGTTAGGATTTCTATTGCTCTTCGAGCAGCAAAATTATTCTAAAGTCTAATTCTGCCATGTGTAATATTATATCTATCATTATGATAATTTATATCATTCTTACAGTTGCTGGGTTGCTGAGTTGCCATACAAATAAATATTTGAAAATGAATGTAATAGTATATTCAATAATTCATTTAATGTTTTGTTGAATGCTGGATCTGTGCGATGTAATACTTTAACGAAAAATTGAGTTCTTTTTTCTAATTAACGTTTCAACGTTGATACATCCTTCTCAAAATACGCACATGGTAGAACTGTAAAGGTATGCTAATTAAAATTATTCGTCAATAAGATAAGTTATTTTTGCTGACGTTCTATAATGGTGTTATGTACTGCTGGGAGATGAAATCCAATAGATAAAATACTCTAAATTCCTTCGTCATGCCAGAGCACTTTTTTTCTCCGTTCGATAGAGGAACATATTTTTTGGATACTAAAAGTAGCGTTCATACGTTTGCACAATTATAACGCGAGTTCATCCATCAGTCCAGACCACAGGCATGCCGAGGTTGTGGAGGACGTGGCATATAGTAGCAAAAAAGATATTCTTATTATAGATACGAGTGGTGATAGTTGTGTTAGTTCTAGTGAGCGTATGCTTATCCCTTCACAAGTGCACAACACTTGACTAAGGTTTTGGGTCTGGATGAGTTCGTGAATCGTTAGCATAGTTAAAACATTGGCGCTTCACACGATAATGTACATTCTTTCCTTTCAAACGTCCTGTATGTATGAATATTGTCCTATGCATGACATAACATTACAGCTACGACTTTGTGTGTCTCTGGCTGTTTATCCAATAAGAGCGATTTGATTTTGTTTTTATTCATAAGGAACGGCCTGGCGGTATTGCTAGAGCGATTTGATGTGGATAATAACGTTTGCAGAACAAACGAACTAACGGATTATCTTATTTGACGGTTAACGAGATAAATAAATAGTTATCTTTCCTTTATTTGTCTTAGTTCGTGTAAATAATTATTTTACTCTGGTATTTACCCTAATAAGCAAAACAAAAGTGTATACAGCGTTGAATGTGTTTATAACAGAAACTGTTTAGGCAGTAAAATTTTTACTTCGTGTCTAATTCATAGTGCTCATAGCCAAAGACGAAATGTAGTTTGTTTTACCATATGTGGATGAAGTTATAACTACGCATATAGGAAGAAATGAGGTCATACTACATGAGTTTTGAAGTAGGGCTGCATTCTAGTGGTAGATGAACCATTAGCCAGTTATTGCGTGTCTATTGCAAAATGTGTTCGATATTAAAAGTAAATGAAAATAAAAGTACGACATTTGTAAAATTATTCTATAAACATGGGCAAACTGTTGTTTTTAATAAATGGTTTTGAATATTATAAAGAATATATGTGGCTATGAATTTGTATTAAGTTACTTAAGCTTTTTGAAAGTTTTAGAAATGATTACATTTCTTTCGATCAACATACTTCATTCTAGAGAATTAGCTAATTATAACTAGGCGCCTCCATTTTGCAGAACATTGTTTTTAATAATTAAAATAATCGATTAACAACGTTAAGGACTGTGCATCTTGAACCATTCTAAGTTTTTTTTGCTCGGTTTGAACGGCCTGGCCGTATCAAGACTTATTTTACCACGTAGCAGGATAGTCAGTCCATGCTACGGGGGGACGGTCCGGATGGGATTTAAACCCGGTCCTGCCGTGTGGACGGCCGTTTTTCACATGCCCCAACCATTCTAAGTGAAGTCTGAAAATATTCGAGCAATATTCAGATGAAAAATGTATGACGTATTTCGGAGCCCATTCGTTGATTGGCTTTAAAGTTGTTTGTTTTTGTTTAGTATGTGCATGTTATTCTAATTTTTTTCTCATTTTTCTTTGCAGGTGTTATGCAAGCAACTACCATGGGTGGTTCTAAGCTTGAAAAACGCTATTCACCCAGCTTCCGGGATGATCCTGTACGAAAGACTGCAGCATCGAAAAGAAAGCGTGAAGAAGTGCTACGGTTAGTAGAATGCGATAGGGATAGTTACGCACTGTTTATATGCATGCTCTTTTCCCTAGAGAGCCAATATTTCGAAATACTAGTTCTGTGTATGAAGAGTTCATATTGAGCAGGCAACCGACTGTTAATGGTTCTATGTCTCGGAATACTTTGGATATGGTTAGCAAAAGGAAAAAGACAGAATAACGTCTGTCAAATCGAACAATTCAGGGTTCTTAGCCCCGCTGAATTTGTTACCAATCGTTGAATTGGTTTGATACAGAAGCGTATTTACCATTACGTGAATGGATATTCAGTTAATCCGGAGAACCAGTTCTTTCATACTATGGCCGAATATAAACAGGCCTATGTGCATCTAATGCGCCTGTATGTTCTTTAAAAGATAGAACACGCAACACGTAAAGGTTAATTCGTCAAATATTACTTTATCACAACTCTCAAGTACAGTCCGGTTCTAATCAAGGTTTTTTCTCTACTCTTCTACTTACAGGATGAAAATACATAAAAATGGAATACCTTCCGAAGTGTTAAAAAGTATTGCACAGATAGACAACTCTAATAAACAATGTTAGTATAGCATACGCACAGAAGCACAGCATTGTCTGAAAATATGCTTTTCCATCGCTTAATGCGATTGGCGTAAGATTGAGATCTTACTGCTGAGTTCTGTTTTCTTGGTTTTCATTAAAATTTTCTCATCAAAATCAATCAATCGCAAACCATCGCTTCACTTCCTGGCCATTCACACTTTTGTGCATTTCTTTTGAACATTCATCGACGTTAACTACAAACTGACTATTAAAATCAGTTTTTTTGCGTTAGAATCGATGCGGCATGAATGAAATAGATTAATATGGTTTAATCACTAATATTGTTCCAACATACAATCGTTCGTGATTTAAGTATTCATTGTTTCGGGCATCGGTCTACCATTTATGGAATGGATTATATGTCACTTTGGCTAGTTACAACACATTGTTAGTAACACATTTAGGCCAGGCTTATAATACGCCACTGTTATAAAAATGCTGTATATGTTCTACATAAGGGAATTTTAGGTTTTAGAGAAAACTTTCTTCGTCTATAAATTTTCCTGCAAGAACTGTTTAGTGTTTTTCGTGTGGAATCCGACAACTGACAACAAGAAAAACAGCGTGTTTATTATTGGTCTACATTTATATATAGGGCGAATTGCTTCCAGTTATCTAAAAAATACACTTCCGTCATCATCTTCACCGTCATCAAATTCACATCGTGTTTTTCTTTAGCTTTTGCTGCCATCCTTTCCAGCGAAGGAGCTTCGACGGCTGATTCTCTGTGCAATGTGGCGTTGTGTAGCAGCAATACATTATTCTAATGGTAACGTAACTCTATCTTTTTTCTTTTCTTTTCATTGGCATCATGTTCGGTGAGCAGATTTTTTGATGCTGGAAAATATAACTTCCGCTTATCGGAACCCATGCATACTGGATCTGAAGATGGGCACCCGACAGCACGGTGATGATGCGTCGGCAGAGAAACGTAGCAAGCAAATGGCCAAATGTGCGGCCAGTACTTCGGCGTCGCTTGGAGTACGGCTTTGTGGCATGCAGGTTTATCAGGCAAATCTTGATCATTACATGAAGCGAGACAAGTACTGGGGCCGTGAACTCACCGAGGACGGCTTCAAAGGAGCGCTACACAACTTCTTCCATAATGGCTACCGGTTACGGGTGAAGGTTATTGCGAAGGTGCTAGGCAAATTGGAGCAGTTACGACGGGTTATCGAGAAGCAGTCGAGTTATCGCTTTTATTCCTGGTACGTGTTTATATATGTTCATTGGCTCTTAAATGTATAGACCAATAAGTTATGAAGTATTAAGTTTATAATGAGTTTATAAATGAAATATTTTTCATACCACTCATTGCGTCCTCTTTCTTGTTTGTTTTCCGCAGCTCGTTGTTAATTGTTTATGAAGGATTCGAAGAGATGCCCACACCTAATACCAATGACTATCATTTGCTGGAAACGGAATCAAACTCCTGCTGCTATGATGCGGACGCTTCGAACAGCTCAATTGAGCAGTACCTGTTGTCCTCTTCAAACGAGGAATCTCCAATACCGTCGAACATCACCGCGTGTGTAGAGCAACGTCGTAAATCATCGTCTATGGCCTCGGCAATAGCTGCAATGGCAGCGGCAACAAAGGCTACTACGCTTACCACTACAGCAACCGCCACTCCTACCATGCTGCCACCACCGGTAATAGCTGCTCGTGTTGATGATAGTACAAGCCGAGGCATTTTCGACGATCATCACTTCCGCAGCGTTGTAACGGACGATGATAATAACCGGCAAAGGCGGATCAACAGTAACCCCAGCTCGCACGATGCCCTTACTCCCGAAACCAAGATAATTCCTTTTGTTCCGATATCGGAAGAAACGATCTACCCTGGGGGACCTACGGATGAAAGGTCATCGTCGCCAAGTGATGCCATTCCTATGCCGACTGCTGGATCCTGTGCGGTACAAGGGCTCACGAGTTCCAGTCCACACTCGATGGATTCATGGATGAACTACAGCAGTAACAGCAACAGCAGTAGCGACGATTATGCTTCTGCCTTTGTGGTGCCGAACCATCTGCAAAGTTCTTCTGCAGTCCAACCAGATGCTGGCTCTGATTTCGAAGTTAACTTCGATGGGGAAGGCGTTTGTGATCCAATCGATAAAAAAGACCACAGAATGGCAAACGCCGGTGTAGTGGATTTTAGTACCAGTATTAAGTTCGGTCACAACAAGCTCGTGGAGCAGAGCAGCAATATTAGTAATAACAACAGCACACCGAATGGTACTAATCCTAGGGACAACCACGGTGCAAGGATGGAGATGACGGAAGATGTGCATAGCGGAGTGGAACTTTCAAGCACGTTCGAGGAAGGGCAGCATGACAACTCCGACGCTGGCTACCACGAGGACGAAGAGGTGGACGATGACGATGAGGAAGAGGGCGAGGTGGATGATGAAGAGGAGCGACAATTGCTTCGACAAAAACTGTTGTCAAGCAACAGTTCCAAACGGCTTCGTGGCAAAGACAGTTGTTGTGCAGCTGGATCTGTTGGTCCCGGTGGCAACAGCATTGCCAATAGCAACAGACCAAGCGACGGTCCCTGTGCGATACCGTTACGGCGTAAACTTAGCTCCAAATCGAAGTCTGGATCACTGGGAGGTGGAGCGG
Organism: Anopheles funestus; assembly: GCF_943734845.2. NCBI lineage: Eukaryota > Metazoa > Arthropoda > Insecta > Diptera > Culicidae > Anopheles > Anopheles funestus. Next base: position 48,899,047 of record NC_064599.1, read on the forward strand.
GTATTGGTATGGGTGCCGGTTCATCCGGAGGGACGTTGGCGGACGTACGCATGATTGATTTTGCGCACACGACCTTCGAGATTAAGAACGGCGGTGCATCGCTGTGCAGCAGCACAAATATTAAGGTTCATCATGGACCCGACAGCGGGTTCCTACGTGGCCTCGATAGCCTAAAGCGCATCCTGTCTGAATTATGCGAGGAGTACTACTGAAGCTGCCAAAGATGGCAAAGACATGAAGCGGGCACATAGTGCTACTAGCATGGACTTGATGGAGCTGTTTATAGGTAGTGTAGGGAATGGAAGAGCAAGCGCTTGTGCTACGGCTCAAGTACAGTTACGTGCAATTCACGATATAACCGGTTAGTAAAAAGATCGTGCGCCATCGATCACCAATTCCGAACTCACATTAAAGTGATGTTTTTAGCTGATACCTTCAAGTTGTTTTACATATGATTTTTTTTTTAAATTGAAATCTCTAAAAATATTCATTGGGATATTTGTCAATTCTTCTTCTGATCAGTTTTGTATGATTTTTATGAATGCGTTATTTTGCCATAGAGAAAAAAACCAACAATACTGTACCGTAATAATGGTTTCCCGCTCTACGGTGTACTGCAGATGTGAACTGGTCGGCAGGATTGTTGTATCGCCATATAGTGCGATTAAAGCTAGGATTGATATTCATAATCTCGCCAACGATAGCTCGGACGACGTGATAGAAAGGTGTAATAGGGTAGCAAACGGTAATAGGAGTTAGCAAAGATCGCATATAGCTATTCCGCTCGCAAGCTATACGATAGTGTAATGGTATGACAAACTACATATTTGTTGTTGTAACCAAAGCAAATCACTGGGACGCAACGTAATGGAAATTATGAAGGGATATTGTGATACTGTGAAGCATTTGTTTTGTCGGCTCTCAAAACTCAACAAAAGCCACCTAGCCCCACCCCTATTAAGTTAACGTTAGTTTCAATTCGTTCAATATATTTCGTATGTTTTAAATGTTATATGTCGCATGTATCGTAAACAGTTTCATGTGTGTATTTAAGTGAAGATAAAGGTGGTTTAAAATATGATAGTACAATCTTGTAAATGTTTTACTTTTTCTCCAGCCTCCCTTGATGTGTATTCTCGTTTTGTCGTAAGCCCGTTTCGGCTACTTTTGGTGAATGAAGTGATAAATTAGTAGCTTACGACTTTCAACCACAATATTGCTATTAGTTTTGTACTTATCTTGCAGGCTCATATATTAAAGGAATGAATTTGAATAAATTGTACACTTCATTTCCGTGTTAGGAAGTATATAAGGACAAAGTTCCAATTTCATTCTAGGCAACACATTTAATTGATCCCTGAATTATAGCACGTTCGCGGCTGAACAAAAGCGGTTGTATAGTGCAAGAGGGAGAAAGTCGTTCAACATACACATACGCATACACCTGCAGTACAATCAGCAAAGGTCGATATAGATTTTTTTATTCGTCAATTCGCTTATCGGCCAGTGGTATATGGTTTAGCATTAAATACAGGTTCAGAATGCAAATCAAATGGTCCCTCCATGTATTGTCCAAAGAGATTAATCAACATACGAAGAAGGAAAAGCATTATAACAAATTAACCATGGTTGTTGTAGAGTCCTTTCGACAGATGGGATTGTACCGTTAAAAGGAAAAATAGCACACATACTTTAGATTGGACCGTTTGTCTATCCTCCCTTTTCACGTTAGTCAGTATTATTATATCTGCTGGATATGGTAAACTGTTGTGAGTAGATCTCGTTATCTTGGTATCTAATAATGCTATCCTTGTTGTTATGCAGAAAATCCGTAGAGTTGCACAAAATAAATTGTACTTTTTAACAAACAAAAAAACATGCTACAAGAAACAGGCAAACGAGTGGACGAACGTTGTATAAGCGTTTATGTACGAAAAAATACACATTCAAGCTCTACTTGTATTGCGTCAAATTCCTTACAATGAGGCCGCTATTTTTACTTCCATTAAGCAATGTGTACGTTTGGCAATTGTCTAACCGTGTTTAATTTAGCTCCGGTTCCTTCGCTTAAAACAAAAACAAATGTTGCAAAAGTCTTTCAAATCGTTGGCCCAGTAATTCGTACGAATATCGACAGTTCCACACACGACTTGAAACACACTTGTTGCCATCACTTTGTAAGTCGCTGCAAGTCGCTACCCATCGGTACACTGCTCCTCGCTTTTGTAATGTGTAAGGATGTGTAATTTATTGTCACAAAATATGGAAATAATCATTACTTTTAATCGCACATGTATATTGCAATAGTTAAGAAAATGTAATGCAAGCCATCAAATGTGAACAGCAGCACAACCATCAACCAAGCGATAACAAACATGAAGAAGATGTGTACAAATTACATGTCGATTAGTGTGCTGTATTATTGTGATGGACTATAGTAAAGACTTGTTTCTGCCGTTCTTAAAATTGTTTGGGAACAATGTTACCAAAAACTAATCGAATACATGTTAGCAATACTGATTGGTACCACAGTTTCATTGGTCTGCAGTGATCGGCAGTATTTTGCAATTCCATTGTTCCTGCTGTCGAAAGCAAGTGAAATGATTTGTCCAGTAAAATTTGTATGTAACGAATTAGAAAGTGTTGGCTAATAGAAATCGTTTCAAAGCAACTTTCTTTGTTTTTGGATAGCGGAAGCGAAAAGAAAATCCGTCAAATATTAATGCTCTTAACAGTTATTATTACAGGAGAAGGTTTGCATTTTAACGAAAGTTTTTTGCTGCAAATTGAACGGCTTTGCAAAATTAAAACCAGAACAACAAAACACAACATTTGCATATAAATATTGCGATTGAAAAAGTAACAGTAAAAAAACAGACATACAAAACAACCGAAACAATTGTGTGATCGTTTTGTGTTAATTAACGGTGGAAGGTGATGTATCGCGGAGAAGAAAAATGGATTAGTAAACGGCATATTTATTTGTAACAAAACTAAACAAAGAAGATAAAAAAAATTAAACCATCTTGGAAGACAAATTTCTGCCAATGCTGAAAGTGTCTGTAAACGAGAAAACAAAACAAAAAAAAATACTTGAATTGCAGGATGAACAGGGCGAAAAAGATATGAAAATTATGAAATAACAAAAAAAAAGTAGCATTAACATACATTGATTTGAAAGACCTGAATAAAGATTTAATCATTTTGAAACTTCCGTGTACACAGCCCTATAACTAATTTGCGTTGAGTTGGCAAGGTGTATTGGTTATAGTTCTAATTCTATCTACATCTATCTAATAATTCCAACGAAGGGATTCTGCGTTATAGTTCGATACCGCTACTGTTTGCATACGCCATTTCCGAAGCCAATCGGGGCTGTGATGGTTTCCATTCCACCGAGGGTTGCATCAGTTTTCGAAACGACTATATGAAAGAAATGAACAGTGAAGATATGATAACAAGTTTCCTATTAAACTACGTAACGGGGAGCAAGTAATTTACCTGCCACGTAAACGGCCCGGGATTGATGCACATTTTTCTTATAGCCACCAAGATCACAATTCCAGCCGGTGCCAATGCAATAATCCACCCAAATACGTCGGCCCAGTCCGGATAGGTGTACCGTCCGTATGACACTGGTTTGTATTGCAGCCAGTTAAAGCAAAGTATAAACTAAAACCCAACAACATAAATTACGCATACCGTTTGGTTGTATCGTGGGTCAAGTTTATGTTACCAACAACATTGCGGGGGTGATGTACTTCCAAACCGTCACCCAAAACCGGTGAAACCATTTCGACCGTTTGCCCATCATTTCCTCTATGTTGCAGATGAACCGTTCAGCTCCGTAGATCCACCCGACCAGAACGCACTCAGCGATGGCTATCAGCAGCACGGACCAGTTTGCAGCGTACTTATCAAACAGCTGGAACCAGTACATTCCGCCCTAGTTTTCGTATGAAAGTAGAAAAAAGTGTAAGGAACATTATTTTTTAACTATACCAACAAGTAAATCTCGGTCACATTACGTTTGTCACAAAAATTAATCCACCGAGGTATCCGACGATGCTAACACCGGCCACGACGGCTATCTTCCTTCGACGTAACGCAGGAAACGTGTCCAGTACGGCGGTCACAACCGTTTCCATCAGCGTAAACTGTGAATCTAGCCCGAGCGTAAGAAGCATGAAAAAAAATAGAACCGACCACAACCTAGGCATCTGTAGCTTTCCCACGAGCTCGGGAAACACAACGAATGCCAACCCGGCACCCTGATCGATAACGCTATCCACCCCAGTGTCCAGTTCGTGTGCCAAAAAGCCTATGATAGCAAATATTACGAATCCGGCAAAGAATGAGGTCAGTATGTTCGATATTGCTACCACGATCGCGTCCCGATAGCAATTGTTGTCGAACCGATTGTATGAGGCCAGAGTCAATAGCCCGCCCCAGGCAGGGCTGAGAGCGAAAAAGATTTGAACGGCGGCGTCTCCCCATAGCTGAGCGGTGCGCAGTTTGTCCCAGTCGGGCCGCACGTAGTACAGAATGCCATCGTACGCTCCGGGTAATGTTAGGCCACGTATGAAAAGTGCCGCAAGTACCACGTACGGGAAGAGAGCGGTGAAGTAGACTACCTTGCCGGAACTCTTGACACCGCGGGACAGGCAGAGGAAAACAATCGCCCAAGCTGCTAGCAGACAGATGGCGAGCCGTTGGTTTATCATGCCGGTCTCCTCGATGCCAGACGATAGTTGAAGAAAATAATTTCTTGGGAGAAAAGAAAATCATTATGTGTGTATTACAGAGCCCGTATTAGAAGTACGCTTAGAGGTTATAAAACCTCAAAGTTCTCGGTGTGCCATTTCTGATTTTTTGGCCTTTGTTTTAATCGAACCTCTTACTCGTATCGGGAATCTGTGAATTGCAGTTACCTAATGTAACTACAACTAAACTAATAAACTGTCCCTATGACTGTTCGAACCGTACGTACTTAAGCGAATAGTGGAGTGGTACAGGTTAGGTGACTTACTTGAAAAATTCTTCCGCTGGTGGTTTTCGTGGCGTGCGGACGGTTGCATTCAATAAGCGATATTGTTCCATGGACAAGCAGGAGCCCTTATAATAAGACCCATCGGTGGCCAGACAATCGTCTTCCTCTTCGTACGAAAAACAGTTCGAAGTAGCCCACTCGTGCTGGCAGCCTCTCCACGGTAGTGGTGTCTCGAATGACACCACCATATAGAATACGGTCCAGGCGATAATGACGTTGTAGTAGAGCATCACCATTAACGACACCAGTATCATACCGTATCCGATACCCTCTGACAACGGCGCAAGCCGTTTAAAAAGAATAGCCGGACCCAAACCCACGTACTGCGCCAGAGAAAGCTCCATGAACATTAGTGGCAGCCCGGCTATGACCAGCATCACGGTGAAGGGTATTAGGAAGGCACCTGAAATAAGCACCAGGAATGGGTAAGCCCGTCTAGCATACCAGAACATGTGACACGGTTCACTTACCTCCTCCATTGCTGTAGCACAGGTAGGGAAATCGCCAAACATTGCCCAAACCAACCGAATAGCCCAGTAGCGAAAGGAGAAAATCGTAGCGCCCTGTCCAGGAGCCACGTTTCGCTACCACCTCATCGTTCATCTGTTGATCACTGGTAAAATCGTAGTCGGATGTGTAGGCAAGTTGTCTTCGACGTTCTACACGCTTCAACCAACTTTCGACGGTAAGTTTTGCACTACAGTCCTTTAAACAGATAAGAAGCGTTGGAGTAGCGGGTTATACTAATAATGGTAATTACGGATTGCTCTCATATCAACCAACTTTATGCACCTAGTTATAGTGCTGGCCATAAAACCGTTATTTAACAGAGATTAATCTTCTTACTTCAATTTCATCATGGACGGTATTATTCATTGCGGATAGGACCGAATCACCAGTTGAGATAGAGCACAGCACAGTTCACGCACAGAGCCGTCGTTACTAGGAACTGGTTATCGGATCCAGTAGTAAGATAGTCTCTTCAGTCAGATGACTTTGCCGAAGATCACAAAGCGATGAGAAATGTAACAAATTAACTTGCTGTGAAGGCCGAACAGTGCAACACAACTTACCAGAAAGGTGTATCGCATTTTAAGCAAACTAAAAATATGTACAGAATTCGTTTAGTATATTTCACATATTGTAACATTTAACAGATAATATAAACAACGTTAGTTTTGTATTACAAAATATAGAGATATTATTTACCTACTAATTTTTACTTGTTTACAAAATTACAGCTTATGCAATTGTAAAGTTCAGCAATATTTAACTAGGTATATGAAATGAATGTTGCTGTACAATTAATTCTTTTTCAATTAATAAGAACCGAGAAATAAATTGATGTACATCTACTTCTTAATTCTGAGCGCAATTCTTTGTAAGATTAGTACAGTATCATAATAAATCAACATCAAATGAATGAAAAAGTAAGCAAAACTATTTTTTTCCACTATTATTGTAATGAGAAACAGATCTTAGGTCATTTTGTCTGGCACCAAGTATACAGAAGAATATGTTAAAGTCATTTTTTTCACACTAGACCAGTGTGACCAGATTGTTTTCCTCGTTATCGGTAGGAAAGCAAAAAATTTATCGGTAGTTGTCGGTATGATCCTAATTCTGTTCAGCTCCTGTTCTCTTCAGCTAATATGTGTGACCGGGGGGGGGGGGGGGGGGGGTTTTCGCAGGGAATATGGAAATGTTGAAATGTTGTGAATTTTGTCAGCCAAACCTCGGGAGAAATATTCAGTGTTTGATTGTCTGTAGACAATTCATTCATGACATAAATGACTTTTTCGGCCATATTAAGAAAAATCTGTGATTTTCGGTAGGATTCTTGAAAAATCTGTAGTTTCAGGGTGCTCATCTGTGAATCGGTAGGCTAATCAAAAATCGGTAGGAATACAGATAAACCGGTAGTTCTGGTCACACTGCACTAGACTAAAGATTACACATAGTCTAGCAATGATTACCCGAGCATCATGTTTTAACTAGCTTTTGTATCATGATACAATGTATTGAACAAGATCTGAGACGCCTTCACAGCTCTTCGATAACATCACCCTATCTTCACAATTGCTAAGAATAAATTAGGAGCGTTTTGAACTTATTTGTTTTTCGTAGTAAAACTTCGAATTTTTTTAGCTAGGTATCTTAAATTAACGGCCAAAATACGAATTCGATTCAAACATACCGACAGTTCGAAGGTCGAGGTGCATATAGCAAAGATGTCCATATCTGTTCTGCCGCGTGCGAAAAATGCATGGCGAAATTGTAGCTGTCAAATGCTCCGCAAAAGTAAATAAACTTCAGAACGCGTTTCATTCAAAGGTAAACCGCTATTCTCATGCTACCAAAAATAAACATTCAAGAATAGGGAAAAACGATACGTACGTAAAGCATTGTTGAATAATTTGCACGTTTTCGATAATCTTTTTGGTTGCAGGATAAAATCATAAGGCTTCATTAAACGAATCTATACTAGCTAAAGGAAATTAGTTATCATGTACCGTCCGGCGGGTTACGATGATTCTGATGAGGATGAACTTGACGATTTTGGGTATTTCTGCAGTTCATATTCGGAGAAAAAGGTACATGTATTTGAAACGAATCGTTTCGTGCTTTACTAGATATCGTTTTCACTTACCACCGTAGGAAAATACTGCGTTTATGCCGATGCCGGTGGAAGATGATGACACGTTGCTATATAATGCTGTCCTGGACGGTAATCTAGAGGAAACGAAACGCATTATGAAACAAAATGAGTTTTTGCGCTCTGGAAAAGAACTACGTCAGGGTTGGCCTGCACTATTTTATGCTTGTTACGAAGCCAAGGTGGCAATAGTGAAGTACTTCGTGCAGGAGGAACACATGGATGTGAATCGAGAGTATGATCTGCAGACGGCTCTCATGATTGCTTGCAGCTCAACACAAGCATCCGAATGCGTGTATCAGATCGTCCGTTTGCTGCTCGATTATGGAGCCATCATCGGTATGTTGGATCTGTACGGACGCTCGCCGCTCATGTTTGCCTGCAAGGAAGGTCACGTGGAGGTAGTTAAAGAAATAGTAGCAGAATCTTCGCTGCTGTCGGTCGATAATGAGGGGAACACGGTACACAAAATTACAAACAAAGAACTAGCACTTGTATCATTATAATGAGTAATTTTGTGGGTTTTTCGGTTTTCTTTGTAGGCGCTGTTCCATGCGGTTAATAATAATCGGTTAGAGGTGGTAAAGGTTTTGCTGCGTGCCGGGGCCCAAACTCACGCCGTCAATAAGCAAGGTTATACTCCGAGACAGTGTGCTATGAACAACAACTTCCTGGATATCGCAGAGCTGTTTCCGCCGGAGGCGAAACCATTCGAAATACCGTACAATTACTTGTGCTACAGGAGCTATCGTAACTTTATTCACGGCGTAGAGGACAAAGATCCGCCCGGATATTATCCCGACCTAGGACTTATGTTGTATGGTATGAACAGCGAAGCTAAGCTTCGTATTTTCGTGGAACCGGGATTGAATTTGGTAGACTTTCTCACACTTACTGATGAAAAGTTGCGCGAGCTTGGCCTCAAATATCCGATTGAACGAAAGCGCATTTTGCTGGGGTTGTACGATTTTCATCGTCAAAAATGGTCTAAGAACAGTTTATGGACGATGGAAAAGGAGCGCGTTCTAGAGTGAGTATAGCCCAATTGTCGGTCGGTATGTTTTCTAATAGTGATACATTTCTCGTGTTTTTGATTTCAGCTTTTATGACATTTTGGAAGCACTTGGAAACATGCTTAAACATCTGACCGTCATGCATGCATCCCTGTTGTATACGAAGCAGTTAACAGAAAGCCACAATGCGAAATGTTTTGTCAGCGCTGAACAGTGTACCGATTTGAACCAGCAGCTAATTGAGCTCCGTGCGTCAGTCAACGAATTGCAGGACCGAATTAAAACCATACACAAACTCTCCGCGTCAAAGCCAGTTTTACTCGTAATGCCATCGAATAAGGACCAAAGAGCGTATGCTAAAATGATGAAATGTGGTATATTGCTAATAGTCGGTGGATTTGTAATGTATCGTAAGCTAATGCGGTGAAAAATGAAACAAGGAACGTGAAGTCTTTACAATAGGTTCCAAATGCTGTTAATAGAAAAGCACACTAATGTTACACTTCAAATTGCTTTTGTCATCATTTCTCGAATCCAGCAGTTAAAATATCAGATGTTTGCAATCCTTATGCTTTACTTTAAAAATCCAAAAATTTCACGTTTTCCCAGTCCTTTGGAATTTTTTTGCTCATCCTGCTTTAGCGCAGACATCAGTGCGTGGTTGAGCGCTGCGCCTACACTGGTTGCCATATCGAAGCTTTTTTTAAGCGTCTCTAAACGGATCGATCCTTCGCCTGCGGTGTGCACCGTGGTTATCGATTGCTTTCCATTCGGACTACTAGATACGCCGATCGCCACACTTGCAACGCTGCATTCTTCTTCTTCGGCCGATGGATCCACGACGCACTGATCACCGATCTTGCAAACTGTCACCAGAATGGGCGCGGTTGCGACATCTAAACGTTCACAATCGTACGGATCGTCGGAAAGTATCAGATCCATTGCACCACCGTCATGCATCGCAGTTGACACGCGTGGAATTCTCGTGTTAAACAAAGCTGCTTTCACTGCTAACGACACTGCATCAAACAAATTTCCTCCGCATTCCAATATTAGTACGTCAACATACAACTTCCAGCATTGATGTTTGGCCATAATGCATAAAATGGACAAATCGAAACCTTTCCGTGATTCGTACGCCTTTGCCAAAGTGTTTGAGATTTCTGTAGCCAGTTGTTCACCACCTCGCCCCTCAAATTCCGGTGCAGCGTTAGCGGAGCAATCGATGAAAAAATCAAGCTTCCCCTCATTGGGATGGTCAGGGTGAGGCGTGTCGATTTCAGCTTTAACGCCTACCAGTATATCTGTGTTGGCCATTCGGAGACGAGCCGAACCAGCAGCATGCACAACTATTTCCGATTCAAGTTCCATTGGCCTGTATTCGCGATTAGTTCGTCCATCATTTCGGAGATTTTTCTAAACACAAAGCGTAACAGTTGACAAATGGTAAGAAGGTAAACAAAATTTCGATGATACGTTACCTGAATTCCATGGAGGATGTATGTTTTTTCTGCCTCACTCAACAGAACATTCGCCATTGTAAAATGTGGCGTGATGTGCAAATAATATTAAATTACCACCAAAGCTTGTAAATAAACAAACATTGCCGACCGGTTCGAAAGCATGCGCTGCTGTCATTATTCACACAAGGACACTAAACCGGTCATACCCCGTGACAGTTTGATGATATTTTACGGAGAAAATATGACAGGTACCATTCGAAACCCTGCCCATATAGCAAAATTTAGTCACGATTACATTACAGCATTTCTCGCCAATTTAAGTCATGTCTTATTGATCTAGATTCTTTTGATTGATAATTTTTTGATAAAAGGGAAGAATGCTGTTCATCCCAAAGCGGGTAAAGAGACTATGCGGGCTCATAGCTTTGACGCGGTAGACGTGCTGAAAACCAATTTGAAGCTTGTGGGTTCGATTTCCGACCGGAAATGTCAGCACTTTTTGCAGGCGAAGTAAGCATGTAGAAGTATGAAAACTTTGAGGAAATGGATGTGAAACTCTCCGGTGTGCAAAGGGCGAAAGAAACGGACCATTTTGGACTACATGTTGACATGTAGCTTCGGTAAAAGTTTCAGAAAAAGTTGATCGCGACGGTTTTTCTCTCCGAAACGTAACTATAGTGGTCCGTTTCTCTCGCTCTTTGCACACCGGGATTTTTCAATCCATATTGAACAGCTCCGGTCCTTTCGTACCCATCACTACAATCTAGCTGTGGAACTGTCAATGGTGGCCTGTTGTTTTCATAAAACTACCGGCATTTGGACGCATCAAACAAAACCGTTTGTTCACGAATGAGCAGAATCGGGTTTTGAGATAGGACAAAGTGAATTTAAATCGGTCGGGTCTAACAATTCTTACTTGCTTCTAAATGTAAGCGAAAGTTTGAAGCAACTCGTGCTGGATTGAAATCGTGCGTGGTTCGTTTGTGATTGAATAATGGTTTCGAATTTCGACATAAAATGGCGAAGAGCCATCACCGCGGGTTACTGTTTGCGAGATTGTATGGCGCTGAAGACATTATGCGTGCTGGATGTAAGGTTTGTGTTGATAGTTTGTGAACATCAATTTGAGGAAATATGTGTCTGCATCTGCGCTAAATTGTAACGTATTTCGTGTATTTCGTGTTGTTTCTTTGCGACAAAGAACTATGACATTGAGCCGAAATACTTCTTCCGATCGGTTGAATTATATCACCGCACGCGAATAAAAAATCTGTGAGCATCATGATTTGCATAAAATAATTCACAACCTGCTGTGAATTGGAATTGGTGATTGGAATTGCAGTATGGATGAAACGATGTACTGAAATACAGTTAAAGGTATTTATGTTTTTCTTCAATTCACAATTCAGAGTCTCATTCAGTAATGCGTAGGAATTATGTCTTATTGCAGTTACTTACTCCATTATTTGTTTAAGTTTCTTTTCTATTAATTTTGTTACTCCTGCGAGCAAAATGCCTCTACGTATTGTAACGACTTCATGTTGGTTTAAAACTCACATTTTCTTATTCGTTAGTCATTCGTTGAATCGTATTTCATTTTATAACCACACTCATTTTTGTTTGTTCCTTGGGATTTGTTACGTATTTATTTTGTTCTCTTCGTATACTTAGGTACCTCTGATTTACACATATTTTATACCACTTACGTTTTACTTTTAATTCATTCACATTTATCTTTCTTAGCTCATTTCTCGTTTTACAATTTTTTACATTTCCTTTGTTCCGCAATACACAATTCTACGTTTTTCAATTCAATCATTCAATTTTCCATGTTGTACCTATCGCTTGTAAATTTCTTCTTCATTTCGCTAGTTATTTCTATACCTCCATTTGCAGTTTTATGAAGGTTTACATAATCTTTCGATGTCAGTAGCCCTTCCAGTACTTCGGGTGTCATTCGATTCCTCAACTTATTTTTATTTTTATTACATTGCGAAAATAACCTTTCCACAGAAGCCGTGTTGTGTGGAAGGGACAGCAGTCCTGGAACTACTCTTCGCAAAATAGGAAACGCTAAGCTTCCATCAGCACGTCGTACATTTAGAGTTTTACTCCAAAACCCTACACTACAAGTCAACTCTTCCGGTTGAAAGTCCTTTAACTCTATGTTCCTCAGTTCCCGATATTCCATATCGGCAGCTTGTAGCTCTGATTCGGGGACCAAGTTTGGGAAGTTTTTAACCAACGGATATATAGATTCAAATTTCCTGTTCAAAATATTTTTTGGATCCAATCTCGCGCTTTGGACAATAATAGGATCACTTAAATCAATACGTTTGGTAATCTGATTGCAGAGCGTGACATAAAAGTTAAGTATATTTGTTCTAACCTCCGTGGCAATTTGCTGGTTGAGAGTGCGAGACTGTAGATATTGTTCCATGAGCAACATACTTTCCGTGCCGATAAACATTTCTTCTAATGCTTTGTAATTTTGATGAGAGAACACTACCTTGCTCAATTCGTTCAAATCGGCCATGTATTCGGATGCCAAAAAGTTATCCAGAATTGTACGGTATAACCGTGAAACATCACCATGCAGCCGACAGAGTTCAGGTGACGCTGACTGAAAAAGCTTATTGATTTGGTTGATTACCGGGAGAATGTATTTCAAAAATGTCAGGTATACTTTAATGGTTGGGTCTTCCAATCCTACTCTGATGGCTTCCATTTTTTCTCTCGTTAATTTATCTGTGCGAACGTCTTTGAAGTTAAAATAAATTTGAAGTATATCGTATCTTTCCAACATTCGTACAACGACCGATTCTAACGATAACCAACGTGTAGCAGAAGGATGCAACATTTTGAGAGGTTTCAGTTCCACGAGAGTTTGCAGTTCCTTGAAACAACTCCCACGCTGTCCTCCAGAACTGAGGAATTTGTATACATCCCGACACAGCTGTTCGACCGAGCACGGGATATGCTTACAAGCATATGATGAACAAAGGGCTAATGAATGGCATATGCATTTCATGATAAAAGCATATGGGCAGTCTCGCTTGATCATGGTTGCAACTGAGTGATGTGCCCCCATCATTACGTTTGCGCCATCGGAGCCGAAGCCGATCAAATTAGTTTTGTATGGAACACCATCCGCCTCGAGCTTTTTTGAAATTATCTCATATAAACTAATCGCGCTAGCCTCCACCACAGTTTCAATATGATAAAAAAAATCATGTACCAAGAGCTGGTCAGCTTGCCAAATGCCCGCTCTTACGATCATTGCGAGTGATTTTTGTCCCGAAAGATCAGTCGATTCATCAACAAGTAGACTAAAGAAGTTTACTTGAATAATTTTCAGTAGCTCCTCCAGACCAGTCCTACCGATGACATTGGTTTGAATCGCTTGAATTTTTGTTCGTCCCAGTCTCAAGTTTTGTGCTGTAGAAGAGTCCTTGAAAATTCTTTTAGAAAGTTCTACGAAACCTTCAAGATTTCTAGCCGAGATATTATGCTCAGCACCCCAAGCCGAAATTTGCAATTCTGCGTTCATAGCTTTGTCGTTTCGGGACATGAATGTGTTGATACCAGTCGAGCTACCCGTTGATTTCAATTTTCCACTATTAATGACATGCTTTGTCGTTTTTTCGTGCCTTTTCAGGTCAGTGAAACCACCTGTGCTTCTCACATGCTGATCACATATTTTGCAATAAGCAAAAGTTTTACCTTTGTCACTTTTTGTTATCCAAGATAACTTTTGCTCCCAATGAATTGAATATTTTTGTATCCATTTCTTCGTTGGTTTTGCCTTAGTGCCTTTGGAATCTAAGGAGGTAAACATATTAAAATTGAAAAAATAAATAAATATAAATAAATAAGTTATCGATGAGTATAAACGTGTTGAAGTTGAATGTTAAGATAAACTAGGTATATACTAGAAAATTTTATAAAAAAATGATTTCTGGTGTTTGTCTTTGGGTTTTTGTAACCTATTGTGACCCCTTACTCTTCTACAAATTGCGCATTCTTGTTATATGTATATCGTTAGTCATACAGAATAAGGAATAATGTTATTGTTTTCACACAATTATTATTGTATATTATTCTATATTAATTCTTATCTGTCATTACAGATTGCTACATCTTTATTACCGATAATTAAGAATAGTAGCATAGAACAGAAATAAGGACTAATATATTATTATTATATTGATTATAAATATCTTTCAATGGCTAGAAACCTCTTTTAGCATTCTTTATAATTAAAGGAGTTCGTATTTTCTTCAGCTATACATTATAAAAAGATTAAACAAATGTCTCAAGTCAACTTTTCTCTTCACTGTGATATTTTATGAAAACACCATTACATACGATTGTGACACATCTACTTTTTATTGCGTTTACCGCAAGACTCACACAGGTACCCACACCATCGCCTAGGTGTATCCAGTATACCACATTCACCTTTTAAAATTCTTTCAAATATTCATGAAAAACTGAACTATTAAAAACGTATTCACATCATTGGATGTTCATAGTTTTTATTGTTGAAAACTGATTGCAATTTCCATGCTTCGGTCCTGTCAACACTTACCTGCACCATCATCACAATCCATTCCATCATCCGATTTTTTTTCAATCGACTCGTTTGCGTCTTCAGTTGAAGAAATATCATCACCATCTAAAACAACAATAGCACAATCTGGATTATCGGAAGAAGTGGTACTATGAAAAGGTATCAAACAACAGTAAACGTATGTAATCTATATCATTATATCAATCTATAGCTAATCTATGCACACCAGAAGAGAATTAATTTCTATATTAGTATTAGGCTGCGAATAGATGGTCCGCCTCCGAACTCGTATAACTTCAGTTATGAAAGCCATCATAAATCTAAATAGTAGGCTGGACGGATGTGTTTCGTCTTAGTAACAAGCCGTGTTTATCCCGAATGTAGAATTGCAGAACGTTTGCGAATCTGCGGCAAGCAGTTCGCGTTCCATTTAACACTCCAAACTGTTCTATAATTTTGGGAGCAGTTTCCCGCTGCCGGGACGGATGCGGATCGTCTATTCACAGCATAAGAAGAGATGGAGTGGTGCTACGTCAAATATCTTTGATTTCATGTCACACAAAATATCAGCATACCGGGGAATCGAGTACATTCAGTTGATTCTGCAGAGGAAAGCATTTGTTGAGATGTTTCTCCAGTCCTGGTACTGGATACAATTGACTTTTTCGTCGTTTTCCCATCGTCGGATCCTGAAAATATTTTGATTTGCGGTCAAATTACAAAATACGGCGCGTTTCACAAAAATATGTGCTCAAAGCATATATAATTCAATATACTCACCTTTTTTCAAAAAGTTCAACATTATTGGATTCATTTTCAAGTCTCTTTTTGACTTTAACTTTAGTAATTGAGATTGAAAAGTTGTGAATTTTGTCGTTCTAACTGGTACAAAAAGAGCCAAAACATGGGATAAATATTCACACGAATGCGGAACGATCAAAGCCTGCAAACTAGAGATGGCGAGTTCACGAAAACACAAGTCTGCATGCACACTATTTTCACAGTTTCGTTGCCGCTCGTAATGACACATACATCAGGTAACGCAACGATACCATGACAGATGCAGTCTTTGATTGTCAGTTGACATCGCATACCGCATAAGAAGGTGTGGTTTGCATACAATAGATATTGCCATGAAAAATAATTTACAGTGGTGGGTATTCAAAATCGGACACTCCGAATTCAGTCGCTTTTTCTACTTTGCGATGTATTTATCAGAATTCTAGAATTGTAAAACGTCATGAAAACTGTTCAGTGTGCTTCTTCTACTTCCCATATACACGGTAATGTAAAAAAAGAACCAAAAATGCTCTTTTCTACGAAAATAATGAGGAACAAATAAAAAAGGCTTCATAACACGCTGGGCATTCAAAGTCGGACACCTTGATTTATTAGGAATTTTCGTAAAATATGAAGAAATTTTGGCTTAGTACAAGCTAGAACGTATAATTGCTTTCAGTGGCAACTTAGTAATTGGTTGAAGAAGTTCGTACAAGTTCGTTGGGTGAGCAAGTTATAATGCCGAATCAAACAACTGTTGCAGTTAGAAAAATTGTTATTTCTAACACGGAAAAGGGTAAAAGTGTCAGAGGAATAAGTGAAATCACAAATATTAGCAAATCTACAATACACGACATCATAAAAAGATACAAAAATGAGGGTAGAATTGCAAATAAAAAACCTACCACTTCGAAACTTCGAAACAATCCTTTCCTGACCTCTGTTGAGTTGAAAAACAACATCAGAGATGTTCGGGGTATTAATGTAGATTCGTCAACGACATCCAAGTGTTGAACAGTCAGGCATAGCAGATGATTATGTGTTCTACCAGGACAATGATCCAAAGTATAGGGCTTGGAACACACGAATGTGGTTGTTGTACAACTGCCCATCGGTATTAGCAACTCCTCCACAATCACCAGACCTGAATATCATCGAACATGTTTGGTACCAACTAAAAAAAATGTTGCAAAACGCAAACCTTCCAATTTGAAAAGTTTGGAAGTAATAGTGAACGAAAAATGGAATAAAATTGATCCGAATTTTTATTTAAAATTGGCCCAAAGCATGCCCAAAAGATTGCAGGCTGTAATAGATGCCAACGTAAATTCTACTAAATATTAATAAAGCTCTTTTTAAATACATTTTAAAGTGTCCGACTTTGAATGCCCAGCGTGTTATGAAGCCTTTTTTTATTTGTTCCTTATTATTTTCGTAGAAAAGAGCATTTTTGGTTCTTTTTTTACATTACCGTGTATATGGGAAGTAGAAGAAGCACACTGAACAGTTTTCATGATGTTTTACAATTCTAGAATTCTGATAAATGCATCGCAAAGTAGAAAAAGCGGCTGAATTCGAAGTGTCCGATTTTGAATACCCACCACTGTATGACATTCATTTATGATTTCTTGACCTATTTTATAAAAAATCTGTGATTTTCGGTAGGATTCTTGAAAAATCGGTAGTTTCAGGGTGCTCGTCTGTGAATCGGTAGGCTTATCAAAAATCGGTAGGAATACAGATAAATCGGTAGTTCTGGTCACACTGGTTGTCGTTCCACGTTTCGTTGGTGCGACGTCCGGTTGAAACGCGAGACGCCGTGCTGCGTCAGCAAGTCGAGTCAGAAAATTGTCACCCAGCTGTTGGTAAGCTGAGGTATAACGTATTAATGTATCATTTAAAAAAAAAAGTTAATTAAAAGCGCGTGTGTTTGTTTTTAGAGTGAAAGTAAAACGTTCAGTTTTATTCTGTCGTTAACCGGAAGTAGTACAAAGTAAGAATAGTTTGAAAGGCATGACTGCCAACATAGAAAATATACAAAATGACACATGTCACACTCGTACAGGCACAAGACAGGGGTTGTCTACCTTAACACCCCCACTCAACAAGAGACGAAAGAATTCCTAAGGAATCAAAGTCTCTCTAAAACATTCCAACAACAACCCCCACTCAACCACTGCAACTTGCCAACTCTATAGATTGACAATTTCTCCGAAAAGCTGCGACAGGTAGTCCCTTAGTCATCATGTACGCTTGTTGGTTCGGCGTTGGAACATATTCCAGAACGATCTGCTTTTCCTTTACTAAATCCTTTACGAAGAATAACTTGACGTCGATGTGCTTCAATCTTCCGAAGCCCTTCGAATCCTCAACAACACACGAGACGATCTTCTTTCAGAACGCGACGGAAACGGATTCCGTGTTTGCTTCCCTGCCAGGCAAGACTGACAAACAATACTATTTTTGACCGTATTATTATACTATTTTGACCTGCAGGCCTGTAATCGTTCCATTCCGAATCAACTGCTCAACACCGCGCGCGTTCAGACTAGTGATGGGTAAATCCGACAAAAAAACGGAATCGCTTCCGAATGACTCCATAAAATTTGGAAGCGGCTCCGGAAGGTAGGTGCAGTACTCCAAATTCGGAACCGTCCGGAACCGCCCGGAGCCGTCCGGAACCGCCCGGAGCCGTCCGGAGCCGTCCAGAGCCGCCTAGTCGGCAGCCGGAGCCGTCGGAATCGTCGGAGCCGTCCGGAATCGTCGGAATCGTCCGGAACCGTCCGGAGCCGTCCGGAATCGCCTAGTCGGCAGCCGGAGCCGTCGGAATCGTCCGAAATCGTCCGGAACCGTCCGGAACCGCCTAGTCGGCAGCCGGAGCCGTCGGAATCGTCGGAGCCGTCCGGAATCGTCGGAATCGTCCGGAACCGTCCGGAGCCGTCTAGTCGGCAGCCGGAGCCGTCGGAATCGTCGGAGCCGTCCGGAGCCGTCGGAGTTGTTGGCAATGATATAACCTAGATTATTGCACTATCAGCAAATTTTATACAATCTGGTAAAAACAAAAAAATAAAGCAATCTTTATTTAAAAAAATAAAGCGCTAGCAATAACTAGCGGCTCCGGACGGTTCCAGACGGTTCCAGACGGTTCCGGACGGCTCCGACGATTCCGGACGGCTCCGACGATTCCGACGGCTCCGGACGGTTCCGGACGATTCCGACGATTAAGGACGGCTCCGGACGGCTCCGGGCGGAATCGTGGTTTTAACCTAGCCGGAATCGGAGCCGGAGTTGCTATGCTCGGAAGCGATTCGGAGCCGTGGGTGCGATTCCGAGAACCCATCACTAGTTCAGACGACCCAGCCTCCTAAGCCATAATTCCATGCATTTCCACACACTACCTGTTGTCAACATCAAATATCCATGATATGGTTGAAAACAAAAATCCAGTTGGTACAGCTTTCCAACACGCGTACCATACGCAACAATTTCAGCACCGCGCCGGATTCGAACTGTCCCGTTTTTGTATGCCACTGTCATCCCCGCAGCATCCACACGCATAACGGAAATCAAATTGCATCTTAACACGTTGACTGCCAAGCAATTTTGAGCGAAATTTTTCGTGAGGCCACGCGAACCGCCCGCGGCTCACTCGTATGTGTTGGTGCGCAGCGCATCGCAAATTTACAGCAATATGGTTCTAAGAAAGACAAACTTATTGTGTTCGGGAAGAAATTTCTCATTTTATGTCATTACAGGGTTTCTCAGGCCAGCTCAACACCTTAACATCCCGCATAGCAAAAAATGGGCTGTTGGCACAATGTTTACGATTTGTAACGCCACCATCACTATCAAGAGCGGATGGCGTCTCAGGCGGAACAACCGTTCTTTAGGTTATAATAAATAGGGGGCAAAAAAGCCTTTTGGGCTCTCTCTGCTCTCTGCTCTATCATCGCTAAGTCAAATGTACACAAACGGTAACTATATTTTCACCCGAAAGAAAACGCGCACTTTTCCGAAATTTCCCGCGAGCGAACATGGGCATTTAAACTGCTTGAATCGCTTCCACTGCTTTTTTTTTTTTGACAAAAGCAACGTCGATGACGATTGACAGGAGGATGACAGCCGTGCGCGTGAAACGAGCCCGAGTTACCAAACCCGAGTGCGCCTGCCGGTATGCACTCAGGAAGATGAGTGCTATGTCGATGACCGACGGGCGAAGGCGATGACCGAGGCGATGAGCGGGCGCGAACGACAAATCGTCTTTTGTAGCGAAAAAACATCCGACAGAGGAAGACGTTAAATTTTTTAATTTTTTTTTTTCTGCTTCTGCTTTAAAACAATTTGTAAAAGTAATAAAAGGAACAATATTAAAAAGCGCGAACTCCTATTCGGATTATTTGTTGCCCTGTTGCGTTTGCAACATTTTAAAAAATTTAACACAATTTACCCAGTTCGGTAGCCTTCTTGTGTCCTTACGAGTGGAAGCTATTTGCCACACATACGATAGAAGTACGGACAATTTCATTCTTGAGGAAAGTCGGAAGAAATTACAATCGCGTTTTCTGTGCGTAGTGTGCGTTGCTGGTTACCGCGATTCGAGTGATTATAAGATTCCTGAGGAAATTCGGAACATTTACTAATCGCGGAACGCTCGTGAAAACGGACAAAAATGGAGACTTCAACGATGGAGAACCAACAGCCTTGCACGATCTGTAATGCTGTTACGACCGATAAAATGGTCGCGTGCGACGCTTGCAACGACTGGTTCCACCTCGGGTGCGTAAACGAGGATGAAACCGTGTTTAATCGCGAGTGGCTGTGCAGGGTTTGTAAACCAAACCCAAACGAGGAAAGTATAGCAGCGTCCCCGGCGGTTGGAAGCCAGCCAGCCACGATGAAGGAGATCAGCCGGCTGTTCGAAGAGATCAAGGCGTGCATGGAAAAGTGTAACGCCCCGCAGAGCAGCAGTTCGATCGACGAAACGTGCGACGCGTGCAACCAATCCAGCAGGGGTGTGATGGTGAAATGTGATGAGTGTGCACGGAAGATCCATCTAACGTGCATCGAAAACGACGAAACCACGCATGGAAGAGGATGGAAGTGCTCCAAGTGCGCGTCTCAACCGGTGCCCATTCAGTCTAGTACGATCGTCACTATAATGGAGAGACTGTCGGCCATGGAACGAAAGATGGAGACGAACCGCAGTAGAGTTGAACCACGGGCGGCGTATGGATTTCCGCACCCTTGTTCTACCGTGTACGACCACACTCACTTCACCAGCGAAGGAGAGCTGACGCGGAGCCAGGCTTCCGCAAGAAAGGTAGTAAGTGGTAAGCTGCCTATATTTTCAGGTGATCCCGATGAATGGGATATGTTTTTCGCATCATTTGAGGAATCAACCCGGCTTTGCGGCTATAGTGATGGGGAAAATATGCAACGCTTGCGAGAAGCGTTGAAAGGCCACGCGTTGAAGGCCGTGAAGCGCCGTCTCTACTACGGAGACAACCTGCCTGAGGTTCTCGAGACGCTGAAAACAATGTACGGTCGACCAGAGCTCGTTATCGGCACGCTTCTCGATAAAATCCGCCATGCACCGTTACCTAAAATGGAGAAGCTAGAAACTCTAGTTGAATATGGGCTCGAAGTAGAGGAAATCTGTGCAACAGTCAGGAAAAGTGGCGTGGAAAACACGTATGATGGTCCTCTGCTCGAGGAATTAGTAGCTCGCCTCCCAGCGGTACTTCGTCTGAACTGGGGTATGCACTGCGAAACCCTTCCGAGCATCACTCTGGCACAGTTTGCGCAATGGATGACGAAGGTGAGAAACGGAGCGTTAAGAGTAAGTCCTAGATCCACTTTGCGCGAGGAAAAGCGGGTCCTGAAACACGTCAACGTTCACTCGCAAAATCCAACAACGACTCAGCCTCGACAGAAGGTTGTGGTGACGAGTCCAGCTCAAGCTGAATCGAGCCAAGGTGGTTCGAGAAAATGTGCGTGCGATGAAGAGTGCAACCGTCTGACTGAATGTGATGCATTCCTGCGCATGAGTGCAGAGAATCGCTGGAAGTACGTCACAGAGCATCACGTGTGTAAGTGCTGCCTACGACGACATCAAAGCCAGTGCCGACTACAGCAATCCTGCGGAAAGGTAGGATGCTCGAAAAAACACCACACACTTCTCCACAGCTACCACAACGAAGAACGGAGTTCCAAGTACGAGACGAATAATTCTCATTCTGCAGACACGCATCGTGAGGTGTTACTCCGATACGTTCCTGTTACGCTACGAGCCCCTGGCCAAGAAGTGAACGTGATCGCGCTGTTAGATGAAGGATCGTCGGTGAGCCTGATGGAACACGCCCTAGCCAAGAAGCTCGGCATAAGCGGTAAGCCGAAACCTCTTTGCCTTAGCTGGACCGGAGGCCAGCACCGCGACGAGCCGGAGTCGATTGAGGTCAGCATCAACATTTCGGGCATTCGAGAACAAGATCGTCAGTTTGAGGTCCCAGCAATTCGCACTGTCCGTAGTTTAGGGTTGCCTACTCAGAGCCTTGATATGGACCAGTTTGGGGGAAAATATCAGCATCTGTCCCAGTTGCCAATACCATCGTTCGAAACTGCTGCACCACGGATTTTATTAGGTATGGATAACTACCATCTAACCCGTCCTCTTAAAACCGTAGAAGGCTACATCGATGAACCTGTCGCCACGAAAACGCGCCTCGGGTGGGTGGTATCCGGACGATGCGACGGACAGAGACACATTCCAAGGAGACCCGAAGTCATATCATCGCACCGAGCGCGGCTTTGTGATTGCCGTGATATCGAGGTAAGAATCGATAATGCTTTAAAGGGCAGCTTTTCTTTAGAAGAACCTCGGGGTGTATTCCACGAGGTCATCCGGTCCAAAGAAGATGAACGAGCCTTGGAACTGCTAAGGAAGAAAACAAAGCTAACGGAGGGTAGATACACTACGGGGCTATTATGGCACTATGACGACACAGCTCTTCCAAAAAACCGATCCCTAGCATTGAAAAGAATGGAATGCCTCGAGCGGAAGATGAATAGGGACAAAAAACTCAGAGACGTCATGAATACAAAGATGAAGGAATATGTAGCAAAGGGCTACATCCGCCTGCTAACCCCTGCAGAGAAGCTTTCGAACCATCCACGGGCATGGTATCTACCCATATTCCCTGTGTTCAATCCGAACAAGCCAAATAAAGTTCGTATCGTGTGGGACGCGGCTGCCACGTTTCGGGGACATTCGTTAAACTCAGCACTCTCCACGGGGCCAGACCTTCTCGCTCCTCTGTCTAGTGTCCTGCAACGTTTTCGGGAACGAAGAATAGCGATCGCAGCGGATATCTCTGAGATGTATCACCAGGTCTGTATCAACGACGAAGACCTTCAAAGCCAACGCTTTCTTTGGAAATGGAGTAACGAGCAAGCCGAACCGGATGAGTACATTATGCTGCGAATGACATTCGGAGCATCCTGCTCGCCAAGCTGTGCTCAATATGTGAAGAACGTCAACGCGAATCGATTCAGAGAACAATACCCCGAAGCAGCGAAATGCATAACAAATGACCACTACGTCGATGATATGTTGGCCAGTGTGGAAGAGGCCATCAAATTGGCGCAAGACGTTACCTTCATTCACTCGCAAGGAGGATTCCCTCTCCATAATTGGATGTCCAACTCGACGCAAGTACTCCAAGCTGTCGACAGCAGTACGCAACACCAAAAAGACCTCACTTTAGAGCCCAGTTCAACACCAAATAAGGTTCTAGGCATGTGGTGGGACTCGCAAAGTGATACCTTTTGCTTCAAAACCCCGGCATCGGTACATACCTTCCTAGATAGTAAGACAGTGCCCACCAAGCGTCAACTACTAAGCTTGCTTATGTCGATATACGACCCGTTAGGACTAATTGCGGGTTTCTTGTTTTTCCTCAAAATAATCTTGCAAGAAGTTTGGAGAGCAGGAATAGATTGGGACCAAACGATTCCACCGGCTCAGTATGAAAAGTGGAGAAGTTGGTCTAAATGTTTACCGGAACTCGAAGGCATTTCAATCCCACGATGCTATCGGCGACAAATCGAACTCGACAATAATAATCTACAGCTTCATATTTTTGTAGATGCAGGGATTGATGGATTCGCCGCAGTCGCCTACTTCCGTTACGAACAAAAGGGAAACATCGAGGTCGCCCTCGTCGGTGGAAAAACAAGAGTGGCGCCTCTTAAGTACGTGTCAGTCCCGAGATTAGAGCTTCAAGCCGCCGTATTGGGCACTCGCTTAGCACATGCCGTAAAGAAAGCCCATCGTCAGGAGGTTAGAAGTACGTGGTTCTGGACCGACTCAAAAGATGTAATCTGCTGGCTGCGATCCGACCATAGAAGATACAGTACCTTCGTGGCACATCGAGTAGGAGAAATCTTAGAAGAGACCGACGTGAATGAGTGGCACTGGATATCAACTCATTTCAACGTAGCCGACGAAGCTACTAAGTGGTCCAAGCTCAACACACACATAACGGCAAGCCAGTGGTTTGCTGGACCAGCGTTCTTATCTTCCTCAGAAGACAGCTGGAATACCGAGTCAGTTCCGGTATCAACTACTGAAGAGGAACGAAAAATTGTCAACACTCACGTTGCCAGCTGTGTAATAATCGATTTCGAACGTTTCTCCCGATGGAAGCGTTTGTTAAGATCGGTTGGTTATGTAGGCCGTTTTCTCCATAACAGTCGACGACCGTTGGCCCGGCAAACTGGACCATTAACAGCTCGAGAACTGCAACTAGCCGAACGAATCATAATCAAAGAAGTGCAGCGCAACACGTACCCTGAGGAATATCGCTTGCTCACAGACCAGACCACCATCACCGCTTCAAAGAAACTGCCTCGCAACAGCCCTCTGGTGAAACGCAGTCCGTATATGGACCCGGATGGATTGTTACGAGTCAGGGGAAGAATCGACGCATGCAGTCAAGTAGGTCACGATACCAAACGACCCATCATCCTACCGAAGGCTGGAAAAGTCACCGATCTTATCGTGGACGATTATCACCGACGGTACAGGCATCAAAATCACCAGACAGTCATCAATGAGGTACGACAAAAATATGACGTTCCTGCTTTAAGAATGGCCTGTCATAGGGTGAGAACCAATTGCCAATTTTGTAGAGTGAGGAAAGCCGCCGTATGCGAACCCATGATGGGAGATCTACCAGTCTCTCGATTATCCCCCTTCTCACGCCCGTTTAGCTACACCGGAATCGACTATTTTGGGCCATTCATCGTAGTAGATGGACGCAAGACACAAAAGCGGTGGGGAGTATTGTTTACCTGCCTCACGGTGCGCGCGATACACATCGAAACAGTTCCCTCATTGTCGACCAGTTCGTGCATCCTAGCGATACGAAACTTCATCGCTCGTCGCGGAACGCCAGTCGAAATCTTGTCAGATAGAGGGACTAATTTTGTCGGTGCAAGTCGTGAACTTCGAGAGGCCCTAAAAGAGGTAAACGTGAATGAGATGATCGAAACGATGGGCTTACCGGACACAAAATGGAGCTTCAATCCGCCAGCGGCACCGCATTTCGGGGGGGCATGGGAGCGACTAGTTCGGACGGTAAAACAAACTCTACGCAATATCGAGTTTACGAGGCAACCGACGGACGCTATATTGAACAGCTGGCTGATCGAAGTCGAGCACATCGTGAACGCTCGTCCGTTGACGGATGTGCCAGTTGATAGTGAGGAAGATGCCCCAATAACACCTAATCACTTTCTTTTAGGGTCGTCGGCTGGAGTAAAACCCTTCGTTACACTTGACGACTCACCAGATACGATACGCAACAATTGGAAAACGTCGCAAATCTACGCCAACATGTTTTGGCGAAAATGGGTAGCAGCCTACCTTCCTACCCTTACCCGAAGGACGAGGTGGTACCAGCCACGTGAACCACTGAAAGAAGGAGACGTAGTCCTGATCATCGACGAAAATCTGCCACGAGGTTGTTGGCCCAAAGGTCGGATAATCCGCGCGATACAATCCAAAGACGGAGCAGTTCGGCGAGTACATGTGCGTTTGGCAACCGGAAAAACATGCGAACGACCGGCTGTTAAAGTAGCAGCTATCGACATCGACCAACGAGGAAGTGTTTCAACAAGCTGAAACACTGGGGGCCAGTGTTGACAAAAGCAACGTCGATGACGATTGACAGGAGGATGACAGCCGTGCGCGTGAAACGAGCCCGAGTTACCAAACCCGAGTGCGCCTGCCGGTATGCACTCAGGAAGATGAGTGCTATGTCGATGACCGACGGGCGAAGGCGATGACCGAGGCGATGAGCGGGCGCGAACGACAAATCGTCTTTTGTAGCGAAAAAACATCCGACAGAGGAAGACGTTAAATTTTTTAATTTTTTTTTTTTCTGCTTCTGCTTTAAAACAATTTGTAAAAGTAATAAAAGGAACAATATTAAAAAGCGCGAACTCCTATTCGGATTATTTGTTGCCCTGTTGCGTTTGCAACAGCTGGAATCGACGACCCCTATGTGCTTCTCGCGCGCCCCTATTCAAAAACGTATCGCGACCTCTCGTTCTGTTTTTGATTTTTTGAGCTTTTTCCTGATTTTTAAGTAGGCGGGGCTGTAGCACCGCTCTACAATTATAGTGTAAGACGTGTAACAGTGTGTGTCATGTAGCATGCTTCGCTGCATGGCAAACACGACGACACACGAACAACACCGAAGAGGACGACAAAAACACGATCCTTCACTGCACACTGGATTAGGGTGCGCGTACGATGCGGCAAACAGCGCAAGAAGAAAAAACGATCCTTCACTGCACTCAGGATTACAGTGTGCGCACGGCGAATGACGCAGCACAAAAGAAGCACAAAAGGAAGACAAAAACACTATCCTGTACCAACGCGTACAATATGTTTGACACTATTTGTCACCAAAATACACGCATAAACATTCACACACCAAACACAACACCAACTAAATTCATCGTCGTGTGAAAAGGGGAAGAAGTTTCCACAACATGCACCGAAAGTTTTTTCCCTCACTACATTTCAATGCGCTTGCCGAAGCAAGCACGGAGTGAAGGGAAAAAACTAACACCACACGTTAATGGCATGAAAAGGCACATCAACTCTACATAAATCACAACACTGGTCAGCATATTGCACTGCACAAAGCAATCGCGCATACTTGCAAACTTACGCGCATCATTTACGCACGCACAGATATAAAATTTTCTAAGTCCCATAACACGTCCGCCCTGGACTTAGCTCACAGCAAACTGAGCTCGTCACAGTGTGGGTTGAACGCTAGAGTAAGGACGCAGGATAAACAATATAGGTCAGAACGAGATGGAAACAATTCTAGCTTCAACAAACTCTGTCGGCTCACACACACAATCAAGGGTTTCATGCTTTTTTTCGGGTTTCGCCGTCGTTTTCCATGTTCTTCTTGATCTTTTACCGTAATTCTCTCAAATTTGAGGTCTCTTTGTCTGCCGGGCAGCACTTTTCAACAACGTAAAATGTGTATCCGAAAATGTATATCGAATTCTAATCCGGTAACTCTTTTCAACTTGAACATCGATTACAATGGAGCATCGAAATACGTAGACTATGGCTGCATGACAGATCTGCCGAATACGCATTTCCCAGTGTTGAGTAATGATTTTACGGATTCGAGACCTAGTTTTACCATGTTGAAAAGAGTTACCGGATTCGAATTCTATATACATTTTCGGATACACATTTTACGTTGTTGAAAATTGGTGTTCCGGTGTTGAGCTGGCCTGAGAAACCCTGTATCGTTCTCAGAAATGATTCGTTTTTTTAGCGCCTTTCGCAAGCTCGGCATGGTATTAGTGTCTTTCGTACACGGTACGTTGTGCGCTTTTATCATCACCCAAAAGTTGGGTGATGTGGCCCCCCGGGAAGTGTTTGTATCACCCACGAAATGGGTGATGTGGCGGTCAACGTGTTAAATTCGGCACATATAAAACGTTTTTC
The DNA here is from genome assembly GCF_943734845.2 of Anopheles funestus. Taxonomy (NCBI): domain Eukaryota; kingdom Metazoa; phylum Arthropoda; class Insecta; order Diptera; family Culicidae; genus Anopheles; species Anopheles funestus. The sequence goes on from NC_064599.1 coordinate 48,926,625, forward strand.
ACAATGCAATCGATTCTCTTCCCGTACACATTGCTTACAAAGTGGATCATTCCCGAAAATTCCGCACGAATCGTAAAATCATCTTTCGCGATCGCAATGTCGATCGGTTGCTTTAACCGTGTTAATTCCGAGAAAAAAGCTTTGTCTTTTGCCAAATGTTCCGAGCAACTAGAGTCGATAAACCACTCCATTTTGTTTAATTTTTCCGTTCTCACACCTACAAAGCTAACAACATTTGCTTTACTCATGTGAGCCTTCGATGTGTTGGTGACACTGTTCTTCTTGTTCGGGCACTCAGACAACTTATGTCCCACCATTTTGCAGCCAAAACACCTAACCTTACTTTTGGGTTTGTTACAAATTCCAAATTCAGAATTTCTGCCGGCAACGATTCTATGGTTGTTACGACGGTCGAATATGATGATCCTACTGTAATCAGTAAATAACATATCACATCCAGCTCCTCCAGCGTAGCACCGGTAGCTCGATAATCTCGTACTAACCGATCGAACTTAAGAAAGTGTTTGTAGGCACGCGGAGCGCAATAAAAAAAGCGGTTTTCGTAGTTTTCGCGGCTAAAGTCTGAAACACGACCCCCCCCACTCACGGGCACTCATTTGAGTGACTTTTTTTCGTGCAGGGTGGTTCGAAATCGGTTGCGTGTTTTTTAATTATGTTTCGAGACACAGACACCTGAGGGCATGGCCGTCGAAGAAGAAAATGTAGCAATTGGTGCCATCTATCGACCACAGGTCAAAGATTGGCGATCCGTTGGAGCTTTCGCGAATAGCTCCGGCCACAGACATGGTAGCGATTAGTGGTGCATGGACGAAATGTAGCCACAAGTGCCATCTAGCCATGACCAGAAGAAAGTTTGGCGATATCTTGGATACCGGCGGAGCTATGGGGCAAAGTTGGGCCAAAAATGAGGAAAATTTTACGGTTTCACAAACAGCGTATGGAACTTGGTTCCTCGATGAATAAATCACTTTTCACTATGCGAAAACCTCCTTACAATTTAATAGTAATTGTAAAAAAAATCAAATTCAGGCCACATTGCATACCCTGCGAGCAAGGTAACTCAAATTCGGTTGGTTTTAGCATGCCGCCTCTGTTACTCCTACACGAAAAAAATGCTCGTGCTCCCTCTTCTAGTCCTTTGCCTTTGAAACGAACCGTCTTCTATAGGAGAAGTGCACACACACGCAAGCACACAGTTAGTGATGCCGTCGATCGTGTTCAGTTTGTGTTATCGTTTTGCAGCGACAGACGCGTGCCGAGAAGCCATCGATAAAATAAGGGATATTTGCTGAATATATTGATAAAAAGGTATGCTAATGTGCTTAATTTGGCAGCTGGGTAAAATCTTACTAATTACGATTTTCTTTCCAGTTTCACAGCTTCGTTTCAACCAATAAGGAAGAGAAAAACATCTAGCCGGCGTCGTTGGTGTATCGAAGCTACGTTGGAAAATCACAGCGCAAAGACGGAAAGCAGCTGTGTTTAGTGATTAAAAAGTTATAATATGGTGATAAAAAGTTATAATATTAAGCAAAACGCAATGAAAAAGTAATAAAATTGTATTTAATGTGAAAAATAAAGTAAGTAAAAATAATTTTCATCGTTGTCACACAAATATCGTGTCCATCACTATCACTATTCTGAAAGAAATCATAGAAAAGAGATGGCAATGCAAGTGAGCGAGAGCGCCTGTCAATCACTCAAACGAGGCTGAAACGTTGACTGCCTTTCAGCCTTGTTTCAGCCTCGCAGGTAACTCAGTTTTGTATGGGATATTGCTCGCAGGGTAGTCTCCGAACCACCCTGTACGAAAAATTGACACGCAGATGAGAGACCGTGAGTGGGGGGGGGGGGGGGGTCGTGTTTCAGACTTTAGCCGTTTTCGCTTTATTTAACAAATCTTCAAAAAAAAGGTCCGCCTTGGTTCTGTTCGCTCCCGTGTCCCTAGCTGTACTGCACGCATACTTAGCCGCGCTCGGCTACGCACTCTGAGTGCCACGCACCTTTCATCCGGGTACTCACGGTCCATCGGATCTTTTCTACTTTTCGCCCCGTTGCAGGGTTTACCTTATGCTTATCGAATTCGAACAGTGTTCTTGGACGGTTCCACCTTTAAAACGGAGAACAATCATTTGACGTTTCAGGTGCATCCTGCTCGCAATGCTGTGTCTTTCAAAAACGCGTTTCAGCGCGTCCCATACATCCTTCGGCGTCCTATGGTCCTGAACATACTCTAACTGCGAATCGTGTATTCGCGACACGAGTATCGATTTGCAACGCCGATCCTTTTTAGTACGTGCCTCACGGTTCTGCTTCTTTTCCTTCTTGACCGCCTCACTATCTCCTTCCTTGTCCATCAGTTCCACCAATTCATCCGCATTAGCATGAACGTACACCAAGAGCTCGTGCTCCTACAGGAGGACCGATATTCGATAATTGCCGTATAATTGGTACCGTCGAACAGCGGGAGAAAATGACGGTCGTTCTTTTTTGCAAGAAGCTCCATCACAACACTGGATAAACAACTTTTTACTTTCTTTTCACTACCCGTTGATCTAAAACGTATCTGGGCCCATAACCTAAAAACGCGTGTGTTTGTTTTTAGAGTGAAAGTAAAAAGTTCAATTTTATTCTGTCGTTAACCGGAAGTAGTACAAAGTAACCCCGTGCCTACATGCTTAGCAATTGTCGCGTTTGCGAACGCGACAATCGTAGAACAGTTTTCCCAAAAAATTTGCGACTTTCGGCGCGACTTCAAGGTTGTTAAAGTTTTCTCGTGCAAGGTGGTATGTTTTCAATCTAGCCGGTAGCGGGAAATTAATTTCGAATTAAATTAAATTAATTTAAACAAAGCAAAATTATAATAAATAATAAATTTATTGTTTAGATGAAGTTGATGAGAAAGGCAAGTTTTTTAACTCCAGTGACGATGTTTCAAAACAATGGACCATCAAGAAAGCTCGTGGCAGGATGCTGTTGACTCCTGTGATACAAATAACGGCTGTTGCTAACAGTACCGCAGATTTGTCCGTTTTGTTTTCTTGTGTGTTCAACGCTAGAAAATCTTGTTATAATTTTTTCCGGTAGCCAGAAAGAATTGTAACAAGATAAATAGGTGAACGAAGATGTGTTTGCCCACCGCGTCATACACCGGGCAAAATAGAATTGGGATCGGCAGCTTCGAGTAGTATAAAGGTAAAAATCTTCGAATACGGGTAATCAAACGTGTATGGCTCCTTTCTCATTTCATGACCGTCACCGTACCCTCAATATACAGGTATACATAACCACAATTCCAACACAGCTTCCAAACTACCATCAATATACAGGTATTCATAACCACGATTCATAACTCAGCTTCCAAAAGGGATCGAACACTGTGCTGTGGACTATCTAATATTTTTTAACTCTATTTTTTGTAACTCTAATATTTTTTCTAATTAATTAATTTAATTAATTGTTAATTAATTATTAATTAATTTATCTTGTTCAAGCAAGTTCAACATACAAGTAATAAATTCATAAACAATGCAGCCATGCATTTGTCCACGATATGGGATTTTTTTAATTAACAGCATTTTTCTGATTTAAAAATAATATTAACATTCACAATAATTATATTGTGAATATATACAATATATGTATGTGAATAATACAATATTGTACGTATTGTATACGTACGTACTTTTAATAAATAAATAGCACTCGATTTTTTAATTTAATTTACAATATTTAATAACACTCAAAATATTTAATTTTTTAATTTGTATTTGTTTACCTTGTTATTGCCATGTTTACCTTGTTATTACAGAAAACTGTCATGGCGTCAAGTCGCGCTTCGAATCGCGATTTTTCGCTGAAAATACACGTATAGCGACTTTTCACAATTTTTTTTATATGGAGTTTCGCAAAATTTTTCTGAATCGCGTTCGCAAACGCGACAATTGCTAAGCGTTTAGAGCCGGGGTAAGAATAGTTTGAAAGGCATGACTGCCAACATAAAAAATACACAAAATGACACATGTCATACTCGTACAGGCACAAGACAGGGGTTGTCTACCTTAACATTAATAGGCCCGGTTACAGATATAATTAATATAATAATAATATAATTAATGTCGAGGAATATTTCATGGAATTTTCGTGACTTGTAGTAGAATATCATGCTGAAAATTTACTGATGTAATTACGTCTTACGGTTGCGTCCCGATTTCATTGCGACTTGTTATCGGCATGGATGCATATGTGTTCTAACCTCAAACGCGCTCCCCTCAAGCAGGACTATGCGTTACGCCTTTTATATTCCAAGTAGCACTTAGTCAGCTATTAGGCTGTCTACACATGAATCCGCGGACGCCGCGGTCCGCGGAAAACACGTATAACTTGTATACCAGTTGGGTCCGCTCGGCTGTCAAATTCCGCGGTGGGCTGTCAAACCTACCGCGGCGCCTGCTGGTCCGCAGATTTGTTGATGTTCAACAAAACTGTGTTTCCGCGGTACCGCGGTTGATGACATTTTATTATTGTTTACATCTTGCACGCTGGTGGTTCGTTGTGAAATATTGTACGTTCGTTGTGAAATAATATAGTAGGCATCGGTTTATTATTCAATGTTGAAAGTTGGTATAACATAATTAATAACACAAGTTATACGTGTTTTCCGCGGACCGCGGCATCCGCGGATCCATGTGTAGACTGCCTTAAGCATCAAGCGCAGCCTTTTGAATACTTGGTTAGTGTTGTGTCAAAGTTTGATGATACGGTGAAATCTTACGTATTTACAGTAAAATCTAGCCTTACAGACTGAATATGCCAATTTTAGCTTCGAATATCAGGTGTATTTCGATTTGAGAATTATTCGTCCTTTTGCCGACTCGAATGTTTCACATAGCCAATTTCAACCCGGCCATCGTAGAATTGCTTCTTTTCAACCATCTTATATTTCCAATTTACTATCTTTTTGCACAACGGACTTGTCTCCGTCAGAAGTGCGCACAAAAATTCTACTACAATCCCCAAAAGAGGGTAAATCTTTAAGGCGCACTGGTGGTCTTCAATCCGGATTCCATGATCTAATATTGAAAGATCGATCACGGAAAAGGAATATTTTCGGATTGCATAGCATTATAAATTACAAAGTTTCTTACCCCTCGGTAGCTCGGTCGTGGTAATATTATCACCATCTTCACCAGCTATTGCTTTTCTCCTGGACGAACATCACTTGGTATTGATTTCATCCCAAGAGGTATTGGCACTGTCTTTTACAGGGTTTTTCTATTCAGTTTAGACTAACCGCACACTTTTTCCTACTCGGCGCACTTGTTTTTTGACGCGGGTAGGCAAACGTTTGCTAAAAACCAAGTGCGCCGAGTAGGAAAAAGTGTTCGACTAGTCTAAACTGAATAGACAATCCCTGTATTGACTTTGTTTATCTGTACCGAGACAGTCATTCCTGCGTAAGGCGGTTTGGTGGGATTTGATTCTGGTTACACGGCAGCGCAGCAGATCTAAGTTATGTTCAAACTCCAAGGTGAACTCTATGGAGTTTTCTTCACATGTAGTAGAAAATCCGTTTTCATTCATGCTGGAATTTCTGATATAATTCAATATGATCTTACGTTTGCTTTTCGATTATCCGTGACCATTGCATCTTGTTATTGGCTTAGATTCGTCTGGGTTCTTAACTCAAACGCGCTCCCCAAAAGCAGGACTATCCATTACGCTTTGTGTCACACCTAGTCAGTGTGATGCTTACGGTGCAATCCAGTCTAACAGATGTCTCTTCGTTCCTGAGGTCCTGAGATCCGATTTGGAAATTATTTGTTCTTTTTGCGGATTCCAAAGTTGGTCACGGCCAATGTCAGTCCGGGCATCGTAGAATTGCTTCTTTTCAACCGTCTAAAGTTTCCAATTTACTATGGTGCTGTTTCTGACGAACGATTGTTCGTTGTGTAAAATCGTTCATGAATGAATTGATTACCCCCCCGACAGACAAAGAGACCTCAAATTTGAGAGAATTACGGTAAAAGATCAAGAAGAACATGGAAAACGACGGCGAAACCCGAAAAAAGCATGAAACCCTTGATTGTGTGTGTGAGCCGACAGAGTTTGTTGAAGCTAGAATTGTTTCCATCTCGTTCTGACCTATATTGTTCATCCTGCGTCCTTACCCTGTGGGCAATTTGAGAGAGACTCCCATACAAAATTTTGGCCTTGTTCTCGCTTTGTTCTGGCTTTAGAGGTACAACCAAAACAAGGCGAAATGAACTACACGATCGTGACGTCACTAGTGTTTTTATTTGATTTCTCTTCAAAATGGTACAGTGGTGTTCAAAAAAAAGTATTAAGACGACGAAATTTTTTTTTTCACAACATTTTATTATCACTTTTTTACAATATTTCACACAGTAAATTCATTTTAAGTTTCCATAAACACTTTATAACACTCCAATTAACTGCTAGTGTGCTCCAAGGTGTCCTCAATCAGCGATTTTTCGTTGCATCGAAAACACGGCGAGATGATGGTACTCCTTAATTCCGCTCGAAATGTGGTGTTTAACTGCAATTAAAATCATTATTAGCAAGTAGCTGACATAACACTGCTACATTCAACACATTTACCTACCTTTTATAAAGAATTGAAGCAAATATATTGCATTTTATCGATGGCTTCTCGGCACGCGTCTTTCGCTGTAAAACGATAACACAAACTGAACACGATCTACGGCGTCGCTACCTATGTGCTTACGTATGTGCACTTCTCCGCTCGTTATCGCTTGACCCCTCCGCTAAGCCATCCGCAACGGACCCACAAACTCGTGCGCGCCGCGCTTGTCAAATATAGAGTGTGGGCACAGTGCGGGAAGACGGAGGTAGAGCGTCGCAGGAGACGGTTCATTTCAACAGCAAAGGACTAGAAGAAGGAGCACGAGCATTTTTCAACTGAAGGAGAGACAAAGTCGACATGTTAAAATCGAGTGAATTTGAGTACCTTTGCCCACAGGGTTGGCTAAAGTCTGAAACACGACCCCCCCACTCACGGGCACTCATTTGAGTGACTTTTTTTCGTGCAGGGTGCTTCGAAATCGGTTGCGTGTTTTTTAATTATGTTTCGAGACACAGACACCTGAGGGCATGGCCGTCGAAGAAGAAAATGTAGCAATTGGTGCCATCTATCGACCACAGGTCAAAGATTGGCGATCCGTTGGAGCTTTCGCGAATAGCTCCAGCCACAGACATGGTAGCGATTAGTGGTGCATGGACGAAATGTAGCCACAAGTGCCATCTAGCCATGGCCAGAAGAAAGTGTGGCGATATCTAGGATACCGGCGGAGCTGTGGGGCAAAGTTGGGCCAAAAATGAGGAAAATTTTACGGTTTCACAAACAGCGTACAGAACTTGGTTCCTCGATGAATAAATCACTTTTCACTATGCGAAAACCTCCTTACAATTTAATAGTAATTGTAAAAAAAATCAAACTCAGGCCACATTGCATAGTCTCCGAACCACCCTGTACGAAAAATTGACACGCAGATGAGTGACCGTGAGTGGGGGGTGGGGTCGTGTTTCAGACTTTAGCCGAACTTTTTTGCGCATGTGTTAGTGTGTAGCGCCGCGTAGGTATGGTTGCGTTATTGGCTATGCATAGTGGAAAGTTGTCATCAATTAAAAAGGACATAAAATGAAATTTTTTTTTTTTTTTTTTTTTTTTTTGTTCGGTTAGAACGGCCTGGCCGTATCAAGACTTATTTTACCACGTAGCAGGATAGTCAGTCCATGCTACGGGGAGACGGTCCGGATGGGATTTGAACCCGGTCCCTGCCGTGTGGACGGGCGCCGTTTTTCACATGCACCACCGGTCCGACCTCTAAATGTTTTTTTTTATTATTATAATTTTATTCACAAATTTCTCGCTTACACTTCACTTGCTGGAAAGTGCGGGCAAATGTGTTGGTCTGTAAACAGAAAATAGTTGAAATTAGCAGTTATTTCAATAAGTTTTCTGTAATATTTCGAAGTACGTACTTACGAGGTGTAAAATGTTGTCCTCTCTGCATGGTACTTCGTACACTGTGTTAGCGTGGTTTTCTGCGGTCCGTGCCAATAAATTGTTTCGGATGTACCTGCAATTGTAAAAGCGTAATGTAAATTGCATGTAATTGATATAATTCGTTGCATTAAACGCCTTACCAGACTCTCAGCAGCCATGAAACAGTTTCAGCACCACTTTGTTCCGGAGGCACGCTGGTCAAGTATCCTCCTTATTTCCAAGTGTTTTTTCACTCCCTATCCCTAACTAAACTATCCAGTCACTTGAAAAACGCGTGCTCTTTTGATTCGAAGCCATTTTTACCCTTTTATAACCATTTTATCTCCCTGTTCTATGCAATAAACTAGCCAAACCTTGCACTTCGAAAGCAACACAAAATATGACGGCCGAAGAATGACGGTACTGTCAAAATGGTTTTCTACACACACAAAGATATTCCATGAGCTCGGTGTGTAAATACACAACGCGGAGCACGTCGAACTTCGGCAAAGTGTGAAAAGAGCGAGACAAGAACATGCTTGACGAACGAAAAAACAGAGATAGCTTGTGTTGACACGCAAAAGTATAGGCCAACGAGGGTTGGAAGGGGATGAAACGAGGTGAAACGCATGAAAGCTTGACCGCTGGGTAGTTTGCTAATTTTGTGGCCGCAAAGTGGTTAAAAATGTAATTTTATGCTGCCTGTTTCGACAATTTTGCTGTCAGATTTTGACGTTTTCATGCTGCGAGCCAAGGCTATTTAAAAAGACCAGGTGGTGGAATGTAGAGCATTTTGACATTCAAGAAGACGTAAAATAAAAAGACATCGTTTGACAAGGGTGGGGGCGTTTGACAGCATACCAAATACCTAAGCAAAGATACACTGACTGTTTAAATTGCAACGCTATTTTCATTTTAGGTAAAAATGTTGAAGGGATAATGTGGCTGGAGGGTACGTTCGATATGGTTGATCTTGTTAAAGTTATTCTTGAAAGCCCCAAACATGTATACCTATAAATGCCATATACAGCATAAAAAAGAAAACGCATATCACATCTTCAGGTATAGCGTAACACCCCATCTGGAAAAGAAGCTTTCTACTGCACCCCCTGTGCATGCATCAATTAAAGTAAAATAAGTTTACATCTAATCCGAAACGTAGCAAGGACTGATTATCCGACTACGTGGTAAAAATAAGTTTAATAAGTCAAAAATGGCTGGCTGGCCTTAGAGGACGTTAAGGCAAAAAGAGAGATAGAGAGAAGTTAAATCCCATGTTTAAATATTTGCATGCTTCAAACAAATTTTACATCGATAAAATAATAACAATTTCGTACCAATGATTTGAGTAATATGTATATTTTACCATCATTATTTTGTTATGCATTATGACACATTGACTATACACATAAAACCAGTGTTGTAAACCTAAGACCCCCACCCGCTTATGTCAAAATATCTGAAGAAGAATTTTGGCAAAACTCGCTAATATTCGACCTGGTCTCCTAAAGGGACCTTGCTGCGAGCTGTGAACAATGCTGTCGGTGGTTTTCAAACTCACAGACTAACGGTTAACACATGCATTTCCGTATTGCACTAATTATTTCTAATCAATCTTATACTTCGTGCTATTTTTTTTGGAATTTAGCATGACATCATGGACGAACCGTAGACTAACAGATGTGTCTAGTTGGTATGGGTTATGCCTATAATGAACCTTTTTTCGAAGTTAGAAGTGGGGATTCCAAATGTGTTCAGTCTACCAGTTATACGCAGCCTTGTGCAGAAGACCCTCAAATTAATTTTCATCAAGTGAAATAAAGATAAAGGCAGAGTTTATAAAAAAAAGTTACTGTTGGCACGTGTAGTGTCGTAAGTGTAGGTTAGCGTATAAGCGTATAGTGTAAGCGTTAGATGTAAGTATATGTATGTATGTATTAGACTAAGAATAAAGAGTCAGTCGATAAATAGCACTCGAACGAGCAACACCTAACTCCATAATAGTTGGCGACGAGGAAAAAGCAAACGAAAAGTCAAATATTAGTCATGTCGTTAATCGGAGAAATTGAACCATTTGTCATGGGCGAAAGCATCAGGGAGTACTTGGAACGTATTGATATTTTTTTCCAAGTTAACGAGGTGGAAGATTCAAAGAAAACAGTGATGTTGTTAACGTTGGGAGGAGCATCGCTGTATAGCCTCATATCAAAGATGGTGTTGCCTGAACAGCCAAAGACGCTAAACTACGAGAAGCTGTGCATTAAGCTGCAAGAGCAATTGGAACAGAAAGTCAACGTAGTGGCGGAACGGTTCAACTTTAGAAACTGTCTACAAAAAGATAGTTCTGTTGCGGAGTACATCGTGGAACTGAAATCGCTCGCACAATCGTGTAAATTCACGTGCTGTCTAAAGGAAAGCTTGCGAGATCAATTAGTAGTTGGTGTCCGAGATGAAGGACTAAGGAAACGTCTTCTTCGAGAGTCCGAGTTAACATTCGAGAGTGCAGAAAATATCGCCAGAACATGGGAAGCTGCGGATGAACAAAACGAAACATTTACATCGAAAGAGAAACAGAGGGAAATGGCGGTGATTAAGTGTGCGCCAAAACGAAGCGTCGGTCCAAAAGTGCACTACCACCGTGGGAACAGTACACCTTTACATCAACAGAGCTACACGCATAAGCAGGAGAGCAAGCAGCAGCAGCAGCAGCAGCAGCAGCAGCAGCAGCAGCAGCAGCAGTGTTACAGATGTGGAAGATCGCATAATCCACAGACATGTCCTGCGCGTATGTGGCAGTGTTTCAACTGTAAGAAGTATGGTCATGTGTCGTCGTGTTGCCGAAGTACGAACGTGCATAGTTTGCGAGCGGAACCGAAGGATGTGTCGCTAACACGCATATTAGAAGAGAATACGATCAGTAATCCAGAAGTGTGCGTTTTAAATATCAACGGTGTAGACATTGCGTTTGAGATAGACTGTGGTGCGTGTAATACGGTAATACCGGAGAGTGTGTATCGGAAAGAGTTTGCTAATGTCGAATTAGAACAAACACATTTGCGTTTTATTACGGCATCGGGTCAACGTCTGACACCGTTAGGAAAAATATGCGTAAACGTAGCGATAAAAAGTAAAACGGTCCGTCTAGAAGTCAACGTAATTAAAACAGAAAATAACGGTAATCCTTTACTAGGTCGTGATGCGTTGGATATATTATTTCCGGATTGGCGAAAAGGTTTTAAATTAAATCAAATCGAAGCGGACAAATGGCTTGGAGACATGAAAAAAATGTTTCCGAATCTAACAAACGGAAATAACAAGGAAACGATAGAAGGGTTTGAAGCCAGTTTAGTGTTAAAACCTAATTTTACCCCAATTTTCCATAAAGCGTATTCAGTGCCGTTCGCATTAATAGAAAAAGTTGAAGCCAACCTAGATAAATTAGTGAATGACGGTATACTAGTACCAATACGTACATCAGCGTGGGCGAGCCCTATAGTGGTTGTAGGAAAAAGTGATGGCTCAGTACGTATCTGTTTGGATGGAAAAGCTACGATAAATAAATATCTTACGGTAGAACATTACCCATTACCGAGGATTGATGATATTTTGGCGAAAATTGCAAATTGGACAGTTTTTTGCAAAATAGACCTAACAGGAGCGTACTTGCAAGTAAAGTTATCAGAAAATTCGCAAAATATTTGTACTATAAATACGCATAAAGGGCTATACAAGTACACTAGAATGCCATTTGGAGTACAGTCTGCGCCTGCAATATTTCAAACAATAGTAGATCAAATATTGTTAAAGACTAAAGGCATTGCGTATATGGACGACATACTCGTTGGCGGAGAAAATGAAAAACAATGCATGGAGAATGTATGCGAAGTTTTAAAAAGGCTGGAATTGCATAAAGTAAAGATAAACGAAAAGAAGTCGGAATTTTTTAAAACAGAAATAGAGTACCTAGGCTACAAAATATCAAAGAACGGAATAACACCAAATGAGTCAAAAGTAAAAGCGATTATTGAAGCACCGGTACCATCAGATGTGATGCAATTACAAGCGTATCTAGGCATGATAAATTATTACAGCAGGTTTTTGCCAAATCTAGCAACAATATTGAGTCCGATGTATGAACTTCTACGCAAAGACAAAAAATATGTATGGTCAAAGGAATGTCAGGAATCATTCGAAAAAGCGAAATCAATGTTAGTAGATAACAACGTTTTAGTACCATTTGATCCTAAAAAACCTGTTATTTTAGCAGTAGATGCAAGTCCTTACGGTTTAGGTGCAGTTTTGTCTCATGAAATTGGAGGGGTAGAAAAACCTATATATTTTGCTTCAACAACTCTTTCTCAAGCACAGAGAAATTACGCACAGGTTCATAAGGAAGCATTAGCCGTTGTTTTCGGTGTCCAAAAGTTTCATAAATACATTTACGGAATCAAATTCAAACTGGTAACAGATAACTCAGGCGTCAAAGAAATATTCAAACCGTCAAGAACAACTTCGTCTATAGCAGTAGCTAGGCTGAGCCGATGGGCATTGTTATTAGCCAATTATGAATATGTGATAGAGCATAGGCCAGGAAAATGTATGGGTCACGTGGATGGGTTAAGTAGATTACCTTTGGCAGAAATTTTAGAGATAGATGAGGAGTTCACACAATTAAATGCGATTTCGTCTTCCTCAATTATCGATATTGAGTTGGTCAAACAATTCCAAAAGTCAGATAGTATTTTGCAAAAAGTCTACAAAAATGTTAAGTATGGATGGTCGAACAATGTGAAATGGGAGTTGAAAGATTATGCTAAAGTTAGTAACAGTTTAGCAATAGAAGATGGAGTATTATTTTTTAACGATCGAGTAGTAATACCAGATAAGCTGAAAGATAAAATAGTCAGTCTATTCCATGAAAACCATGATGGTTTGGTAAGAATGAAAATGTCAGCTAGGAAACTCGTGTGGTGGAAAAATATGGATAGAGATTTTGAGCAGTATATAAAAGCATGTCAAGTCTGTCAGTGTAGACAAATCGTACCAAAAGAAATAGTCGCAACCAAATGGTTGCAATGTACGCGTCCGTTTCAAAGAGTGCATATAGATTTTTTCTTTTTTGAAAATAGTACGTTATTTATAATAGTCGATAGTTTTTCCAAGTTCATGGAAGTAAAAATTATGAAAAGTACTAAGGCAGAAAATGTTATAGAGATGCTAGAAATATTTTTTGCATATTTTGGGTTACCAGAGGAAATCGTGTCAGATAATGGTCCTCCATTTAGTTCAGAAAAGTTTTTGTCGTTCTTAAGAGCAAAAGGTATAAAAGTGAGTAAGTCCCCGCCGTACCACCCACAGTCAAACGGGTTGGCCGAGAGAGCGGTTAGGACAGTAAAAGATAGTCTAAAAAAGTATTTGTTGGATACAAGATTAAAACCATTAAGTCTACAAAGGAAGCTGAATCACTTTCTAATCAGTTATAGAAATAGTCCATGTACTGTAACTAAAGTCACGCCGTCGGAGAGAGTATTTTGCTACGTACCACACACATTAATAACAAAAGTAAATCCTATAAAAGGACACGAAAGACAAATCTTAACTAAGGTAGAATCAAGAAGGCAAGTTCCAATGATAACAAATCATGATCAGTATGAAGAAGAGGAAGAAGTGTATTACAAAAATCACTTTAAGGAACATATGAGATGGATTCCAGCAATAGTCAAAAAGAAAATAAGTGGTCTAAGATACTTAATAAGTCTGAATGGAGTAATACGCATGGTGCATAAAAACCAAATAAGGAAAAAGGATAGTAGGATGAGTAAGAATGTAATTGTAGTACCAACAAATGTAAATATTTCACATAAAAGGAAAAGGAGTGAATCAAGTCCTCCACCGTTAAGACGATCGAAAAGACTGGAAGGACAACCAAGATTAAAGTATCCTAGATAGAAAGTAAACTTCGTTTAAGGGGGAGAATGTAGTGTCGTAAGTGTAGGTTAGCGTATAAGCGTATAGTGTAAGCGTTAGATGTAAGTATATGTATGTATGTATTAGACTAAGAATAAAGAGTCAGTCGATAAATAGCACTCGAACGAGCAACACCTAACTCCATAATAGCACGATTCACTGTCTTGTAATACGCGTAATTACAGACCGCATGTAACAGATGATCGTAAACAAACCAACGTGACATTCGAATCGGCTCGAACTAATTGACATCTAGAGTTGCTGAATGTTCACTTGGGTTGACGGACCGCACACTAGGTGGCGCTAAATGCTAGGATTAGGTTCGGGAAAAGGTTCGTTAGGGTCATCGTTCTACCTTCGGCGAACAACCAAAATTAGTATGCCCAAATAAGGCAAAAACATTTATGCGCACGGATTATGTGTGTCCATAGGTCAAGCATAGGGCAGTAGCAATTGAGAGACGATCAGAGCAAGACCAATTTTTGAACCTCGTCCACAAAACGCTAAATAAAATTGTTCAGTAAAAAAAAATAAGGGAAGTTCGAAAATTCTTGCTAAAGTCGATTGAGAAAGTTTCGCTTTTCTCAACAGTTACACAATGCACGATTAGGAATTATATTTTTAACCAAACAAATAAAAAAATTATGGCATTAAGGAGCATAAATAACCTTGTTTCTATTAGCTACCTATAATAATTTCTTGCGCTTATTGCTCTGTTTCTTTCAATCTTTTTCGTTTTTTCTCTTCAATCGAGCTTCTTTTTTCGCTATTTGTTCAGCTTCTCGTAGCTCTTTGGCTTTTTGGCATTGCACAGCTTTAAATTTTCGTTCCTCCTGCTGCCGAACTTTTTCCTCTTCTTTCATGTTCATCTCGTGTAATCTTTCACCTGCAGTTAACACAGGATAATAACGCAATTTGAAATTGCGATGTTTCACGCTTCGGTGAGGAGTAGATGGCAAATCAAAAACTTGTGAAAGTAGCAAATTTTCACTATTTTGAGTATTACTTATAGTTTCATTTACAGATTCCTCCCTCATGAATACGACGTCGCAAAGTTATTTTGGAGAATGCTGTTCGATTCGTTCGATGGATATACTTTGATTAGATCGATTTAATCCATGATCCTGTTCGATGTCAAGGTTTTCAATAGTTAATCGTGAAGACTTAGAAGTACTGAAAGGCTGACCAGAAAAATCTGTTCCACTGGTTTCGACTTCATGGTTTTCATCTACAACATACTGATTGGTTTGTTGGCTTGATGATCCACTTAAAAGCTCTTCGTTCATGTCGCGAGGGTGTAGTTGACGCGAGTGGTCTGATTCAATAGATATGTCGATTCCCAAGTTGTTTAACTCTTCGTGTTGCAGTTTACCATTTTCGTATTGAGAGTCTATTTTTATATGTGGCTTAATGACTTCCGTGTAAAAATACTTGATACACCTTTCAGTATGCGATAGGTTCCATATATCGTTTTGCAATATTTTATGCAACGTATCTTCGCCAATCATGTCCATTGCGTGGCACAATTTGTCCACTGGGATAGACGCAAATTGTATTGGGTTTTGCGAATGTTCAGGTGTTATTGTAGCTTGATCCGTTGCATTAAAACATGCGTTTTCTACGAGGTTTTGATCATCACGATTGGACTGGAGCGGTCTTTTATTCAGGAATTTCGAAAAATCCTAATTTTCCGGGGAAAAGAGTGCAATCCTCATGCTTGGAACCCACTTTCGATACTGTTTGCTTTAATTCCATTTTTCATAGCAGTTTCCAACATTTGACCAAAAGAATTGAGTGTAAAATTTTCAGTAGGATGTTCAAAGCGCCATTTTTCCAATGAAATTCTCCAAGCATCTTAAGGTGGTTTAAACACTGCAACATCCGCTGGCTGTAGTATATGAGTTGAATTTGGATATAGTGCAATCAACATAATTCCAAGTGATTGGCAAACATCTGCAACTTCTATAGACTTATGGGATACATGGCCATCGACGAATAATATAGGAAATGTTGTACCTTCTCTAACGAGACAGGGATGAAATACTTTTTCTATATAATCTCTAAAGTTATTCGTGTCCATCCAGCCACGTTCACTTTGCCCTATACCCCATTCAGAAGGAAATCCTTGAATAATTTCTTTTCGTATTCTTTGTCCTGGTAGTATCACATGTGGATGCACCATAAAGCCATTCGCACTAAATGAAATCATTACCGTTATATTTTGTTTCGCTGGCGCTTTTTCAATTTCGTACACATTTCGAAATCCCTTTTGTGCAAGCACTTCTTTCGTTTTTGGATGCATATAGAAAGATGTTTCATCTCCATTAAAAACTCTTGAAGGGTCATTTAAAATATCCGCAAAATTGTTTTCACAGAGCCATTTGTATACTGAATCGAACCAGCTTCTGATATCAGATTCACTGACTCTGCTACTCGCTGACGAAACTGTTTCTGGTTTTCGAAAAGAAATTTCTGGGTTTCGCTTTAAAAAAGATTGAAGCCATTTCCGTCCTGTATTTTTTTAATGTAGACATTAAGCTATGACATGAACCATTTATAACAAAGAACATACCAGGCATGTTATCCTTGAATGGAGTTGTTCTTGAATCGATATTTATGAATTCTGCAATTTTTGTTAATAAATTGTTCCTTGTCACTGGAAATCCTCGTTGCTGCACTATCCAAAGTGCAATTTTTTTCACCTCATCATGCGACAAAATGGATGAGGGACCATTGGACGTTCCTGACTGCCACCGATGACTAAGGCGATATTGAATTGTTGTTCGCGGAACTTTATACTGCTTGCAGGCTTCAGATAAACTTACGTTTGAATGATTAATTAATTGAATACAATCACGAATTGCATTCTCGTCGTAGTTTTTAGTTTTATTCTTCATTTTATAAGATCGTCCACAAAAATGTGTTTCGTTTCGAGTTTCAATCTGCTATTTGATACCGAAATTACAATTCAGCCTACTAGGTCGATTTTTTTTGCTATTAAAATACACAGCATTTAACTGTCAAACATCCTCTTTCGGCATGTACCCATTTTCGGCAGCCTTTAAAGTGAAAAATAAATTATTTATCGAATTTTTAAATTTTTTTAAAAAATAGCATAAATTTTAGAATCATTTTATCATTCAGAAAAGTGCTTCATTCATTTTTTTTATGCAGTGGTTTCTTATTTTCAGTACCTGCCGAGTTATCGACTGACAGCAAATTGGACGAAATTTTGTTAACACTTTATGAAAATTGCGATATCTCTTACCGATAGACCCTTAACTTCTCTTACACTTACCCTCGATATCTCTTACACTTACCCTACTTTTCGATAGATTTCATTTACCATGTAACGTCTACAGTTACTCGTTGAGCAACTGCAACGAATCGAACGATCGTTCGTAAGTGTAGTTTTCTTTGCGGAAATGCGGTTCATAGCTCGTGTTCCTTTTAAATTGACGCCTTTAAGTACCAGAATGTTATTCTATGGTCTTTATGTATATTTCTTTTTGTTTTTCAAATATCATTTTAAAATACATTTTATATGTACATGAAAAGGTTTGTGCATAATATAAAACCGTAAGGATTTATTCTAATCATTCGGACCAGACGGTGAAAAAAATCGAGATAAACCAAACGCGTTTAACAGCTCAAGCATCTTCTTATTTTGCGTACCGCTAAATCCGCGCCTGACTAGTACCAATTCGTTTGGGAGCACGCGGCCGCTTAGTCTGCCTTTAGGAAAATCCGCCTCTGCGAAGTTGGCATTTTTACGAAGAAAGTAAAACAAAACTGGAAATAAATACTAGTATTTTCAATGATTCCCTTTCATATCAGATTTTACCTTTACTTATAGATGATTACGCCACAATTGAAGCGGTTTACATCCCAAAGCTATCTATTTTATCCCTCGGTTAATTATCTTTGTACACGTTGTGGGGACTATACAAGGTTATTTTTCAGCATTATGGAAAAATACGGAACGTACATGTCCTATTAAAAAAATATCAGAACCCGAGATTAATAAGGATTTTTATCCAGCGAAAAACTATGATAGCGTAAGGTTAAAAATTTGAAAAAATCATTCAAAAATTACTTTTTTTTTCTCTCCAATTTTGTTGAACATCACTTTTATCTACCTTTTCAACTTTTTCGGCTACTCTCAAAAAACTAGGTGTTGCAGACTGTATGAATAACATAAACCGTCACATTGACGAAAATTTGAAAATGTGGTATACATATAACATTCGTCAATGATACGATGATAGATTCACTAGAAACTATAGTTTGTGAACAATCGTTCGTCAGAAACAGCACCTATATCTATCAATTTACTCCTGCACAATGGTCTTGGCTCCGTCAGAATTGCGCACAAAAATTCTAATACAATCGCCAAAATAGGAAAAATTGAAATATGGAAGAATTTGATAGAAGCCTACGGGCCGCGGAAAACGCGTATAACTTGTGTTGTGAATACCATACTTTTATACGGTTGACTACAGACGACCCGCTGAAGACGTGGTACCGCGGAAAACGCGTATGCGAGCGTACACACACAACGCCCCCGCCCTGGCCACGTCCACAAGTAACTTCGTAGAAAGCCGAAACAAACCCTCTATGCTTACAGCACGCTTAAGCAAAACAACGCTTTACCGATTGCTACCCCGAATGCAGCGTACGTGGCATTCTAATGCGGATCGCAGGTATAATTTAATATTTCCCGAACCCTCTTTCGCTTCGCGATTTGTGAACGCGTCCAGGGCAGGATCCAATTTTTTTGAAATTTTGTATGACTTTGGCTTTTTTGGACGTCTCATGAGCCGTCATGTGTACGTCGCCTATAACTATCATTGTCAAAACAGCACTTCGGTTCGACTCGGCTCGGATCGGCTCGGTACGAGTCGGCTGTCAACAATGAAATGTCATCAAACGCGGTACTGCGGAAACGCAAAATTGTTGAACATCTACAACTCTGCGGAACTGCACCCGCGTTTGGAGGAGCGTCGATTTGTCAGCTGTTATAAAAGAATGGTATTGACCTGTTACTGTCATAAAAGTATGGTATTGACAACACAAGGTATACGCGTTTTCCGCGGTACCGCGTCTTCCGCGGCCCGTCTGTAGTCGACCTTAGAAAGTTCCGTTTGAGGCGCCCTGGCCGTCTCTTACATCCAGGTTTCATGATGTGCCATTGTAGAATCGATCACGGAAAAGGAATATTTTAATATTTTCGGAGCGTAGGACATGTATTCCGTTTTCTACAACCAAAAAATATAGAAAATTGTTGAATAAAATGTCTAAGAAATTTCTAAAATTCCTCACACCTTAACGACAACGAATGAGATCAGTTTAACGCCGTATATTAATGGGTGTTTTCACTGTTTTTCAAAATTGAAAGTGCCCAATGGTGGCCCGGTTGCCCGGTCCTGGTAATATTATTACTATCTTTAATTGCTATTGCCTTTTCGCTGGACAGGTATTACCTGGTATCGATTGTACTCTCATTCCTTTTTTAAATTTACTGCAACTTGAAGAGGTCTTGGCCAACCATTCTTGCCTTCCCTTTGCTTTATTTACCCGTAGCGAGACAGTCAGACCTGCGTACGGGGGTTTGGCTTGGATGGGATTTGATCTTCGGTCCTGTGATGTGGTGCCGCTACCATTCATCAATTCCCGCTCAGAAATTTAAAAATGTCAAATCTTTGTGCAATTGCTTCAAAATAATATTCTGGTGGTAAAATACGGTCATTTTGCTTTCTTGAATACTTTCACTTGGCCAACACACTCAGGAAACCGAACCACTTGTACCATTTTTTGAGCCAGCCTACTACGGAATATTTAGCTTCGTCCTACCGTAAAACATCCTTTTGAGGTGAAAATACCGTCGGGATGTTTGGCATAACGGTCGCTGCTGGTGGATTCAGTATTGGGGTTGGACTTCTTGGATCGGAATACTGAATGCTAGATGTTAAAGGAATGTTCCATGTATCCATTAGCAAATCTAATGCAACCTTTGGATTCGCATCATGTGTAACCCTCTCATTGTCTCTTGCTCGCTTGCGCAACTGGTTAATATGGGATCGAATTATCCGTTCTTTAGTCCTTATTTTGTACATGACTCTACCTATGCTTCCTACAACAGTACCTGGTACCCATTCCCAACTATTAGGTTTAAACAACTTAGCATATACTGGAGCACCGTTTTGAAATCCTCTTCTTGTTCCATGCTGACTTCCTAACAAAGGGGTTGGTACGGGATGTAATAACTCTAAGCATTTAGGTATTGGCCTTCCAAACATTAGCTTTGCTGGTGTACTGTTTTCTAATTGTGCGTTTGGTGTTGAGCGATATGTTTGAAGGAAAATATCTAAGGCCTCCTGTATTCCCAGTCCATTGTATGTGATTTTCTTGATTGCCCTTTTAAACGTGTCAACAAAACGCTCGGCTTGGCCATTGGACTGTGGGTGCTGTAGTAATATGATTTATGCCGTTCTTTAGACAAAATTCCTTAAATTCTGAGCTAACAAACTGTGTGCCGTTATCGCTGATGATAGTAACAGGCACTCCGAAACGTGCAAAAATCGATCTCAATATTGCTATGGTTGCTACTGACGTGGTGCTGGACGTTTTGATGATCTCGGACCATTTCATAAACGCATCGACTACTACCAAGAAATACTCGCCGTTTAAAGGTCCTGCGTAGTCGATGTGGACCCGTTGCCAAGGCGTACTAACTTTGGGCCACGGTGCTGGAGCTGAGTGTGGTGGAGACTTTGCTGCGACGGCACAGGCTGGACAAGTCGCAACAACATCCTGTACGTCATTATCGAGGGATGGCCAGTAAACGTAACATCTGGCTAGCGCCTTCATCCGTTGAATGCCTGGATGCCCTCGGTGGAGTTGCGTCAAAAATCTGGCACGAAGCTTTGCAGGGATCACCAATCTCTCCCCGAACAAAATGCAGCCGTCTACCTTAGACAAGCCTTCCTTCCGATGATGGAATCGTGCCGACCCGAAAGATGCGTTACGGGGCCATCCGTCCGTTACATAATGACTGAGTTTTCTTAACAATGTATCTTCTTGTGTAGCTTTCTGCACATCTACAAAGGTCAGAGGAAATGAATTAATGGCTTGCACTGCTACGAACCTTAAATCATCCTCCAAACTCAAATTAGAGATGATGTAGTCCGATTCCGGCTTAGCGTAGTCCCTGATCAGTCGAGACAGGACGCGTCGGCGTTTCCAAACAATCCAGTAGGCACGTACTCTATTGAAAAGTCGTACAACTGTAACGTCAAGGCAAACCTCTGCAGGCGGTTCGCTGTGTAGACTGGACTGCCCTTTTTCGATCCAAAAATACGAAGCAGGGGCCGGTGATCGGTTTGCAGATGGAAGTGTCGGCCGTACAGCATCTTGTGAAATTTTGTGACGGCGAAAACGATGGCTAATCCTTCACGATCTATTTGGCTGTAGTTCTGTTCAGCTTTTGATAAGGCCCGTGAAGCATGTTGAACTACCTTCACTGATCCGTCCGGAAACTTGTGGCTGATCGTTGCCCCAAGTCCCACGGATGATGCATCCGCTGCGACAATGATGTCTGCTGCCGGATCGTAATGCGTAAGAAGCAGCTTTGATGAAAGGATCTCTTTGAACGTGCGAAATGGCTTTTCGCATTGTTGATTCCAAGTGAATTTGCCGTCGTTCTTTAACAGATTGTCCAGCGGGTAACGAAGGTTGCGCATTTTTGGGACAAACTTTCCATAATAGTTGACCGCTCCCAAAAATGAGCGAACACCACTCACGTCTGTTGGTGCAGGCAGGTTGAGGATTGCTGCTATTTTTGCCGGGTTTGGTTTTAATCCATTACGGTCGACGATCCCAAATACTCGATGCTTTTATTTTTGAAGGCACATTTTTCCTCTCGAATTGTGAACCCATAATCTTGTATTCTATGCAGTAGTCTGGACAAATGATCGTCGTGCTCTTTGCTTGTTCTGCCTCCAACTACCACATCATCCATGTATCCGCAAGCTCCCTTTAAACCGGCCAACATAGCGTCCATAATTTGTTGAAATGCTGCGGGCGCTATTTTCACTCCAGGCGGCAGTCTGTTATATAAATACAAGCCACGATGAGTGTTGATGGTTAGTAGTGGCCGATACTGTTCCTCGATTTCTACTTGCAGAAAAGCGTCCGAAAGATCGATTTTGCTGAAATATTCGCAATGGGCTAATTTTGCGAGTATGTCTTCCGGTACTGGTAGTGGATGTTCGTGTGATTTTAGAGCCGAATTTAGTCCAGTGGAATAGTCGCCACAGATACGAATGGTGCCATTTGCTTTGCGAACTACCACTATTGGAGCTGCCCATTCTGAATAGTCGGTAGGTGTAATAATACCTGCTTTTTCTAACCGATCTAGCTCCTGGTCCACTGTTTCTTGCATCGCGTATGCTACTGGTCTTTTTGGGCTGAAAACTGGTCGACAGTCGTGCTTTAAATGAAGCTGCACTTGAGCCTTAGTGCATAGCCCCGTTCCACTAAAAACTGCTGGAAACTGCTGCTGTATGCTACTGGGTATAGCTGCTACACTACAAATCTTGTTACAAAAACTGTCCATTGGGATTGAACCAAGATTAAAAAGCTCGATGAAATCTGCTCCCAGTAGCGATATGTCTACCGTCACTACTCGGATTGTAGCCGTCTTCGTAAAGCTTCCGATCTTGATGTTGGCCTGAAACTCTCCACATATCTACAATCCTGCTCCTGTAGCGGTTTTAGCTTGAACTGCAGGTTGAGTCAATGGTGGTTTTACGATACGCTGCCACAATTGCCGGTTGATGATCGAAATATCGGAACCCGTATCTAGCTGAAGCTCAGCGGGAGTTTCATTAATCGCCAGCTTTACGTACTTGCGGCGCCCACGAACACTGCACACGTTGACTGTGATGACACGCAAGTTGGCTTGATGCTTTCCTTGAAATCTTCGCTGATGTTTGTGGCGATTTGTTCTGTTAAGCTGCGGGGCCACGACAGTTGAGGATTCCCTCAGAACTCAAAACCTCAGGAACTCATGAGTGATTTTGAGGGATTTGCGTTTTGAGGAAAACCTGGCCGATCTACAAAAACCTCAAAAACTTTTTGAGACTTTTTTTGAGGAATCGTTTTGACAGTTCCGATGCCTCTGCCGTTCAGAATGTAAACAAAACATATTTTTGTTTGAGATTTTTTTCAATAAAAGTACACTTTTCTTGTGCCATTGTTAATGCAAATATCTATTGAAGAACTAAAATTAACATTAATTATAATTTAACACCGTATATGTGTGTTAATTTTTTTTGTTTTTTTCGACGGTAAATTGTTCATTTGTTGCACAGTGTGTGACACAATTTATGTATACGTTTTAATTTAAAAACTAAACTTTATATGCGAAAGACTATCCTTGAATTTCGTTCTTTTGATTGATAAAATGTTTAAATACTTTCTTTTCTTTAAAATAACATTTTATTGACCATATTTTCCATTAAATTGATCAAAAAACGCCTTTAAACAAAGTTCACAATTACATGAAATACGTAGCATTTGTCAAACACTGTTTGTTGTCGCTGACGGAAAGAGAGGCAGCATGAGTGATTGTTGACCAAAATTGAGGAAAACCTCAAACGGCCACGGCAACACTGGTTTTGAGACGTTTTTTGAGGGATTTGAGTGACTGAGGAAGTTTGAGGGAAAGTCTCAACTGTCGTGGCCCCGCAGCTTTACAGTGGCCCTCTCGATGACCCGTTCGACCACAATCACGACACTTATGCGATTTGTAGTGCTCCGCATAACCAACATGGGTCTGTCGGTTTGTCCTTTCTGTTGTATTGCTGATGATGATTTTGCCGCTGCTGATGCTCTTGTCGATGACCTTGTTGATGCTGTTGGTTAAATCGAGACGCTGGCCGCTGGTGTTGTATTGCCAACACTTTTTCATCCTTGGCAGCAAGCAAGGTGGTGTCTTGCTTAATACTTGCAATGTATTGGCAATCTGCTGCAAGTTCTTCTAGGTTCGACACCTTTGCCTTCTCGATTGCTGCTAATGCTCTGGTTCGTAATTCGGTGTCTGCCTCTTCCTTCATGCCACATACGAACGCAAGGCATTTAAATTGATCTACAGTCATGCCAGCTAACTGAAAATTCTCGCATGCTCGATTTACCCTTGCAGCGTATTCCAAAATATCCTCTCCGACTGCTTTTTTTGTTTGCATACACTTGTAGCGCTTGTTTAACAGTGACTCGACTTTCCCGAAGATGAGCTTCAATTTATCTACTGTCTGTTTGAAAGACAAATCTCGGGGTAAGGTTGGCAGAATGAAGTTTGTAAACCTTTGATGCTCAGTCGGTCCTAATTTGCGCAAAAGCAGCCTGCTTTTGGTCACGTCGTCCAGTCGGGAAGTCTCGCTGGTGAAACGGGCCTCATAGCGTGAATACCTCATTTCAAATGTGAAGGCTGACTCGGGCTCGAACCGGAACTCGGTGATGCTGCTTGCTAGCCATTCAATAAGCTGTTCAGTGCAGTTATTCTGTGCGGGAGGTGGGTGCGGTGTTTGTGTTGCTGGTTGTGGATTCTGCTGCGTGAATTGAGCCATAAATGCTTGTTGCTGTGCCAATTGCTGTCGCATAAGTTGTAGCATTTCCAAAATGATGGTACCTTCTCCCGATGATGCCGAAAATGCTGACGCCGATGATGACGCTTGTGCAGCATTTTGCGATGGCCGTTGGTGCAAATTATGTGGCGCTTGCTGGTGAGGGAAAATAGCGGCTGTATTAAATAATTCCGATATTCGTCGCTGTTCATCCGATGATGGATCTCCTGCTGGTTTGCTCATCCTGCGTCGTTTCCTCGAAGACGGAATTTTTAACACACAAAACTCGGACGCGCTGAGCCGATCCTCGGTCAGTGCCCTACGTCACTCGCGCACACGTCCTGCTTATGACGATCGCTCGTCATAGCTGAGTGGCTGTCAGTGCGTGGTTCCGACAACACAGGGTGCACCATAACAAAATGCAAAACGTTCTTCGCCGAACTTCAATCGCTTTTCCAAAATTTTGTTATGTTCCTGCATGGCTTCCAATTGACGTTCGGTTCTTGTTTTTAACCTTCTCTTCCTCGTGCGGTGCATTACAGAAGATTGTTCTACAGTCTGTTCGTCCGCATTTTGTTGGTCGAAAGATTCAGGAACGTTCACGGCAACTGAGGAGGTCTGGCTCATAGGTTCCAAGGAGGTATCGTGATGGCTAATAGATTCAGGTTCATCTTGAATATTTAAGTATGGGACAGCGCTTTGTTCCGAGTTAGATGGTAGTAGTAAATTTTCATTCTGTGGATTTTGTGCCTGTGAAACATTTGGCTTTGATGGTAAGGTTCCAAATGCAGATATATTCAGCGCTCCAGCAGATTGATTCATTTCCATTAGCTCTAACACACGGGATTTTATATCGTTAAAGCTTTTAATATTGTACGGCCAACCACCAGTTGCTCGGTACTCTATATTGTTATTAGCTAGTTTCCTCTTTAACGAACATTTAAAATTTTCTGTCTTATTAGGTCTATTAGCTTAGGAATGTTTTGCTTCTCAAACTCCGTATATATTTTTGAGTGTCGTTTAAGGAAACAAAACCAGATGCCATGCAGTTGGTTGCTCTCAATACTTACGGTATCCATTTCAAATAAGTGCTCTTGCTTTTTACTTCTTTGTGTATCAGCGAATTTTTGTTACTAATGACAATGGTCATTGACCACTATTTGACACTTCCACCTGGATTATACACTTGGTTTCTTGCGTTTAAACTTGGTTCCAAGCGTTTTCCGTACCGTACCGTATTTCCGCAAAGAAAATTCCACTCCGCACGATCGTTCGATTCGCTGCAGTTGCTCAATGAGTAACTGTAGACATTACATGGTTAATGAAATCTTTCGAAAAATGCGCTTTCAATAAAGCCGTCGTTTTTGTTCTAGTAGAACATTTTGTATTGTTGAAAATGAGAATGACTGAGAATGAAAATGTGAATGACTAAAATGAACTAATGACTCCTGAAATGAACTTTTAAATAATTAAAATGAATTGAAACGAGGGGAAATCAGTTCATTAATGAACGATTTTACACAACGAACAATTGCTTCTTAGCAATCAGCAGAAACACGGGTTTACGGTAAATCTGAAGAAAAGCCAGTTCATGAAAACGAATGTAGAATGCCTGGGCGTCGAACTTTCAAAAAACGATATCCAACCCGGAACGGAGAAATGTAGAGCAATAACAGAGTTCCCCACTCCCAATGAAGTGCAAAGATTCCTCGGGCTGGCAGGATATTTCAGAAAGTTTTTAGAGGGATTCAGCATCATAGCAAGACCGTTGCACGCGCTAACTAGAAACGAAACTGATTTTAAATGGGGCAAACAAGAGGAATAGGCATTTCGAATCCTGAAAGATAAACTAACAGAAAGATCCTTACTGGCCTTATATGATCGGGAAGCGAATGTAGAGTTACATATGGATGCTTCCAAGGAAGGGTTGGCAGGAATATTGATGATCGAGAACGCGGGACAATGGAAACCGGTTAGCTTTTTTAGCCGAAAAACAACTGATTTAGAAAGCAGTTATCATAGCTTCGATTTAGAAGTTTTAGCGGTAGTAGCCAGTGTAGAAAGATTTCGACAGTATCTGCTTGGGCGACCCTTTGTGGTAAAAACGGATTGTACCGCGGTGAGGGACACATACGCCAAACGCGAAATGAACGCTAGGATTGCAAGATGATTCCTAAAACTACAAGAGTACAACTTCCGCATTGCGCATAGAGTAGGGAAGAGCATGGGTCACGTACCCAAGCAAAAAGTTTCGACTTGTCAAGAGCAAATGACAGAACGTCTCCCTCTAAAAAATATTCCGTGCCTGCTCGCACTGACACTGAGCGAAAGATGGTCAGAAAGCTCGTGTCGAGTCTGATACAGCGTTTTACGATTTTTTTTTTAATGATTGAACTCAACGCTTTTGCCATTGATCTCAACATTTTCGGTTTTGATGTCAACTCTATAGTGGACTTACTTACACACACAGCCACATTCTCAACACCTTGTGTGTGGATGTCAACTCATGCCGCTTCAATCTAATAGACGTCAAATTGGAGCCCGTTTGTTTTGATTTTGTAAACAGTTTAGGTGAAACGGTTCAAAGCGGAACAGAAAAATTTACAAATTTAAATAGTCCCAACAGTATCGATCGGAAAAAGAAGTAAATTTTGAATAAAATTTACATTTTACAAACATGTACAATAATGTAATGATTTTTGCATTCATGCCAAGCGGTAGCGAAGACGATTACAATTTGACGTCTATTAGATTGAAGCGGTATGAGTTGACATCCACACACAAGGTGTTGAGAATGTGGCTGTATGTGTAAGTAAGTCCACTATAGAGTTGACATCAAAACCGAAAATGTTGAGATCAATGGCAAAAGCGTTGAGTTCAATCGTAAAACGCTGTAAGTTTTCTCATGCTGTTCGCTTCTCTTGGGTTATGCACTCTTGCTCGTACTCACGCTCGTTCTACCGTCGATACAAAAGTGTACAATCCGTGCAGTTGTCAGACTGCTCCAAACACCAACAAGAACAACAAATGCATTGATTTACAACAACACATCGAAGCTACTCGCGTTGTTCGCGGGATCGTATACAGAATCGCTGTACGTTTGCTTTCCTAATTTTTATCATTATTATTAACATAATTATTAGTTCATATTATGAGAGGCGAATGCACCAAGACATCATACAAAAATAAAACAACAGCAAACATGATCGAAGCCACTTTATGTTACTGTTTTCTACCACGATTTTGTTGTGAGCTAATAGACGTTTTGGGCGTTGGAATCCGATTTGATTATACGACCGTGAAATAAAGAACCACCAAAGTACTAGTTCGTCATATGCTCACACTGTAGAATTATCCCAACATTTGTATCATGTGTATACGTCGTATCATATGCATGGAAGCTGTTGATGATAAAACAGTCGTGAGTAGTCAAAAACTGGTACGTTCGTACAGCTTCACACGGTTGTGGAATAATACTCATAATATACTGAACAATAATATTAAAACAACATTGAAAGTCATTGTGAATTGAAATATCTACACACAGCTATGTTGTGTTAATGTAGCTCTTTTTAAGTTTCATAACATATTTTGGAACACGTTACAGCTTTCTTCGTGTTGTGAAAGATAAACAGTTCTATCAATTTAATATGAATAACAATTCCGTTTGCATTTCTCTTAATACAAATCGATTGCGTGGCCGATGTTCCGCGAAGCATTCTTCTAATGCTTGCCTTTGCCGGCCAGAGTTGCTGATCACAACATTTCATTTGCCCTCGATCCTTTCATTTAATTGCTCATTGCATTGGATTGCATTGCACCAGCTAAGCCCGTGGCCAAACTGTTTCTGTAGGATGCGACCGTAGCGATACTTCCTGGAAAACTAATATTAAGTGCAAAACATATCACAACACAGCTGAACGTAACACACGGAACATTCTCTAGCGTTCCCTTCTTACCAGCGCAATCGATGCCGTGCAAAAGATGCTCAGGCACTTTAAATAAAAGGCGCATGTAGAAATTCAAACGCAATGAAACATTTAACATCGCACTGTACATGAACGTACTTCGCGACATCTGTAATGATCCTATTCAGTATCAAGCAATAGCCAAGAATATGTACGATTGATAATGTTCTGGTACGGCTTTGCATATTAGATGTCACGAAAGCCTACGAAAAAAGGTATGTTTATTTTAACAACAAACCCATACATAATTCAACAAATATCATTGTAAAATCGTCACACTAAAGCTACGTAAAAACGGTCCGTGTGCGAGGATCGCCATTCTATGTTGAAAAATAAAAACACTCGTACAACAAACACCAACCTAAAAATCATTATTGCTCAGATCAGTCCACAACATTTTGATGCATCGCGCACGAACCATCACCAACAAAAGAACCATAACAGAACAGCTGATAGTATTTCGTTCGAGGCACTGCACGTAGAACAAAACTTGGTCCGTATCAATCCTTTTGGCGCCAAATTGTTGGTACCATCGGTTCGCGGACGCTTGAAACACCACGGTAAATTGCCTCCAAATGTAAGTCTGGGATTGATTCCCGATATTTCCTACCATTACCCGACAGACAAAGAGACCTCAAATTTGAGAGAATGACGGTAAAATTCTCTCAAATTTGAGAAAATTACGGTAAAAGATCAAGAAGAACATGGAAAACGACGGCGAAACCCGAAAAAAAGCATGAAACCCTTGATTGTGTGTGTGAGCCGACAGAGTTTGTTGAAGCTAGAATTGTTTCCATCTCGTTCTGACCTACATTGTTATCCTGCGTCCTTACTCTAGCGTTCATCCCACACTGTGACGAGCTCAGTTTGCTGTGCGCTAAGTCCAGGGTGGACGTGTTGTGGGACTTAGCAAATTTTATATTTGTTTGTGCGTGAATGATGCGCGGAAGTTTGCAAGTATGCGCGATTGCTTTGTGCAGTGCAATATGCTGACCAGTATTGTGATTTATGTAGAGTTGATGTGCCTTTTTATGCCATTAACGTGTGGTGTTAGTTTTTTCCCTACACTCCGTGCTTGCTTCGGCAAGCGCATTGAAATGTAGTGAGGGAAAAAACTTTCGGTGCATGTTGTGGAAACTTCTTCCCCTTTTTTCACGACTATGAATTCTGTTGGTGCTGTGTTTGGTGTGTGAATGTTTATGCGTGTATTTTGGTGACAAATAGTGTCAAACATATTGTACGCGTTGGTACAGGATAGTGTTTTCGTCTTCCTTTTGTGCTTCTTTTGTGCTGCGTCATTCGCCGTGCGCACACTGTAATCCTGTGTGCAGTGAAGGATCGTTTTTTCTTCTTGCGCTGTTTGCCGCATCGTACGCGCACCCTAATCCAGTGTGCAGTGAAGGATCGTGTTTTTGTCGTCCTCTTCGGTGTTGTTCGTGTGTCGTCGTGTTTGCCATGCAGCGAAGCATGCGACATGACACACACTGTTACACGTCTTACACTATAATTGTAGAGCGGTGCTACAGCCCCGCCTACTTAAAAATCATGTAAAAGCTCAAAAAATCAAAAACAGAACGAGAGGTCGCGATACGTTTTTGAATACGGGCGCGCGAGAGGCACATAGGGTTTTCCGATTCGAGCAGTGGCTTCGCGTCAAGTAGTTTAAATGCCCATATTTTGCTATACGGGTACTATCTTTACAGAAAACACACATGGGCGAGCTGGCAATATCACTCCAGTATATGACTATCATACTTACCCTTGCGCACATCGCGCGAGGATACCCTAACCTTGAAATAATAGTACGGTCTAAATCCTATACCACTAGTCAAAACGAAACAAACCGACAAGCCAAAGGCAGAACGAACGAACGAACGCGATGCAAGACACACCAGCGCAGAACAGAACTCGCGAATCGAACAAATACTAGAATTAGCAGGAGCAAGCAAGAGAAAAAAAAGACGGTCGATCGCCACACATAAAAAAAATAATGTGGCAACGGCTGTGACAAGCTTTTTTGCTTTGAATTTGAAATTGAGCTTTTTGCTAGACATCCGCACGATGACAGCAAAAATCCTGCAGTCCTCCTGCTGTTTGGACGAGACTGACTGATTGTCGGAACAAATAGCGGAAAACGTTTCGGTATACGAAAAATAGGACGCAACTTTTGCCGAAACTCATACAAAACGTCAGATTGGGGTAGATGCCCTCAGTCGCGGTGCAGTTGAATCACCCAAGGCGGAGCTAACAGTGGGTTCTATGATACCTTAAGTTAGAAAGCTAAAATTTTTAGCCCGGATCTGTCAAAACATCGAGCAGAATCGAGCGGGAAATTGCCAGCAGGACATATCGTCATGCAAGGATTCCTCAAGGACCTAGCATTTTGACATAAAGAAGTACATTAGGCTGCAGTTTTGTAGAACCGCGTTTTAACGAAACAGGAATTACAGCTTCGAAATGTAGGTCGAAATATAGGCATAGCACAAGTAAAAATTTGTATTATTTTTCATAAAAAGCTTAACATAATTTAACTTATGTAATTTCATTGTTGTTTTCTAATGAAATTCTAATGTTGAAATTCTAATTCAATCACTATTTACCCGAATCAAATGTGGCCTAACCTGTTTCAGACGAGAAAAATGCCTTGTTTTGACATTTGTCGAGTAGCTGATCGAAACTAACATTAGAAAAATTTACTAATCAGAAATACGCAGGCTTATTTTGCTGAGCTGTTTGTATGGAAAGCATGCAGCAAATAAGCCGCCAAACGTCAAAGTCCATATGAAAAAAACTAGTGGAAGGTATCGTAGACCCCAGTGACAGAAAAAATATTAGCGATAGAAGTAGATATTGAGGATTTTCTGGCATCTATGCAGAAACAGGATGAAAAGAAAGCTAGCATCATGAAAAGATTACAAAACCCAGTCACCAATAATGCAGAAAAACAAATCCACGATAATTATAGGGTGAAGCAACAGAGGCTTATGAGAAAGATAAAGGGGGAATTAAAGTGGGTAGTACCGGTCAGAGTGCGATGGAGGATAGTACGCGCATACCATGACGAAATGGGACACTTCGAAGTAGATCGAGTACTAGAAACGCTAAGGAAAAGGTTCTGGTTCCCGAAGATGCGAAAATACGTACAGGGGTACATAGAAGCATGCCCGAAGTGTGCGTATAATAAAAAGAAGACAGGGCGACCAGAAGGGTATATGCACCCAATACCAAAGGAGCCAGTACCGTTCCATACAGTACACATGGACCATTTAGGTCCTTTCGTGAAATCAGATAGGGGGAACCAATACTTACTCGTAATGATATGCGGGTACTCGAAGTTTGCGATACTGAAAGCAGTGAGTTCAACAAAAACAGGGCTAGTAATGCGGTTTTTGGAAGAAGTAGCGGCAAATTTTGGAACACCAAGCAGGATAATCACGGATAGGGGTACGGCTTTCACATCAAAAATATTCGAGGAGTACTGTGTGGCAAACGCAAGCCAACACGTGAAAGTAGCAGTAGGTACACCGCGAGCAAACGGAGGTAGATCGAGTCAATAGGACTATACTGACAGCACTGAGATGCTCTATAGAAGAAGACAGCCAAAGATAGGATGAAAAGTTACCACAAATACAATGGTCTTTGAATAATACACAAAACGCCACAATGAAGCGAAGCCCAAGTGAATTAGTCATGGCTTACTGCCCCAGGGACGTACACCAAAATATCATCGCGTTAATACTCCACGACGCGGACGATAATAGGACGCAAGGAGTAGACGAAGTAAGGCGCAAAGTCATAGAGAAAACGATAAGGGAACAACAAAAGCAAAAAAGAGACAGTAGGAAGTTGCAGGTGAAATATATAGGGGACCGTATCGGATCGTAGAGAAATTGCCAAACGACCGATACGTAATCGAAGACATACCAGGAGCCCAAAGAATCCAGCGACCCCTAAGAACGGTATACGCAGTCGACAGAATAAAGCGATGGGGAAAACACTCAGTGTTAGAAACAGATGAGATCGATGACGGCTACATGTACAAGGAGATCGCCGGGGACAGCGATATAAATGTGGTGTCCGATTGTAATCAGTATTTTCGAAACCCACAGGAGTAATAGTTAGTTAGGATAGGATAGTTCCATCTTATCCACTCAGTATGCCTGTGCGGTTGCGGCACCGCATGGTTTGGAAGTGCTAGGGATCTGTGTATCTGTGTTCTTTGCGTTAGTCGCCTTAGTGCTGGAAATATTGTTTTCTGTGTTGGTTGTGTTTGTTTCTGTGCGTTTGTTGATCTTTTCTTTGCGGATTTTTTATCTGTAGGTTTGGTTTCTGTTATACATAGTGTGTGGATTTTCTTTTTATTTTATGGTTTTGGTCTCTTGTTGAGTCGGGAATACTGTG
Organism: Anopheles funestus; assembly: GCF_943734845.2. NCBI lineage: Eukaryota > Metazoa > Arthropoda > Insecta > Diptera > Culicidae > Anopheles > Anopheles funestus. The sequence continues at coordinate 48,959,636 of NC_064599.1, forward strand.
TGTGCGTACGATCTGTCGTTTGAGGTATAAATTCTGGGTATAGCCGGACATTGACTCCGTCTGATTTTTTTGGTTTCTGCGTACGATATACGGTTAATTGTTTTGATGTACGGATCAATCCTCTCAGAGGATACCATCCAAAAATGATCGAGCTAGACAGCTGAGCAGATTTAAATGATATAATGGCCGTTTTCGTGTTTACGAGTTCGTTTCCCTTTTTTCTTTTCATGATGACTACCTCATGGTATCTTTCTGGCCTGCTAGTCCAGTTAGCACTTCGCTTTCTGTTAGGAACTCCAAATCGGGGCTCCTTATAATTCCCTTCGTGATGTTTAGTGTCGGATGTTCATAAATGTTTACCTTTTTTCCTTGGGCTCTTTCCGGTATTGACTCAATCAGTTTCAGCCTGTTGGCCTGTTTTTCGTTTTTGACCTTGATTAGTAGCTTCCCTCCCTTAGCTTCCTTACTGATTCAGGGTCACCATTGATGTTGCTGTGGATGATTTTTTGCATAAGGAAAGGATTGCATCTTCTCAAATCCTTATCTTCGCACGTCGATTCCATCACCATAAAGAGCGATCCCTTTGGCCGTTCACTTGCGATTAGTATCGTGTTTTTATTTTTTCTCCTCGCCCCATTTTTCTCCTCGGTTCACTAAACTCCCCTAATGTTTCAAAATAATTTCTGAGGGGAATTCCCCCTCAGGGGTCCACGACCCCCATCTCTATTACGTTTCTAGACCTTTTCGTTTTTTTTTGCACCAAACTTATAAAAATTGGCCTAACTTCTTTAAAAGGAAAAACTATTCCGTGTGGTGATCCCAGGAACGGAGCGCGAATCGCGTTGCCTTTCGTTGAATCGATTCAAGCCGCGCCAAGCCCCGGATAGATGCAGGCCACCATTCTATGCTTGCATACTCCATCAGCGAACGAATCAACGAGCAGTACAGAGTCTTGGCACATAACGGATCATTAAGCTCACGAGTCATATTAGCGACCAGTCCTAATAGCAGGCTGCAATTCGCAACGACATGGTCAAGCTGTTGCTCGAAGGAGAGTTTGGATTACGGATTTATTGATGGATTTTAGCATTGTCCGCGTAAAGGAGGTGATTAGCTTCAAGAAGCACCGTCGATAAGTCGTTGATGAACAGTATGAACAGCAGTGGCCCTAAGTTGCTGCCCATAGCATTGGCAACCGACGTGGTGCTAACTACTGGAAGCATTGGGCGAAGCGTATCGGTAGGCGTATTGATAAGTGCGGTAGATACTGCGTTGGAATCTGTGGGGTAATCTGGTAAGGTGGTAGCGAGAATTCCGTTGTATCGAATAGCCGTTGGATTTGCGTTTACAGGGTTTACCGCTCCTATTCGACGTTGTTGCAAGCACTACCGTCATCGCCTCATTTATTTCCGTCACTTTTGCACAACATTTCGTCACTCGCGCACTATGGCCGTCATCGCATGAAACCAATTCGTAATCAAAGCAATCTCAATTGACACTGCTGTCAATTTGACGGAATGTTTATATTTGTGTATATTTAGTGCGTATCTCAATGGGACCAGAATTTGTACCATAGGACAAATGTTTAACATAAAAAGAACGACTGTTGTTGCGTCCAGCAACAAAGATTGCGTCCAGCAATCACAAATTTCTTTCCCTTTAATGTTTACTCGCGACACGCAGTTTTCTTTAACTCTAATATATTGCACACGTGTATTTTGTGTGTTAGTGTGGTGTGTGGATTGTGTGTGGTGTGGTGTGGTGTTAAAAAAACCTCTGCCTTGTCTTGTTACTGAGTCGCTAGGGAAAGAGCCCTGGCGCCAGCTTCGGTGGGCTTTTATTCAGCGGCACTCATCTCGCTCAGCCGAATATCCTCGCTTAACCGAAGCTCCTCACTCAGCCGAAATCGCTATCTAGCGTCATCTAGCGGGAACTCATCTATCTAGCGAAAGTTCAATTGAACCGTTTTGCAGAACAACTGTACATACAATCATAAAACAATATCAGGAAAAGGAAGTAATTGAAGCAGATGGAAGAGATGGTGCTAAAAAAGCGAAAGAAATTAAATGCGGAGCAAATAGCACAAATACAATACAATACAATACAATACAAATACAAGTACAATCGTGGATTGATGCTGACTGTACAATTTCCTTAAAAAAATAGTTCAGAAAGCTCAGGAGGAATTTGGAACAAACGTATCTGTAAGCACCATAGCCCGCGTTATAAAACGTTTTAGTTACACCTTAAGACGAGTGCACAAAGTACCGGACCGTAGGAATATTGAAACTACAATTGAGATACGCAGAAACTATGCAAGTGAATTTCCATCTCTTCTTGGTTTATATTCAGAATCCGGAGTTATTTTTATAGACGAGGTAGGGTTTAATGTAAGCATGCGAGAAAGTAGGGGCAGGTCAAAAATTGGAACCCCGGCAATACAAAAAGTAGCTGCTATATGATCCCGAAACTTGTCTATAGTTTGTGGCATGCATCGGCATATTGCATGGCATATTGCACTATTTTGTTAAACATAGAGCCATTGATAAGGAACTATTCATAGAATTCATTCAAGGTTTAAAAGGAAAGCTCATCGAAAACAACATTGACAAGACAGTCATTGTTACGTTTATTGTTCAACAGGTGTTTTGAGTGTGAGCGGGGTGATGCGAACACTAAAACTCGTCCTGTCTCCTCGGTGGTTGGATGGAAAAGAGGCTGATCGCTTGACGCAGCGCACGCACATTTCATTAACCGGATGCGTGTCCTGACGTTTTATCATCCAACGCACGTTTACAGGCGTAGGTGCAAGCGTTAGCGCCAACAGTCATGATAATGGACAATGTAGCTTTTCACAAATCGTTGAAAGTCTAGGAAGCAATCGAACAAGGTCAAAATACTAAAGTTTTATTTTTGCCACCATACAGTCCATTTCTAAATCCTATTGAGAATTTATTTTCAAAAAGGAAATGTATAACAAGACGAACAAATCCAGCAAATGAGGCCGAATTAATTCAAGCGATGGAGAATGGAGCAAGTACGATTACAGCTGTAGATTGTGGAGATAATTTCCACCATATGTGGTCATATATTCCTCGTTGCTTAAACAATGAATGAATAAATTGCTAGTTAAAGAATTAGTTGTAATGTATAAGAAAATTATAAGTACAAGCAAATTATGTAATCCTCAAGTAGATCTGTTAGATGTTCAGCAAAAATTCAATTATTTTGTATTCAGGCACAATGTTACTAATGGGCGGTCCGGTGGTGCATATGATGAACGGCGCCAGTCCACACGGCCGGACCGGGTTCAAATCCCATCCGGACCGTCCCCCCGTAGCAAGGACTGACTATCCGGCTACGTGGTAAAATAAGTCTAGTAAGCCAGAAATGGCCGGCGTGACCCGTAAGGTCGTTAAGCCAAGAAGAAGAAGTTACTAATGTACAGGTATAGGCAACAGATCTGGGAAATTTAATTGAATTGTTATGTTTGAAATTAATTGTTACATGAGAATTTGTCTGTAAAAGCTCTAGCAATTAATTAAATACATATGTATATATAATTGACTGAATTGTTCCTTGTAAGCCATGCAACTGAATTACATGCAAAAATAAATTTAAAAAAAAATTAAGAGATTTCAACATTCCAAAGTACCACTATAATGTTTTTGTTTTGTTAATTACTTTCAGATAATATCCTATTTACATGAGATTCTACTTGCATTACCACCTCCCTAGCTCATTCTTGATCAATTATAGAGTGACAAATAATACAATGTTTTCGATTTACGGTGAGTAATGTTTATGAATAATGCTTACGGTATATGTTTGTAATTGTTGTGGTTACTTTTTTTTAATATTTAGAGATATCATATCTAATATAAGATACAGCAGCTTGGAAAACGTTGTAGACACCGTAAGTCACTGTTTGGAGAAGACCAGTGGAAGCTATGAGGTAATGATTAAAACACAATTAAATATATTCTACGTTGTTAATTATTGCTCATAATTTTAAAACAAAGCAATCGTAAAAGAAAATCACCTGTGTTGTAGGCGGTACAGTGATCATTAAAGACTTGTTACAGAAGAACTATTGTAGTATCACAGTTCTATTGTGACAATTGGAGATGCAATACCAACGTGCTATTTGATTGAGGTAAGTTTTGTTTTGTGTAGTAATATAAACTTGTTATTTATTTATTGCTCATTGTAATTTCAACATTTCAACATTATTCAACATTTCGTGACTTTAATTGTGTAGTATTTTATCAAATAACATTTTTGGCGTTTCAAAATTATCGTTGAATTTTCATTGAAGTTCTTTTTGTTGGTGTAATCACCTGCTGTAGGTTATGCTTATCATTTATGCCTCGCATTTACTTTACAACGCAACCGGGAACGATCCTGATGGCATTTTTTGGTTCTGTGTTATGACATGGAATCCGTAACCACATACCACAAATGGAACTTTTATTCAAGTTACGATGTTTCAAGAGGCCGACCACCAGGATAAATAAAATAAAAAATAAGCTAAATGTTTCAAGAGGTTGTGAAATATCCTGAAAATGTTGGAAATATGTTCTTTTGATACGTTCAGATTTTTTTTTATATTAATGGTCTATTTACATTCATTTTTATAGGTGGTAGAATATCAGATACACTTCCACAGAGCACGCTTATGACAAATAGTGTAGAGTAAATTATCTGCTGCTCATGTAACTAAGGCATATATGCTACATCGTGTCCGGTTTCGTGTGGTATATTTCGATCTCTCTAGGGTAAGCGTGGACTTGTGCATTTAGTTTAATATTACATCGTTCCTTACTGATTTAACACTGAGTAGTACAAGTTTCTGAATTTCCAAGTAATGCTCATTTTCAATAAAAAAAAACTATGTTATTTGTTTATTTATTTGTTTTAGACACATCGATGTTCAAGGCTGCGGTAGATTTTCGATTGAAACTATACATTCCAACCAGTTTGCCAGATAGGCATGGTTCAATTGTGTAAATGTTTCTTCTGTCCAAATCCATTGTCCAGCAATTGTTTTTAGATTAACTTATTCAAATAATGGATGTAAGCTAATAATAATTTAAATAAGGCGTCAGTGGTATTTATAAATTATACAGCCTTAACAAAATATGATATTTTTCTTACAGAGGTCTAGTCAATTTAGATTCAATTAGTTGTGCGGCCCAGTCGTGTATGTGATAAACGGCGCCGGTCCACACGACAGGACTGGGGATCGATTCCCGCCAAGAAGAAGAAGAAGTAGTTAAAACAGATGATGTGCACCAGTTAAAACGAATCTACAATCCTTATATGGTGTGAGTAATTTTAATCCTTAGTTATTTATCTGCATCTATGAAGTGGATTGTTTTTCTTATTCGCTAAATAGGGGTTTTAAATTATTTGACATTATTATGCAATTGAATATTACATCTATCTCATACATATCTGGCATTTATTACTGTTAAAGACTACTTATAAATCGTTAGAAAGAATAACTTTTCTAAAAGATTATTGCAAATGTCACATGACTGGAGTTTGAGGGAGTCTCTAGATTAAATTGAAAATAGTCAAATATTTTATTTGGTTAGGATTTTACGGTTTAATATTTACACGTAAAACGAATGTTACCACGTAAGCGATACATGGGAGGAATATATTTTTGGGAAGGAGATTTTGATTAGTTTATACCTGGAGCGTTAAATACTTAATGTAGGCGAATACAGATTAATTTTATAAGACGTGATCAAACGTTTAGTGTTACGACTGCAAAATACGATTTATGCTTATGCTTATGTCGGGAATTTCTTGCTTGAATTGTTTGGGTTTATCGCGATTTTCATATCAAACTATATGTAACATGCTTTTCAATTTGACAAATCAGCATGTTTATTTTGCTTTGACTGGTTTTATCGTTGGTTAGGCAGAGCGTGAAAATATGTTGATTTGTCAAATTGAGGAGCTTGTTTGAGTTTGACAATTATTGTTTGTTTAACTCTTATGGTTTTCCTGATTATTTCATAAACAATTATTATAGTCCTTGGTCCTCGTCCTTGTTCTTACGGATTTATTTATTTAGGATTATTTAACGATCTCGACGAAACCATAGTTATTGTTTCATCTAAGATTCTTCTTGTTTCATTCAGTATTTATTGTCAATTTACTTTCGGTCTAGTTAAACCCGTCGCTTGATTTCAGTATCCGTTCTTACAATCAGGTTACAGTTATCCAACGAAGTGCGTAGCATTATTTGAAATAATTCTAAAATCTCTACGGCTGATTAACTTATACTGATTTCTGACGTTTTGCGCACGAGTGTAGAGCTCAAACGACCGACGTATGATATAGTAATGAACTTTTACTACACCTGATACTAACTTAGTGGCCGAATTTAGATATTTTAAAGCTTCTAAAGATAGTTCGATTACATCCCATTCGTGGTTTTGTAGAAAAAATTTGAATTTTAAAGAATTTATACTAGAAAGTAATGCAATTTTGTTTTTCAAAAACCTTTGCAACATGTCGAACGTGGAATTCCATCTAGTTGGAACTTCTTGTTTTAACTTTAGTTCTTCTAAGTTTAATTGTTTTTGAACCGGAGTTAACAATTGAGTAGCTTTGGAACTTTTTTTAAAGAACATAACTGTCCTTTTCACTTCATCCACAATGTTTTTGATACTATTCTTTACGGCGTCTTGTGCAACCAAATTTATCGTCTGAGCGAAACAAGGAATGTGGGTAAGGTTTAGCTCAGTGGTCGCAAGCTTCATATTAGTTGCATTGTTATGGCTACTACTTTTCTCTGAATAATATAATTTTCTTCACATTCTTTAATCCAATTGGCAATATTTTTCGCGGTGTGCGTGGTAGACAATTCGGAACATTCTAATAAATTTGATTGTAGTTTGAAATTCGAATCCATGAAATGCCCAGTTAATGCCATAAATTGTAAATTGTTCGAATTACTCCATCCTTCGCAAGTGAGTGCAACAGCCTTCACAGAAAGCTGTTTTTGATTCAGCAGCTCTTGTTTTTCGTTGTAAACGCTTGCTAATAAAACGTTCGGTGGTAAATGGTTTTCCGACATGGAATATTGCAATTAGGGTTTAACTTGTTAATAAATTTCCTTAAAAAATTCGCTCTCTACTAATCTAAACGGAAGACATTCCTTGCATATCATGTTTAATAACAACTCATCCAACTCTCTTTTTGCATGCGCACTCATGGGTTTTTTCAAACAATTTTCCATGCTAGCTGTGTAGACTGTTGTGTGGATGGTCCAGGTTCGGGATCTTCGTCTATGTTGATTGAAGTACTAGTTGTTGGTTTGGTTATTTCATAAGGAACTGTTTTTTGTACTGTGGTTAAATGACGATTTAAGTTGGAAGTTGAACTTTTGGACTCTGAATATACTTTCAGGCAGTAGCGGCATTTAGCTCCGTTTTCGTCCTGAAAAATATGAGTCCAGATGGCACTAGTGAAACCATTGACAGGAGCCATTCTTCCTACAAGTATATATGTATTTTTTTAAATAAATAAGAAGTATTACAAAAAAATACTTTCTACCTCAGGAAACTCCAGATGTGTGATCGGGGCCGAGTGCTTGCCTCGTCGCGATCGGGTGGAGTGTTCGGATGAGATGTAGGCGGATGGTAATGAGCCGGAACCGAGTTCTAGCCTCGTCGAAGGTTTGTTTCAATTGACCATGATTTATTGTAATTAATTCGAGTTTATATACCTAAAAAATGCTTACGACTAATTTTTTCCCCCTTTCCTTAGCTTACAGTTGTTTTGCCCCCTTTTCCTAGATCATACCTGTTTACTGATTGATTTGCAATTTTTGATGATGCGTTGCAATTTTTACTTTTGGTCTGCGTTTATGGGCTCGCCTCGACGTTGTTGCAAGTATGTGGCGCTGTCGCCGACAAGTAGAGTAAAGTTCAGATAAAAAATGAACATTGGAGAACTTGTGTCCAGCTCGGCTTTGCTTACTTCATTGGTAGCTCTATTAGAAACAAGGGCAGAGAAAAAATCGCTATGGGAGGACCGTACGTCGAGTGGAGAATTTACCATCCTTTTCCAGCACCTTTCGAATCAGCCGAAATTGTTTCATCAGTATATGAGGATGTCGAAAAAAATATTTTTCTACATATTAGAAGCAATTCGTTCACAACTGCCGCATTCCAATATATCTCCAGAGCATCGATTGATGCTGACCTTAAGGTGAGAGAAAATTATAATATTGCATAATGTTCCTCCTTTCGTCGTAGATCTATTCTGCTGTTCACTTATTTTATTCACACCTGCTATATGATTGTTTCTATAAGGACATGAGGAAAAAGGTCATTTAAAAGGGTTGATTACGGTCCAGTTTATTCACTGTAGTGTATTGTACGCGTGCGATAGCTCTTTCGCTCACCGTCCTAAGTAGAAAGATAGTGTGGGAACAAAATAGCGAAACGAATCGAAGAGACCCGAATGGCAAGGCCGTTTATTAGGAAAATAATTTCTATCGTCCGATAGGACGAAACGAATTTCGTCCTCGTGTTGATCTCGTAGAACTGAGCGCTTGAGGCTCCACCAGCTTATAACGTTAGTTTCATGTAACGCTACAATAGGAACGAATTAAACGGTTCAGACTTATTACGCGCATGTCTAGTTCCATCATATGACTGGTGATGTATGTGATAAACGGCGCCGGCCCACACGGCAGGGCTGGGGGTCAAATCCCATGCTTCTTACTCCGCGTACCGTTAAACTCGCTACTGCCCCTATCCCCTAAACGAAAAACTGTAGTAAAAATAAGTAGATTCGACATGGCCGTTCTAACCAACAAGGAAAAAACACAGAAGTTTGTAAGGCAGTGTGCCTTAGTGGATTAGTGGATTAAATTCCACTATTCATGTAACTATATAAAATTCATGTAACTAACTAACTACAAATCTAATCTACACACTAATACAAAAACTACAATGCTAATGTATAAAATTCATGTAACTAGTGTTGTAGTTAGCACACTGCTAACACACTGCACACCTAGTACAGAGCTAGCACACTGCCAGCACACTGCTAGCACACTGGAAGTACACTGCTAGCACACGGTTGCGGGGTCCCCAAAACACTCCACCCCGCCCCCCCCCCCCCCCATCCCGGTTATCGCAATTACACATTTAGGAGCTCCGAGGGTGATTAGTAAGGGCCTCCCAAAATGTCTCCCCCCCACCCCCTCAGCACTTTAAAAACTTCATTTCCTCCGATCAGTTACACTGGATCGTGGATCGTTCCACGCACAGCACACCGTTGAGTGCTTACGTGTGCGCACAGCACACCTCAGTGTGCTTTCGTGTGCGCACAGCACACCAATTTGTGCTACTTTACCCAACACTACATGTAACTAACTACAAATCTAATCTAGTCCTTAATACAAAAACTAAACTAATGTGCCTGTTCCGCTTCCCACTCTTCAGCGTGTGCGTGGAGCAACGCCATCATGTCCGCTTTAATATTTAGCTGCCTACTGAAAGGAAATTTGGCGGTCTCCTTCGCAAGATCAGCAAAAAACGGATCAGAAAACGTCTCCATGATCTGAGTTAGCTTCGAAATTTTCTCCTGCTCGACGTTCAAAATTTCTTTTACTAACTCAGCGGTCTTTTGTTTTTGCGGACGGGTGCGTCGCGCATCGCTCACTTCCCGATCAGAAGCTGAGTTAGGTACTGGAGAATAAAGTAAAAAGTACATGAGTACATTGAGAATTAATCTTACTTTATTATTGCTCATTACCTTCGGCGATAATAGCTGGCGGGATAATAGCATCATCCGAGCCTTCGTCCAGGTACTCCGACTCGAAGTATCTGTTCGAATTGTCTAGATATTCTAAATGAGAAATAGAAAAAAAAACATTTATATAAGTACGATTGTACACATCTTCATGTGCATCTATATTATCTTCAACAACATCACCAAACTCTTCTGCTAATTCTTCTTCCGATGCACGGTGCGGTTGATCATCTGTAATAAAAATTAGAAAATAATTAAATAATTCTAAAGATTGTAATATGATCTATATCGTTACCGTTACTGCTGTTCCGCACTGGTGGAATGTTGCTTACATACTTGCGTGAAGCGTACACGTCCTTCAAATATGCTAGCGCCTCAAAATAGCGCCATGACGTACGGGGGCAGGCAGCTGAGCCAGTGGGCTGGTTCAACTTCCGCAGTTCTCTGGTATACTGCGATCGCAAGCTTTGGCATTTTGTTTTTACTAGATGAACTGAATCAATAATTTTTATTATTTTTTTTCCATTCATTTTAGATACCTGTCTACTGGCTTGTACTACGCCGCAACCAATTCATATGCCTTTTCCAACATCCGACCACCTTTGAAAAATATCCGAAGAATTCGAACGGCAGAATGGGTTCCCTAACGTAATTGGACCTATAGACTCGAAACATATTCGAGCAAAATGCCCAAAACTATCGGGGTCTCAATACTACAACTATAAAAAGTATTTCTCCATACATCTCCAGGCAATTGTAGATGCGAAAGGGAGACACATTGCCGTAGATATTGGGGATTATGGTAGACGAAGCGATAGCGGCGTATTTATGAACAGCAACACATGCCAGAACATAGAGCGCAATATTTTAAAATTCCCGCCAGTCAGAACAATTGAAGGATGCTCTATGCAGATGCCTTATGTCTTGCTTGGAGACCAAGGCTATCCATTAAAGGAATATTTAATGAGGCCTTATCCTGCCAACAGTGGCGAGGCTGAAGAAGTGTATAATCAACACCACAATAAACAATTCGAAAAATTGTCGAATGTACTTTCGGCAAAATGGTTTGCAAGTGGCGGTGCTTGAAGACTGAATTGCAACAAGAACCGAAGAACTGTATGTGGCGCTGTCGCCGACAAGTAGAGTAAAGTTCAGATAAAAAATGAACATTGGAGAACTTGTGTCCAGCTCGGCTTTGCTTACTTCATTGGTAGCTCTATTAGAAACAAGGGCAGAGAAAAAATCGCTATGGGAGGACCGTACGTCGAGTGGAGAATTTACCATCCTTTTCCAGCACCTTTCGAATCAGCCGAAATTGTTTCATCAGTATATGAGGATGTCGAAAAAAATATTTTTCTACATATTAGAAGCAATTCGTTCACAACTGCCGCATTCCAATATATCTCCAGAGCATCGATTGATGCTGACCTTAAGGTGAGAGAAAATTATAATATTGCATAATGTTCCTCCTTTCGTCGTAGATCTATTCTGCTGTTCACTTATTTTATTCACACCTGCTATATGATTGTTTCTATAAGGACATGAGGAAAAAGGTCATTTAAAAGGGTTGATTACGGTCCAGTTTATTCACTGTAGTGTATTGTACGCGTGCGATAGCTCTTTCGCTCACCGTCCTAAGTAGAAAGATAGTGTGGGAACAAAATAGCGAAACGAATCGAAGAGACCCGAATGGCAAGGCCGTTTATTAGGAAAATAATTTCTATCGTCCGATAGGACGAAACGAATTTCGTCCTCGTGTTGATCTCGTAGAACTGAGCGCTTGAGGCTCCACCAGCTTATAACGTTAGTTTCATGTAACGCTACAATAGGAACGAATTAAACGGTTCAGACTTATTACGCGCATGTCTAGTTCCATCATATGACTGGTGATGTATGTGATAAACGGCGCCGGCCCACACGGCAGGGCTGGGGGTCAAATCCCATGCTTCTTACTCCGCGTACCGTTAAACTCGCTACTGCCCCTATCCCCTAAACGAAAAACTGTAGTAAAAATAAGTAGATTCGACATGGCCGTTCTAACCAACAAGGAAAAAACACAGAAGTTTGTAAGGCAGTGTGCCTTAGTGGATTAGTGGATTAAATTCCACTATTCATGTAACTATATAAAATTCATGTAACTAACTAACTACAAATCTAATCTACACACTAATACAAAAACTACAATGCTAATGTATAAAATTCATGTAACTAGTGTTGTAGTTAGCACACTGCTAACACACTGCACACCTAGTACAGAGCTAGCACACTGCCAGCACACTGCTAGCACACTGGAAGTACACTGCTAGCACACGGTTGCGGGGTCCCCAAAACACTCCACCCCCCCCCCCCCCCCCCCATCCCGGTTATCGCAATTACACATTTAGGAGCTCCGAGGGTGATTAGTAAGGGCCTCCCAAAATGTCTCCCCCCCACCCCCTCAGCACTTTAAAAACTTCATTTCCTCCGATCAGTTACACTGGATCGTGGATCGTTCCACGCACAGCACACCGTTGAGTGCTTACGTGTGCGCACAGCACACCTCAGTGTGCTTTCGTGTGCGCACAGCACACCAATTTGTGCTACTTTACCCAACACTACATGTAACTAACTACAAATCTAATCTAGTCCTTAATACAAAAACTAAACTAATGTGCCTGTTCCGCTTCCCACTCTTCAGCGTGTGCGTGGAGCAACGCCATCATGTCCGCTTTAATATTTAGCTGCCTACTGAAAGGAAATTTGGCGGTCTCCTTCGCAAGATCAGCAAAAAACGGATCAGAAAACGTCTCCATGATCTGAGTTAGCTTCGAAATTTTCTCCTGCTCGACGTTCAAAATTTCTTTTACTAACTCAGCGGTCTTTTGTTTTTGCGGACGGGTGCGTCGCGCATCGCTCACTTCCCGATCAGAAGCTGAGTTAGGTACTGGAGAATAAAGTAAAAAGTACATGAGTACATTGAGAATTAATCTTACTTTATTATTGCTCATTACCTTCGGCGATAATAGCTGGCGGGATAATAGCATCATCCGAGCCTTCGTCCAGGTACTCCGACTCGAAGTATCTGTTCGAATTGTCTAGATATTCTAAATGAGAAATAGAAAAAAAAACATTTATATAAGTACGATTGTACACATCTTCATGTGCATCTATATTATCTTCAACAACATCACCAAACTCTTCTGCTAATTCTTCTTCCGATGCACGGTGCGGTTGATCATCTGTAATAAAAATTAGAAAATAATTAAATAATTCTAAAGATTGTAATATGATCTATATCGTTACCGTTACTGCTGTTCCGCACTGGTGGAATGTTGCTTACATACTTGCGTGAAGCGTACACGTCCTTCAAATATGCTAGCGCCTCAAAATAGCGCCATGACGTACGGGGGCAGGCAGCTGAGCCAGTGGGCTGGTTCAACTTCCGCAGTTCTCTGGTATACTGCGATCGCAAGCTTTGGCATTTTGTTTTTACTAGATGAACTGAATCAATAATTTTTATTATTTTTTTTCCATTCATTTTAGATACCTGTCTACTGGCTTGTACTACGCCGCAACCAATTCATATGCCTTTTCCAACATCCGACCACCTTTGAAAAATATCCGAAGAATTCGAACGGCAGAATGGGTTCCCTAACGTAATTGGACCTATAGACTCGAAACATATTCGAGCAAAATGCCCAAAACTATCGGGGTCTCAATACTACAACTATAAAAAGTATTTCTCCATACATCTCCAGGCAATTGTAGATGCGAAAGGGAGACACATTGCCGTAGATATTGGGGATTATGGTAGACGAAGCGATAGCGGCGTATTTATGAACAGCAACACATGCCAGAACATAGAGCGCAATATTTTAAAATTCCCGCCAGTCAGAACAATTGAAGGATGCTCTATGCAGATGCCTTATGTCTTGCTTGGAGACCAAGGCTATCCATTAAAGGAATATTTAATGAGGCCTTATCCTGCCAACAGTGGCGAGGCTGAAGAAGTGTATAATCAACACCACAATAAACAATTCGAAAAATTGTCGAATGTACTTTCGGCAAAATGGTTTGCAAGTGGCGGTGCTTGAAGACTGAATTGCAACAAGAACCGAAGAACTGTATGTGGCGCTGTCGCCGACAAGTAGAGTAAAGTTCAGATAAAAAATGAACATTGGAGAACTTGTGTCCAGCTCGGCTTTGCTTACTTCATTGGTAGCTCTATTAGAAACAAGGGCAGAGAAAAAATCGCTATGGGAGGACCGTACGTCGAGTGGAGAATTTACCATCCTTTTCCAGCACCTTTCGAATCAGCCGAAATTGTTTCATCAGTATATGAGGATGTCGAAAAAAATATTTTTCTACATATTAGAAGCAATTCGTTCACAACTGCCGCATTCCAATATATCTCCAGAGCATCGATTGATGCTGACCTTAAGGTGAGAGAAAATTATAATATTGCATAATGTTCCTCCTTTCGTCGTAGATCTATTCTGCTGTTCACTTATTTTATTCACACCTGCTATATGATTGTTTCTATAAGGACATGAGGAAAAAGGTCATTTAAAAGGGTTGATTACGGTCCAGTTTATTCACTGTAGTGTATTGTACGCGTGCGATAGCTCTTTCGCTCACCGTCCTAAGTAGAAAGATAGTGTGGGAACAAAATAGCGAAACGAATCGAAGAGACCCGAATGGCAAGGCCGTTTATTAGGAAAATAATTTCTATCGTCCGATAGGACGAAACGAATTTCGTCCTCGTGTTGATCTCGTAGAACTGAGCGCTTGAGGCTCCACCAGCTTATAACGTTAGTTTCATGTAACGCTACAATAGGAACGAATTAAACGGTTCAGACTTATTACGCGCATGTCTAGTTCCATCATATGACTGGTGATGTATGTGATAAACGGCGCCGGCCCACACGGCAGGGCTGGGGGTCAAATCCCATGCTTCTTACTCCGCGTACCGTTAAACTCGCTACTGCCCCTATCCCCTAAACGAAAAACTGTAGTAAAAATAAGTAGATTCGACATGGCCGTTCTAACCAACAAGGAAAAAACACAGAAGTTTGTAAGGCAGTGTGCCTTAGTGGATTAGTGGATTAAATTCCACTATTCATGTAACTATATAAAATTCATGTAACTAACTAACTACAAATCTAATCTACACACTAATACAAAAACTACAATGCTAATGTATAAAATTCATGTAACTAGTGTTGTAGTTAGCACACTGCTAACACACTGCACACCTAGTACAGAGCTAGCACACTGCCAGCACACTGCTAGCACACTGGAAGTACACTGCTAGCACACGGTTGCGGGGTCCCCAAAACACTCCACCCCGCCCCCCCCCCCCCCATCCCGGTTATCGCAATTACACATTTAGGAGCTCCGAGGGTGATTAGTAAGGGCCTCCCAAAATGTCTCCCCCCCACCCCCTCAGCACTTTAAAAACTTCATTTCCTCCGATCAGTTACACTGGATCGTGGATCGTTCCACGCACAGCACACCGTTGAGTGCTTACGTGTGCGCACAGCACACCTCAGTGTGCTTTCGTGTGCGCACAGCACACCAATTTGTGCTACTTTACCCAACACTACATGTAACTAACTACAAATCTAATCTAGTCCTTAATACAAAAACTAAACTAATGTGCCTGTTCCGCTTCCCACTCTTCAGCGTGTGCGTGGAGCAACGCCATCATGTCCGCTTTAATATTTAGCTGCCTACTGAAAGGAAATTTGGCGGTCTCCTTCGCAAGATCAGCAAAAAACGGATCAGAAAACGTCTCCATGATCTGAGTTAGCTTCGAAATTTTCTCCTGCTCGACGTTCAAAATTTCTTTTACTAACTCAGCGGTCTTTTGTTTTTGCGGACGGGTGCGTCGCGCATCGCTCACTTCCCGATCAGAAGCTGAGTTAGGTACTGGAGAATAAAGTAAAAAGTACATGAGTACATTGAGAATTAATCTTACTTTATTATTGCTCATTACCTTCGGCGATAATAGCTGGCGGGATAATAGCATCATCCGAGCCTTCGTCCAGGTACTCCGACTCGAAGTATCTGTTCGAATTGTCTAGATATTCTAAATGAGAAATAGAAAAAAAAACATTTATATAAGTACGATTGTACACATCTTCATGTGCATCTATATTATCTTCAACAACATCACCAAACTCTTCTGCTAATTCTTCTTCCGATGCACGGTGCGGTTGATCATCTGTAATAAAAATTAGAAAATAATTAAATAATTCTAAAGATTGTAATATGATCTATATCGTTACCGTTACTGCTGTTCCGCACTGGTGGAATGTTGCTTACATACTTGCGTGAAGCGTACACGTCCTTCAAATATGCTAGCGCCTCAAAATAGCGCCATGACGTACGGGGGCAGGCAGCTGAGCCAGTGGGCTGGTTCAACTTCCGCAGTTCTCTGGTATACTGCGATCGCAAGCTTTGGCATTTTGTTTTTACTAGATGAACTGAATCAATAATTTTTATTATTTTTTTTCCATTCATTTTAGATACCTGTCTACTGGCTTGTACTACGCCGCAACCAATTCATATGCCTTTTCCAACATCCGACCACCTTTGAAAAATATCCGAAGAATTCGAACGGCAGAATGGGTTCCCTAACGTAATTGGACCTATAGACTCGAAACATATTCGAGCAAAATGCCCAAAACTATCGGGGTCTCAATACTACAACTATAAAAAGTATTTCTCCATACATCTCCAGGCAATTGTAGATGCGAAAGGGAGACACATTGCCGTAGATATTGGGGATTATGGTAGACGAAGCGATAGCGGCGTATTTATGAACAGCAACACATGCCAGAACATAGAGCGCAATATTTTAAAATTCCCGCCAGTCAGAACAATTGAAGGATGCTCTATGCAGATGCCTTATGTCTTGCTTGGAGACCAAGGCTATCCATTAAAGGAATATTTAATGAGGCCTTATCCTGCCAACAGTGGCGAGGCTGAAGAAGTGTATAATCAACACCACAATAAACAATTCGAAAAATTGTCGAATGTACTTTCGGCAAAATGGTTTGCAAGTGGCGGTGCTTGAAGACTGAATTGCAACAAGAACCGAAGAATTTAGATATTATTGTAAAAACAATATGCTTGTTGCATAACATATGTATAGATTTTACAGGCATTACAGGTACCAATGATATAAGCAATCCATTACAACAGGCCACATGACGCAATAGGCGTTAAAACAATTCCACAAGAAGGGCGTACAGAATTAGGGATGAATTTAAAAATATGTTCATGAGAAATTTTGAAAACAACGAATAAAACTTGATAGCAATTAATTCAATTATTTTCTAACAATTATCACTTAAACATTACAAAAGCATCTTCTATAAAAATAAATAATTCTTATACCCATCTATTGTTCTAATTCTAATACTCGTCTCGTAATACTAATTCTAATAAAAAAAATCCAATTCTAGCTCGACTAAAACCATGCAAGGTGATTTCCATGGTTCATCATATGGATTCAGGTGATGCGGCGCTAAACGTTTTATGGTCAATTCTCTTTACTTTCAATTAAAACTACATTTTCCTCAAAATTTTGTAGCATAATATAAGTATTTCAACTCATGCGTAATTTAATTTAATTTATTTAGAATGTCAAATCTGCCGTTAACCGGTTACACAAGACGCAATTTATATGAGAATCTACTGAAGATAACGTAATCGCTGTAAATCAGAGTATTTTATTGTTGAAGTATGAACACATTTCTAAAGTATAAAAAATTAAACAGCAAAGAAAAATACTAAAATCCTGAAGGAATATTAAAGCTGTTGTAATCCGTTTGTTCGTTGTTATTCTCCAGCGGTAACATTTTCCGCACCTAACAAACCAGAGCAGCATCGCCAGATAACCAGCACTAAAGCTAACACCCGGCGTGCATTGAACGAACAGCAACAAAAAGTAACGGCGCCAGGGAAGTGTACTCAGGTTGGTTCCGACAAACTCGACCTGCAGCAGCAATAAATAATGGCCACCCAGATATAAATTGATCCCATGCTAACCGTAATAACGAGTAGCTGAAGAGTTTAAGGTTGCTCTTGTGCGTTGCTTCTTAAAAAATGAATTATTGAAAGTAACTTACTATTGGCCTCCAGCGCTCCCGCCACTTGCTTCCATAATTTCTCAACAAATGGTTTGTTGGAGTAGTTTGGATCCGTAGGACACCACAGCATCTTCCGCTTCTGCACCATGCTTATTAACATATCGATATTGATACGTTCCATTTTCTGTAATAATGATTTAAATACATTAAACATATGTATGCAATTTTAATCATCATTAGAAATACTCACAGTTCTATTGTTGAAAATTGATTTAAAAAATCAGAAGAAAAATACGCAACGAATGCCTGCTGCAACTGGTTCGGCAGTAGTGATTTTATTTTTGTTATTTATTCGTTATTTTTTCCCTGCCCCCCTCTACTCCACCACAGCAAAATGCTTGTCAGTTGTTTTTGACAACCAAGATGCTCGTTTTGAAAGATGTGCCTACGACAAGTTTTACGAGGTTTATAGAAAAAACAAATTGATTTGTATAACGACAGATGTATGATCATGTTTTACTGGAGTTAACAGAGCACCTTCCTACAGCTCCATACGTTTGCATTTGTCGTTCGTCGTATACAACAAATCCCAGAGCAGCGCCTTAGCAGTCCTGTTTCGACTCACCTTTTTTTTTAGCAATTTCGACTCACCATGTACATATGTAAGAATTAGGTTTGACAGCCCTGTAAGGCTATCCGTGACGAAAAAACAGTATAAAAGGAGCTACGAATAGAACGGCAGTCAGTCTCCTTGTGAATAAAACCCGCCACCACTCTGCAGCTTCTGTGGAGTCACAATTACAGTTTCCCATCTTCTCACCAATTGTAACGGATATTCATCTCACCATAAACAATGCAACTTAGACAGCAACATCGATATCATATTATCACCAGACCCAACAAATCAAAAGAAAGTCTTACATTTTATACGAATATCCGGACTCTTTAAAGAATTATAAAGGATTTTACGAAAGAGACGAAAGAATTCCTAAGGAATCAAAGTCTCTCTAAATCATTCAAACAACAAACAACAATCTCCTTGTGAATTTCAAAACGAAATATCCTGAAATAAAGACTCGAATTTTCCCCCTTTTACAGTTTGGTGTCAGAAGTGGGATAGACCACAAACTTAAGACGTGTTGTGTGTTGAGCGCTAAGACGGGCGCACAACCGCAAAGTGTAAGACGTGTGAGTGTGTGTGCAACAAGCGCTAGGACGGGCGCGCACCACAAACTTAAGACGTGTGTGTGGGTTGAGCGTTAAGACGGGCGCACAACCGCCAAGTGTAAGACGTGCGTGTGTGTGTTAAGCGCTAAGACGAGCGCACAACTGCAGAAAGCATTTGGCGCGAGTGTGGTACGCATAACTTTCGCGGAAATGAGTAACACAGAAACACATCCGCCAGCTGTGATGGCTCTGGTGGAAGATTTTACTAAGCTAGGCTTAGTAAAAAAATGCGAAGAACGTGGCTTGACTACAGGCGGCACCAAAGAAGAATTAGCCACGCGTATCGTCAACTATGACGAACAGGCGGAAAGCCTGAATCAAACGGATCTGGCCTCTTATGCGGATGCGGAAGAGACGCAGCGACCGCCGCAGCCAGCACAACCGTATTCCTTTCGAGATATCGAAGAAGGAATCGAACCATTTACCGCCAGAACCAACCAAGATGTTAATCGGTGGCTAAAAAACTTTGATGACGTTAGTGCAATGGTCGGCTGGAACGCTGATCAAAAGCTAATAATGTGTCGCAAGAAAATGAGTGGTGTGGCTCGTAGTTTTCTAGGCACGTAGCCGAGCTTGACAACATACCAAAAATTGCGAAATGCTCTTTCCAACGAATTTGGACGAGCAATGCGAGCAAGTGACGTACACAGAATCCTTTCGACGCGGCGAAAGAGAAAAAATGAAACGTCCTTAGAGTTCATCTACTCGATGCAAGAAGTGGCCCAACAAACAAGCTTAGATGAAGCCAGTTTGATCGAGTACATAGCGGATGGACTCACGGAAGACGAAAATCAGCGCGCATTGTTCTACGCAGCAGAAAATTTGGCAGCGCTCAAGGATAAGGTTCGGCTGTTTGAGCGTGCAACCAATAAGAAGACGGAGCCGAAAACCAACAATCGAAAGGAAAGTAGGGTTCAGCGTGTTGTTGAAAGTACGAAGAAAAGGTTTTGTTATAACTGTGGTGACGTCGGTCACGAATCGCAAAAGTGTCCCTCTAACAAAAGCGGTCCGAAGTGTTTCCAGTGTAGTAAGTTTGGTCATCGCGCGAAAGAGTGCAAGGCGACATCATCCCCGCCCTCAAAAGTACCAAATAACACGCAGGCAAACAATGCATCCGGTTGTTTCAAGTGTGGTCGTATGGGACACATAGCGAAGAATTGCGAGAACATTAATACAGTAGAGTGCTCCGGCGTCCAAAGCGACATGGTAACAACACGTAAATTACCACTAAAATGTGTGTCTGTGTATGGTAAGGAGTGTCAAGCGCTGATAGACACAGGAAGTGAAGTTTCACTAATAAGAGACGATATTTTTGAGAAATTGCCTTCGAACGGCAAGATGTGGACAAATTCGGTGCGAACGTTGAGAGGTTTGGGTGGACAACCACAAAACGGATTCAAAGAAACACAGATCCCTGTTGAGATAGAAGAGCAATCGAAAGACATTCGGTTTACTGTAGTTCCTTTGGAAGCGATTAGTGCACACATGATCATAGGAACGGATTTCTTAAATTCGGTTGAATTTAATATAAACAATAACGGTATTTCAATAACTCCGAAAACGCCCAATGGAGATGGTCAGTGGATCTATAGCATTGATCAAGAAAACCTGAACGAGGTTATAAAATAGGAGATCTAGTGGCAATCAGACGAACGCAGTTTGTGGCCGGGAGAAAGTTGGCCAGTGAATTTATAGGACCTTATGAAATTGTAAAGGTAAATCGTAACGGACGATACAATGTAAAGAAGGCAGCAAATTGTGAAGGCCCTACCCTCACTTCGACAAGTGAAGATTACATCAAATTGTGGGTGTATGCGTCGAACAATGAAATAGAATCTTCGGACGAAGAAGAGATTGAAATTAATTGAAATATTTAGAGCTGCAACTGGTTCGGCAGTAGTGATTTTATTTTTGTTATTTATTCGTTATTTTTTCCCTGCCCCCCTCTACTCCACCACAGCAAAATGCTTGTCAGTTGTTTTTGACAACCAAGATGCTCGTTTTGAAAGATGTGCCTACGACAAGTTTTACGAGGTTTATAGAAAAAACAAATTGATTTGTATAACGACAGATGTATGATCATGTTTTACTGGAGTTAACAGAGCACCTTCCTACAGCTCCATACGTTTGCATTTGTCGTTCGTCGTATACAACAAATCCCAGAGCAGCGCCTTAGCAGTCCTGTTTCGACTCACTTTTTTTTTAGCAATTTCGACTCACCATGTACATATGTAAGAATTAGGTTTGACAGCCCTGTAAGGCTATCCGTGACGAAAAAACAGTATAAAAGGAGCTACGAATAGAACGGCAGTCAGTCTCCTTGTGAATAAAACCCGCCACCACTCTGCAGCTTCTGTGGAGTCACAATTACAGTTTCCCATCTTCTCACCAATTGTAACGGATATTCATCTCACCATAAACAATGCAACTTAGACAGCAACATCGATATCATATTATCACCAGACCCAACAAATCAAAAGAAAGTCTTACATTTTATACGAATATCCGGACTCTTTAAAGAATTATAAAGGATTTTACGAAAGAGACGAAAGAATTCCTAAGGAATCAAAGTCTCTCTAAATCATTCAAACAACAAACAACAATCTCCTTGTGAATTTCAAAACGAAATATCCTGAAATAAAGACTCGAATTTTCCCCCTTTTACAGTTTGGTGTCAGAAGTGGGATAGACCACAAACTTAAGACGTGTTGTGTGTTGAGCGCTAAGACGGGCGCACAACCGCAAAGTGTAAGACGTGTGAGTGTGTGTGCAACAAGCGCTAGGACGGGCGCGCACCACAAACTTAAGACGTGTGTGTGGGTTGAGCGTTAAGACGGGCGCACAACCGCCAAGTGTAAGACGTGCGTGTGTGTGTTGAGCGCTAAGACGAGCGCACAACTGCAGAAAGCATTTGGCGCGAGTGTGGTACGCATAACTTTCGCGGAAATGAGTAACACAGAAACACATCCGCCAGCTGTGATGGCTCTGGTGGAAGATTTTACTAAGCTAGGCTTAGTAAAAAAATGCGAAGAACGTGGCTTGACTACAGGCGGCACCAAAGAAGAATTAGCCACGCGTATCGTCAACTATGACGAACAGGCGGAAAGCCTGAATCAAACGGATCTGGCCTCTTATGCGGATGCGGAAGAGACGCAGCGACCGCCGCAGCCAGCACAACCGTATTCCTTTCGAGATATCGAAGAAGGAATCGAACCATTTACCGCCAGAACCAACCAAGATGTTAATCGGTGGCTAAAAAACTTTGATGACGTTAGTGCAATGGTCGGCTGGAACGCTGATCAAAAGCTAATAATGTGTCGCAAGAAAATGAGTGGTGTGGCTCGTAGTTTTCTAGGCACGTTGCCGAGCTTGACAACATACCAAAAATTGCGAAATGCTCTTTCCAACGAATTTGGACGAGCAATGCGAGCAAGTGACGTACACAGAATCCTTTCGACGCGGCGAAAGAGAAAAAATGAAACGTCCTTAGAGTTCATCTACTCGATGCAAGAAGTGGCCCAACAAACAAGCTTAGATGAAGCCAGTTTGATCGAGTACATAGCGGATGGACTCACGGAAGACGAAAATCAGCGCGCATTGTTCTACGCAGCAGAAAATTTGGCAGCGCTCAAGGATAAGGTTCGGCTGTTTGAGCGTGCAACCAATAAGAAGACGGAGCCGAAAACCAACAATCGAAAGGACAGTAGGGTTCAGCGTGTTGTTGAAAGTACGAAGAAAAGGTTTTGTTATAACTGTGGTGACGTCGGTCACGAATCGCAAAAGTGTCCCTCTAACAAAAGCGGTCCGAAGTGTTTCCAGTGTAGTAAGTTTGGTCATCGCGCGAAAGAGTGCAAGGCGACATCATCCCCGCCCTCAAAAGTACCAAATAACACGCAGGCAAACAATGCATCCGGTTGTTTCAAGTGTGGTCGTATGGGACACATAGCGAAGAATTGCGAGAACATTAATACAGTAGAGTGCTCCGGCGTCCAAAGCGACATGGTAACAACACGTAAATTACCACTAAAATGTGTGTCTGTGTATGGTAAGGAGTGTCAAGCGCTGATAGACACAGGAAGTGAAGTTTCACTAATAAGAGACGATATTTTTGAGAAATTGCCTTCGAACGGCAAGATGTGGACAAATTCGGTGCGAACGTTGAGAGGTTTGGGTGGACAACCACAAAACGGATTCAAAGAAACACAGATCCCTGTTGAGATAGAAGAACAATCGAAAGACATTCGGTTTACTGTAGTTCCTTTGGAAGCGATTAGTGCACACATGATCATAGGAACGGATTTCTTAAATTCGGTTGAATTTAATATAAACAATAACGGTATTTCAATAACTCCGAAAACGCCCAATGGAGATGGTCAGTGGATCTATAGCATTGATCAAGAAAACCTGAACGAGGTTATAAAATAGGAGATCTAGTGGCAATCAGACGAACGCAGTTTGTGGCCGGGAGAAAGTTGGCCAGTGAATTTATAGGACCTTATGAAATTGTAAAGGTAAATCGTAACGGACGATACAATGTAAAGAAGGCAGCAAATTGTGAAGGCCCTACCCTCACTTCGACAAGTGAAGATTACATCAAATTGTGGGTGTATGCGTCGAACAATGAAATAGAATCTTCGGACGAAGAAGAGATTGAAATTAATTGAAATATTTAGAGCAGATAGGTAAATACTTCGAGGATCGAAGTACGCCAGGAAGGGCCTAATGTAAGAATTAGGTTTGACAGCCCTGTAAGGCTATCCGTGACGAAAAAACAGTATAAAAGGAGCTACGAATAGAACGGCAGTCAGTCTCCTTGTGAATTTCAAAACGAAATATCCTGAAATAAAGACTCGAATTTTCCCCCTTTTACATGTATGCAGTTGTCAAAATTTTCGACCCGCCGAAAGTGAGTCGAAATATGAGTCGAAAATTTGAATTTGAAGTGTTTTGTGCTACTGGTGAATATGTAAACAAGACACTTACATGAGAAAAACGGTAACAACGAGAGAACATTTAATCATAACGTTACGTTTTCTTGCGATGGGAGAAACTTTCATTAGTTTGCAGTTTCTATTCCTTGTAAGTAAAATTGTTATGCGCCTAAAGGTAGATAATAGAGAAAGCATTTATAGCAGATAGCTGAGTAGTATTAGTGTAAAGATAATTGCGGCGCGTTTCGGCGTTTGATAGTGTTATTTTATTGTAAATTCCTCTATTAATTCACGCAGGAAAAAAAAAACAAAACTTCAAAAAAAGGTCCGCTGCCTTTTATCTTTTTGCTCTAACTACCCGATCGAATCCGAACCGCTCACACACTCACACACGCTACTAATTGTTGAGATACAACTATTCTGCTTCAGTATGGGTTGATATGTAACAAGAAGTAAAATGATTAAAGTAGTCTGTTCGGCTAAAGTCTGAAACACGACCCCCCCCCACTCACGGTCACTCATCTGAGTGTCAATTTTTCGTACAGGGTGGTTCGGAGACTATGCAATGCGGCCTGAATTTGATTTTTTTTACAATTACTATTGTAAATTGTAAGGAGGTTTTCGCATAGTGAAAAGTGATTTATTCATCGAGGAACCAAGTTCCATACGCTGTTTGTGCAACCGTAAAATTTTCCTCATTTTTGGCCCAACTTTGCCCCATAGCTCCGCCGGTATCCAAGATATCGCCACACTTTCTTCTGGCCATGGCTAGATGGCACTTGTGGCTAGATTTCGTCCATGCACCACTAATCGCTACCACGTCTGTGGCCGGAGCTATTCGCGAAAGCTCCAACGGATCGCCAATCTTTGACCTGTGGTCGATAGATGGCACCAATTGCTACATTTTCTTCTTCGACGGCTATGCCCTCAGGTGTCTGTGTCTCGAAACATAATTAAAAAACACGCAACCGATTTCGTACCACCCTGCACGAAACAAAGTCACTCAAATGAGTGCCCGTGAGTGGGGGGGGTCGTGTTTCAGACTTTAGCCGTCTGTTCTCTGAAACCACAACGAGCAGTCGTGAGTGTCGTTTGTTCTGCATTACTGAAACATATCTTTATAGGTTATGGGCCCAGTTCCATGCTAAAGATCTCAGTTTTGTTATAAAAAAAAGAGTGAATTTCCTGCGAATCCCAGTTCCTTTTTCTTCTGAAGATTTCCTTTGTTGATCGTGATTGACCATGAATACGATGCAAGAAGAAAGGAAAATCTACCTGTTCGACGGAACGAATTTTGCCAACTGGAGCTTCCGGATGGAGGTGCATTTGGAGGAGTTAGAACTTCTGCCATGCATTCAGATGAAGCCGGAAGAAGTTGAAGATTTCCGTGTGATTGACTCTGATTCTGCAGAGGTCAAGCAGGTAAAAGCAAAGGGACTTGCGGAATGGAAAAAGTCGGATGTTCGATGTAAAGCACTTTTGATCGAAAATATCGCGGATTCTCAACTGGAATATGTGAAAGAGAATAGGTATGCGTTGGATGTTTGGAAGGCTTTACAGAACACATTTGCTCGAAAAGGAATCTCTGGACAATTTTTTTTGTTAAAAAAATTGTTGGCACTCAAGTACGACGAAACCAGTGCAATGGATGAGCATTTGTTGCTCTTTGGTAAATCCGTTCGGGAGTTAGAATCAGCTGGCATAAGGATGGATGAACGATTGATTGTATTTTTTTTGTTGCAATCGATGCCACGTTCATATTGTCAACTGGTTACGGTACTAGAAACGCTCTCGGAAGACCAATGTACTTTGGATTTTGTCAGGGCTCGGTTGCTTAATGAAAGCGTAAAACGCATGAATAGTGGTGAAGTAGAGGATGTTACATCGACAGCGTTTTCTGGCAGAACAAAGAAGAAGTTCAAGTGCTATGCTTGTGGAAAAGAAGGACATAAGCAAAGTAATTGTCCTAATAAGAGAGATCAGAAGCCAAGAAGCTTGAAAAAAGGATCAAGTAAAGAAAGAGTGTTCATAGGCCATTCGACAGCAACGGTAGCAAATGATTCGCAGAATGATTCGTGGATAATTGATTCCGGCGCTTCTGATCATATGGTTGGTACTGTTGATTGGTTGCGTGACGT
Organism: Anopheles funestus; assembly: GCF_943734845.2. Taxonomy (NCBI): domain Eukaryota; kingdom Metazoa; phylum Arthropoda; class Insecta; order Diptera; family Culicidae; genus Anopheles; species Anopheles funestus. The sequence goes on from NC_064599.1 coordinate 48,985,796, forward strand.
GAAGAAATTGGATAAGCCAGTATTCATCAGAGTGGCTTCTGGACAACTATTGAAAAGTAACTACTCTGGATGTGTGAAAGCAGTGTCAAGGATTGGTAAGCAAAAATTGAACTGCCGTGTAACTGATGTGCTTTATGTTCCCGGTCTACACTACAATTTATTTTCTATCCAACGTATTGGAAAGTTGGGTATGGAAGTGATTTTCGGAAGGAGTAGAGCCGAAATTTTGAAAAATGGCGAAGTCCTTTGTACTGGAAGAATTAAAAATAACCTGTACGAACTGGATGTGGAAATTTTGCGAGTTAAAGAACCAATCGCATTAGCATCGAAGGATGCTATGAACACTGAAGAATTATGGCATAGGCGATTTGGACATATTGGAAAAAATGGACTGCTAAGAATGGTGAACACGGAAATGGTGAAGGGTTTGATGTTGAACAAACGGGATATAATGGAGCGCACAGTCTGTGAGCCATGTCTCAAAGCGAAACAGATGAGAAAACCGTTCATTACTATGTCGTTACCTAGAAGTTCTCGTCCTCTTGAGTTAGTCCATAGTGATGTGTGTGGACCCATAACGCCGACATCTTACAATGGTAAACGATATTTTGTTTGTTTCATTGATGATTTTTCGCATTTTACTGCAGTGTATATGCTGCGTAAAAAGGACGAAGTTATGGAGGCGTTCCAGACGTATACTGCCATGGCGGAGTCACACTTCGACAGTCGCATTTCTCGTTTACGATGTGATAATGGAGGCGAGTATATTGGAGCAGATTTCCGTGATTTTTGCCGGCTACGAGGTATACAGCTTGAATACACTGTACCGTATACACCGCAACAAAATGGTGTTAGTGAGCGGTTCAATAGGACGGTAATGGAAAAATCAAGAGCTATGATTGAAGACTCTGGAATGTTGAAAACAATTTGGAGTGAAGCAGTTCTAGCGGCAGTCTTCATAATAAACCGAAGTCCAACAGCGGCGTTAACCAACGACAAAACACCATATGAAATGTGGTATGGACATAAGCCAGATGTTTCTAAGTTTCGCATATTTGGTGCAAAGGCATTCAGCTTTGTTCCGAAAGAGAAGCGAAACAAGTTAGAAGCAAGAACCCAGGTTTGTCAATTTGTTGGATATGGTGTGAATGGCTATCGTCTATGGGATGGTCGAAAGGTTTTTGTCGCCCGAGATGTCGTAGTTGAAGAGCTGCCGTTATCTAGTGAGATGAAATTTCAAACTTCTGTTTCGAAATGCAGCAGTTCCGGTGTTGAACTGGCTGGTCCCTCGTCCAACTCATCTGAGTTTTCTCCGCTTAATATTTTAGAAAACCATTCACCAAATTCGGGTTCTCGTATGGATGCTTCAGTAGAGTCATTGTCACCAAGTGAGGCTGTAGCTGAACAGTTGCAAGTGGATGAGGTTCAAGAAGAATTTAGTGACTGCTTAGATGGCGACACGAATGTAGAAGAGTTCGTTCAAGAGCTGCGTCGGAGCAATCGCAAATCCAAACCTCCAACTTGGTTGAGTCAATACTCATGTGTTGCTTTTGCACTCAACGCGGAAAGTTATGTAGGAAACATTCCTGAGAATATAGAAGAGCTGAGTTGCAACCCGATTGGCCCGAATGGAAAGAAGCTATAGATGATGAGTTGAAGTCATTGGCTGAGAATGACACGTGGCAGCTGGTGAAGCTACCCAGTGGTAGAAAGCCCGTCGAATGCAAGTGGGTATTTCAATTGAAGAAAGATCCTGAAGGTGCTGTTATCAAAAGAAAAGCAAGATTGGTTGCAAAAGGTTTCACGCAACGATACGGATATGATTTTTTCGAAACCTATTCACCTGTCATAAAGATATCGACAGTTCGTATGATGCTCGCTTTAGTGAACCAGTTCAATCTTGTTGTTCATCAAATGGACGTGAAGACCGCGTTTCTTAATGGGCGGCTTAACGAAGACATATACATGAGACAGCCCAAAGGATTTGAGGAGGGTGATATGGTGTGCAAACTGAACAAATCAATTTATGGGCTGAAACAAGCATCTAGAACATGGAACGAAAGATTTAATGAATTTACGAACAGAATTGGTTTTCGGCGTTGCCTGGAGGATAGATGTCTCTACATATTGGATAGTGATACTGGTCCGATATATCTCTTGCTCTATGTAGATGATATTCTCATTATCGGTAAGAAATTGGCGATGGTACAGAAAATGAAAGATATTTTGCAACGTGAATTTCGTATGGTGGATCTTGGCGAAGCAAACAGTTTCCTGGGGATCAGAATTGAACGAGATGTTGAAAAAGGAAAAATGAAGCTGTATCAGCCAGGTTATACTGAAGCCATCCTTCGTCGTTTTGGAATGGAATCCTGTAAGCCAGCAGTGACTCCAATGTGTGCCAAATTACAGCTGCAGAGGTTGGAAGAACAGCAGAATTTAGAGAAACCATATCGTGAATTGATAGGCTGTCTTACCTATCTTATGGTCCTGATTTGAGTTCGGCTGTGACTTATTTCAGCCAATTTCAATCGAATCCATCGCAGGAACATTGGACACATTTAAAAAGAATTTTACGATACCTTCGAGGAACAACACTAAAAGGCTTAGTTTATACTCGATGTGAATCTGCTGAGCAGATAGTAGGTTTTGTTGACGCAAACTGGGCGTCAGATTCAGGTGACCGTCACTCTATTTCTGGACACGTTTTCCAAATTTATGGGTCGACTGTGTCTTGGAGTTCGAGGAAACAGAAGACAGTTGCACTTTCTTCAACCGAATCGGAATGTAGTGCTTTAGCTGATTGTATTTGTGAAGCGCTTTGGATCAACAAATTATTTGAGGAACTGAGGCTGCGGAAAAATCATTGGTCATATACGAAGACAATCAATCAGCAATAGCTATAGCTGAATCGGATACGTCGTCAAAGAAGTTGAAGCATACTCAAGTAAAGCTTCAGTTTATTAAGGAATGTGTGCAAGAAAACAAGATCAGCGTACGATACAAGCCTAGTATTGATCAACCTGCAGATCTGTTTACAAAGGCTCTTTCTCCACCTACGTTTAAAAAGCATTGTACATCTTTAGGATTGCAATAGTGAATAGCTTGAGGAGGGGTGTTGAGATACAACTATTCTGCTTCAGTATGGGTTGATATGTAACAAGAAGTAAAATGATTAAAGTAGTCTGTTCTCTGAAACCACAACGAGCAGTCGTGAGTGTCGTTTGTTCTGCATTACTGAAACATATCTTTATACTAATTCCGCTCAGCAGCAGTGTGGCCAGCTTGAGCGCTGTCGGAGCCGGCGCTTCCGACAACCGTTTCGCCCGGTTGCAGGGTTCGCCTACGTTGCTTTGGTAACAATTAGTGAGTTAGCCCATCGTAGTATGATGGATCATAGATCGTAGTAGTGAGAAGAGCAGGATCGGGATTGTAATAAAAAGAATCTATGCTGAACAACCGTGCCGAGCAGTTCATTTTTTTGTGTATGAGCTACGAACAAAAATGTAGCAACTATTTGCAGCAATTCATTATCATCGTTTCTAAACATGAAAATACAGGGTTTATCAGCCCATCCCGTATAACACAAAAGGTCATTTTTTAACAGTATGTGTAGTGGCATAACCCGTATAGCAAAAAGCGCTTTTTTCTAAGTGTGTGAGGCCCAACAGCACGCCCAACAGACACTCTGTTGGGCCTTGTCAAAAAATTCAACATGCTTGTTTCCCCTTGCTATGTTGGTACTCCACACCGGAGTACTTTTAGACATACTGCCTTTATTGGTTAAAATTAACGTTCTTAAATACTAAATTTTTGCTTACTTAACAATAATGTTTAACATACGCGCACCACCTGTTGCTGGCTTATTTTATCGTTGCACGGCACCCAAATTGCCGACGTTGCAAAGCCGTGGCAAAGGTTCGTGGTGCGTGTGATCAACGCTCTTATGTCTCGCATGCGGCGTGCGCTTCTAACGGAGTGACCCTGTCGGTGACAATCATCATCCTCGTTTTCCATTACTTTTTGTGTAGCGTCTGTTATGGTCGTAAATGTTCCTGCTTTTAGAAGCGTTTTTGTTTCCGCATTATGAATCTTTTCCTTTAGTGTATCTATTCCCTTTTTCACAATCATGTCGTTTGCAATTTTTTCTGGGATTCCTTGTTCTAGGTAAATTAATTTTAACTTTGCTGTCAATAATTCTACTTCATTGCAAATCTTTTGAGTATCTCCGGTTTTTATTGCTCTGAGTTTTGCTATTATTTTGTCCGGATTAGGTTTCTCTTCACACCTTAATTTTATGTCATCCAATAGTTCTTTGAATGTTGTTATTGAAGTTGGTAATCCTATCCTTGCTTTACCTGTTAATCTAACTCTTAAAAACTTTACTAGAATTGCTTCGTGGTGTTCGTTCAACTCGAACAGTAACTTAGCGGCATCTTCGAAGGTGCTAAACCTTTCGGCTGATCCATCGTAGATGGCTACTAGAGCTGCGGCTGTTTCAAAGTCAAAGTTAGTCATTTTTGTTCCTTTTGTTTTCTGTTTCCTTAACTAAGCTTTCTAACGATGAATTTATCAATTCTTTTTTCTATTTTGCATCAGATTTCTTCCCATGCATTTTTTTCCTATGCTTTTTAGTCGTATTATTTCATCTATGCCGTATTTTCTGTTATTTATTTCTATTTCCTTTTGGAATTCCTTATGTATTTCCTCAGCTTGTAATTTTTGTTGTGTTAATCTACTAGTTCTTAATTTCTGAGTTTTATCGTTTTACTTCTTAAGGATATATTGTAATTTTCGAACTAATTCTATTAGCTTTGACATACCTGTGTATTTTGCATTGATTAGTAGTTACTGTTTCACCTGCGGGTGTGGTTTCTGCAATTCATCTTCTGGTGTCAGGTTGCCGGTTGTTTTCTTCTTATCGGGTGCTCTTCGTGGGTTTCCTGATCGATGTCTTCCACGATGGAGACTCCTGTCTCTTGGGATCCCGCCGGTCAACATTTGTGATCCGTGGACTCGCCTTCCACTATTTCTTGACACTCTTGACACAATTGTTTTGCTTATCCGCTCTCACTCGTTTATTTGCTTTTACTTTGGCAGCGTTAATGTTTGGATTGCCGCGAAACCATCTTGTATGCCATTTTTAGTACTTTGATGATTAACACAATCGTCACCATTATTAACACCAGATTCAACTTAAGTTCGTGATTAACGTGCTGTTCACTGTGCACATTCTGTGTTTGAATGATCGTAAGATCATTATCTCCTTGCACTTTCGTAGTTGGAGTAGAGTTTTTGCCACCCATATAGCTTATGCAATTCTGGTACACATATGCAATTCTGGTACCCTTTTACCTGTGTAACATGTTAACTGTGCACTGTCAAAATTTGCTGTATCGTAAATTTTTCAACTCACTTATTGTTTTCTGCAACACTTTTGCAAATTTTTGTAGCCAATCATCACGTAGCACGTATGATGTTGTAAATGTTTCTCTCTTTTTAAATCCATCGGTCATGAGAATTTTCCATTTCCCGGGATCAGTTATCAATAATGAATTAATTCTTCGATGCATGTTGCTTAGTTCTCTATTCATCACATTGCACTTTTTAGTTGGCTGTCAATTGTATTTTTAACGCGGGCATAACTGCACGTTTTCACATTACGCACATTTAGTGTTTCTTTAATAGATTCACTCGATGAGACAGTTTTTCCATCTGAAGATTGCCGATTAAAGTCACGGTCGCCATGTAACAGGCTTTGACCTTACCTGTTTTGTCACCTATCATATCATCGGACTTTCTTCCCGTTCCATCACTTGGTGGAAATTAGTGAAGCGCGGATATATCTTACTGAGTTTACGAACGTTGGACACATTGAGACGTTACTCAATAGTCTGGAAATAAACCGACACAGATTGGTTACGTTCTATGCCAAGTCCAGATTAAGTCTGTCTTACTTTGGCCCGGTACTTTATTATATATCATTCTAAAAGTAAGCTTAAGTTTGACGCCATTGTCGTTCTTGGGCGGAGCCTCGCGAGTTGACCTACTTTCTTGCGCTTAAACGCTTTCGTCAGAGCGTGGACATGTTTTTGCTTTACTTAACGCCTCGTAAACAATTTTGAGCTTCGCTGCGCGGGTCAATTTTGATTTTGATTTGGTGTCATAAATAATCATCCGGATTCTACCTGTTGACGTTTCCAATGGTTGCGGCCAATGCTTACGCAGCACATGTATGTAGCCTACTTGCATTGGACTCATTATGTGGGTCATTAAAAATTTGGGTTGCATACTTGTGTTGTCTATTTCTTAAATACCGATCCCAAAGTCTTATTTCTGTAATTGCTGTTACTTTAATACTAGCTGTATAGCAGATTAGATATTATCTGCTACACAAGTATTTCATCAGCAAACTCCTTCCGTTGAAGCGTTTTTACTAACAGTTTCACCGCGTCACGAAGCTTTTTATTCGTACAATCACCACGTTGATGCTCCTTTCCGAGACAGATATTGATAAATCTGGAGCAGTAAGCCGCTATTCTTACGGTTTTCCAATAAGATGAAAACTTGTCCAATAAAAAATGTGCCTCTACACTCTCTTTGGACGTCGCCAGCAACATAGTCTTCTTCTTTTTTGTTTCGCTTCGTAAGGTTCATCTACCACCGTCGTACGATTCCAATTTTCTTCACCCGTAATGAGCCACGAAGGACCTCCAAACCAACACTCAGTTTTTGCTAGCTCCCCTTGACATGCAACCACGGACAACCTTGACAAATTTCTTGAATAGCAGCCACTCTATTCGCCACAAACGTAGTCCAAACATACGATGGAGATCTCAGCCAACAAAGTACAACAGTCGAATCTGTCCAGAAGTAGCTCGTCCCAACAGTTAGCCACAGATTGGCGCGTAGCAAAGCACCACACAGCTCCAGTTTTGCCAAACTAACTCGTTTCGATGGTGCCACCTTTGATTTAGCCGCTATGAGTAATACCTTTACTTGTCTGTCATCGTTTTCCGATCTTACATACAGGCAGGCTCCATAAGCTGTTTCCGAAGCATCGGAAAAACAATGTAATTGGACCCTGCGTGGACCAGCCAACAACACAAATCGCGTTACACTAATGTTCCTCATGGCAGGAAACTGTTCGATAAACAAATTCCACTTCATCTCGATGTCCTTGTTTACAGGATCATCCCATTCGGAGGTACTTATCCATAGTTGCTGCATGAGAATCTTTGCCCAAACTACCACAGGAGCAACTATTCCTAACGGATCGAAAAGGCGAGCAATCTGCGAACAAATCATACGCCTTGTTGAAATTTCTTTCTGGAAGAACCACTTTTTAACGTATTCGTTTAACACGTCACTATAGCCATTTTTTAAGAACCTCTCTCTATCGAGCTTCCTCTCGAGTTGCTCCAGGCGTCGTAACGCAACTTGCTTTGAATCGCCTAGCAACTGTTCGGAATGCGCCTTCAAAGGTAGCTTCACCACATTACGGCCACATGGGTCCCGAGAAACACTTTCCTTAAAACTGTTTTCACACTCTTTCTCTTCTTCCATCAGTTTCGATGCGGTTCCCATTTCTTTCCAACGCGACCGCTAAGCTATTTCCTATTAAAACGCTATACGAACTTGTCGATTGTTCTTGGAATGGATTTTTTCCATATGGAATCCACCCGAAACTTGTGATCACGAACTGTAGTCCATCGATTTCACAGAATTTCATTCGATCACTTGTTTTATGCAACTCATAAAACACTTTCTATCCAAGAAGAATGTCGATTTTATCACGTTTATAAAAATCAGGGTCCGCCAACCCCACTTCACTAATGATCTTCGGTGTACCAATTTTTAAAGAGTGCAAATGTTGTTCACTTGCAATGAACGATACTGTTCTCTTAAAATCACTGTTGCGAGACGCTATTGTGGTTTCCACTTCACACGACGCTTTCACCTCTTTGCCACCAACCACACTAACACAGATATCTGTGCGCTTTCCACTTATTTCCAGAGAACTATACAGTTCTTCCGTCATCAGACTAGCTTGTGCGCCGCCGTCGAGAAGCGCCCGCGCCATTGTCCACTCTCCTGTTGCTTTGCGCACAAGAACCAATGCCGTAGATAATAGCTCATATTCATACTTCTTATCATTTATCTTAGCCGAAGACAAGGTAATCACATTAACTTCCGTTGAAATCGAAGGCTCCGCCTGCGCCTTATTTTCTACGGTTGTATGGGTTACCGACATCGCCTCACTTTCATGCAATAACGTATGGTGCTTCTTTCCACAAGTGCGACAATTCTTCTTAGACTTACAAAAACGACTAAGATGGCCTCTACCAAGACAGTTCCAACACAATTTGTTAGATTTAACAAAATCCTTCTTATCGTTACAAGCTATACTCTTAAAACGCTGCCACAAATACAACGAATGCGATTCTTCACATGCTTGTCACTTCGACTCGCTACTTGTGTTCACTAACACTGTTGAGTGAACGCTCTCGATCCATAGTTATAAACCCTAATACTCAATTCCTAGATAGTGTGACGGTTAAGAGCCAACGGGCTCAAGGGTTAATAAGAATAAAGAGTTCAGTGTTACATGAAAAGATTCGAAGAACACGCGGTTTCAATCCTTTGTTAAAAACTTACAACTTTTAAGAAACCAGTATTCTACACTACAAACACTTTTACCGATTGCTTTTTTGACGAACTCTCCTGTACGCTTTTTTCCAGACATTGCTTCCAACAAACAATTAGCATTACGCAGAAATTAAAACAATTCCGTGCATCTGGATTTTCGATTTTCAACCACGTGCTTCTCCGATTCTTTCTGTGTATGATCATCCAGTTTCAACACTATCAACTGTGTGAGCGAAATGCCCTAACCATCGGGCTTTTCTTCTAACTGTCCAAGTATTTTCACGTGCCTGGCTAAAGTCTGAAATAAGGACCCCCTCCCCATTTTCGTAATTTTATATTTTTATTTTTAGTTTTTTTCGGCGTTGCTGGAATTATAAGCTATGACGATTGCTAGCATTTCGGGTTTAGAAGTTGACATCAGCCGAACAACATAAGCATTAGGGAAAACTAGTGCAATTTGTATCAAACATGTTAGAGCCCACGCAGCTGAATAACTCCGACGAGGATTATGTTGATAATCAATTTTGTGATTAAATTTAAACTTGAAATGGAACAAGTAATCTGGGGAAAAAACAGGACACACACGAGCATGTTTTAATTATTTATTATTATTTTCGTATTCTTTTTCTTTTAAATAATTGTTAAAGGCTTCCAGCATTGCAAGCCTTGGCCCCATTTGTCACTCTTGTGGCAGTTTGTCCAACGGCTCTGCAAAACTAGAAGCGAACAAGTAATTGCTACTTTGCTTGTTCAGGTGTTGTAGTTTCTCCTTTTCCGTTCGCAATACTTGCAAAGCAATATTGGAAAGATCACTTTGCTTCGACGGGTTTGACTTGTCTTGCCGGTTTGCTGTTATCGAGTTTGGGGTGGACGTATTTGCAAAACCGGACACTTTAGTACATCTTCGTTGTCCGACAAATCAAGGTATTGCGTCAAAACAATAGTAAAAGAAATATATCTACTCAGACGATACACAGCGATACGATAAAATAAGAAGAAAATCTCACCTTCCGTTATCTCTATGGATGGCATGTTTCCTACCATGTTCCTGGAAGTAAAGACATCCGAAAGAAAAGATAATTGATGGAAATGTTTCCATTTACTAAGAGTAGCAGCGGCTGAGCCGGTTGGTTGATTTAACCCTGCCAGCTCGCGGCGGTACTGGCTGCGCAATATGGTCCACTTTTTTTTAATAGTGTTAGCTAAAATAAAAAAAATAGTACTTTAAGATGAGTAAATTTTAATAGCGATGCCATATAACTATACAATAACAATTTACGAAAGTGTATAAAACAGTCATTTATTATTTTATTTTTGCTTTTTCCAGGTTTTTATCAACGGGCATATCTTTTAGAGCCCTTGCTTTTTCATTCCGAATTTCGCATCAAACGATAGGTTCCATAGTATATGAAACATCACAGGCAATATGGTCTTCACTACAAGCAATGCATATGCCCGTTCCCACTATTGAAACATTACGAAATGTAGCAGCTGAATTCGAAACTAAATGCAATTTTCCACATTGTATCGGAACCATCGACGGAAAACATATTCGCATAAAGCGGCCTCCTAACACTGGTTCACAATACTTCAACTATAAACATTTTTTTTCTGTCCACTTGCAAGCAGTTGCAGATGCAAACTGTAAATTTATAACTATCGATGTTGGTGATGATGGCAGAAGGAACGATAGTGGAGTGTTCGTAAATACTTCGTTATATCACCACCTTGAAAACAATAGTTTCAACACTCCTCCGCCAGAATCATTACCAGCCACAAATTTTAACATGCCTTACGTTTTACTTGGGGATCAAGGATATCCGTTAAAACCCTACTTGATGAGGCCTTACAGCAGCAACATGGATGCAGCGAAAGAAACCATTAATTATCTATTGAGTAGTGCAAGGATGACGGTAGAACGAGCATTCGGCATTTTAGAACTAAATGGAGACGCTTGAAAACCGAACTGCAAGTAAAACCGGAAAACATTGATATTGTACTGAAAACCGCATGTTTGTTGCACAATATCTGCATGGATACAAAAGACAGCAACGGGGTAAATTGTGCACCTACCGAAGCGAACACATCGTTTGTAAATCAAACAAATTCAAGAAGCAATAATCGGTCAAACCAACCAGTTTACAACATTAAGGATAATTTTAAGAACTATATGTATAACGGTGAAGTTGAACAGTTAAACATGTAGGCAATTTAACTGTATTATGTAAATAAACTCGCCATTCACTCCAAACACATCGCTGATGTGGTCCCATGCTTCTTTCTCCTTCCTACGGTTGTGGTAATTGGGGTCTTGCACATTCCATAGGAGAGGAATGTTCTCGACCATGTGATCAGCGTCAATTTGAGTATTTTCCATTGTGGCTGAAACAATCAATACTGTAAATATATAATTATAAAAACTTCTTTACTTACCACTCTTAACACGTTGTGTGCCATGTCTATCATTTTTGATAGACAGTGAAGTTTCCTGGGGGGCCATGTCTATCATTTTTGATAGACAGTAGTCGTCATTTTCAAACTGTTATTTCTCCGCGGTGGCTGCACTTTTTTACTCACAATCTTCACCAAATATTAAGATAAGACTTTTATGAAACTAATTATATAGCTGGTTTTCGCAAATCTTCAGTCCATCAATTTATAAAAGTATATTTTTGGGATGCCTTTTTTCGAAAAATCTTACGTTTTGTTCATATTGCTATCTCCTATGTCGCGCCGTTTGATCGTCTGCAGTGCGAGTGAGACAAATATATTTTTGCACATCAGACCGATGCACAGTGTACTTGGTGAGGACAAGATATAACAACTAGTGTTGAGCTTAATGAATCTTTTGAATAGAGTCATTCATATGAATCTTCAGTGAAGAATCATTCAATTCATGAGTCGACTCCCAACAGATTCATGAATCTTCGAAGATTCATGAGTCTTCAAAGATTCATGAATCCTCAAAGATTCATGAATCCTCGAAGATTCATGAATCCTCAAAGATTCATGAATCCTCAAAGATTCATGAATCTCCGAAGATTCATGAATCCTTGAAGATCCAAGGGTGCTCGATGATTTATGAATCCTTAAAGATTCATGATTTTGCGTATTCTTGAATCTTCGAAAATTCATGAATCTTTGACATTCAGATTCAGAATCATTCATTCAGTTCAAAGATTCATTCAGATTCATGAATCTGAATCAGATTTACCCAACACTAATAACAACTATTTCTGAAATTTTTTGATACAAAAACGGAAAAATGTATTATTGTATTGATTATAATAAGGAAATTATTTCATTTCATTTTGTTACGTTTTTCTTGCGTTTAAAAATTTTGAGAACTTATTTATAGCTAATGATTACAGCTCCGGCCGTATTGTCAGCCTCTGAAGCTGAAGTAGTACAATTTTCACAAGGCATTTCGTCTTTATAAAATTTTCATTTCCATTTCCCTTTTATAAAATTTTGAGAACTATTGTTTACATAATTCCCTTGATTATCTATAAACTGTAATTTTTCCAAAAACTCGTGTAATGCGAAATCGCGTATAGCGTTTGTGTGTAGTAGCATGATATGCACAAAAAACAGAAGCAAAATGTATTACTGTATTAGTAAAGAACCAATAATAACCAAATACTATCTTTATTGGTACAACATCTACATTACAATACATAAAACAACTACCAGTAAAGTATTTGCTCGTTATTTGATCAGTCGGCAAGCAACAGTTTCGTTGTATTCAGCACTGTATCATAGTAAGCAACGTTGATTCAGCATCATATCATAGTAACCTTTGATAACACATCTGAGGAAACTATATATTGCGCATCACCTCAATGAGGAATCATTCAGTAAAGTTCAACCAGTGAAGAATAACAAGTTAGTGTAACTAGTCGTGCTACGAATAACTACTACTACTACTACGAATACTTTTTATGTGTAGAAGTTGATAGTCACAAGCATTTCGATTATTCAGGTTAGTTTACTATTTGAACATTATCCAAACCGGGTAGGATGCTAAGGATTTTTATAATTTCAGTAATTACCATTTGGTCGTATTGCGATAATTTCCGCAAAGTAAACGCTATACAAAATGAGTAAGCGTAAACAACGTTTGGAAAAGCTAGTCGAAAATTACACTTCTTCTGACACAGATTCTGAAAGTCAGGTTTTTGATGCTTCTGAATCAGACAGTGATTCCTATTTTGAAGATGACATCCAAGAAATTCTCCAGCAATTAGCCACAGAAGAACATGAAGAAGACAATGACTTATTACTTGAAGAAGAAAACGATGAAGTCCAAGTCTACAATCGAAGTTCGGAGTGGACCAACTATATCGGAAAACATAAAACGTTTGAATTCACCGGTAAGACGGGATTGCAAGTGCCGATTTCCAGTGACATCACGCCCTTGGAAGTGTTTTCGCTGATAGTGGATGATGCAGTAATAGCTCTCATTGCTAAGGAGACAAACAGATATGTATCACAGTACATTGCATCAAATCAAAAAACGAAACACGCCAGATTGAACAAATGGATCGACACAAACCCCGACGAGATCAAACAAATGTTGGGATTAATGATATGGATGGGCTTGGTACCACTTGGCCGTTTGGATAGCTACTGGTCAGAAAATATGGTTTATAATTTTTCACTACCACGTGCGATTATGTCCCGAAATCGTTTTCAAATATTGTTAACTATGCTCCATTTTAACAATAATGAAGGGAACAATTCCAAAAACAGATTGCACAAAATACAACCAGTAATTGAACTGCTGCAAGATAAATATCAATCCATATTTTACCCTGGAAAAGATTTTGTGATCGACGAAACTCTTGTACCATGGCGAGGTCGTCTGATATTCCGACAATACATTCCAAATAAGGCTCATCGTTATGGCATCAAATTATTCAAATTATGTTCTGTGGAGGGTTATACATGGAATTTAAAAGTGTATACTGGTAAATCTGAAACAGGAGATCGTCAGTGCGGTCTGGCACAGGATGTCTGTATGGAGCTATCTAATTTGATATTGAACGAAGGTCGAACGATGTACATTGATAATTTTTACACTAGCTACGAATTAGCAACATATTTCTTAGCAAATAGAACCCATGTTGTGGGTACGCTCAGAGCTAACAAAAAAAATATTCCCAGATGCGTTCTAAACGCTAAACGAAAACGAGGTGAAATAATTTCCCGGGAAAATAATGAAGGAGTAGTGGTGTTGAAGTGGAAAGACATCCGAGATGTTCGAATTTTAAGTACTAAACATGCTCCATCATTAGTTTCAGTGAACGAAAACACATCTTCGCAAAGATCGACAAAACGGCAGCATAAAAGAGCATTACAAAAACCTGAAGCAGTTTTAGAGTACAATCGAGCAAAATGTGGCATAGATCTATCAGATCAAATGGGAGCTTATGCTACTACACTTCGCAAAGGAGTAAAATGGTATAGAAAACTCGCGATAGAACTCCTTTTAGGAACTTCAGTTGTAAACGCATGGGTGATCTATAAAGCTGCAACAAAACAAAAAATACAAATTCGTAAATTCAGAGAACTATTAGTGCAGCAGCTTTTAACTGTTACTCCCAAGCAAAATTCTTCCAAAACGACACATTACCTGACCGACCGGATAAATGGGGAAGGAAAAAAAATTCGACGTCAATGTAACAATTGCTATTTGCAAATATCTACAGCTGAATCCCGCGACAATGCCAAAAAGAAAGCAAAACAAATTTATACTCAATGTATCAATTGCCCAGGACAACCACAAATGTGTCGAGAGTGTTTTCCAAAACTCCACTAAGGAATAAAAATGTAATTTGGAAAAGTTATACGATAATATGGCGATGCGAACGATTGTTTTGTTACTTATAAATTAATAAATTAAATAATAAATAAATTACGTAATAAATTCGTAATAAATTACGATCAAAAAAAATTGTCTACAGTCTTTTATCATTGCCCGTTTTTTTGCTATTTTGTATGCCATTTTTTGCTTTAGCTTTTACTTATATTTTTTTTTGAAAAAAACGGTTTATTTCAGAAATAGTTGCAAATAATTTGTCCTAAGCATAAAACCACAGTGCACTTGACTGTTGCCTCACTCGCACAACAGACGATCGAACGGTGCGACATGAGATAGCAATATGAACAAAACGTAAGATTTTTCGAAAAAAGGCATCCCAAAAATATACTTTTATAAATTGATGGACTGAAGATTTGCGAAAACCAACTATGTAACTAGTTTCATGAAAGTCTAATCTTCATATTTGTCGAAGGTTTTTTGTAAAAATGTGGTATCTTCACGGAGAAATAACAGTTCGAAATTTACATTTCCTGGGGGGCCATGTCTATCAAAAATGATAGACAGTCAATTTGTAAACAAAAACGCCGTGGCCTGCTAGGAAACATCACCAAAATAAGCGTGGCACACAACGTGTTAAACAAAACAGTCAAGATCTGTTTCAATCACAGAAGAACTGATTCAACCCCCATCTGGCAGAAAGACACTCACGGAGCTCATAAATTGATCGACTAGTCGTTCGACCAGTTGAACGACTAGCGAAGTTAGTCGTTCGATATTTCCGAAGCGACCCGACCGCGCGTCGTTGAATCCGAAGCAACCCGATCGGGGGCCGATGAATTCCAAGCGAGCCAATCGCGTGCGCCGATTATCCTGAGCGACCCGATCGTGCGCCATTTCTTTCTCTCGTCGTTTCTTTCAACAGTCACGTACACAAAAATTTACACTTAAAATATTTCTTTTTATTTCACAATATTTTTTCACAATATTAACAAGTGTTGTTAATTCACCTTTTTTATCATTTTTAACTACTAAAAATTAGTAAATTAATTACATTTATCACTTTACAAGAACAAAAAAACTTCAAAACACGTATACGATGAAATCTTGGCTGTAGATGAACATCCTTCCTGCACTGTTCACTGTTGCATGATGTTGCGGCTGTCGATGCTGTTTGATTCCACCTTTGAATGGTCTTCTGAAACACTTGAAATGGAAACACAAGAACATGATTAGCATCGAATAAATGTGCTGTATATTTTTCAACACTTTTACATACCTTTGAGGACACAGTTTGTTGATAATTCACTATTTTAAACCTCCTCAAATCAACGCGTCCATATTGCACTCTCTCGGATCACGAAGTCCGGCAACGCGGACTGCCCATCTGACAATTTCCGAAGATTTTATATTGACCTCTCGCTTTTTCATCATTCCATTTCGCTATTTTTGAGTGGTTTTTGCGGTTCGTGCCCTGTGGTGAGCGGTTTTGTCAATGTGTTGGTGTTGATCGTCCTGACCGAGTGTGATTTTCAAACAATTTACAAAGAAAAAAGGAAGAAGCAAACGCGGAACACGCACATGCACACAGTCCACGTTGCCGGACTTCGTGATCCGAGAGAGTGCAATATGGACGCGTTGATTTGAGGAGGTTTAAAATAGTGAATTATCAACGAACTGTGTCCTCAAAGGTATGTAAAAGTGTTGAAAAATATACAGCACATTTATTCGATGCTAATCATGTTCTTGTGTTTCCATTTCAAGTGTTTCAGAAGACCATTCAAGGGTGGAATCAAACAGCATCGACAGCCGCAACATCATGCAACAGTGAACAGTGCTGGAAGGATGTTCATCTACAGCCAAGATTTCATCGTATACGTGTTTTGAAGTTTTTTTGTTCTTTTAAAGTGATAAATGTGATTAATTTACTAATTTATAGTAGTTAAAAATAATATAAAAGGTGAATTAACAACACTTGTTAATATTGTGAAAAAATATTGTGAAATAAAAAAAATATTTGAAGTGTAAATTTTTGTGTACGTGACTGTCGAAAGAAACGACGAGAGAAAGAAATGGCGCACGATCGGGTCGCTCAGGATAATCGGCGCACGCGATTGGCTCGCTTCGAATTCATCGGCGCATGCGATCGGGTTGCTTCGGATTCAACGACGCGCGGTCGGGTCGCTTCGGAAATATCGATCGAATGGTTGCGTACACACGACGGCTCATGAGACGTCCAAAAAAGCCGAAGTCATACAAAATTTCAAAAAAATTGGGTCCTGTCCTGGACGCGTCCACAAATCGCGAAGCGAAAGAGGGTTCGGGAATTATACCTGGGATCTTCGCGAAGTGAAAAAGGATTCTGAAATTATACCTGCGATCCGCATTAGAATACCACGCACGCCTTATTCGGGGTAGCACTCGGGAAAGCGTTGTTTTGCTTAAGCGTGCAGTAAGCATAGAGGGTATGTTTCGGCTTTCTACGAAGTTGCTTGTGGACGTGGGCAGGGCGTGGGCGTCACGTGTGAGTTCAGCCAATAACTTCGCTAGTCGTTCAGCTGGTCGAACGATTAGTCGATCATTTTATGAGCTCCGTGAGTGTCTTTTTGCCAGATGGGTGTGTGCATGTTCGTGTTCCGCGTTTGCTTCTTCCTTTTTTCTTTGTAAATTGTTTGAAAATCACACTCGGGTCGCTCGGTCAGCACGATCAACACCAACACATTGACAAAACCGCTCACCACAGGGCACGAACCGCAAAAACCACTCAAAAATAGCGAGATGGAATGATGAAAAAGCGAGAGGTCAATATAAAATCTTCGGAAATTGTCAGATGGGCCGCTACTGTTGTTTACTGTTGCAAATTGAAGAGTATTTTGACAGTTGCTATTCTTCTTTTCCTTTTTGTTTTCTATTTTCGAAATGTTCAATGAGCAAACCGAATCGAAACAAACTGGTTTGTTTTTCATTGAGCAAAAATGTTTATCGAAAACATTTTCCTACGATTTGACACTGTTTGTTGAATGTTCAGTGACTGTAGACCAACGTGTTAAACACAAGATTCGTCAATTTTTTTTCATAAGAGCAGTATTAAAACAACCATCAAAATCAAAACAAAAAACATAAACACCTCCCGTTACACTAACAAAAATAGCAATAACCAGCTTACGCCCACGCGCTGTGGGCGTCCCTTAAAAAACCATCCGACCAGGCAACATATTTGCATCTAGGTAAAATAGACGATAAGGTCGACAGGGAAAAACGCGCCTATACATTCGGTGCAATTAACTAAAAAGGCCAAATCGGACGACGGCTACAACACTCCTTAAACAACACTTACAGGTAAAACTAGGATTTTACCTCTACGTTCTTGAAACTAACACACACTCACGGCGTGTAGGATAAGAACTAATACTATCAACATTTTGTAAATTGAAGGAAAAAATTTCAATAAACATCACTTGTAACCAAACCTCCAAAGCTACGAGTTTTTCTGTTTGGCAATTGATGGGCACTCCACTGGTAGAAACTTATGTTGAATATTCAATACAAAAGAATATTTGTCAGAACCGATCTAAAGCCATTTTACGGAAAGCTAGCCTACAGTTAACGCTAGATCACACGTTAGGAACTAATCCTGGTTAATCTAGGAAAAAGCCTATCGTCCGATCCCTCTGTAACTGAAGGCAATCAGAAACTTGCGCAAGAAGTTTCCAGGAGTAAACCATATTTTATTAAGTACGCGTTACGTAAACTCCAGCAGTCCGGAAATGGTGTCTTTATCACTCCGAACATTTACACTATCTATAACCTACCCATAACCTATCTACAACCTATGTATCCTTAGAGCCGTTTCACACGGCACGAACTTGACAGTTCGCCAGTTCGACGAACATTGCTCAAATACAAATTTAAGAATGAAATTCTGAGAGTTCGCGCGGTTCGCGCACTGATCTTGTGTGAACGCAGCACGAACTCTGATCAGCAGTAATCTAAACCGGATCCAAGACTTGAGTTCTCGATGATCAAATGAAATCATTTTTTTTCGGTTACAGATTCAAAATAAAATTAATAAATTGAATCCAAATTTTGTTTTTCTTATGGTTTGTGTTTAGAATGTTTGAACACTTAAGTATGATATTCCTTTTGTTATTATATTCTTCTTAAACCGATCTAAACTGTTGTATTAACGGTTTTCTCGTACATCGTTTGTTGCGTCTGGATAGTCAGTGTTGTAATGTGTGCAAACAGTGCCACTTTTTTGAGATAAGTTTCGATGTACCGCCTACGACAAACCCTTCGGGATCGTAGATGGTGGACACGTCCTATGTTGTACCGTCGAAACGAAGATGGGAGTCGCCTTCTTGCGGACATGGCAGACGAAGCAGCAGACGATACGGTCCTTAAATTTTTAAGAATGACCCACGATGATTTCGATTGGCTTTTGGATAAAATATCCCATAAAATAAAGAGGAAAGATTCCAACATGCATTTATCGATAACACCTGGGGAAAGGTTGTTAATTACACACTTTCTGGCTACTGGTGAAACGTATAGTAGCTTGTCTTTTCTTTTTCGTGTAAGTATATATAATTAAATTTTTACCTTCATGTTTAAAATATCACATATACTTTTAGGTTGGTGTTTCTACAATAAGCAGCATTGTACCGGAAGTGTGTGAATGTTTGATTCAAGTGCCCCAGGATTATGTAAAGGTAGAATTGAAGTTAACACCTCGAACTAACATACCATTTTCCTTCTTTAACTAACTTTTCATGCGACCCGTTAATTTTGCGAAAACAATGATAAAGCCATGTTCAAAGACGGAGAATATAGCAGGTTGTATCAAAATTTCGCTAAACTTAACACACAGCCTTTAAATTAACAAATGAATCTCAAATTCAAAATCAATTTGAGGTGCGCCTATAACGCCTGTTTTTGTGATAAAATATGTAATTCAACCATATCAATCGTTGTTACCGGTTCTGTTGGATACGAAACTGAAGTAGCACGACTGCACAGTACGCCTTACTTGATTTGCCCATTAAACTGGAAGAACATCTCTTTTCATACACTTAGAAATTCAAGTGCATCCCGTATTTCTGTTGCGTACCGTTTTAAGGTTAGTCGATATAGCTAGTGCTAAGTAATCATATAATAATTATTTAAGAAGAATTAGTACGATCAACTCCTTATCAATATCTTCAAATAAGTAAAATGATAAAGAGAGATGGTGCATAAAGAAAAATATCTATTCAAGTTCAAAATAATTCGGTTTCATTGCTTTTTGGCTTAAGTTCACATAAAAAAATAATAACATGAAACTCACATAAAATTAATTAATTAAGTAAACTAAAGTAAAACTAAAAGTAATTAGTTAATTAGATAATTAAGTAAATTAATAAGTAAATACCCAACACCAGAAGAAAAAAACTAATATACAAAGGTCAACAAAACAAAAAAAAGGACACTAAAATCTAATCTTTATCGGGGAACTGATTAAGGGAGCTCAAAATACAATCTTCAATTAAAGATAAATCTTCATCTCGTTTCTTGAGCATCCGTTGGGTCAGCAACTCAATGAATGGGGCTATTTTATGCCTATCTTTTTGCCCCTTTAATGTTTCTTCAAGACTTTCTAAACATTTTAAAAGTTTTTGGTCAATTTTTTCATGCTGGTTGGCTCTTAATCTTCTTCCGTCTTCGGCGGTAGATGTAGCCTTGTCCTGACGAAGGGAAGGCTGAATATCAGGCAAGCAAGTAACTTGCCGGGAAGGACCAGGCTCAGGTGTTGATGGCCGCCCTGGTTTAGCTATCTGCTGGTCTTCTGGCGTTCTGGCTTCTGTATTTTTGTTCGTAGTTGGTGTTATCCTTAACTGTAATACATAAATTAAAAAAAAAAAACAATGTTTTTAAACATGTACATCATTACGATTCATTAATATTGATTTTATTAACATATTTATTTAAAAATGCTTTCTTTATTTTACAGTTGTCTAATACACCAGATGAATGGTTAGAAATATCAAATCAGTTTGAGCAGAAATGGAATTTTCCCCGAGCTCTCGGAGCATTAGACGGAAAACACATAAGAATACCAAAACCAATTGATTCAGGAAGTGATTACTATAACTATAAAGGATTTTTATAGTGATTACTATAACTATAAAGGATCTATAGTATAAATCTTATGGCAATTGTAGATGCCAACTACAA
Organism: Anopheles funestus; assembly: GCF_943734845.2. Lineage (NCBI taxonomy): Eukaryota > Metazoa > Arthropoda > Insecta > Diptera > Culicidae > Anopheles > Anopheles funestus. Next base: position 49,006,479 of record NC_064599.1, read on the forward strand.
CTTTATGTACGTTGATGTAGAAGGTAAAGGCGGAATATCGGATGGGGGAATATTCAGAAATTCTAATATTCACGCATTATTTGAAAATAATGAGCTTAATATACCCGAACCCAAAAGAGTTGCGCGTTCCATATGGGATTAAAGTACCGTACATGCTGGTTGCTGATAAGGCTTTTGCCTTTACAAAATACTGCATTCGTCCTTACGGAGGGACGGAACTCTTGCTCACACACTACGCCGCAAGGCGTGACATAGTGGTGTCCACCGATGCACTTTCGGTTGGCTTAGGAGCAACAATATGCCACAAATACCCACACGGATCCCTAAAAGTGGTTCAACACGCGTCCCGAGCGCTCAGCAAAGCAGAGAATAATTGCAGTCAAACCGTCATTTCATGCTGTAGACCGACCACCGACCACTAGTCCGCATATTTAGCAGTAAAAAAGGTATTCCAACATACACGGCAAACACCTATGTATGTGCCAACTGGCTCATTCGGAAACGCCGATGTGTTATCTCGGCTAATACAACACCACGCGAAACCTGAAGCCGAATACGTGATCGCCAGCCTGGAGCTAGAGAACGATTTAAGGACAGTTGCGGTTAACGCGCTTAACTTGTTTCCAGTTACGTTCAGAGAAGTTGAGAGAGCTACGTGGGCTGACCGCTTGCTCCGGAAGGTCCATACAGGGTTTATCAGGTCAATATGGCATCTGAAAGGCATAGTTTGCCGGCCAGAACATGTATTTCGTTTCCTGTCAAGTATTTCATTTGCCTCAACATGAAAATCCTGTTGCCCAATATGATTTTAGAGATTATTGCTTTAGCTTTTTCACCGGGATTGTTGCCTGCTCCTGCTCGTTATTTGTACCATATTTTCTAATTTATTTTTTATGCTTTTTTATAGTTTTTTTTAAATAAAATCATATCATTTAATAAAGGGTGAGGGCACAGCGTTACGCTGTTGTGCCATTTGGAGCAAAATTTGTTAGATTCATTAAATTATGAGGAGGTTTATCACGAACATTTCGAAAGCATATGAGTGCCAGGTTTAAAAATCCTGTAATAGCGTAGAATGCAATAAAACGGTTTGATATTGTGCACGGAGTGTAAAAGAACTAATAAACTATTTTTTGCAATGCAATTATATTTCCTCCGTTCATCTATTCGAAATATATAATTGCTGGAATAAAAAGTACCATGCTAAATTTTTTTTGTTTACATTTTGCTCGGATTCGGTTTGACACATGCTACACATACACATGCATGTTTTCGAAATGTTCGTGATAAAACTTTTCATAATTTAATGAATCTAACAAATTCTGCTTCAAATGGCACAACAGCGTAAAGCTGTGCCCTTACCCTTTATTAAATGATATGATTTTATTTAAAAAAAAACTATAAAAAAGCATAAAAAATAAATTAGAAAATATGGTACAAATAACGAGCAGGAGCAGGCAACAATCCCGGTGAAAAAGCTAAAGCAATAATCTCTAAAATCATATTGGGCAACAGGATTTTCATGTTGAGGCAAATGAAATACTTGACAGGAAACGAAATACATGTTCTGGCCGGCGAACTATGCCTTTCAGATGCCATATTGACCTGATAAACCCTGTAAGTACCTGCAAGATGGATGGCCCCATGATGTTACTTTCGGAGCAGATTTGGCTCGGTACCACAATAGGAAGGAATCTCTCTCCACCGTTGAGGATTGCATTCTTCTCGGAGAGAGTGGTCATCCCAAAGAAGCTGCGTTTCCGTTGTTTGCTCCAGCTGCACAAGGGACATCCGGGAATGCAGAGAATGAAGACGATCGCGCGCAGCTACTTGTACTGGCCAAGAATCGACGACGACATTGTAAGCTACGGCAGCCGCAAAAGCACCCCCTCGAACTACACCAGCAACATGGTCAACACCGACGGGCGTTTGGCGTAAAGTGCACATAGACTACGCTGGGCCATTCGAAAGTTTTTACTTTTTAGTCGTGGTTGACGCTTTCTCCAAATGGCTTGAAATCTACAAAACAATGAGTAAAACCACTTCTACCACCATCTCCATGCTACGGAACATCTTCGTTCGCTTCGGTATGTCGGAAACGCTGGTTAGTGACAACGTTCCCCAATTTACAAGCGGACTGTTTGAGGAGTTTTGCAACAGCAACGGGATCGAGCATATCATTACAGCACCATCCGCAATCGAATGGACAGGCGGAGCGCTTCGTCGATACGCTGAAACGAGCACTGCGGAAGATGCGGAGTGACGAAACATCCCTTCATGAGGGGCTGGAGCTTTTCCTCATGACGTATCGATCGACCCCAAACGCGCAGTTGAGCATGCAGAAAATTTCAGCTGATGAAATGTTCGGTCGCCCCATCAGGACAGCATTGGAGCTGTTATGGCCCCTTCATCAAACTCACTCGAGGGCAGTAAGGGCTTCGAACGACGAAAATCCGTTCGCCACCGGTGTCAGTCCCCCGTATCATGGACTGACTATCCTGCTACGTGGTAAAAAAAAGTCTTGATACGGCCAGGCCGTTCTTACCGAACAAAAAAAAAAACATTATTCATTACGATTCTTAATTCATTAATTAGATTGTTCAACACTCATTGATTACTATATTAACGCTGGCATCAAATCATTCTTGTTTGTAACTTTTCATTAACTTGTTTTGTAACTTTTCATACATATGTTTTATTTTATTGCATGTACTACATTATGCATCAGTTACATGAACAATATTTCGCACAATATAATTTTTAAATTTGTCTCGTATGTAATTTGCTTGCTGACTTGAATGGTTGAAACGCCGGCTTAACGACGCCGTTTCATTTTTACGATTGATAGGATTAAACCATTGAGATCCCTGACTTTCCCTAAAGTCGATACAAATGTTGTGCAGCAAACACGTGGTTTTTACAATTGTATCAACATGATCCTGGTTGACCTGCAGCTCGGTTTTCAAACATCCCCATTTGCTAACCAACATTCCAAAAACACATTCAACTGATCGTCTAATCTTACTTAAAAAACAATTATACACTCCTTCATCATCATCGTCTCCTGTTGAGTACGGTCTCATTAGGTATGGTTTTAATGGGTAACCCTGATCTCCTAGAAGCACATAAGACAGCTCTAAACCATCTATTACTCTGGCTGGAGGGAACTTCAAAATGTTATGCTCAATATTTCGGAACGTGTCACTTTCTACAAAAAAAACTCCACTATCAGCCCTTCTTCCATAATCTCCTATATCTATTGTCAAAAATTTTCCTTTCGCATCTCTTATCGCTTGCAAATGAATAGAATTATAATTTTCATAATTGTAGAATAACGATCCGGATGAATTAGGGCACTTAATGCGCACATGTTTCCCATCGATGCAGCTGCATACGTTGGGAAATCCGGTTAGTGCTTCGAATTCTTCTGCTGCCTGTTGAAATCGTTGCACAGTAGGAAATGGCATATGGATATTCCTCAGAGTGGTCCATATTGCTTCACATACTTTGTATATAATTTGTCCAACACGATATGCGGAATTAAAATGCTAAAGCTCTGTAAGATAATCCAGTTGAAAGGAATCTGAAAGGAAATAATACTATTAATATTTTGAATTAATAACACATTGTTATTTTACAGTCGATGTGCTTAAAGGAAAGTGGCAGAACTTGCGTAACCAGTACGCACGAGAAAAAAAGGAGACGAAGCTCCCAACTGGATCGGCAGCTACGGGATCGGATGGAACTTGGCGTTACTACCAAAACCTGCAATTCCTTGCCGCATCGTACTCATCTCGGCCATGCGTAAGCAATATTCCAGCAGCAGTTGAGGTGGTCGAAGGTATTTATTAAAGTTTCTATTCTATTTAAAAAATTATAACTTGTGTCTTATGTTTACAGAAGATTCTCCACAAGATATCGCAGGACAATTTTGTGATGCTGACAACGACAACCATCAGCAACCATCCACTAGCCGAGGACCAGCCTCGCGAAATATTGACAAACAAATACGAGACCTTATTGAGCTCGAAAATAGAAAGATCTCAACCATAGAAGAAATTAAAAAAATCCTCTATTGACCTCTTTGCCATTAGTATATCGAATGATATAAAGAAGTTGTCGTTTATTAGGCAACTTCAAGCAAAGCAAGTTATTCGGGGGCCGTACGGCGTCGTTGGAACATTAGAGGTCTGCGAAACAACCTCGACAGTCTCAAGCTATTACTGATCTGTCACTCTGATCGTTCGCTTGTGGTTGTCTCACGCTCTGTTTCTTACCAGTATTTTTGTGTGTAAATCGTAACTGATCGTTATCTGTGGCCGCATCGTGTCCTTCGTGCCTGCAATCGATAATGGGAGAAAATGTTTACTTGTGTGCTGGACTACGCAATAACACCTACCATGAAGCTTGTCTGGGGATCTCGGATGAGGTTTTGGCTGAAATCTTGAAACCAGGATCACAATCATCGTGATCTTGCGCGAGCTGTACCGTCCTACGAGGCTGCAAAGCAACGCTGCTGGAGGAGTTCACTGATATTCTGTCCATCTTTAAAATGGTGTTGTTGAATGAATTTGACGTAATGCGCCTAAACGTAGGCTAATTGATTACACTCCACCGAAAACAGCAACTACAGACAGTGCCGCACCATTGCTTTTAGGCACGGCTCGCATTTCAACACCGTCTCGTGTAGTGACGGACAATTCGATCCGAACCTGATAAAAAAGTTCCGGTACTTTGCTGGATCGTTCCGATCCATTAATTCCGATTATTTCAAGCGATACAGGTTCATGATACTTTAGGTTCGATTCAAGTCAGATTCAAAGATCCGATACTTCTACTGGTTCGATCCGCTGTTTTCAGTTCAGTTCAAGCAGGTTTCAAAGTTCCGATACTTTTACAAGATCGATTCGCTGTTTTCGGTTCGGTTCAAGCCGATTTCAAAATTCTGATATATTTTGACAGTTTGAATCGATTTCTACAACCCAGGTTCACTACTACAACTCAGGTTACTACAAACAAAACTTCGTGAATCTCCGAATCCGCGACAAATTTATAACATCCGCGTAACACCGGTACAGGCTGTATATTGCACCAGTTTATTACGTTTTCGGGTGTATAATTAGATATTTCTCTTCAATACATGTATCGAAATAGGTAGATGATCACATTACATGTAGTTGTTCTAGACAGTTTCTTGATATTTACGTACGTTCTTACCGCTAAAATAAACTTCGTTTAGAAACATCAAGTTAGGAACAAAAAGGATTATTGTGAAAACAGACCATGGTTAGAGACAAACGGGCTCATGCAACAAACTAGCAAACGACAAAACGGAACACAAAGGCTATTTTCTGGCTGGACAGCATACGAAATGCGCAAGACAGTGGATGAAAACGGATAATCGGAAGACAGACGAACAAAAACGGACGAAAACGGACTATTGAACGATTTTTTAGCCTAGACTAAAAGTAATAGTTCATATTAAAAAATATGAAAATTAAAAAAAAAAAAACATTTTATATGAAAATATAAAATGTAGATAGCAGACCAGTCGGGGAACAGTCGGTTATTTAAAAAGTCACAATATGTTTGCTGAGAGTCAGTCGACACTTAGCATTCGTTCAGTACAGATCAAATCCGTGCTAAATTACAAAGAGTGTACAAGCGAAAAGTGTTCATATTATATACCGCCAACAACAGCCAGCATTAAGATAGTATCGAACGCCAATGTCGACCGGCAGTCTTGCAACTATGTATGTTTTGTTTAAAACTGTCTCAAGTTGATTAAATTAAAAAGTGTGTGCGATAAAAAATCTGAAATAAGAAAGGTTAAAACAAAATATTTTCCATTATAGAACTCGTAGCAACAATAAAAATCTCTTCGCTAACAACAACATCTCTTGTGCAGCCCCAATCGCCGGGTAAAATAGAACAACATCGACAGGTAGTATCAGTCCTACAACCATGTAAGTTTTGTTTCGTACAAATATCCATAAGATATTTCGTTCAAATATCCATAAGACGCATAATAAGAAAATATTGAAGAAATGTTCGTACAAACACGGTCTCGGTCACTACAAACACGGCTTTAACGGTCTTTTATTCTCAAAATGTTTCTCGAAAATAATGCTGCAAATCTTGTACATTAACTATACGACAGTTTTCAAGGTAATGCTTAATGCTTAATTATCAAGCATCGCACCTGCTCCACTCCAGTTCCTCATACATTTTTGGAAAAAAATAAAGCTATATCATAAAATTACTATAAAATTGATCCAGCTGATTGATATTGATAGATTGATAGAACAGCTTAACCCTACACTTATTTGAAAACCACTTCACTAGTATAGCGTAAAAATACGACAACAGTAAAGTTTCAGAAGTTTTATGCTTACCGTTTTCTTCTCTTTGGCAATGTCTAATAGTACATTCACGTATTAGTATCGAATACTAATTCGAATTCAAAATCGTGTTTTATAACCTTTTTTAATTTACATTCAAATTACTGCAAAATTTAGCGCTCATTTCCTAATTCAAATATTGCTTATTCAAACATTGCAGATATCTTCATCCATCATGCATTCAGGCAAGAAATTGAAAGGAGCTATATGGGATCATTTTGAAAAAAACCGAAGTGGGAAAGCAAAATGTCGTTACTGTTTGAACGATTTCGCTTATGGTTGTGGATCCACTACAAATTTAAAAAGGCATTTGGAACGGAAGCATCCAACGGTACCATTAATCAGGGAAAAACAACTGACCAACAGTGAAACATCACATTCGTCTCAAGAGCCGCAAGTAGTTTTAAATTCAAATATCGATACTACTAAGGTATGCAGGAACCCTTTAAAACCAAAAGAGAATTTGGACAAGTTTCTTGTTCGGTCAGTTTCCTCAACATTGAAAAGAGACATTGATGTACAAATAGCTTTATTCATATGTAGAAGCTATCATCCGTTTACAACGGTTGAAGAAGAAGAATTTGTTAAGTTATTGAAATTATTGAATTCAAATTATGAGGCACCAAACAGGAAAATAGTTTCCAATTCATTGCTTCCTGCGATGTATAAGAGCACTTTAGAAAAGGTGAAGGGAAAATTGAGCGAAGCAAAATACGTTTCCTTGACTACCGATGGCTGGACAAATGTAAATAACGTTAGTTTTTATGCAGTAACATCTCATTTTATTGATGGTAACGGGTTATTAAGTTCATATCTGTTAGAATGCTCAGAATTTCTAGGAAGCCATACTGGTGAACATATTTCTATATGGTTAAAAAAAGTAATGAACAGTTTGCAAATATCTGAAAACACTATCGCAATAGTAACGGATAGTGCTGCTAACATGACATTGGCAGTTTCAAAATTGCACATTAAACATATCCCTTGTTTTGCTCATTTACTTAACTTAATAGTTCAAAATGCCATTAAGTTAAGCAAAAAAACCTTCTTTGTGAACCATAACTATAAAAATTAAAATAAAATAAATAATACAAAAAAATAAACAATACAAACAGGCGTTATAAATTGCAATTAAAAGAAGCTGTCTGATTCATATGTAGGGTATGACTGTTCTCACATGAAAAAAATGAATATGTATATAAAAACGATCTTTTGTAGCCCAGGTTCACGATTCGATACTTAAAAAAAAAATCGAGTTCCGAACCGGTCCTTTTTTTTCGGAACTTATCCAACACTAAATCAGACGCTGAAGGATTACATGAATCGCAGCACTTCCACAGAATTGGAGCATGTGAGATTGCGGATGGAAGTGGAACCATATTTCAAAGAAATAGATTCGAAAATAATTGATTTAAAAAAATATAAGCAACTTAAAAAATATATGAATTTAGTGCATGAAGCATGGATAGAAAATAAAAAAGTTTAAAAATAAGCTGTGAGTTGTTGCACTTACTTATGCTTCATTTTGTCCTGAATTAAAACAACAGTTTTGACTAGCAACTTTGCCATATGAAAAATTAACAAACTGTGATGCGACCCATCCTGTAGATTATAGCATAATTAAGGTATACATACATTAGTGTTAGATTTTAGTACTAGGTTAGTTAGATTATAGTAAGTACGATCGCACGTCGCTCTCTATTAGCTCACCATCAGGGTTCTGGCCATGTCGGGTCCTAAAAAATAAAGTTAAATTGTACGAACATAACAAATTGTTTCGCTAGTATGCCGTATAACTTTTGCTCTATTAGTTTGACGACCACGGTCCCAGCGGAAACGCATAATCACCAACAAAATATTAAGGTATTCGGCCGTATCGGGGAAATCGATCGTTCCGCAAAGGTCGTCGCGCGGTAAAACTCATTTTGTAGCAGAGCTATATGAGAGTATTTGAACATGCAGTTATAAACAATGTTGAAAGGCGAAGTTGGTTGTCATTTGGTGCAGATTGGAATGTCTTACGTTTTGTGAACAAATACAACAATTTTTTAACTTCGCTACAACCAGATTAGTATGAATGAAAATATTTTAACAATGAATTTTATTCGTTTTCCCGTGGATCCTGAAGCAAAAAAAAAAAGAGAAAATTGAAGCTACTTCGAAAAAATTTACGCAACGATATAGATCCTGTTAGTATTTCCGACGATGTTTGAGTAAATTCGAAAATAATTATTTCAAGCGTAGTTCAATAGTCATTTGTTTCCTTTTAGCTTTGTTGAGAATTTCCGGGTGACAAAAGCCATTTTTGTCTATTTGTTAGATAGCATTGGACCACGATTAGATACACGAAGCGCGTATGGTTTAAGCTCCAAACTTAAATTAGCGGCATGCCTTCGATTTTTTGCGGAAGGGCGATACTAGCACGGTGCTGGGAAAGATGTTCATGTAGCAATAACCCAGTCCACGTTTTCTGAAACCCTCCAGGATACTTTGCCTCCTCTTGAAACGCTTCTTGGTGATTGGATTTCATTACTAATGAATGAGAATGAAAGAAATGAGTCGAAGGAATATTTTTCGCGTAAGACGAACATCGAGGATATTACCATGTGTGTCGATGGTACACACATAAAAATTAAGAAACCACTCCACCGTCCACTATTATACCTGAATCGGAAACATTGTTACAGCCTCAATGTGATGTTGGTATGTATTTGCGATAATCAAACAAATTCTTTTTTTCGCTTGTTAAGAACGCCTGTATTAAGAAAAAAATGAAACTTATGATTTAGTAAAATATGATTTTTAATCTTTATATATTAAAACTTATCTATTGTTTTAGGTTTGTGACCATAAATATCGCATAAGAGCAATAAATGCCAGATTCCCAGGATCGAACCACGATGCTCATGTTTGGAAAGTAAGTTCTGTTCGAAAATATTTCAAAAAATTACACAGAACCGGAAAAATTGATAAATTGCTGGGTAAAATTAACCTATATACAGTTATATAATTTCTATAACTTATATAACTATAGAACTTTTTGTCACAGGTGACGCAGGGTACCCTTCAGAACCTTGGCTGATCAGACCACATAGGAATCCTGGTCGTGGTTCAGAAGAAGCATCATTCAATACATTGCTCTCCTCTGGCCGAATAATAGTAGAAATGACTATAGCAATATTGAAATCCAGATTTCGATGTCTTAATGGAGGTGATGGTTGTCTTAATTATACACCGAAAAAATGCGCTGCAATTATTAATGTTTGTAGAGCATTGCATAACGTATGTATAGAGCACAATATTGAAGGGCAACAGGTGTTCGATGACATAATGCTCAGTGCGCAAGCAACTTAAAGTTTACACTAATCTGTATTGTTTATCCACACAGGCGGTTTATTGTTAGAATTATTACTAAGCTACTACACTAAACTAAACCTAACATAACTAACTAACTGCAACTAAACCTACATTATTATTTTTGGGTGTTTAATTGCTTGCACTTAAATTTTAATTTCATTTCTGCGATTCTTAACTTAAGTGCATTTTATCGGCCAGTTCTCTTATCAAATTAAGTTGTTCTCTTTTGAGATTAAGCTCTGCCTCTTTAATTTCTAAATTCTTAATTGCTATTTCCCTTTCGAATTCAAAATTTTGTTTTTCTAAGCCTAATTTTTCTTGTTCTAAATCTAGCTGTGTTTGCTTAATCTTACTATAATGCTTATGTTCTAACAACTGCAATTCTGAAATTGTATTTTTGCGTCGTGCCGTGCGCCGTGTGTTGCTGTTTCGCACTGGCAGAGAAGTTCTCTGTGGAGTTCCATTACTCCCAACCGTATCGTTTCGTAACTATATGGGTTTGTGTGGCTGTCGTTGAAATTGGCGTTGGTGATTCCGGTACAGTAGTACGTGCTGAACTTGATGAGGTTGCTGGTGCTCCAAATTCGTTGGCGTTTATTCCCATAACACTATTCCTCAGCTGCAGGATGTCAATGACATGTTGCTCCAGTGCCGAGAAATTGTGCAAAGTGCATGGTCCTCCTCCAGTAGCTGAATATTCGCAATTGTTGTGCGTTACCTTTTTTTCAGTGCCGATTTGTAATCTGTCCAAACCTGTTACATAAAAATATAATTAATTAACACACGTCATTGTTCAAATGGGCGGCCCTTTGGTGTATGTAATAAACGGTGCCGGCCTATACGGCAGGACCAGGGATCAAATCCCATCCGGACTGTCTCCCCATAGCATGGACTGACTATCGTGCTACATGGTAAAATAAGTCGGGATACGGCCAAGCCGTTCTAACCGAGCAAAAACAAAAAAAAACATTGTTCAATAATATATAGGTACATGACAGAATTATTCCTTAAAACTATCAGAATTTAAATACATAAAGAATACTTTCCTTTTCCCACACTGAACCGTCTTTCACAGGGCGTCCTAAGGGATTAAGGGGTTTGGAAATATCTTCCCAAAACTTTGGAGATCCTTTATGTTTATCGCTTATTACAGGTTGGTTGAGCTCAATAAGCTGCATCAATTTTTCGAACTGTACTTTGGTTGTAGTTTTTCGTTTTTCCTAAAATAAAAGTAATATCAATAATTAATATGTTAGGTTAATCTATTATTTAGATAGAAATCTCTTTTTGTAGCACTGTGTAAAATGGCTTTGTAGAATTATCAGCTTATTAAACTTCTCCAAGTAATCCATAAAATAAGGACACGAATATAAAAATCGGAAAGTAAAGCGATATGTTTTGATTGTTTGGACCTAGAACTGCCCTTTTTGTTAACACTTAGTTGACGTGTGATTTTTTGCCAAAACGTGCTGGACAATATTTGTTGTCTTAGCAACTGGGCGCCTTAGCGTACCTCGCCGCATGATGTTATTCGTTACCTTAAATCTTTTGCACGCATAGAAACATTACTCTTCGATGCGCCGCTCTTCAAGACGGACATGTCCGTTCAAAAACGTTCGGCTAAGCGAGACATGTCTGTCCCCCGTCAAAAACTGTAAAGGTATGCCATAGTTGATGTCCAGAAGTTAGAATATTTTACAAAACAACTGTATGGCATTAAATATGAAACTTTCACACACAGTGAAGTCTCTCTACGTTGCACACCAACGGGACTGCCATCTTAGGGAGGATTCCAGCTTAGAGAATTTGACAAATAGTCAAATTCTGTTGCTTTGCGATATTTATTTATTTGTTCGGATTTTTTTTTATCTGGCACTTTAAATGATTGATACACGAATGAGTTAAAAAAACCAAACGAATTTCCAATGGTGCAGTGTTTATAAAATCTAAATATATTTCATTAAAGTTGTTTGGTTTTTTTTATAAAAACTTTTATTAGCATACATATTTACATACCATTAACAAACATTGTAACATTAAGGAAAAAAAAAGAAAGGTTTTAAACAGGCAATGTGTATACATATATACACAACATACATTTACGGGTTGGACAGAACTACATCAAGGACGTTTATATCAATCGCATCATCATTATTGCTAATGATGTGGATGATATAATTTGCAAACAGTTTGCAGTTTGGTGGAACGTTGTGTTGAATTTAGCTGTTTATTGTGTATGTTTCTCCAGACGTTTCTCCAGTCAACGTAGGGTGTTGTCCTCACGATTTTGGCGACTGCGAACCTCTGGATCTGTTTATTTATGATCTGTTTTGTTGAGCAGGGTTCACACGGAACTACCGGAATATAAGCCATCTCCTGAATCACTGCTCTTAAGCATGGGTACGTTGTCGGGATGCCCGAGAGGTTCGGTGGGTTTCCAGCACTAGCGATATGCTGGAAACCAACTTCCAAGCACTCCCTCTCTTTCACGTACCGGTTTGTTAGGAGCGCCATACATTTTGTTTGGGGTAGCTGAAGGTTCAGACCACCTTTCTTGCGTGGAAGAGCCAGTTGCTCCAGAGGAACGCGTATACCTCCGCTTCCGTAGTACAGCAGGTATCCGATCAAAGTTGTGGCTCTTCTCAGGTCGAAAACCCTCGGGGCACACACCGAAGCAACGTACCACAGTTTGGGGAGCAGAAACGTGTTGAGGAGAATGACCCGCTGCTCCAAATTGAGACACCTTATCCTGTGCAGTCTCACCAGCTGTCCGAATTTCGCTATCTGTACGTTCCAATTTTGGCACATGGCTTGTCGTATGTTGTTGGAAAATAATATTCCAAGCAACTGTAATCTCTCCTCGGTTCTTAGCCATGGTACATTCCATTCGCGAGCTGGGTTGACAAGTCCAACGTCGATGGCTAACGTTTTGTCGACGTTCAGGCGAGCACCGGATACACTGCCAAACGCCTCAAAGAGTTCTCGCACACGCTGGATTTTGTGGGAAGAGGTTGTTATCACAGAGATGTCGTCAGCATATGCGTTGACCAGATCATCCTGGTCAGAACATATGCTTTCTAATCTTGTGATAAGGGGTTGAAGATAGAGGATAAAGAGGTGCATGGATAGAGGATCCCCTTGTCATTGGTTCGTTTCATCAGTTCTTTCGTTCATCATATTTCATTTATATCAGTTTCAGAATTCATCACATTATAAAGTTTGCCTATTTTAAATCATTTCATGTAAGGCACTTTAGGCAATTTAATAAAAAGAAATGAGAAGAAATAAAACTTATAATTAGATTGTTTTAGTGAATTCTTCTTCTTCTTCGTTGTTGAGTTGGGATGTATCCTCCTATGCTTGGCTCATGTGACAACCCAGTCATATTCAGAGGCTTACCTACTCTGTCACCCAAAACGATTTCCCATATAGCGGAAAATGTGCGTGTAATTTTGAAACCTGACGTTTGTCATTTGATCATTTTTTGTTGTTGTTGTCTTTTTCTGTCCTTTTCTGGATGTTTTTACTTTTCCCTTTCTTTAAATTTTTATATCAATTTCTTTTATGAATTTGCATACCTTTTTAATTTCCCTTCCAGTTTTTTCTTTCCATCTTTCTTTTAGACGATCGAATGTAATGTTACCCCTCTCTTTCTCGTGTTCTTTACATTTGAATATTATATGTCTCCCTGATTTTGGAGTGTCACATGTTTGGCATTTTCCTGACTCTATAATCTTCATTTTGGCCAGCCAAAAAGGAGATAGGTCGTGGCCTGTTAATATTCTGTTTGTTATTTTATATTCCTCGGGGTTAATGTTTATGTCTTTTTCCCATGGTATCATTTCAAATTCTTTTTGAAATTCCTGGAATTTTTTCCCCTTCGCACTACATTCTTTTTCGTACCATTCTTTTGCTTCTTTTGTCATGTTCTTTTTTAGTTCTTCATATACGTCTGTGTAGCAGATTTTGTTGTCTATTATATTATCGGTGATTGTTCCCTCTTTTGCTAATCTATCAGCACATTCGTTTCCGTTAATGCCTACGTGTGCAGGAATCCACCATATTTCCACATTTATTTCTTTACTTAAGTTTAGGATGTTGTATATGTTTTCGTCAATTTGTGTTTCATGTTCCGCTTTCTTTAGTATATCGCAGCTTGTTAAACTATCTGTAAATATGGTTGGATTTGTCATGTTCAGCTCTTTTGCTATCTTCATTGCCTGCCCTAATCCACACAATTCAATGCTTGTGATGCACGCGTTGTTTTTTGCCTTAAAGCTGTAGTACCAATTTTGGTGTCCTTTTTGGATGTAGATACCTATACCACATTGGTCTTTTTTTTGCTGCCGTCTGTAAATATGTTGTTTCTGTTTTGTAATCTTTGGCTTATGCTTTCTATCACAGTTTGTTTTGTAACACATGGGTTTCTGTTATTATTTTTTTTCAAATTTTTTTTTTATATCCGTATTTATCTTTATGCCATGGTCTAAATCATTACTTTTACTGATGGCATTTTTTTCTATTAGTCTTATATTCTCTGCATACAGCTGTTCCTGAGTTGTTAGTTTTTTCTTGTTTTTGTTTGTTTTGGTTGCATTGATTAGTTGTTTTCGTATCAGTGGGCAGAATGTATAGTTCTTTGTCATTTCCTTGCATGCTATGTATTTGCATCTAATTTCTAAGGGTATTTCGGCATTGATTGCATGTACCGAGTTGATCGGAGTTGTTTTTGTGCATCCGGAAATTTTTCGGAGTGCGTTGTTTGTAATTGTTCCTATCTTCCTTCTTGATGTTTTGTTTTTTGTGATTGAAGATCCACTTTCTATTATACTTCTAATTGTAGATCTGTATAATATCCTTGCTTTTTCTGGTCTTAGGCTTCCCTGCGGGCAAAATAGCTCAGTTTTAGCATGCTGCCTCTGTTACTCCTACACGAATACAAATTTTTTTCGTGTAGGAGTAACAGAGGCAGCATGCTAAAACCGAGCTATTTTGCCCGCAGGGTTCTATTTTTTCCGCATAATATGTTAAATATGTTCAGTCTTTCTCTTGCTTTGTTTTTTAACTCTTCCATATGTTTGTTAAAGTTTAGCTTTTTGTCTAGTGTTATCCCTAAGTATTTGTATGTGTTGACATTTTCAATCTCCGTGTTTTGTATTTTTAGTTGAAACCTACTTTTTGTTGTGCCTATTATCATTGTTTTTGTTTCTGGAGGTTCATTTCTAGATTTAGTTCTTGGATTCCTTTTTTAAATTTCTGTATCCCTTTGTTTAAGTTTTTATATAATTTTGTTTCGTTGCTATCCGATGCTAAAATTGCAAAGTCATCTGCGTATTGTATTAACTTTATCTTTGGTATTTGATTTATCCTATGGTGTAGCTTTCTAGTGTATATATTAAATAATGTTGGTGACATTACGTCTCCTTGTGGTAGGCAGTCACTGACTAGTTTTTTTAATTATGTTATTGTTACTTTCTAATTCTATAGTTCTGTTTTTTAAAAATTCCCTTATCCATATGACTATTTGGCTATTCATGTTTGTTTCAATCAATTCTTGTAACAAAGTTTTTAGTTTTACGTTATTGTAGGCATTTTCTAAGTCAATAATTACTATACCTATTTTCCTTTTTTGTTTTTTCTTTTTGTATATCCAGTTTATAAGATAATTTGTACATGCCTGAGTTGACCTGTTTTTTCTAAAACCGAATGAGGTTTCTGGCATTATTTTGTATGTCTCGCAGTGTTTATTTATTTTGTTTAGTACCTCGGAGTTGATTACTTTAATTATGGTATTGATAAGGGATATCAGTCTGTAGTTTTCTACTTTTTCTTTGTCTCTATTTGGTTTTTGAATAGCTATTGTTTTTATCCTTTTTAATTCTTTTTTTATTTTTCCCTTGTTCCCTTTATCTAGTAGTTTGTTGCAATTTATAAATTCTGGCAGGTTGATATGACGTATATCATTTTTTCTATTTACCCCGTATGTTTTTTTGAGAAGTTCTCTTGCTGCTTCTTCACTATTGTGAATTATATTTTCTTCTCTTTGGGTTTCTTCCTTGTTGGAGTATTTTTTTACTACCTCCCATAGTTCCTTTGTTGTGGTTTGCTTATTTATTTGTTCTAATGTGTCTTGGTGGAATTTGTTTTTGTTTATTCTTATTTTTGTTTTTAGTATCGCAACACGTTTCCTGTACTCTATTCCATCATTTAAGTCCTTTGATCTATTATATTTTTTCCTCGCCTTGTTTCGTTCTTCAAATGCTTTTTTTAATTCTCTGTTCCACCATGACTTTGGTTGATATTTTATTTTTCTTTTGTTGTTTTTAATGATTTTTTCTATTTGTTTTGTTATTTGTTTAATTGTTTTAAATTTTCCATGGTTCAAGGGTTTTAAAGTGTCTAGAATTCTTGTCTTATTGACTACTGTCCTTATTTGTGTGCTTGTACATTCGTTTATTTCTATCCTTATCATTCTATGGTTACTATTACCTATTTGTGTCTCGAGTATTTTCCTGCTTATCCTGCTTTCTAAATCTTGGGAAACTATGGTTAGATCTATGGATGTATTTCTTTTTTTTTCTGAGATGCATGTTTTTTTATCATTTTTTTGGACTATATAGTTTGTGTTATCGATTTCTTCCAGCAGTTTTATTCCTTTTTTATCATTTTTATCATCACCCCAAAAAGTATGGTGGCAGTTGAAATCTCCAGTTATAATAGTTTTGTTTTGTTTGTTTCTATTTATTTGTTGTATTATGTCTGCAATACCTTGCGTTGTGGTTTTTGGGCTAACGTATATGGATATGATCAATAATTTTGCTTCTGTAGAAAACGCAAAAAAAAGACTTGAATTGATTAGGAACGCTATTTTAGTGGAGCGAACCAAAAAATTAGTTTTCTTTATTCGTTCACGTTTTCTAGCGGTAATAAAGCGCTCACGCGTTGTTTGGCCCTTTTATCTACTTTTTTCTCGTCCTGGTCCTTCACTTACCGCGGTACTCAGTTCTCCCGATCGCGAAGCTTTCTTCCGACAACTTCGAAATTCGACATAATGTCCGACAGTGACAGCAGCGGTCGGTGTAAACACCGTTTGTTTACAACAGCTTCCTTGATTTCTATAGCTGTTATTTGTATATTATTTTCTGGTTTTACTATTTTTAATTCTTTGAATTTTATGCCTTTTCTTATTAAAATTGCACTGCCTCCATATCCATCTGCTCTGCTGTCTTTTATTATGTTGTATCCTGCTATTTTTATTTTTTCATCTTCCTTTAACCATGTTTCTTGTAGGCATGCTACACTGAAATTCTCCATTTTTAGTATGTGCGTTAATTCGTCTTTGTTTTTTTTCATGCTTTGCACATTTGCTTGTAGTATTTTTAGTTCCATTTTTTTACTATATTGCTGAATTGTATACTATTGTTTGTCTTGTCAAAAACGGAGTTCTTCGTTTTGTTTTTTCTTGTTTTTTTTTCTTTTCTTGTCATTTTTTTTCTTCTTTTTTTATTTTTGTTTGTTTGTTTTTTTTTCATTATCTGTTTTTTTCTAGTTCTTCGTGTATGTGTAGAAGTGGGATTAGTTCTCCATTTTCATTCTGAATCAGTATATCCTCAAAATCCAGTTGAGATAGGTCACTGGATGTTTGCGATGACATTGCTATTTCAGTGTTTAGTGTTTTTTCTTTTTTTGAATTTCTATCTCGTCCAGAAATACCGGACACGTTTTTTCTAGTGTATGGTGGCCTTCACCGCACGATACACATTTTAGTACATTGCATACTTCTTCATGTTCTCTTTCGCTACACTTGGCACACACTCTCTCTCTTTTGCACCATTTCTTCGTGTGTCCCATGCGCATGCAGTTTCCACATCGCATAGGTTTCGGGATGTAAATCTCCACTTTTAGTGGGTACCATCCAAAATCTATTTTTCTGGGTACCTTTGTTGAATTAAATGTGATTACTGCTGTGCGTTTGTTCACCATTTTATCGTCAATTTTTCGTTTGAGGATGATCACGTCACTCACTTTTTCTTCTTTTAGTCCTTGCTTGATTTCTTCTTCTGTTAGGAACTCAATGTCAGGACACCTGATGACGCCTTTACTGGTGTTCAGTGTCGGGTGTTCTTTCACTTTCACTTTTTGTTCGCATTGTCCGCTGCCGATTTTTTTCATGCCCATCAGTTTTGTCGCATGTTTCCCCCCCCAGGGGTCGTTGACCTCCATCATTAAGGGTTTCTCTTTATAGTGTCCTTTTCCACTTTTCTTGTATGGCAATACAATCCTCCTTTTGCCAAAAACCACTACACCTCGTTTATATCGCTTTTTTTACGAATTCACTGCCCTTTTTAACGGCTCACTCGAACTGTAGAAAAACGCGTGTGTGCTCTATGAGGTCCACAATGACTGTGTAGTGAATTCTTGATTGAATGAAAAGGGAAATCAAATTCTTGATTAAATAAAAAAAATAAGAAAGTTAATTTTAATTTTTGTTTCAAGATCACTTGTCATACTTCTTCTTCTTCTTGGCTTAACGACCTTACAGGTCACGCCGGCCATTTCTGGCTTACTAGACTTATTTTACCACGTAGCCGGATAGTCAGTCCTTGCTACGGGGGGACGGTCCGGATGGGATGGGCACTTGTCATACCTATGTTCTAAAAATCGTTTAACAGAATAAAAGTTTTGAAACACTTCTGGTGGAACATTATGTGTCGCGTTCAGAATATTATACATTAAACTAACAGTTTCTGCGACATCTTTGGCGCTTATTGTTTCAGTAGGAACTTCATTTTCATTGGCAATATTTTCTTCTATCTCTTCATCCTCGTTCGGCAAATCATCCTTGCAAACCGATTGCAAAATTTCGGAATCAGTCATCGCTTCATAGCACAGAAGCATATCATCAATTGTTTCGTACTCGTTTGCTCTACAATGTGGATCCAGCTCAGCAACTGATGCTCTTAAGCTTTCGAGCACAGCATTTTGTGAATCTAATTCTGAAACAGTATCCAATTCACTCTCGTAGGGTGAAACGAAACCTGCTTTTCTGAAACAGTTGAATATTGTTTCACTCTTCACATCGGCAGCCCACACAGTAGTAACATTTTGGATAGCGTCTAGTATCGTTATATCGGACGGATTCTAAAGGAAATAGAAATTAAGCTAATTCAAATAAAATTTAGATTTCTTGTTTGTTATACATACCCTTTTTTCAGCCATTTCCTGTAATCTTTTTTGGACCAAGTTGTTTCTATAATAATGCTTTAAGTTTTTGATGATTCCCAAATCTAACGGCTGCAACACGGAAGTTGTGTTTGGTGGAAAGTACTGGAGCTAGATATTTTTTAATTTTGATTGTAGATCCTTTGGATGAGCTGGACAATTATCGATAAACAACACCACATATCTCTTCTCGATGATAAACTTTTGGTCTAAGTCCTCCAGCCACTCCTGAAATATTGCTGTGGTCATCCAGGCATTTTTGTTGTTGTAGTATTTTACCGGAGGTGAGTGACAGTGCTTGAAGCACCTTGGTTTTCGACTCTTTCCTATGACTAACAAGGGTAACTTTTCACTGCCATTCATGCTAGTTGCACATAAGGCAGTTATTCGTTGTTTGGAATACTTTATTCCGTGGCATTTTTCTGGTTTATACGCATAGGTGTGAGGCGCGTATTCAGCAATAAGGTTAGGCAAAATTGTGGTTTTCCATGATGTCGCACTGGTCATGTCCACAGCTGCGCTTTCTCCGCAAATACGCCGAAATGAAATGTTGTTTCGCTTGACAAACTTAGAAAGCAATCCTTGGCTAGCTCTAAAATCAGCAACATTCAATTTCTCTGCATAGTCTTTGCACTTCTGCTTAATTGTTTCACCAGATAGAAACGACCAGCGAAAACGACCTGCCCTCTTCATTTTTGTTTTGTAACCATTCGTTTCCTGGTTGAACCATTTTTCTTTGTTTTTCAAAATAGAAGACACGGTACTCCTTGAAACACCAAACGATCGACTTAGTTCCACAGTGCTTTTTCCATTTTCACTATCTTTAAGCAGTTGAATTCTTTCGGATAATGTTAAAAATTTACATTTTCTATTCATTTTCAACTACAATTTGTTTAATTTGTTTCTCTGATAGTACTTCTAGCAACAAACTTAGCGAAGGTATCAATGTAAACAAATTATCAACTGACGTCAACTCAAGTTCTCAATCAACACTTATAAACTAAAATTGCCGGCTTAGACCCAACCGACAAAAAACGCTTAAAACGCTTAGCAACCGACGTCGAAACGACGTCGTTTCGACGTCGAAGGGAAGTACTTTTTCGACGAATATTGTACGTTTATAGTGTCGAGTTCAAAACTTGACGAAATGAGAAAAAAATATACTCATCCCCACCCCACCCCTTATGCTCACTCTCACGCTCCTCACTCTGCTTCCTCATTCTCCTTCACCTACGCCTGTTATGTTATTTTTAACTCTAACTAAAACTTTTTCTATATATTCCTATCTTGTGTTTCATATTGGATTTGATCAAAGGCCCCACATGTCGGTTCTAATGCATTTATTAATTTGAATACGCTGCTTCATAGAGAGGGATGACGAAAATGAGCAGTTTGTATATTCCAAAGCAAGAGCACCGCACAACACAAGAAGAAGCACGCCTGCTGCAACAGTATTTCAAAAGATGAATGAACGTTGAATTCAATGCAGGAATTTGAAACTAATTTCGGGTTCGATAAATATAACCGAACCTGAATCTCGAAATGGCAAACGTTGTGTATCGATTGTGTTTTTAGTTGCCAATGTTAGATATGTATTAAATAATGAATAATTGTATACACTTTTGTTACACGGTAAACAATGTAAAAACATATTTATTTTTCTTTCCTTCTGTCTTTTCAATACAACCGTATCTCTTGAACCCATAGAAAAAAATAAATACTGTTTCGTGTCGTACTGACGTTGTAGTTTTTTTCTGTGAACGCACACACCACCGTTTCTGATACGCAAGCACTTTCTACCATCGTTAATGAATGTTATCCGTGATTTGTTTCGGGTTTGCGAATATATTTCGGGAAGGTATCCATTTTCGTCCACCACACTGGTCATTCCTGGATGAATTCGTTTTTGATCCTGAAGAATATTACATCTTTTGAATGCAGTGCATCTCACTTTTGCCGATGCCGACGCATCGGAATGATTTCTGCACACGTTTGACTATTTAGCACTTATTTTCTCCATTATCTGAATCGCTACTGTTTCAGGAATTGTTGATAAAACGCAACAACTACACAAATGGCTAGAAAAAAAACTAAATAAATGTAATAGTTTCTGTACCATTTCTGTGGGAACCGAACAACCAACGTATTCTACCATCAAAACAATAGTTGCGTTAGCGCACCAAACAGCCTACATAGATTAAACGCTTGAAATGTACATGTGTGTGTGAGCCGTAGAGCAAATGACATTTCAACTCGTCGTATATCGCTTGCTCTGTCGCTTGGGGAGAATATTTGTGTGCAAGTTGTATGTGCAGCAGCTTGGAGAATCCCAGGTTAGGTTAGGGAGGTTTTCCATCTTAAAGGTCCATTTAGTGATCGAGTGAAAGTGAACGTGAAATTTTGTTTTTTGAACATATTTCACAAAATTATTGTCCAAATATTATGTGTTATACACCAAAAGATAGGAAATTAAATTCCCCAAATGTTGGTATTTTTAAAGTTACTCAAATATTGAATTTAATATGTTTCCTTGTTATTCCCCGCTCACCATTAAATTTCACCGTGAAATCACCGTGGAAATCTTCATGGAGCGAATAGCTGTCAAATGATTGATGCGGTTCGCAATTACCGGTTTGCTGCGGCGAATAATTTGAATAGAACCGTTTCACTTTCAGAATAGTCAGGGAATTCTGAAATGGATTTCACCGTGAAAAATATTATTTTTAAATTCTCACAGACGAGTATTTAAATAAATTGATGGGGATTGTTATTTTTAAAATGAATAATTAATTCAACATTAATTGTTGTTTTTATTTTTTAATATTCTTTTGTTGTTTTTTAAATATTCTTTTGTTTTTATTTTACTGTCCCATAATGAAAATATTATACGTTTTTTTATTCATTCAATTTGTTTAACGTTCTTTATTCGTTGTGCGGCAAATGTTGCAACACAGTATTAAAAAGTCTGTATTTTCCATTTTCCATCAATTGTATCACCAACGATTGAAATAAACTTTTGCTATGTTTACGTTGTTTGTGTTAACTGAATGATTTCGCTTGTTTTGAAATGTCAATCTCCATCTGCCAGAATTTCACAGAGCGATTTCACGTTCACTTTCACTCGATCACTAAATGGACCTTTAGAGAGACATGAAATGTATGGAAAATGAAGGGACTGTCAAAAGTGTTCATCTTAGAGAGACTTTCCATCTCAGGGAGGTGACAGCTTTGGGAGGTTTTACTGTATTACCATCACCATTGTTGTTAGTATCGGTAGTTTGGTCTGAAAATAAAAGAAGAAGCAAGAAATTATTGCAGATAAATTAAAATCCTTAAAAATTATGGTAATCTATCAATTGATTATTATATTATGATGTTATTGCTGAGCAAACTCAGCAATTGATGTGCAATTTCTAAACTCAGTCAAAGCCAAAAATGTTATGTATAATGTTCCCTGGCATTTTTCTACAATATGCTCTTGGACACATACTATAATTCAGATCAAAACTATGTGAAAAGTCGATCCTTATCATCATCCTGTTATATTAACATGTACGAACAGTCTCTTGTACAACTATGTCGTTTAGTATACCGCAAGTTTTATTTCGAATGTATCCTTCATAAAAAACAAATAAAATAATAAGTATAGGAAAGCAAATAATACTTGTTTCCTTTTTGAAGTCCAGGCAGCAACTGTTTTGCTATTTTATTTTCCACAACTTTTATACTAAATTATTGGTCACCGAGTGACACTCACACTCCTACACGGCCTTTCCTGACTGTTCTTCCACCTGGAAGAAAGACTTACAAACATTCTAATCACCATAATTGTTCCACGGTTTCAAGCAATCCGTGGCTGTTGTCGTTACTTGTGGACCTTCTAATTCCTGGTCTAATTTCTTTACTTCTATTCGATCATTCGGAAATACCTTTGAAATTCTATAAGGTCCATAAAATTTAGCCTTCACTTTACGTCCTACTCCAAATTGTGTCACTGGTACACCCACCAAATCTCCTATTTGATATTTACGTACCGGTTTACGACGCAAATTGTAAGATCGAATATTCTCTTGCTGAATCCTTTCGATTCCTTGGCCAGCTAACTTTCTTAACTCAGCCCGATCATTTACAAATCCATTTTGTAATTCCTCTTCCAAAATGTTGTGTATAACAATATCTGCTTTCGTTTTCATTTTTACTCCTGTTAAAAGTTCAAACGGTGCCATTCGTATGGCACGCTGCCAAACTATTATTAATCGCAATCTGAACGTAACTGACATGCTTAAACCATTCTTCTGGGTTCTGAACCGATAACTTTGTCAAAGCAGGTATAATAATCCTGTGGATTCTCTCCACTTGTCCATTTCCTCGGGGGACACCCGTTACAATTGTATGTAATTCAATTTCGCGTTCCGCACAATAGTTTATAAATAATCCGGATGTAAATGCCGCTCCACGATCACAAACTATGCGTCTCGGATCTCCGAATATTTCTGAAACTATCTTCAACTTTTTAACCACTTCTTCCGCATTTGTGGTTTTTGTTGGGAATAACCATACGTACTTTGTAAATGCGTCCACTATAGTAAAAAGGTAATTGTATGATTTACGTGTCGAAGGCATCGGACCCAAATGATCCACATGGAAAGTATTGAGGGGCAACTCCCCCTTCGGGATAGGGTTAAGCTCACCTTCAGCCTTACCACGTTTCCTCTCACTCACAATACACCTAACGCAATTATCAACGCATTTCCTTATTTTGGACTCTATATCAGCAATATAGTAGTTATCCGACAAACGTTCTTTTGTCTTTTTAACACTAAAATGACCTTGCTCATGAGCTTCCCTGATGATGCTCGACTCAATTTGTGTTGGTATGACAACTTTTTCTTTACCATGTTCTGTCTTGTATAACACGCCGTTAACATTACGAAAGTCTTCGCAACATTCACCAGAACTTATCGCATTTCTAATTGCTGCTATTTTCGCATCTTCCTGTTGAGCCTGAATAATTCTTTTGCTCACCGTGAGAGATATTCGCATTACAGTCGCCCTATATAACGCATCTACATGTTTCATCTTTTCAGCCGATCGATGTTGAATCTGATAATCGAACTCTGACAACACAACGAACCATCTAGCGACTCTTGCATTTGGATTTACTTTCGACATCGATTGCTTGAATGCAAAACAATCTGTTATGACCGTAACCTTTTGTCCTAAAAGGTAATACCTGAATTTTTTCAACGATTCCACGACCGCTAATGCTTCCAAATCATACGAATGATAATTCCGCTCCGCACTGTTCGTTACGCGACTGTAAAAATAACAGGGGTGGAATAATCCATCTTCTACCGACCGCTGCACCAAGATTCCCGCTACCCCTTCCTTGCTAGCGTCTGTGTGAACTTCAGTTTCCGCACCGGGCTTGAAAATCATCAGCACTGGATACTGCGACAACGCTGCTTTGAGGTCCTCAAATGCACAATCAGCATCAGCATTAAAGACGAACTCAGCATCCTTCTTCAGCAGCACGGTCAACGAACGCGATCGTTTGGCAAAATCCGGAACAAATTTCCGAAAATAGCTTGCCAGTCCAAGAAATCGTTGCAATGCCTTAACCGTTCTTGGCTTCGAAAAATGTCGCACCTTCTCAATCTTTTCTTGCGATGGCTCGATTTTCCCTTCATACACAGAATAACCGAGGTATTCAACGCGCCTTTTCAAGAAAGCACATTTTCTCCAAT
The DNA here is from genome assembly GCF_943734845.2 of Anopheles funestus. NCBI lineage: Eukaryota > Metazoa > Arthropoda > Insecta > Diptera > Culicidae > Anopheles > Anopheles funestus. Next base: position 49,031,206 of record NC_064599.1, read on the forward strand.
TAAACTGCAGATTAGCCTTTGCAGCTAGCTCCATAACACGTCGTAGCTTGACGAGCCCTTCGTCCTCGCTCCTGGACGGAATAATAATGTCATCGATATACGACAGAATTTCACCCGCGTCGATCAATTCCTTGAACACTGAATTGATAAATCTGCAAAACGAACTGCCGCTTGTACACAACCCGAATGGTGCTCTCAGGAATTCATATTGTCCTTCTGTTGTAATAAACGACGTATATTTACAACTTTCCGCACTAAGCTTCACGTGAAAATATGAATTTTTTAAATCAAGCGTTGTATACACACGCGCCTCAGACAATGCATCAATTTGATCTTCAATGTTCGGTGTCGGGTATTTGTCGCGCTCTATCTTTTTGTTCAACTCGCGATAATCGATGCACACACGATGTTTTCCTCCTTTTTTTGGCACAACAACAACCGCACTGGAGTACGGACTAAACGATGGTCGAACAATTCCATCTTTAATCCACTCACGCACTTGCTCCTTCACGATTTGCTTTTCCAACGGAGCTAAACGACGAGGTCGCGCACACACAATTTCATCGTCGTGTACTTTGATCCTCATTTCACCTACGGTTTTGTCGTTTTCAAAGGAATCATCACACAACTTCCCACTCTCATAGTCCGATACTATGGTCAGCACCTCTTTCTCGTACTTACTGGGAACGTCCAACGATTCTTGCACACCACAATCCAAGTGATGTATCCATTGTTCGTCGTCTTGATCACAATGATCATTTTTCTCACGTATCTCTACCACATTATTAGAGATAACATACTCCACTGTGTTGAGGAAATCCATACGATCAGTACCTGTGTGTCGATTGCTTTACACAGAACCACAAGAAAGTTAATTTTTCTTTTTACGATACCAACTTCGGCTTTTACCAATAGCTCTCCTCTAACACACTGACGCTCTCCGCCATACCCGCGAACAATTCGATTACTGTTCTTATACTTCCGCCGAATTGTTTGCACTAGTGATGGGTTCTCGGAATCGCACCCACGGCTCCAAACCGCTTCCGAGCATAGCAACTCCGGCTCCGATTCCGACTAGGTTAAAACCACGATTCCGCCCGGAGCCGTCCGGAGCCGCCTAGTCGGCAGCCGGAGCCGTCGGAATCGTCGGAGCCGTCCGGAATCGTCCGGAGCCGTCCGGAACCGTCCGGAGCCGTCCGGAGCCGCCTAGTCGGCAGCCGGAGCCGTCGGAATCGTTGGAACCGCCGGAGCCGTCCGGAGCCGTCCGGAACCGTCCGGAACCGTCCAGAGCCGTTCGGAGCCGCTAGTTATTGCTAGCGCTTTATTTTTTTTTATTTTTACCAGATTATATAAAATTTGCTGATAGTCCAATAATCTAGGTTATATCATTGCCAACTAGCGGCTCCGACGGCTCCGGACGGCTCCGGCGGCTCCGACGATTCCGACGGCTCCGGACGGCTCCGGCTGCCGACTAGGCGGCTCCGAACGGCTCCGACGATTCCGACGGCTCCGACGATTCCGACGGCTCCGGCTGCCGACTAGGCGGCTCCGGACGGCTCCGGACGGTTCCGAATTCGGAGTACTGCACCTACCTTCCGGAGCCGCTTTCAAAATTTATGGAGTCGTTCGGAAGTGATTCCGTTTTTTTGTCGGATTTACCCATCACTAGTTTGCACCACGTCTTCGCGTAACAATGTCACATCGCTGCCCGTGTCGATCATTCCATCGAAGGAGTGTCCGTCAATTTTCACAGAAGTTGTCGTGTATCGACTAGTTATATTGTTCACTGCTGGTTTCAACTTTTTTGGGCAAGCTGTCGAAATGTGCCCACTGTCACCGCACGAATAGCACTTTGTTTTTTCCTCTTTTCTATTTTCTTTTTTCGGAACACTTTCAACCTTCTTACAGTCCTTACGAAAATGATCCATTTCACCACAATTATAACATGCTTTTTGTGGTAAAGCTTCCGTTGCCGATCGTGGATTTCTCAGAAATGGTTTTTCGGTTTTTCTCTCGGCTCGCTCCAGCAACACGAGCTCTTCTTTCAAACCCGCAATTGTTTTAACTCGATACAGCAACGCTCGAGTTTTGACCTCCGTAGTCACACCGTCAACTATGTACTCGATCAAACTATCCTGGTCGAGTTCGATACTCGCCGCAATCCTTTGCATCTCGTATATGTAACCCAACATATTTTCATTTTTTCTTTTCGCACGCGATGCAAGTTTCCGGTGAACATCCTTTCCCCTGACGATGGTTCCGAATTCTCTAATTAGCGCGTCACGTAGCTGATCATAATGTTTAATATCACGCAAAGTAGTCGCGAATTTCCTAGCCGTTTTCACGAGCTTCTTTCGGCACATGATAAACATTTGACTCTTTGACCACCCGGCAATGTTAGCCACGCTCTCAAAATCGGCGATCCACTCGTTTACGTCTCGACTGATGTCCTCGCCAAACGTCTCTATGCCATCTTCTACGTCGCGAAAGGAGTATGGATGGACATGATCCGATTTTTGCACCAATGCTGTGCTAACGGCTGGCATCGTTTCAACATCGAGATAACCGGTGGAACTCATGGGATCCTTCTCGGGATCACCTTCCATGTTTTCTAAGCCAGCGTCGACCAACCGCTTTGCCAGATCTTCCTTGGTACCGGCTGTTGGCAATCCGGCCGTTTCACACTTGCGCACTAGTCCCGTTCGCGTAAACTCTTCGATCAACTTTTCCATTTTTGGCTAATGGACACGTGTTATCGAACTTTCTACCGACGCGCGCAACACGCACTACACGCAACGCACACAGCAAAACCGGCGTGCACACAGCACACTAACCCGACGCACACAGCGTAATCAGCGTACACACAGTACACAACGCACACAGCGTAACCAGCGTACACACAGTACACTCTCAACACGCGAAGTGTTTACCACAGCGCACAAAGCACAATACACTTATTCGCGGAATTCTGATCCCGGTTGAGCCCCCATGTAGGAAAGCAAATAATACTTGTTTCCTTTTTGAAGTCCAGGCAGCAACTGTTTTGCTATTTTATTTTCCACAACTTATATACTAAATTATTGGTCACCGAGTGACACTCACACTCCTACATAAGTTGCACAGGATACGAATTTCATCAACACTTTTTTAGGACACTGCGTAACTGGCACAAATGCGAATATCACTGTTAGAATTTAGGATTTCACATTTTTGATTGGCCAAGTCAACAAGTTAACATTTTTTGTTCCTGAATAGAAAAGACTTGACGTACAAACAGAAAAATACCGGAAATATATTCCTTTTTATTGCAATGGTCAAACATATGAAGGAATAATAATAGTAGATTCACCGTACATAAAATTGGCCACTCTTTGCATGATGCATACTTAGCACATTTTACGCAAAAAGGACAATTTGAAACAAAAAAAAAATACAGGAACTTATGCAACAACTTACCATTTATCATATTTGGAAAAGAAATTTGAACTTCTCCGTCCGATCTGGAGCAAATTATCTGGTTCCATTCCGCCCCTGTTTCTCGCTCCAAATTTTCAAAATACCGCTTTCGCTGCCGCCGGAGGTTGAAATCAAAACTCGAAGACATTTTTTCAATTACTGAAAGCTAAAATAATCTTCAAAAGTTTTAGAAATGCTTAATTTTGCACTAAAATTGCTAACACACATCTTTTCACTTTACGCTGTTTGTTTACTTTTCGTTTCATTTGCCACTTGAAATGTCAAATGCGAATTTCAGAACGATAACATATAGCGGAAGAAGAAGTAGTCAATAAGAAAACTAAAAAACCGTTCGTTTAAACCAGTGATGTCAAACTCATTTTGGCTTGCGGGCCGGTTTGCAAACAAAAATTATCTTGCGGGCCAAGACAAGTCGGAAGGGGAGGGAACATTCGGAAGGAAATTAAATTCAACAGTGGTTTGGGCTACAAGAAGAGTCAAGAGCGTGTTTAAGTGTAAAAGGGTGCATACACAACATATACAAATTATTTTTCAATTTTCAAGGCTAAACCTCACCCAAGCCAGATAATGGGGTCTATGATACCTTCCACTAGTTTTTTTATATGGACTTTGACGTTTGGCGGCTTATTTGCAGCATGTTTTCCATACAAACAGCTCAGCAAAATAAGCCTGCGTATTTCTGATTAGAAATTTTTTCTAATGTTAGTTTCGATCAGCTGCTCGACAAATGTCAAAACATTTTTCTCATCAAAGCACATCAAAGCATAGCACGTCTGAAACAGGTTAGGCCATATTTGATTCGGCTGAATGTTGATTGATTTAGGATTTAAAAAAACAATGAAATTACATGAGTTTAATTATGTTAAGCTTTTTATGAAAAATAATACAATTTTTTTCTTGTGCCATGCCTATATTTTGAACTACATTTCGAAACTGCAATTCCTGTTTCATCAAAACGCAGTTCTACAAAACTGCAGCCTAATGTAATTCTTTATGCCAAAATGCTAGGTCCTTGAGGAATCCTTGCATGATGGTATTACCTGTCAACAATTTCCCGCTCGATTCTGCTCGATGTTTTGACAGATCCGGGCTAAAAATTTTAGCTTTCTAACTTAAGGTATCATAGACCCCCATAATGGATGTTCTCGTTCTTCCTTCGCGGGCCGGATCCGGCCCGCGGGCCGTATGTTTGACATGTCTGGTTTAAACGCTATAACACCCTGAAGAGGGAGCACGAGCATATTTTTCGTGTAGGAGTAACAGAGGCGGCATGCTAAAACCAACCGAATTTCAGTTACCTTGCCCGCAGGTATTGCATTTGCTTCAATCTAATAGGCGCTTTAGTTTGAATGAGTGTAAATGAGAGGCGTGTGAGTTGCAATGAGTGTAATTGAGCGGTTCCGTGAGTTGAAATGAGTGCACCGCGGCGATCGATTTCCCCGATACGGTCGATTTTGTAACCACCAACTGTGCTGTCTTCTGGGAGCTGTAACTCATCATTGTAAATTTTCTTTCCAATTCGATCTTTTGCGACAATTCCACTATCACCTTCGCTCCCAGATGTTCCCACGTACACATAAAGAAACTTACTTTTCGAATCACATATCGCCATCATAACTATGGAGTAGAACTTTTTGTAGTTGTACAATCAACCACCGGAATTAGCTGGGCACACTATTGGTACATGTTTGCCATCCATTGCATCAACACAATTCGGAAGATTCCGTCGGTAGGTTAATTCGTTCGCAACATTCAACCAATTTTCTTTTGAAAATTTCATGAACTCTCCTTTGAATTCTTGTATGATGGCATCACATACTTGATTTAAAACTACCGAAAACGATGGTTTGCTTATACGGTAGATAGATGCTATATGCCGACCAACTGCGCCTGAGGCTAAAAACTCGAGAACTATTACCAGTCTCATTTTGGGAGGTATTGCATCTTTTGGATGAGAAGCTACACAGCTTTTCAAATATTTTTTCAATCTCGCGTAAATGTTTTCAAATTCACTCCTTGTCATTCGAAAATTTTCCCTGAAGAATTCGCAGTGCTTTGCTATGTCGTCAAGGTGCGGTAGCAAAACGACCAGATTGATTACGGTCCCGAAGACATGGCTGTATATTTACGCTCCTTTTTCTTTTGTTCACCTTCTTCCTAGCGGCGCTTAAAGCTGGCAACAGACCGTATCATGAAGTCAGTATTTTAATTTTCCCAGACTGAACGTTTGAACGACTGAAACAAACTGATTCAGTTCACGTTTTTACTATGTTTACGTTTTGCTTGTCAGCCGAATGATTTCGCTCGATTTCAAATGTCATTCGCAAGCTGTCAAAATTTCACAGAGCGATTTCACGTTCACTTTCACGCGATCACTAAATGAACCTTAACAACGAACAGAAGCATATCGCTGACTCCCAGTAGGGTAAATTGCGCCTTCGAGCAATGTACCGGGCGGGAGTATGTTATAGAATAACAACGGAGTCGATAGTTGTTGTCGGTAGTTCACTCCTGACGTAAAATAAGTGACAATAGACAAGCGTGACGTTACCGAAGGGTCGGACGGAGCACTCGACACGCGAAGAAACGGTCATCGCGAAGGTATCATTTTGGCTAAAGTCTGAAACACGACCCCCCCACTCACGGTCACTCATCTGCGTGTCAATTTTTCGTACAGGGTGGTTCGGAGACTATGCAATGTGGCCTGAATTTGATTTTTTTTACAATTACTATTAAATTGTAAGGAGGTTTTCGCATAGTGAAAAGTGATTTATTCATCGAGGAACCAAGTTCCATACGCTGTTTGTGAAACCATAAAATTTTCCTCATTTTTGGCCCAACTTTGCCCCATAGCTCCGCCGGTATCCAAGATATCGCCAAACTTTCTTCTAGCCATGGCTAGATGGCACTTGTGGCTACATTTCGTCCATGCACCACTAATCGCTACCATGTCTGTGGCCGGAGCTATTCGCGAAAGCTCCAACGGATCGCCAATCTTTGACCTGTGGTCGATAGATGACACCAATTGCTACATTTTCTTCTTGGACGGCCATGCCCTCAGGTGTCTGTGTCTCGAAACATAATTAAAAAACACGCAACCGATTTCGAACCACCCTGCACGAAAGAAAGTCACTCAAATGAGTGCCCGTGAGTGGGGGGGGTCGTGTTTCAGACTTTAGCCATCATTTTTTGGAGACCAGAACAGACGCCGAAACTGTAAACTGTAAACGTTCCCACCTGTAAACTCCTCCGATGAAAAACGTTAAATAAAGGTAGTGAAAAGTTAAAAAAGCGTGTCGACTTATTTTGAATAGAATGTTACTTTGCAACATCTATCAAAAAGAGCAAACGATTTCTTAAGATAGGCATAACATAACATAAAAGTCTAGAAACTAAGCGTAAACAACCAAAAAATCCTTGCCAATGTTTCATATCATCGCACAATATCAAATTCGTGTCAGTGTTTCTACAGTAGCACGAGAGATTAAAGGCTTCAACTATAATTTAAAACGTCTGCATCTGATTCCTGAACGCCGAAATACGGAAAACACAATTTTAGAGCGTAAAGAATACGCGACAAATGGTGTTTGTTGATGAGGTCGGGTTCAACGTGAGTATGCGGACTTCTTCAGGGAGGTCGGGAAAGGGCACACCTGCAACGGCTGTCGTCCCAAACATACGTTCGCGCAACATATCAATTATATGCGCCATGAACAAGCAGGGCATATTGCACTATTCGATCCTTCACCAAGCCATAAATCGGGTAAATTTAAGGATTTTATTATCTAACTAAAGCGAGAGATGAGACTGAAACGAATTCATCGTTCGGTTATCATTATGGATAACGTACATTTCCATAAGTGCGCAGAAATTAAGGAAGCGATTGGCGAGGAGCAGGACCGTGCAATTTATTTGCCACCACATTCTCTATTTCTCAATACAATTGAGAATCTATTTAGCAAATGGAAGAATATTTCATTTCATTTCATTTCTGTAATTTATTGTAGGCCGCAAGGGTTTGACAATATTTAACTTAAAACTAAACAGTGAAGAAAAAAAAACTAAGACTAAAATAAGCTTAACTAACAACTGTGAAGTAGGACCGATCCCGAGAATAGAAAAAGAAAACAGGTAGTGTGAGAAAAGGGAAAGGAAAAGGGAAAGGAAAAGGACAACTATAAAGAAGTGGGTGGTGGTATGGTGGTATATGGTAAACAAACCCCAACAACGAAGCGGAGCTGATCGCAAGCTATTGCGAATGGAGCCACAACACTATCCGCAGAAGACTGTGAGGGCTACATTCGTAATATGTGGAGTTACGCATCTCGGTGCTTGCGAGGCGAAGAAATTTATGATTAAATACTTATATTACATATTAGCGTTAATACTTTATTTTACTTATACGGTACGGCCTGGCCGTATTGTTACAAGAAATAAATACATAAACATTGAAAGAATGAATCATCATAAACATTAAACACTGTTATGTTTTTACTTTGTTTTCCTTACTAAGCACTTGTTTTCCATATGCTTTATAGTTCCGTAGATCCAGATTCGGTAGCATACATAATAGAGATCGACGTTGATGATCTCCTATTATGTACATACTGTTATGCTATTTGGGTAATTAGAAATTGGTAGTTGGGAGCCAAGTATACCTCAGTCATAAGGACACCTTGGCTTCCTGTAACGTGTGCACAAATACCAATAAGAATAAAGCAGAGTGCAAGTAGTGAACTTAGCAAAAGGACGTGTTTTTTCTTTGCTCCCGAAATTCTTACTTGTGTCCTCTCTTGCTACATAAATATACAGTCCACTCGAAGAACACATACCTAGGATCTAGTAGTTCAGCTACCTCTTTGCGTTCATAACATTGGACAGCAACCTAACCGTGAAATCAGATTACCGCTTGTCCAAGTAAATCTTGACGATTACTTGGGTGTAGAGCATGCTTTTGTTCTGATTTACCATTACCAATCCCACCCAAAGTGGGTATATAAGGAGGTGTATTCATAGCATTTGATATATTCCCGACCAGCAATGTCATCACTTTTTACATGCAAACCTTGGGGAAATGCTGCAAAACTCGTGTACAAACACGAATCCTTTGATTGTATGTGTAGGCTGACATCCAGCCATCATTGATAATGACGCAGTTTGTTGTGTGCTAAGTGCGGAGTGGACGTGTTGTGGGAGTTAGAAAATATTATATTCTTTTGTGCGTGAGTAATGCGCCGAAATTTGCAAATATGCGCGTTGTTTTGTGCAGTGCGATGTTAAAGTGAGTGTTGTGCTTGTCTTTCCGTGCCATAAATGTGTGGTGTTAGTTTTTCTCCTCCACTACGTGCTTGCTTCGGCAAGCACATTGAGTTTGTAGTGAGGATAAAAACTTTCGTTACATGTTGTGGAAATTGCTTCGTTTATTACACACCGATAAATACAACTGGTGCTGTGTGTTGCGTGTGAAATAATGATTAATTTTCTTGTTGATTTTGTGTCGTAAATTCAACAAGTCGCAATTAGTTTGTGAATTGATTTTATGTTCGTATATTTATGCATCTTGGGTGCAGACTGCTGTCTGCTGCATGTTGAATTTTTTGACACTGCTGTCTGCTGCATGCTGAATTTTTTGACGCATCCTACAAGGTGTCTGTGGGACGTGCTGTTGGACGTCACGTATTGGTGTTGGTGTCCATACAAAAAAAACGGCTGTTTGTTACCCGGGTTGCCATTTTGAATTTCAGTTTGACAGCAGGGGTCGATATATGTATACCGATGAAGGCCACACATACAGTGATGTTATTGTTGACGATCAGTGCAGGTGCAGTAAGTGCCCACACTAATTGTAAAGTATTGAGTGGAACTTCGGCCAAGAATGTGGCGTGTCGTCGTCCTTCTGGATCCTACACATTACTCTACGCATTTACCGCTTATGGGTTCATCAGTGTTTTGATTGTGACAACGAAATAAATACGGATGTAAACATTTGCCATTCACCAACACACATGAACAAACGGATGGTATTTGACAACTGGGGTCGATCCTCTTTTTCCTACCAAATGTTCTACATGACTACACCTCCTTATATACCCACTTTGATCCCACCTCATTGATCGATCGAGCTCTTCTTCTTCTTCTTCTTTAAAGGTGATAGTGATTTTCCTCCTATGTTGGGTTCCCCGAACATAATCAGAGGCTTGACTATCGTTACAAGAGGAAGCCTTTCGGCTTATTTCTCTTTTCGTCTCACAGTTGCTCGGTTGTCATCTCGTCTATATCACAGGGTTTAGGTATCACAGCTTGTAGTTTTCGTTTGTCTTGTATCATGTGTCTATTTTGTTTTGTCTTTGGTTTAGTTTAAGTTTGGTCGTTTAGAGGCTGGCGTCACGTTGGGGGTTACCCTCTTTTCCTACTTCAAAACAGCCTTATTCCAACAGCCAGTACCGTGGGCCGCGCCGTACTCCGCCGTCGTCCACGAGCGCCAAAAGACCCCGGAAAGAGGTACGTGACAAACTGACGTTCGCGCTCCGCCGGCGGACCCCCGCGTGAGACACCCCCGTCCCACCTTGAAAAGGACTTCAATTTGTCGATTTCATTGTCGGACCCGAATGTCTCCAGCCGGGAGTCCCGCCGTCGGATGGCCGACCCCAGTCGGGCACACCCCAGTCCAGAAACCCGGCAACCCAAGATCCCGCCGTCAGTCCACGCGCCCCACCCCACCCGCCGGAGGAGGAGCCGTCCAAAGGGACGCCCCCCCCGTGACGTCCTTTTTCTCCCGTCTTCGTCTCTCCTCAATCTGGTTGTTTCTGATGTTTTGTATTCTTTGGTCTTTTGCTCTGCGTCTATTGTCTCTGAATGTGTCTTTGGTTGTTTTCCTGCATCTATTCTGTTTTTTGCCCTGCAAAAGTCAGATAGTTTCGTACTGTCGTGTCATATATTGTTTGTCTGTGTTATGCTTTGTTTTCCGGTAATTAACTTTTGTTTTTCTTTTTTCCTCTTCCTGTTTTCGATTTGATAGATGTAGATGGGGATTTCTTTCTTATTCCTGTCTTTTCCTTACAAAAAGGCGGATAAGGTCCCTCCTCCTATCCACTTCTATCCAAACTATTATATTTCTATGTTTTTTGATTGTATGTACTTAATGATTTTTTTAATTGTATCGCCTGATGTTTCTGTCCAATTTTTTTTGAAGTTCCATTAGTGTTGGTCTATTGTTGTCTTGAAATTTTCTACAATCAAATATCATGTGCCACCCATTGTTAGGTACTAGGCATGAGGTACATATTCCATTTTCTTTTATTTTCATAATAGCGAGCCAGTGATCAGAGTAATCGTGCCCCGATATAATCCTGTTGGCTATCCTTATTTGTTTTCCGTTTAGAGCTTTGTTCTTATGCCAGATTTCTTTGGGAAATTCCTTCTGAAAAGCGACGTATGTTTTTCCTTTTGTAAGTGTTGTCTTCGAGCTCCATGGTGCTTGTTGTTTATAACAAAGGCCCAACGTTTGACAGCCGAGACGAGCGAGCGAAATGAGGAGCGAAATGAGGAGCGAAACGAACGAGCGAGACGGTTGCGGACAAGTTTAGGGATATTCATCCGATCCGAAGGATCGCGGGCGGCTCGGATGAACTTCGGAAAGGAGTAACGACAGCGATCAGTTGGATAAAAAAGAACATAAAAGTGCGTAAGAAGGGACGCTAGTTCTCTTTTTTTCGGCAGAAACAGCATTAGAAGCAACAGTGATTTTTTAATTATAGATTGTACTTTGTTATTAGAAAAACTGTTTCTTTATACTTTTGTCAACGGTTGGAAAGACGCAACAGCGCTTTTAAGAATAATTTCAGCGCGCTTCTTTTGTCCCTTTGACGTTCCATATGGCAGCAGCGGGTAATAATTTGGATAAAAGCTTGGCTTTTCCCACGGGCAAAAGTTTCGTTAAGCATGGTTGCACAGTGGTTGCACAGTGCTGCTGTGCAACCTCACTGCAACCATCCGTTGTGTGCATGTGTTAGTGTGAGCATATTTGAGGCATTGCACAGTGGAATTTCTCAATGTATATAAAATGACACGAAATACAATTTTTTTTTTGTACTAAATTCAAATTATATTGCAATTATTTCATATTACTTTGTATGTATACGTTACATACAATAATATAATCAGATTATTTCAATGAACATACTTACGTACATGTCTTGACTACTGAAGCAAAGTATATAAAAAGAACATAACTTTAGCCGGAATAATGAGAATAAATAATTAAATTTTTAATGCATGGTGTCGGATCACTATTCTGTACTGCTTTGTCAAATGTCATTGTCAAACATCCGAATTTAAAGAACGGAAAAGCACAAGCCTAAAAAGACAATAAAAGTGGCATGAGTAGATTACTAAATATATAGTGTTCAAAATACTTTACTTACATGGTGTTTATTGGCTGTCTGTGATTTTTTATTATACACGGTGTTATGGTGCACCTTGTGTTGTCGGAACCACGCACTGACAGCCACTCAGCTATGACGAGCGATCGTCATAAGCAGGACGTGTGCGTGAGTGACGTAGGGCACTGACCGAGGATCGGCTCAGCGCGCAATCGAGAGCAGTTGCAAATCAGGAGTCAAAGAGAACAGAGATAGGGAGCGTTAGGTGTGCGTTGTGCGTTGCGTGTACATGTTCGTTAATTAATTAATAAAGTTTTATTATAAGTTTGCGTCACCCCAAAAACACTCGGTCAACCTCATTCACAGACGCAACAGTGGCGACGAGGATGGGATACATCGTCGACCGTAATGGATTAAAACCAAACCCGGCAAAAATAGCAGCAATCCTCAACCTTCCTGCACCAACAGACGTGAGTGGTGTTCGCTCATTTTTGGGAGCGGTCAACTATTATGGAAAGTTTGTCCCAAAAATGCGCGACCTTCGTTACCCGCTGGACAATCTGTTAAAGAACGACGGCAAATTCACTTGGAATCAACAATGCGAAAAGGCATTTCGCACGTTCAAAGAGATCCTTTCATCAAAGCTACTTCTTACGCATTACGATCCGGCAGCAGACATCATTGTCGCAGCGGATGCATCATCCGTGGGACTTGGGGCAACGATCAGCCACAAGTTTCCGGACGGATCAGTGAAGGTAGTTCAACATGCTTCACGGGCCTTATCAAAAGCTGAACAGAACTACAGCCAAATAGATCGTGAAGGATTAGCCATCGTTTTCGCCGTCACAAAATTTCACAAGATGCTGTACGGCCGACACTTCCATCTGCAAACCGATCACCGGCCCCTGCTTCGTATTTTTGGATCGAAAAAGGGCAGTCCAGTCTACACAGCGAACCGCCTGCAGAGGTTTGCCTTGACGTTACAGTTGTACGACTTTTCAATAGAGTACGTGCCTACTGGATCGTTTGGAAACGCCGACGTCCTGTCTCGACTGATCAGGGACTACGCTAAGCCGGAATCGGACTACATCATCGCTAGTTTGAGTTTGGAGGATGATTTAAGGTTCGTAGCAGTGCAAGCTATTAATTCATTTCCTCTGACCTTTGTAGATGTGCAGAAAGCTACACAAGAAGATACATTGCTAAGGAAACTCAGTCATTATGTAACGGACGGATGGCCCCGTAACGTATCTTTCGGGTCGGAGCTGGCACGATTCCATCATCGGAAGGAAGGCTTGTCTACGGTAGACGGCTGCATTTTGTTCGGGGAGAGATTGGTGATCCCTGAAAAGCTTCGTGCCAGATGTTTGACGCAACTCCACCGAGGGCATCCAGGCATTCAACGGATGAAGGCGCTAGCCAGAAGTTACGTTTACTGGCCATCCCTCGATAATGACGTACAGGATGTTGTTGCGACTTGTCCAGCCTGTGCCGTCGCAGCAAAGTCTCCACCACACTCAGCTCCAGCACCGTGGCCCAAAGTTAGTACGCCTTGGCAACGGGTCCACATCGACTACGCAGGACCTTTAAACGGCGAGCATTTCTTGGTAGTAGTCGATGCGTTTACGAAATGGCCCGAGATCATCAAAACGTCCAGCACCACGGCGTTAGCAACCATAGCAATATTGAGATCGATTTTTGCACGTTTTGGAGTGCCTGTTACTATCATCAGCGATAACGGCACACAGTTTGTTAGCTCAGAATTTAAGGAATTTTGTCTAAAGAACGGCATAAATCATATTACTACAGCACCTTTCCACCCACAGTCCAATGGCCAAGCCGAGCGTTTTGTCGACACGTTTAAAAGGGCAATCAAGAAAATCACATACAATGGACTGGGAATACAGGAGGCCTTAGATATTTTCCTTCAAACATATCGCTCAACACCAAACGCACAATTAGAAAACAGTACACCAGCAAAGCTAATGTTTGGAAGGCCAATACGTACATGCTTAGAGTTATTACATCCCGTACCAACCCCTTTGTTAGAAAGTCAGCATGGAACAAGAAGAGGATTTCAAAACGGTGCTCCAGTATATGCTAAGTTGTTTAAACCTAATAGTTGGGAATGGGTACCAGGTACTGTTGTAGGAAGCATAGGTAGAGTCATGTACAAAATAAGGACTAAAGAACGGATAATTCGATCCCATATTAACCAGTTGCGCAAGCGAGCAGGAGACAATGAGAGAGTTACACAGGATGCGAATCCAAAGGTTGCATTAGATTTTCTAATGGATACATGGAACATCCCTTTATCATCTAGCATTCAGTATTCCGATCCAAGAAGTCCAACCCCAATACTGAATCCACCAGCAGCAACCGTTATGCCAAACATCCCGACGGTATTTTCACCACGCCGCTCTTCTAGGCCTAGAAGAGTTCCGCGTAGGTTTGATGCATATCGCCTCAATTAAAAGGGGGAGATGTTATGGTGCACCTTGTGTTGTCGGAACCACGCACTGACAGCCACTCAGCTATGACGAGCGATCGTCATAAGCAGGACGTGTGCGTGAGTGACGTAGGGCACTGACCGAGGATCGGCTCAGCGCGCAATCGAGAGCAGTTGCAAATCAGGAGTCAAAGAGAACAGAGATAGGGAGCGTTAGGTGTGCGTTGTGCGTTGCGTGTACATGTTCGTTAATTAATTAATAAAGTTTTATTATAAGTTTGCGTCACCCCAAAAACACTCGGTCAACCTCATTCACAGACGCAACACACGGCTTATCTGTGGCAAAAGAGAAAAGAATGGAAGCTGAAAATATAAAAAAATTAAAAAGCCTGTAATTCGGGATGAGAATAAATTGCAAGGATACCGAAATGTTGGCATTCAGGCCAAATATAATGTAATAAATTATTGGCATTGAGAAATGTATTTTCTTATGAAATGTTTTGATAGGATTGAATTAATTTTGGTTTTACTCACATTTCATGAACTGGATCTATAGCCACAGCAGCTGCCAGGATACCTTACTGCGAAGCATGGTAGAGCAGAATTTATTATCTTAAATCACAAACTTTTTCATCACAAACATGTCTGTCAATGCTGCATACAAAAGTAGATGTTTTGTTAGGCCAATAATCACCAGAGTCATTATATGTCCATGAAATTATAAAGAATGAAGAAATGTTAATAGCGTTAAATGATCGACTGAGGAACCAGATTTTCTTTCGTTTGGTTTTAACTTGGTTGAACTGTAAAGTAGACCCAGACGAAGGAAAATCTAAGCAGCGAATGAATAATAGTGTGTACTTATTGTTGGAACCATCCTTCATTGCGCAGTGCTCCTGGACAGGATATGCAGGAAAGCTGGAAGGAAAGAAAGTGGAGTTTTCCAAATACCTCCAGGTTGTAGAAATGTTTAAAGTGGTAGGAAAATGCACAACAGATGACGAAGTAAAAGAATTTTTACAACAAAAATTAAGAATGCAAAAACTAGGTTGTTAAGGTTCAAATCTTTGAGAAAAAGTAGTTGTAAGAAACCCTATACTGTGAATAAAAAGAGTTAGAGTTAAAACCCTATTTTATATACGTTGTGTTTTATAATAATAAATGTTAGTTAATAATAATTGCATGCAATAAAAATATGCTAGTACTATTGTACTACTACTACGTACAAATACATGATATAAAAAATGAAACTTAAGACGAAATCAATATTACGTGTATTAAAAGTGCAAAGACTACTAAGGCTGGAAAGTATGCAGTAAAGGAATGTATGCACATGCATCAGATGGATCACGATTAAGAGGAAAGAGGAAAAGAGATCGAGAAGGCACGGGAACCTTAACTAATTTGCATTTGACTAATCTAATAGTACTTCTGCTCTAACTGAAAGAGCGCTGTCTACCTTAAACATTCCTAAACCGGCGGATGACATTTCAAGAATCCCGATATCATCCACCATTTCAATGTTAAATAATTCTTTCATACTAAAATATTACATTCCAACCAAAATAATCGAATATACTTCATTTTTATATGCAGACTAAAAAATTACAATCGCGTATTTGTCGAAAACCATTGATCTTTAACATTCGGTGAAAGAAGAAAACTATCCGTTCTACCAGCCGCCTGCTCCAAACATTTAGTTCCCGATTTAATACCCAGATAACCACACTACGACCACAAAGTCTGATATGGGTCGCAGAATTTTTATTTGCTCTACAGTACGACTTTGTGGTCTTAATAGAGGATTGGTTCGAAATCACGCTATTTTATACCAAAGTGTTGTGGGTGGTCTTGGGGGAAGGGCAGGAAGAGGAGCATAAAATTTGGAATGTTTCAGGAAACTTTCATGATCGATTGAAACTTTCAACATTCGTTCATCTGTCAATGCAATACATCGAAGGCGTCTTCTTTGCTTCGCTTTAATGTACTCCATTCTTATTCATCTGCTTGATGCGGTGCGCTACAGTGTGTTTTATTTTGGATTTTGTGTAATGTTTAAGGGTAGTTTTTGTACTTTAAATGTAAATTTTACAAAGAAAAGTACTCATAGTGCATGAAAAAAGTGAAGTACTGTAAAACAACACTACCAGGCGATGGATTTTTCATTCAGAAAATGCAGCGTCCTTTGACAGCGCCGTCATCGTTTGGCGCAGTAGTGATGGTTGGTATTTTTATTATAATCAATTGATTAAAAAAACCTTTTATCTATATAATCTATTCTTTCCATACAATAGAATCAACCCATTTTGTGCAGATATGAGGATCAATGTTCCCGATAGTGAACAGTGTCAAGCCAAGTCGGCGTCGTGTTCAAAGCAGTTATGTGTGTATTTACCCGTGTGTGTGCGTTTACTTCTAAGTGACATTATTTTTGTAAACATTGAACGACGGAAATAAAGAAATGAAAATGAATTTCAAAAGCTTTAGTTCCGAAATATTTCATGAAAAATTTCAAAATGACGAAAGAAAAGCTTTCCTACCACAAACGAAAAATTTCATTATTATGGTGCATTTGATATAATTATGGCCCGTTTTATGTCATCCACGAAGTCTTAATATTACTGCTGTAAGTGATGCTTTAAGACCGATATCAGACCGTCTTATATAGGTCTTCGAACGGTCGGATATCGGTTTTTGGCTATCTGGGATACACTTCTTCAGGAACTGTGAATGGTTTTCGAATGGGTATGACGAAAAACTGTCAAGTGGCCCATTTACTAGAACTTTGTCATATATGTGAATCAAGTTATGGACTTTGCTCACCAAATTCGAACCGTAATGTGCGTGAAAATCATGTACGAATTTGTTTAAAAAGCGTTTTCCAATCGGCCAATACTTCTTGTGAAAAGTGTAGCAAATAATAATAATATGCTTCATACTTAAATTTTTTATATATTATTAAACTTATGTAGTGCAGAAACGTCCTGTACTCGGTGCCTTTCCAAAAAGCTTGGTTGTATAGGGACCGATAAGCACGATGCAACTCGTTTGGAAGTTTTACCGAAATTACACAAAGCATTTATTAATCTCTTTTGTTGCGGACACCACGGATAGAAATTTTCAAAAATATTTTCTAGCAAACCTTTCAGGATTTTACGAGTGCATCCCAACTCTAATAAATACAAGCGATCACTGACGAGAAAGTGTGAAATCATATTAATCCCAGATAGCCAAAAACCGATATCCGACCGTTCGAAGACCTATATAAGACGGTCTGATATCGGTCTTAAAGCATCACTTACAGCAGTAATATTAAGACTTCGTGGATGACATAAAACGGGCCATAATTATATCAAATGCACCATAATAATGAAATATTTCGTTTGTGATAGGAAAGCTTTTCTTTCGTCATTTTGAAATTTTTCATGAAATATTTCGGAACTAAAGCTTTTGATATTAATTTTCATTTCTTTATTTCATTTATTCAATGTTTACAAAAATAATGTAACTTCGAAGTAAACACTGCTGTCGTCAACACGCACACACGGGTAAATACACACGCCGACTTGGTTCCTTGACACTGTTCACTATCCGGAACATTGATCCTCATATCTGCACAAAATGGGTTGATTCTATTGTATGGAAAGAATAGATTATATAGATAAAAGGTTTTTTTAATCAATTGATTACATATAATAAAAATACCAACCATCACTACTGCGCCAAACGATGACGGCGCTGTCAAAGGACGCTGCATTTTCTGAATGAAAAATCCACCGCCTGGTAGTGTTGTTTAACAGTACTTCACTTCTTTCATGCACTATGAGTACTTTTCTATGTAAAATTTACATTTAAAGTATAAAAACTACCCTTCAACATTACACAAAATCAAAAATAAAACACACTGTAGCGCACCGCATCAAGCAGATGAATAAGAATGGAGTACATTAAAGCGAAGCAAAGAAGACGCCTTCGATGTATTGCATTGACAGATGAACGAATGTTGAAAGTTTCAATCGATCATGAAAGTTTCCTGAAACATTCCAAATTTTATGCTCCTCTTCCTGCCCTTACCCCAAGAGCACCCACAACACTTTGGTATAAAATAGCGTGATTTCGAACCAATCCTCTATTAAGACCACAAAGTCGTACTGTAGAGCAAATAAAAATTCTGCGACCGATATCAGACTTTGTGGTCGTAGTGTGGTTATCTGGGAATGTTTGTAATATTCTCTAAAGGAGAACGTGGGTCTTTACGGTGCTGTGGAACTTCTATCAACCGGAATCCAGCGTCCTTACGCATTAAGACATCTACGGATTCAAAAATCACCTTTCCCTCAACTTTGGTTCCTACAACAGTACATGTAATCCACTGGAGCGGATGTTACGCGAAGATGCGTTTCTTCTAAAGAAATTGGAATAAATTGCGGACACGACTGTTCTGCTTTGATGTGATATTGTAAGTGCCGTTTATTTCTACAATGCATCCTTATATATTAACAAATGTTGATAGTATTAATTCTTATCCTACACGCCGTGAGTGTGTGTTAGTTTCGAGAACGTGCGAGGTAAAATCCCAGTTTTATTGTTAGTGCTTTTTTAGGATTTTTGTTAGCGATCGTCCGATTTGGTCGCTTAGTTAATTGCCTCTTTTCCTGTCGACCCTTTCGTCGGTCCCTATTTACCTGTACGCAAATATGTTGCCTGAACGGGTAGTTTTTTAAGGAATCGGGACGCGGTTTTATTGCCTGGGACATATGCCACGGCGTGTGGGCGTAGGTTTGTTGCCGCTATTTTCGTATCGCGTTCGTTCGTACGAAGGATGCTGTTGTATTGTATTGTTTATGCTTGTCGAGACCCTTTTTTTACCAAAATTAGGATATCGAAATACTTTGTATTTTTAATGTTTCTGATAATCGCTTATTTAGGATAGCGAAGCTGGCGGTACCTCGTTATGAGTTTGCATTTTGGATATGTTAAAATCGTGTTTATTACCAAGCTTTTCCTGTTGCGGTGTTTATACAGCCTAAGTTTGCTAGGCGATCCTGCGTTGCATCCTGTTTATTTTGAACGACGTACCATTCTTGTTCATTTTCGACTAAAATTTACGCATCGTTGCTAACGCTTATTTTGATCGGCGTCGATTGTAAAATGTAAGCTTATGATTTTCTTAAGTGAACGTTTCGTGGTTTGTAAAGTGATCTTTGACGAACATGAGTCTGAACGATTGATCGTTGCGTTCACAACAGTACATTTCGTACAACCATGAAGAGCGTTGCATCCCATTACTGCTTTTATAAATGACCTTGCAGGAGTATCTGCTATAAAGGCACTTATGCAAAACGTTATCAATTTTTCGCACAAGTTCATCCCACTTTCAATAAGAGAGTGTAATGTGCTCGTGCGTACAATTGTTTACTTGGCGTTTTCGTTCGTACCCGCGTCACATTTACCGATTTTCGCAAGGTTAGTTATCATACGGTATCAACGACTTTTCGTTAGGACGACAAACTTCCTCATTTGGTCGGACTTTATCGTCCAGCCGATCATAGAAATCTGGAAGAGTTTTCTCTTAGGCTGGAGTCACGGTTGCGACACATGCGATTTAATCGGACGTGCTGTCAAAATTTTGTATGGGATTTGACGGATAACGTCGGACGTACGATTTCGTCGTACGATGGAATCAAAAATTTTTAATTCCGTCGGATCGTCGCATGCGACGAGATTTGTCAATCTCAAACTCGAGGAATAAACTTGAATTTACGCTTTTTTGTTCACGAAATGATAACAACGTACGTAAACAACCAGAACACGTTTGACGCGTTGGCGAAGCAAAATTGATTGTGCTGGTAGAGGAAAAACGTATTCTCTGGGATCTTCAAGATCCCAGATATAAGGACATCCGGATGAAAAAGTTAACCTGGGATTCGATAGGAGCGGAACTTTCCGTAACCGTTATGTATAACATCGTAAACTGCAAACGATCAAACGACTTGCAATCGCAAACGATTTGCGATCGAGAAACGTATATAATTTTTATACTAATCCAGTGGGCTGAGGCCAATGGCTAGTTTTAAGAAAAACGATATGGTCACTAACCGTTTTGCTTATATGTTTTTGACACGACTGTTTTATAAAACGAATTTAAAATTAATCTTAATAGAGCTGTGTTAGTAGTGTTAAATTAATTCAATTCACCTATAGCATAAACCACCTGTTACGCAAATGATGTAACTATAGTTTATTAAATATATTAAATACATTAACCTGTAACATTTAATTGAAATTTTTGTTGGAAAGAAATGAACAAAGAAAAAATTGAGAAATCATATAAAATGCTAAACTATATGGATGTTTGCTCTATCTGTTGAAAATAGTTCTTTAGCTATTGAAGCTAAAACAGTTGTTCGCGCGCTACTCGCGGAACGCTTTATTGCGAGAAATTTAGAATTTTTTGTTACGCGAATTTTAGCTCCTACGTTGTGTTTGGCTTGTAATCTGGTAATGAACTGACGCTATTACAGCAGCGCGATGGCGCTGGTCCTAAACTGCCGTTTTGCCTCGCGCTAAACCATTTTCGCCTCTGTCAAACTTCGTTGTTGTCCTGTCATCAGTGTTGGCAAACAAACATATTGGTTCTGCGCGAACAACAGTAATTTTTGAAAAAATCTTTAACTTCTGTTGCCTGTTGAGATGGATGATTGTCACTACGACTATTAGTGCTGTTTGATGAGATTTGTTCCGGATTTGGGACTGTGTCCCTGAAATCAATACTTATATTGTGCAATAAACACGCTGTTCGAACTATTAAAGTTGCATGGCCCGGAGTTACCTGGAGTTCGGTTTTTAAGCAACGCCATTTAGCTACTAATATAACAAAGGCGCATTCAACACTGCGTCTTGCAATGCTTAGCAACTCATTGAAATTAAGTTTGGCTGGGTCTTCATTATCGGGATAGGGTCGTAATAAAAATATTTTAGGTGGATATTCCTGAGCACCTTTAAACACGTGGGGCATATTTTGTGAAGTACAGGGTAGTGGTTTAGCACCAGGGACATTAAGACTATTTGACTGTATCAGTGGCGTTTTAAACTCATCAAAATTATTTCAACTATCACTTTGACTTCCGTATTCACCAACATCTATGGCTATAAATTTATATTTGGCATATTTTTTGTAGTTGTAGTACAGCGTACCAGATTTTGCCGGCGATTTTATCATAAAGTGTTTGCCATCGAATTAGGAAATTTCCATTTTTTCAAGAAACTCCTTTTCTATTCCCTCAAATATCGCCGTCGTGGGAATAGGGATAAACTCATCGTTCAGCATCTTGCAAATCGTTTCACATGTCTCGTAAACTTTTTTCGAACTGTGTTATGAGCCATACAAAATGAGAAGGGCAATGATTTGAAGGTTATTCCAGTAGAAAGGAATACAAAAAATGGTAAAACAAAAAAAAAATTAAATCACTAATAACATCACACATTAACTACATTTCTAATAATGGTTGCATGAAAATGTGAAACATGCGATGTAATTATTGAAAAAAATTATTATATTTACAGGAATCGTTGTCAAACAAAAGTGAGGGAATTTGCGAGATACTTTTGCTCGCAAAATTACTGAACTAAACCAGCCTTCTGGGTCAGGGTATAAGCATTTCCGAAATATTTTGAACACATGAGTTTTCTGAAGGATACGCTTATATTCCGATATATTCCGACCCAGAATGGGAAATTTAGAAGTAGTGGAAGGTATGAATTCATATGTTTGAAATTTACACTTTCTGGTAACTAACAATTTATGTTTTTCTATATAGATAACGCTACCGAAATCGAATTCTTAGAAGATTACGATGGCATGGAAATCATGCCATCTCAAGCGATAGCCAAGGGCCTGCAACAAAATAGAGACGCCAAGATGGGCTTTCTTTGGAGGACGCCCATAAAGAGAAAAAAGTAGTAACTACCATGTTATGGTCAGCTTGGAGGAGGAGACTCTTGTTTATGCGCATAGGCTCATACGAGAAAAAAAAACTAAAAGTAGTAGCACTTAAGTTAGTAAATAATTAGTTTTAGTTTAGTTAAGTTTCACTATTATGAATTTAATTAGTATTAATTGTTAATGAATTTTGATTTTTACATGAATTTTGTGATATTCGGTTAATAAAATATGAATTGTTGAATTAAAATGGAACCGGTAATGATTTTCCTTTTTTTTATCTTATTTTTTTTATTAACTATTATTTTTATCTTTTTTTAATTTGTTTTATTAATTGTAAAGATAGTTGCAAATTTAAATGTAATATTCCCAAAAAACAAGAACTCCAAATTTAGGATACACATAGATCTGCAATATCAAATGGACAAAGAACTGATAAATATGGACCTATGGAACATAGTAACAAACAGGAAAAAACACCGCTCCCGGAATCGATAAAATTACATACGAAATGCTAAGGAACATAAATAAAGAAACTCTAGAAAAAATCCTTGCAGATGGGAACAAAATGTGGCAAAAAGGAAAAATTGATAAAGAACTAAAGAAAATAAAAAGAATAGCCATACCAAAACCCTTAAAAGACACCAATGACCCAAATAACTACAGACCTATTTCACTAATAACCACAATCATAAAAATACTCAACACGGCTGTACTACTAAGACTGACTAAATATATAGAAACAAAGAACATACTACCTGAAAACTCCCTGGGCTTCAGAAATAAAAGAACAATATATCAATGAATAAATTACCTCTACAACCATATAAAACACAACCAAAAACAAAATAGGATATGCCGAGCAGTTTTTATAGACCATGAAAAAGCATACAACCAGGTACATACAAAAACATTGATGGAAAAAATGATTGCGAGCAATATACCCCATAAATCATAGCATGGACATATGCCTTCCTCAGAAACAGAACCCTACAAATCGAGAGCAACAGGAATACCTATAGCATGCTGGTAACAGACGGCCTACCACAAGGTGAAGTAATGTCACCCACACTCTTCAACATTTATACCAAAGACATACACACAAAAATAACAGACACAAATACAATACGCAGGCGATTTCGTAATAATTAACAGCCGAAAAAACGAAACGGAACTACAACAAAATATTCAAATAGCAATAAACGCTCTCAATCAAGAAATAGAAGCTTTTAAATTAAATATCAATACAAACAAAACCAAAGTCATGATTTTTGGAAACCCTACCTAAAACATTCAAGTCAGTATAAAAAATAAAAATATAGAAAAAATAAACGTATACAAATACTTAGGTACTATAATAGACAGCAAATTAAACTTCCAAAAACATATAGAACATCTAAGAAACAAGGCCACCACCCGTTTGAACTTCCTTAAAATAATAAGCTGTACCCAAAACAACCTACACCCCAAAAAAACTATCAACATTTATCGAGCAACTATAAGTAATGTCGCTGACGGAAATTATGTCCTTTTTAGGAACCGCTGTCCGCGCTCAAAAAAGGTCCCTAGCTTAGGAGAATAGTAGCAGGAGAGCGGACTAGCTTATCTTTACGTTGAGAGCGGCTAAGCTTACCTCTCTCGCATCGCTTCACCGTGAAGCGATGAGTGAGAGGGAAGTTAAGCATCTCTGTCTGTCTCGCTTGCTCCTGCAGGCGCAGACAGATAATGCAAGGATAATGCGGGGATCGGCGCGAAAAATCCTCCCCAAAATTATTAAATTTATTAGGCAAATTAGGGAAATAGTTGAGGAAATAATTATAGGAAATTAGAGGAAACTAGATAAATTTTACACTGTTACAGGAATTAATATTATGAATATGAAGTAGGGCGAAAGGGTAAAGGGTCAAAAAAAGGGTTAAGAAACGCGAAGAAATCACGGTTATGCATCGCCGTTAAGGAAAATTATGTATCGCTAAAGCAGCATGTACGATTAAAAGGGGGCTACGGCGAGGTAGCCCTAAAAAGACAAGCTTTCTCACAACCGGAACAAAAAGCCTTTTTATTTCGGTTGGCCGCGGATAAATTAGTTTAGTTTCTACCTTCTCTCACCCTCGGTCGGAGTTTGATACTCCGGTCCGAGAGCTCAACACAGGTTTATCGCCCTGCTGTGCTGGGAACATTAAGCTTTTTATGAAAAATAATACAATTTTTTACATGTGCCATGCCTATATTTCGAACTACATTACGAAGCTGTAATTCCTGTTTCGTCAAAAAGCGGTTCTACAAAACTGCAGCCTAATGTAATTCTTTATGTCAAAATGCTAGGTCCTTGAGGAATCCTTGCATGATGATATTACCTGTCAAGCGGGAAATTTTCCGCTCGGTTCTGCTCGATGTTTTGACAGATCCGGGCTAAAAATTTTAGCTTTCTAACTTAAGGTATCATAGACCCCAATATTAGAAAATCTACAATACACGGTACAATGAAAAGAAACACAAATGAGGGTAGAGGCTAGTGATGAAAATTACGTTACGAACCTACTAGGTTCGTTCCGTTCCTTGAATAGAACGAACGCACCAGGTTCAATCAAAAATATGAAGTAGGTTTTTTGCACCTACAATTTTTTTTATGATGAGAAGGTAGCAACGTGAACTCTTACTTCTATTTTCTTGTTCAGAATTGTTAAGCCGTTTATTTTTTAACGAAATCAACGCTGGAAGTAGCAAAGCAAGGTTTGTTCTGGGTTTTAAAAGGGGCCCCTGGTGTTCGAGTTGCAGGCTGATGTGCAGCTTGATGTGATGACGGTCATCGGTGGGGGGCTAGGGGAGTGGACGGGAAGAAAGAAATAAATTGTTTGAATTGCAATACGGCCCCAGTTATAAATAAAAAAATATTCATAAATTCCATTGTAGTAGGTTCGGTGAACCTACCAGGTTCGTTCCGTTCCTTATTGAACAGAAACTGGTTCCGTTCCGTTCCAAAAAAAAGGAACTTTCTCATCACTACCAGCCGTGGTAATTAAATAATTTATGTTAATATAATTTACTAAGGGTATTTCATCCCTTTTTGTGTACGCCCAAGTACATTTTGCGAATAATTCTCAACTAAATATGTTGTCTAATGCATCATGCATTTTGTTGGTATGGTCCAAGGATACGGTATGAGACGCAAGCCATTGTAACACGTTTTCAAATTCAATACTTATCGTACGTCTTATTATCACTTTAATTTTACTTTACTTTGCGTGTAAAGTTTCCTTTTTAATGTTGGAGTCATTGAGGCCTTACCTTGGGTTTGGGGACTACTCTCGATGCTCTTGAAATAATAACACGAGGAATTGTTCTGGAAGCCCAGTTGTGCATCTGATCATTGACAACTGTCAACTTGCGATCGATCACTCATAACTGACCGCGTTCTAACAGTTTTGGTTTATTTTATACTGAAAGTGGTGGCTAAGATGTTTCCTATTTCTGGGTTTCTAATCGTTTGCAATCGTTACCGATGCATTTTATGATTGTAGCTGACTAAACATTCATAATGAATTTTGGGTTGTTTACGCTTAGTTTTCAGATTTCTGTTTTACTTCCTTTCTATCTTTATTTATATTAAATCGTTCGCTAGATTTTTGGTTTATCTTTACTTTATGGTTTTGTCCTTTTTGAACATGTGTATGCATCCTGTCTACCCTATGATTTGTTTTCTTAGGCTTTTGCCTGGTTCCTAATTAGGTACAAATAGTTTCTGCATATTGTTATCTGTATGGATGTGCATATTTAGTTTTCTTCATGTTGCCAAGTACTGTGTTTCGTATTTTATGGCTTTTTTCAAAATGTTCCTCGGGTTGTGCGTTTGCTTATTTGCCCGCATGAAGGGATTTTACAAGGGTCCCTTTTTGTCTCTACCTGCATATGATTTGATTCCGTTTCAATTCTAAACTTTGACGAGTTTTTAATGTGCTATTTAATATTTCTTGTACGGTAATGATTTGATGTTTGGCGGATATGCTACATTCGATTCAAAATCGTCAAGTTCCTGCTTACTTTTTAAACACGAGAAATCAAAATGAGGCACTTTTACTATTTGAACTGTTTTTTAAAATATCACATGTCATTCGTAGGTTGGTAACTTCTTTTTTGAGGCTTTTAATTTCTATCTGCATTTTTTGCATCTTTTCATTCATCTGATATATCTGGCGTTGATAATCGGGTTCTGCGGGGAGCTGACTATCGAATGATTGAGGAAGCGTGGGTGTATATGAAGGTGAAGATTGCGGAGTACCGGATTCTGCGACTTGCTC
The DNA here is from genome assembly GCF_943734845.2 of Anopheles funestus. NCBI lineage: Eukaryota > Metazoa > Arthropoda > Insecta > Diptera > Culicidae > Anopheles > Anopheles funestus. The sequence continues at coordinate 49,057,753 of NC_064599.1, forward strand.
TTGTGTCCATTTTTTTGGTATATTGACGGTGACGAGGCGCGGATCATTTGTTGCCGGTTTACGTTGCTGACTAGCGAATGGTACAGGAATACGCGTGACTTTACATGGCTGACCATTGGACGGAGTTAGCGGGAGCGTGGCTTTTCGTTGCTGAGTACTGGATGGTGTTTGCGGAAGCGTGGGTGTATGTATAAACGGTGCTTGTCCGTGTTCCCATCCTTTTGGTAAATTTACCAAGACGTTGCGTGAACGATTTGGTACCGGTTTTTGTTGCAGATTAGTGGATGATTTTTGAACAAGTGTGGCTTTTGGTCCATCAACCAACAAGCGTTTGCTGTTGGATTTATTATTCGGATCGATCGACGTGCGTTTCATTTTCCAAACCACCTACAGGTAGTTAAAACCGAGAAAATTATTGGTCATTGAATAACTGAGCAATGCCCGTACGCGAAGGACCAAGATTCTTTACCTCAGAAGACCGCAGTTTAAATACAACTCAGGTAAGATAATGATATAAATAGCACTCCACTGAAAATATCTTCTCTCTCCTTCACTCTCTCGCAGGCACATACACAAGACAAATGCAGCAGTAAAAAACACAGTAAGGAACAGACGATGTAACACAGTCAAAGCATAAAACGGTAATGAGCCCGAAATGAGCAGCGGTCCTAAAAAGAGCTCTACAAAAACATGTTAGAGGAGCTCTACAACAGATATGAGACAACTTTTTTTAAAAACAGATTTATATATTTTTTCGAAAGATAATTATATATCTTGGTCATTATTTATCTTGTCAAATTTATTGCAACCAAAGTGGGTATATAAGGAGGTGTATTCATAGCATTTGACATATTGCCATTTTGAATTTCAGTTTGACAGCAGGGGTCGATATATGTATACCGATGAAGGCCACACATACAGTGATGTTATTGTTGACGATCAGTGCAGGTGCAGTAAGTGCCCACACTAATTGTAAAGTATTGAGTGGAACTTCGGCCAAGAATGTGGCGTGTCGTCGTCCTTCTGGATCCTACACATTACTCTACGCATTTACCGCTTATGGGTTCATCAGTGTTTTGATTGTGGCAACGAAATAAATACGGATGTAAACATTTGCCATTCACCAACACACATGAACAAACGGATGGGATTTGACAACTGGGGTCGATCCTCTTTTTCCTACCAAATGTTCTACATGACTACACCTCCTTATATACCCACTTTGATTGCAACTATACACCGTGAAAAATAAAGACAACCCGACCAGCAATGCCCGGGTAGCAATATCAACATACCTTCTCGTTCTGTCTTATGAACAATCAAACCTGCCAAAGCGAGAAAGCATGTTGGTTTGGCTGGTCGGGTGTCAGCACTTTTTACATGCAAACCTTGGGGAAATGCTGCAAAACTCGTGTACAAACGCGAATCCTTTGATTGTATGTGTAGGCTGACATCCAGCCATCATTGATAATGACGCAGTTTCCCACTTGGCAAAAGTCGTACGACATTGCGGCTTATTAGCCGGCTTATTAAAGGCTTACTAGCAACTTAGTAAGCCTCGTTCGTGGATCGTTCGCGGGGGTGGGGGAATCGGGTATAGGGGGCGGGGCGCATGTACGCTTGCATACGAGCATGCAAGCTTGCAAGCATGGAAGCTCCCAAGCTTACTTATAATAAGCCTGGAAGCCAAAAAATTAGCTTTATTTTGTCCCGTTCTTTCCTTCGCTTTTTTTCTTTCTCGCTTTCCCTTTCTTTCCTATTGCTGCATTCGGGACACCCTCGTCCCGAACACACCACGACCGTGAACGAAATAATTACCAGGAAGTATGTATTTCCCTTTTTTTATTGCACATACGCTCATCATGCGACGAACAGGTAAAAAAAACTGCCAGCGTTCTGCGAAGCGGACGGTGGGATGGGGTTCCTATGTTCGGCAGAGGTTTCTGTAAATATATAGAAGAAAAAAAACGGAGAGACATGAGAAATCTTTACACTTTGTTTTTTTTCTTTAACTCATTTCGAGTGTTAAAATGCGTACCTCTCAAGACGGCGAATATTCAGCACTCTCTCCGATGTGATTTGTCCTGCCATCCTGCGGTTTAACTCCGGCTTCACCCTTTCCGCTTCACGGCCAAACTCTTTCCATCAGCTGATCGACTCGATGGGATTCACTATGCACAAAACACAAGGAATAGAATTAATTCACTTATCACAATCACTAGTTTTCACATTACTTACCAGAGCAAAGAATCACTTCACAAAACACGATAACGCTTGCGCACACACCTCCGCCTCCAGCAAAGGCCAAACTCATATGAATACGCCAAAGACAGGGCAAAAGCAATTTTGTAGTGAAAGAAAGGAGACAGCGAAAAACAATATAGTGCCACACTCCTCGACAGGCTTCAAAGTGTGGAACCAAAATTGTCTAACACTTCGAGTATGGGACCGTTCAGGTGTGGGGTGGGTTGGTGACGAAGGTTGCGGTGAGGGTTTACATAGAATATGGGAGCGTTTGTGAGTGAGGTAGGGTGGTGGAGTGAGAGTTTGTCGTACGATCGCTCGAAAGTGAGGGTCAGGGGTAGCGAGAATGAAGAAATTTCCCCCCTCTCATGCGATTTCTGCCAAGTGGGTTGTTGTGTGCTAAGTGCGGAGTGGACGTGTTGTGGGAGTTAGAAAATATTATATTCTTTTGTGCGTGAGTAATGCGCGGAAATTTGCAAATATGCGCGTTGTTTTGTGCAGTGCGATGTTAAAGTGAGTGTTGTGCTTGTCTTTCCGTGCCATAAATGTGTGGTGTTAGTTTTTCTCCTTCACTACGTGCTTGCTTCGGCAAGCACATTGAGTTTGTAGTGAGGATAAAAACTTTCGTTACATGTTGTGGAAATTGCTTCGTTTTTTACACACCGATAAATATAATTGGTGCTGTGTGTTGCGTGTGAAATAGTGATTAATTTTCTTGTTGATCTTGTGTCGTAAAATCAACAAGTCGCAATTAGTTTGTGAATTGATTTTATGTTCGTATATTGATGCATCTTGGGTGCAGACTGCTGTCTGCTGCATGTTGAATTTTTTGACACTGCTGTCTGCTGCATGCTGAATTTTTTGACGCATCCTACAAGGTGTCTGTGGAACGGGCTGTTGGACGTCACGTATTGGTGTTGGTGTACATACAAAAAAAACGGCTGTTTGTTACCCGGGTGGTGTCCATACAAAAAAAAACTGCTGTTTGTTACCCGGGCTTGTAATTGTACTAACATAGCTGCACGTGAACTCGGCGAACCACGCCGTCTTTCGATGGTAAGAGTTAGACGATTCTTCCTTTGGGCCAGCATCCTCTCGGTAGGGCGTCATCCACCACTAGCACTAGGTCTCCTTCTCTTAGAGGCGGTTGGGGCTGAAACCATTTGCTGCGACGCGTAAGGGTAGGCAAGTAAGAAGCTACCCACTTTTTCCAAAAATGATCTGCGTACAATTGTGATGTCTTCCAACTGTTCCTAAGTGCTGCGGAAGAGTCATCAAATTTAGTTATTGTTTTTGCCCCGGAAGATGAACCCAGTAGGAAGTGGTTTGGTGTTAGTGGCGCCTCTTCTTCGCTGTCAACCGATACGTGTGTTAGTAGACGCCCCGGGTAACAAACAGCAGTTTTTTTTTGTATGGACACCAACACCAATACGTGACATCCAACAGCACGTCCCACAGACACCTTGTAGGATGCGTCAAAAAATTCAGCATGCAGCAGACAGCAGTGTCAAAAAATTCAGCATGCAGCAGACAGCAGTCTGCACCCAAGATGCATAAATATACGAACATAAAATCAATTCACAAACTAATTGAGACTTGTTGATTTTACGACACAAGATCAACAAGAAAATTAATCACTATTTCACACGCAACACACAGCACCAATTATATTTATCGGTGTGTAATAAACGAAGCAATTTCCACAACATGTAACGAAAGTTTTTATCCTCACTACAAACTCAATGTGCTTGCCGAAGCAAGCACGTAGTGAAGGAGAAAAACTAACACCACACATTTATGGCACGGAAAGACAAGCACAACACTCACTTTAACATCGCACTGCACAAAACAACGCGCATATTTGCAAAATTCCGCGCATTACTCACGCACAAAAGAATATAATATTTTCTAACTCCCACAACGCGTCCACTCCGCACTTAGCACACAACAAACTGCGTCATTATCAATGATGGCTGGATGTCAGCCTACACATACAATCAAAGGATTCGTGTTTGTACACGAGTTTTGCAGCATTTCCTCAAGGTTTGCATGTAAAAAGTGCTGACATTGCTGGTCGGGGCGTGTTGATAATTTGCTCCACTTCGATTAACCAGTTAGCAAATACAGCGTCTGTCGGTGTTTTTTTGTGAACTGTATGCTGGGGAGTGTTCGCTTTATCGATTGTACCAACCTCTCCCATGCACCCCCGAAATGTGGAGCCCCAGGGGGGTTAAATCTCCACTTTGTGTCTGGAAGATATACTGCCTCAATCAGCTCATCGAGGTCAATCTGCTTAGCTGCATCCTTCAATTCACGATCAGCGCCGACGAAATTGATTGCTCGATCAGTCACGATTTTAATAGGAGTGCCTCTCCGTGCAATAAAGTTACGCAGCGCGATTATGCAGGCGCCAGTGTGACCAGATTGTTTTCCTCGTTATCGGTAGGAAAGCAAAAAATTTATCGGTAGTTGTCGGTATGATCCTAATTCTGTTCGCCTCATGTTCTTTTCAGCTAATACGTGTGAGCGGGGGGGGGGGGGGGGGGGGGGGGGTGTTCGCAGGGTAAATGGAAATGTTGAAATGTTGTGAATTTTGTCGTTCTCAGCGACACAAAAAGAGCCAAACCTCGGGAGAAATATTCAGTGTTTCATTGTCTGTAGACAATTTATTCATGACATTTATGACTTCTTCACCCATATTAACAAAAATCTGTGATTTTCGGTAGGATTCTTGAAAAATCGGTAGTTTCAGGGTGCTTGTCTGTGAATCGGTAGGCTAATCAAAAATCGGTAGGAATACAGATAAATCGGTAGTTCTGGTCACACTGCCAGGCGCTTGTGTTCAGACTATGAGCAACCTCTATATGAATCGCCCGAACTGTTAGACACGTGAACAGCACACCCCACCGTTTCTCCTGCCTCCGGCCACTGGCAACCAGAAAGGGTCCAAAATAATCAATTCCTGTGTAGGAGAACGGTCTGGTGAACGGTGACAATCGAGCTAATGGTAGTTCACTCATCACAGGCGGTCGCGGGTATGCTTGTCGAATCCGGCATATAAAACAATTACTCCTTACTCTGTGACACGCGCTTCTTAAAGCAGGTATGTCAAATCGTTGCCGCACTTCGTTCATAACAGTTTGGTGATTTTGGTGGTTGTAATTCCAGTGATATTCTGCTACTACCAGATCCGTCACCCAGGATCTTTTAGGGAGGGTTATCGGCCTCTTAGTATTATCACCTACATAACGACATGCGTCGATTCTTCCACGTACCCGTAAAACGTCGTTATCATTCCATCGGGTATCAACATCAGTTATTGGTGCTGTTTCTGACGAACGATTGTTCACAAACGATAGTTTCTAGTGAATCTATCATCGTATCATTGACGAATGTTATATGTATACCACATTTTCAAATTTTCGTCAATGTGACGGTTTATGTTATTCATACAGTCTGCAACACCTAGTTTTTTGAGAGTAGCCGAAAAAGTTGAAGAGGTAGATAAAAGTGATGTTCAACAAAATTGTAGAGAATAAAAAAAGGAATTTTTGGATGATTTTTTCAAATTTTTAACCTTACGCTATCATAGTTTTTCGCTGGATAAAATCCTTACTAATCTCGGGTTCTGATATTTTTTTAATAGCACATGTACGTTCCGTATTTTTCCATAATGCTGAAAAATAACCTTGTATAGTCCCCACAACGTGTACAAAGATATTTAACCGAGGGATAAAATAGATAGCTTTGGGATGTAAACCGCTTCAATTGTGGCGTAATCATCTATAAGTAAAGGTAAAATCTGATATGAAAGGGAATCATTGAAAATACTAGTATTTATTTCCAGAGTACTACGTACTACGTACTAAAACCTCAAAAGATCTTGTCCTGCTATTACTGTCTTTCCTTGACTTTATTTACCCATTGCAGGATCGCAAGTCCTGAAATGTTGCCTTATTTGTAGACTTGCCAAAACCTTCTAAACTCTGGCCAATCTGTCGTCGTCTTCCAAACCATTATCCCAAACTTTGTAGGTGGACGTATCAACGCCATAGCTCCATCTCGGTTGGGGCATACCAACGCTCCTCTGGGGCGAACTAAAAGGACTTTATTCGGTCAGGTCGTCCGGTGCTATTTGAATGGCATGACCAGCCCATCGGAGCCTGCCCAGTCTAATTCGCTGTGAGTTCATCATACAGCTCATAGATCACATCATTGTGCAGGTTTTCCACACATAAGGGGCAAAAAATCCTGCTGACCTTGGACTCAAGACCAACGTTTTTTTTACTTTCTTCGAAAAAATGCCAATTTCGCAGAGGCCGATTTTCCTAAAGGCGAACTAAGCGACCGCGTGCTCCCAAACGAATTGGTACTGGTCAGGCGCGGATTTAGCGGTACGCAAACTAAGAAGATGCTTGAGATGTTAAACAGGTTTGGTTTATCTCGATTTTTTTCACCGTCTGGTCCGAATGATTGGAATAAATCCTTACGGTTTTATGTTATTCACAAAACTTTTCATGTATAAAAATGTATTTTAAAATGATATTTGAAAATCAAAAAGAAATATACATAAAAACCATAGAATAACATTCTGGTACTTAAAGGCTTCAATTTAAAAGGAACACGAGCTACGAACCGCATTTCCGCAAAGAAAACTACACCTACGAACGATCTTTCGATTCGTTGCAGTTGCTCAGGCTGGTGTCATTGCTCGGTCGTATACGATTTTATCGTACGACCAAATTGCAAGGGGTGTCATTGCTCGTACGATTTGGTCGTACGACCAATTCGGTTTGACATTTGGAGATAAACAATCGAAGAAGGAAGAAAGTAATGTTTATAATCACATCATTCATTGTGTCACAACATTCATCACATCATTGTTAACACAAATACAGCGTTTTGCTCTAATTTTTGTCTAATTGTACGTGAAAGTAAAGTGAGTTTGTGTGTTTAAAAAAGGATAATTTTAAGTAATAATGTTACAAATTGGTAGTGTCGGTCTACTGGCACCGGCAGGTCTGTAGACGGGATGATCATCGGGAGGCATTCTCCTGCCAAAGCAGTTCCATGTTTCCGTTTGCAGCATTGGAAATTGTGCCACATATCGGCAGTCTGGTTAGCGCACACTAAATGTTTTTAAATCGGGCGAAAGGCCCTACTTCAGGAATGGTACTTCCGGTTTGCTAGATGGTGATTTGGCTGGAGGTGCACTGTTGCGGTAAATACTCTACATACATAAGAGACCGCAGTTACAGTTTCACCGTTTTACTGTTACATCTTTAATGCCGGAACAAATTTTACTGACATGCAAGAATGTTCGTGGCACACCAGTTATCCATCCCAATTATTTAGCATCGAAAGATGTGTAGCATGCTGAAAATTTCAGTTACTCACAATATTTACAACCGGTGGGTTCATCGCAAGTGTCTCTCTACTTTGTCTGTACCAGTCCTAGCAGCGTGAAGCGCACCTCGGGCGGATCCAGTTTGATAACTTTTTTGTATACCTTACGCGAATCCTTCAGTAATGTTTCCGGCGTTGTGCAGTGTGCAAATGGGAAAATATTTCAACTTTTTGGCTCATACATCTATCAGCCTGCAATAAGCGATGAAGTGATGGTACATGGCATCGTTAAAGTTGTAAATGGTCACTGTGTATTCTCCTCGCGTATCTTCTGCTCCACGTTCTTGTTCAGCAGTTCACCCCGAAAGGCGTGGTAGAGGTTTTTGGCGTAGTACAAGCAGATCTTATTAGAAGCAGCTCATCGAAGCGGTTCCCACTATGCTTAAGAGCATCTTATTCAGTTTAGCTGTTCGAAAATTGTTATTGCCATTAATTGTTTGCTGCTTTTTCAGAACTGCAATTGTTATAATCAATATTAAACTGAAATTAAAATTTCATTTACTTTCTTTTATTTCTATTTATAGAATGGATTCAGATACTGAAAACGAGATATCACTGAGTACGAGCCTTGCCTTGCGCTACTTACTATCGAAGAAGACGAACAACCAAGTCAACGACATTTTTAAGAATCGTCATAGAAACGGAGAATATTATGTCCTATTTCCGAAGCTGTTACAAGACCCTGTAAAATTTTTCCAATATATGCGAATGTCGAAGGAAACTTTCTATTTCATCTTAAGAAAGATAGAGCATCTCATCACCAAATTACCAACCCACAAACCATATATTTCTCCAGAAGAAAGATTGATGGTAACTCTCAGGTATGTGTTGTTATTACTGACAATTACAATTACTACAAATCTTTGGAGGTTCACAAACTACCATAAATATCTTTACTTGTAGTAATTTTTATATACCTAACGATATGTTTATAATTGCGTCATTATGATGCTTTTCAATCACATCGATCGGCTTGGCCGTTTAGTTACAGTTCATAGTTATAATACTTAATGCTACTTCTCTTTGGCTTAACGCCTTACTACGTATGTAATGTTGATTACAAAATGGCTTACTATGGACAGAGACTTTCGATGGGCACTCTTAACTTAGGCTTTTTGCTGCTTTGTATAGGAACATACTGTTTTGCTAACCTGAATGTGTCTTTCCCATAACTTTAGTTATTTAAGCTATGTTGGGCTGTGTTTCTCTGTTGGTCTGTGTGCTTCGCGGTTTTGGCCTGCTACAGAACTCCTTGCAACAGAAACAATACACCAATAAAAAACAATAAAAAAATGAAAGAAACAATACTATACGAACTAGCAAAGAAAAAAAAATCATGGAAAAACAATTCAATTAACTATACTATAATAACTATAAAGGAAAAAAAATCATGGAAAAAATTCATCAAACTATCTAACTATCTAAAAAGAAACAGTAAACTACATACCTAACTAATATTAAAAAAACCTACTAACTATCCTTATAGCTACGTAATTTCTCTTTTATCACGCGGTGGCCAAACCGCTGAATTTCCTCCCGAGCGTCTATTTGGTCTTCGACCTCTAACATGTCCATGAGAGTGACCAAACTCATCATGGCATGGTAGTTGCCACTTTTTTTTTGTTTTAGAATGTCGTGGCGCTCCTTTTCGAGAGTCACCAGATCTTCCAGCAGGGCAGCATCCGTACCTCGTTTTGGGCGGCTGCCCGATGGCTGAGGTGATGACTGCGCTGGAGATTGAGCTGGCTCCTCTCCGTAGTGCCCCTCCTCGAAGAACTCTTCGAGGTATTCCTCGCTTGCTTTTTCTGTTAAGAGTAATGTATAAAATGGTTAATGAACTAAAATAATAAATTTAAAGAATTTCTTATACATACCTTCCACTGCTTCCAGATTACCCTTTCTGGGTCTGGATTCAAATGTATCCTTCAGGAAGCTCATCTGTTCAAAAAACTTCCATCGGACCGATTTATATCCAGACCCAGATGGCTGGCGCATTTCCGTTAGCTTGCGCGAAAATACTTCGCGCAAGCTGCGCCACTTGGCTTTGGCAAGGATTCCTGAAACAAACAACAAATATTATACCACACATTACTAATATTCTACTATTCAGAACAATTTATATTTTATACTTTAAAGTAGTATTATTGGCATCTACATCTCAACTGAACTAAAATTTCTGTTTCATTCACTTTTTTCTTTTTAGGTTTTTATCAACTGGAATACCATTAAAATCGCTATCGTTCACGTTTTGCATGGCACATAACACGATTGGGGGCATTGTGTATGAAACTTGTGAGGCCATTTGGAATACTTTGAAGGATGAGTTCATGCCTTTTCCCACGACCGCTGCCTTGGAGCAAGTTGAAAAAGATTTTTTTGAAAAATGGAAATTTCCAAATTGTATTGGTGCCGTCGATGGCAAACATGTGCGTCATAAGGGTCCGGCAAAATCGGGAACACAGTATTACAACTATAAGAAATATTTTTCCGTACATTTGCAAGCTGTTGCAGATGCGAACTGTAAGTTCATAACCGTAGATGTTGGAGAGTACGGCAGCCGCAGTGACAGCGGTGTATTTAATTCTTCAACATTGTATGAACTTATGCGTTCAAACCGTTTAAATGTCCCTGCTCCGAAACCTCTTCCGGGTACTATAACCAGCGTACCTCACGTTTTTGTGGGCGATCAGGGATATCCACTAAAGAATTTTTTGCTACGACCCTACCCAGAAAACAGTGCAGATGCTGCCAAACTTCGTTTCAACGAATCGCTAAGCATTGCCAGACGTTGTGTAGAATGCGCGTTTGGTATACTCGTCGCTAAATGGCGATGTTTAAAAACGGAACTCCAGGTAACTCCGGACCATGTTACAACGATCATACAAACAGTGTGTTTATTGCACAACTTGTGCATTGATTTTAAGGACACCGTTGTAAATCCGTGCAGTTCCGAAAACTCCACACCTCCTAACCCCAATAGCTCCAGAGCATATAATCACTCATCTCATGAGGCAACGGAGATCAGAGAGATTTTTAAGAACTATTTTTTTAACTCCTCCACGGTGGAGCAGAACAACCGTTAGATATATGAAATACCTTTTTTTGTCTTATTTTTTTAATAGTATATTATAACAATGCAGTTACCTTCTTCAAATATGAAATACCTATTTTTGTCTTATTTTTTTATTTTTTTTATTTTTTTAATAGTATATTATAACAATGCAGTTGTTCTGTTGTCAGTGTATGTAGCCATACCGCACTGATATGGGTATGGATCCGAAGCCTCTAGAAGGATAATATAGGCACTCCATACCCTACTCCGAGTCAATACGTCCCCGTCGTACAGAATGGTAACATATCTCTCCAAATATCTGAGCTTGGGTATACGGGGAAACCCAACCCCTTGGGAAGATGGGGTTTATGGCTAAAATGAGCGGAGGGGGACAGCCAGCGTCTGTTCTCCATGTAAGGGGCGGCTGGATGTGCCTTCTGTCCTGGCACCCTACGGGGCTTTAAACAGCTAGGTTGCGTAGGCCCTCTGACGAGACAGGGGGTTGGGGGAGAGGCCTTGCAAGCCACCCCCAATATAATTGCAACGAAAAGTAATCAAGAAATTTCGAATCGGATTAACAGATACAGATAACATCGCTCTGGAAGGTGTCATGCGAAGCTCGGGCTTCGACATCCGGGGCACGATTTTCACCCGTTCTCTCCAATTTCTCGGCTTCGCGGATGACATCGACATCATCGGACGGACATCTGCGGCGGTGTGCGACGCGTACACCCGACTGAAACGCGAGGCCGACAGAATTGGATTGAGGATCAATGCGACGAAGACAAAGTACCTGCTTGCCGGAGGCTCTGACCGTGATAGAGGCCGACTCGGGAGCAGAGTATCAGTTGACGGCGACGATCTCGAGGTGGTAGAGGTGTTCTGCTACCTTGGTACGATCGTAACTTCGGACAACAACATGAGCAGCGAAATCCGAAGGCGCATTGTTCAGGGAAATCGTGCCTACTACGGGCTCCACCTCATTTCAATATTTCTCATATTTTCTTATTTTTTTTCTCTTGTTTTCTCAATACTTTCAAAGATTTCCGATTTTCGAACCATAGATTTCTAAACCACTTAAAAAAGTGTTAGTTTTAAAATTAAAGTTAATATAAAATGTGTTAGTTTATTCATATAGAAAAAAATATAAAAATGAATTAGGTCATCTTTCTCATCATTATCTAATTGCTTGTGTTTTATTTTTATGAACAACATAGAATTTGATCTACATGTACCACGATCATGACTATTTGCAAAATCAAATGTTTTAAACCATGCTATAAAGAACATGATCATCCATTAATATCCTTTTCATTTTTTTGTTGCTTATAATTTAATTGTGTCTCGCTAATTTGTAATTGTTCGGATATAGCCATTGCTTTATTATTAATAGTAACATTATTGTATCAAGCGATTTTGTTTATGTTCTCCGTAGCACTAAATTCTTCACGCCATATCTACGCATCGATCTCGCGACATTTAACGCACTTTATCTCATAATCATCATCAACTGCTGCGTTGTAATGAGTGTTTTCTTGGGATTCCTCACCAATGTGAAGATAAACTTTTTAATGCTAGAATCAGAAATATCCTAAACCACCATTCTTCGCAGCAGATATTGGTGCTGTTTCTGACGAACGATTGTTCAGGAACAATTGTTCGTTGTGTAAAATCGTTCATGAATGAACTGGTTACCCCTCGTTTCAATTCATTTTAATTCATTATAAGTTCATTTCAGTAGTCATTAGTTCATTTTAGTCATTCACAAAAGCCAACCCAAACCACCCACATTCATTTTTCCCGTGTTTCCTTTTCAGCTATGCTAACTAGATTTTTTTTAAATACAAACTGTTCTACTAGAACAAAAACGACGGCTTTATTGAAAGTGTACTTTTCGATAGATTTCATTTACCATGTAACGTCTACAGTTACTCGTTGAGCAACTGCAACGAATCGAACGATCGTTCGTAGGTGTAGTTTTCTTTGTGGAAATGCGGTTCGAAGCTCGTGTTCCTTTAAAATTGAAACCTTTAAGTACCAGAATGTTATTCTATGGTTTTCATGTATATTTCTTTTTGTTTTTCAAATATCATTTTAAAATACAAGGTCCAAGGTCAGCAGGATTTTTTGCCCTTATGTGTGGAAGGTCAATGGAAAAGCTGCACAATGATGAGATCTATGAGCTGTACGATGAACTCACAGCGAATTAGACTGGGCAGGCTCCGATAGGCTGGTCATGCCATTCAAATATCACCGGACGGCCTGACCGAATAAAGTCCTTTTAGTTCGCCCCAGAGGAGCGTTGGTATGCCCCAACTGAGATGGAACTATGGCGTTGATGATGGCCACCTAAAAAGCGGTTTACATCCCAAATCTATCTGTTTTATCCCTCGGTTAATTATATTTGTACACGTTGTGGGGACTATATAAGGTTATTTTTCAGCATTATGGAAAAACTATGGAACCTACACGTGCTATTAAAAAATATCAGAACCCAAGATTAGTAAGAATTTGTATCCAGCGAAAAACTATGATAGGTTAAAAATTTGAAAAAATCATTCAAAATTTTTTTTTTATTCTCTCCGATTTTGTTGAACATCACTTTTATCTACCTCTTCAACTTTTTCGGCTACTCTCAAAAAACTAGGTGTTGCAGACTGTACGAATAACATAAACCGTCACATTGACGAAAATTTGAAAATGTGATATACATATCACAGTCGTCGATGATACGATGATAGATTCACTACAAACTATCGTTTCTGAACAATCGTTCGTCAGAAACAGCACCATTGTATTTGTCGCCGTATTCGGCCGCTATCTTCAAGAAAAAAAGCATATAAGCAAAATATTGATTGGCATTAAACTATTACTACTAATACGATAATAACTATTGATGATTTGCACAATAGTACAGCGAGCGTTAATAAAGGATTAAAATTAAAAAAAAAAAACACATTTCTAATTTATTATGCGAGCTAGTGATGTTAATTATATGATAACATGTTTTATAACTATACACCGGGCAAAATAGAATTGGGATCGGCAGCTTCGAGAAGCATAAAGGTAAAAATCTTCGAATACGGGTAATCAAACGTGTATGGCTTTTTTCTCATTTCATGACCGTCACCGTACCCTCAATTTACAGGTATTCATAACCACGATTCCAACACAGCTTCCAAACTACCATCAATATACAGGTATTCATAACCACGATTCCAACACAGCTTCCAAAAGGGATCGAACACTGTGCTGTGGACTATCTAATATTTTTTAAATCTATTTTTTTAACTCTAATATTTTTTCTAATTAATTAATTTCATTAATGATTAATTAATTATTAATTAATTTATCTTGTTCAAGCAAGTTCAACATACAAGTAATAAATTCATAAACAATGCAGCCATGCATTTGTCCACGATATGGGATTTTTGTTTTGAATTAACAGCGATTCTTCTGTTTTAAAAATAATATTGACATTCACAATAATTATATACAAATCCTACGTACTTTTAAAAAATAAATAGCACTCGATTTGTTAATTTAATTTACAATATTTAATAACACTCAAAATATTTAATTTTTTAATTTGTATTAGTTTACCTTGGTATTGCCATGTTTACCTTGTTATTACAGAAAACTGTCATGGCGTCAAGTCGCGCTTTGAATCGCGATTTTTCGCTGAAAATACACGTATAGCGACTTTTCACAATTTTTTTTATATGGAGTTTCGCAAAAGTTTTCTGATTCGCGTTCGCAAACGCGACAATTGCTAAGCGTTTAGAGCCGGGGTTACAAGGACCACACAACAATTAACTAATGGTGATGCTTAAGGGGGATGGAAGCTGTGGCGTATCGCATCTACCGACCGGGAAGGGAGGATTCGACAGCTTTCTCCTTATTCTATCTTATATTCTACAAACTTCTACCCAACCCAATTGAAACACGAAGCCGGTGGATTGAATTAGGATCAATATGACGAAAGCGTTATACTTGTTTGTCGTAGGCTTTTTTCGCGGCAGCGCTCGACTGGGAAACGAGAATTGGTTGACAGTATCGAGGTGATAGCGGAGTTTTCCTACCTCGCTACGATCGTTACTTCCACCATTAGTAACATCATTAGTTAGGAAATCTGGAGGCGCATTGCTCAAAGGGAATCGTTCCTACTACAGACTTCAACATACAACATGCAAGAGTTCTGGGCCATGCTAGCGTAGGACGCCAATGTGCTCATCGTTTTCAAGTTATTACCGTAGTTAGATCCGACACCACAATGAAAAATTAATAAAGTTTTGAACACATACCGGTAACGTTAAGTTTCGCTCCAATCGCATCCCACGCCGCTGCTCTAACGCGATTATCCTTGTGCTTGGGATCGCGAAGATCCCAAATATGACGCCGTTCCTGGACTAAAGAAATTAATCGATCTTCGTCGATCAGTGCGCACGCCATGGTTGCTAAATAATGAAAAAATATCCTTGTTTACAAACAATCTGTTTACATTTTTATTTGTCATCTCCAAAAAACGCGCATTTTCATGTTTATACAAGCGAGTTCAACTTGTTGCAAGCGACCGTGCAACCAAATCAAAATCATTTGATTTGGTCGTACGACCAAATTGGCCTTGCAACCTTATCTGTCAAATCCCATACATTTGCCTTGCAACTAGTCGTATACGACCGAGCAATGACACCAGCCCAAGGCTATTATAGGAGACCAGGTGGTGGAAAGCAGTGTGTTTTGACATTTTGCGACATGACATATACCAGTGCGCATAAAAAGGCGCCCCGACGTCGAACGGCATGCTGAAAAACCGGTTGTACGACCAGTTGTTCGACGTCTGACAGCAGTCCTTAACCGACTCACTAGATGGCGCTCTCAGACAAAAATTAAAATGTCACTTTGTCCTCGTGCCATGATTTATTGCATCACTCCCACTGTGATGTCATGTGGTGCAAAGCAAAAAAAAACCGTTGTTTTTTCCTTGTCGTATGTTTACATTGTCAATCATTCTAAGAATGGTAGTGGTATTGTATTGAGGGAGCGTCGCGTACGTGTTCTCATTATGTTGGTATAATTTATAGGAGGAGGATTAAGCTTTTTACTTACGGTTTTGTTACGCCATTTGGAGAACTGAACATTGGACGGCACTGGTAGGAAACACTTTCTTATCAACTACACTGTTCTATTACTGTTTTCCACCATGATTATAATCCCTACATAAACTAAACTGATTGCAGCAATACGATGGAAAGTATCAACGCTACTCGTTCGATTTCTCCCATGGAGGCCGAAATAGATCTTTTGGTTGAGAGGAACAGCAATAATTACGCAGCACAGCCGTCTGTTAAACCACCCTCACGCAAAATAATCATCAGACCACCCATCGCAAAATCACAAGCATCTTTCACATCAAAATTGGTTCGAGGTGACGAAAATAACAGCCCAGCACTACATCAATCCCATCAAGAAAACATAGTGGCATTGGAGTTAAGCGATCTCTCGGCAAACAAGGAAACATCTATGCAGCGCCGTACATTAACACAATCTCTTCACAAAATCCCTAATCCAACATCACATGACAATCAAACCCGGTCTGGTAGTTTACAGCCAAAAACCTGCCAATGCAATAGTGATATTCTGAAAAGTCTACAAAACATAGAAAATTATTTGAAAACTGTGATTGAAAATCAAAACAAACAAGAAAAGAAAATAGCAGCAATGGATACTATGCTAGTATATTTGTTAGATAACAGAAACACGGAACAAAACCAAACTGTGTCAGCATCATTCAACTTTACTAAAATTTCTACTGCAGACGAACTGAAGGACTTTAATCAAACGTTAGGCTCTAGTGTAGACTATAATGACCAACTAAGCAGTTGGCTCAACAACCAAGTGTCCAGAGAAGACATAGATAATCGTCTACACCAAATACTGGATCTGGTATTTGAAAAAGAATTTCTTCCATTATGTAGCTGGACTGGTGAAGGCCAGCCAGATAAAAAAATTCCGATGAGAAGCTTCAAACATGTATTGAAACTATTTATGCGAGTAGGAAGTTCGAATTTAATAAGGTGTACTGAAAAAAAGATTAAACAATTTATGTTGAAGAAATTGAAATATGCTAAGAATCGAGTGAATTTGGTAGGCAATAGAGAAACGTCTATACATCGTCGCTATGTATACTAAACGTTTTTTTCTTTCCTAAAACTTATTCACATTACGTCCAACGTAAAATATCTCTAAAGATCTCTAAAGTAAAGTAACAGCTTGAATTATGTGATGAACAGAATTTATAATAAATTAAATGAATTGACAAAACATATTTTTTCACGTTATCCGCATCTTTTATTTTTTGGTAAATTAACAAATGAAAATCGTCAAGCAGGAATTTACATAATTTTAAGGTTTCATGTGTTCAAAAATGTATTATATACAGGAATAAACTTATATGAGATGTTATCCATTATGTTAGTCATTGTTTTTGGTATGGCAGCTAGTTTGCATTTTACATCCGAAACGGGGATTGTAATAAAAACATTACAAAGATCTACCATATTTAGATCATAAATATTTAAATAGGATGAAGGGCATGGTTGGGAGAAACTAATACTTTTAGAATCAACTTTTTTTGCTTGAATCAGTATGCCCGTGGAAGTTTCTATCGCTGAACTATATAGAAAAATAGAATTATCTTTCGTCGTAAACCATTGGTTTCTCTGATCATTTCTGAGTATAAAGTTGCTTTTTATATGCATCACGGTATTATTGCCTTTCATCTTGATAAAATAAAATTTTGAGTTTGTGTTTGTCTTTGCTGAATTTAAATAACATAGTTCCTTGATTCTATTTCTTATTTGTTCTAAACATTTTTTTACTGCGCGTAACTCGTTTCATGTTTTGTAGATGACCTTCATAAATGTAAGATGATACTGTAGGCAAAGGTCCAAATTCACGAACATCTTCATACACATGATGCAGGTTATGTATATTACTAGATAAAAGCGTTTTATCATATACTTCCGGAAAATCTTCTACAAACAGATCTAAGAGTCTTCCTGCATATTCCCAATATTTTTCGTAGACTTCAGATGAAAAAAAAAGTTGCGGCACAAAACAGTAACATAAAATGATTATAAGCTCTGTCAGTTATTCGTACTTTAAGAACTTCCACACTAGCGTAGAGAAGAAAGCTTTGAAATTCAGAAGCTTTCCATATTTTTAACGAATTTAGGCCTCGTATTTTGCGAGGAATCTCACATGGTAATTTTAGCATTCATAAAAATGAAGAAATCTCTTTACGATGTTTGAAAGTAAGCTTAGGCTCATTTCCAAAATTACCCTGCGTAAAACCTTTCAATAGTTTTCTTAGAGCTCCGTAATGAAATAGATGTAGATCGTCAGCAATAATTATACTTTTGATTATATCACAGTTATGCAGATCGGTAAGAGGTGTGTCATTTTTTATGTGAGTTTTATAATGCTTCGCTTTGAATAGCTCATCTGTTCGAGGCTGTCCGTTAATTCCATCATAGTAGGATCGTTTCGTTTCCCGATCTTTTATGACCTTTACAGTGCATTTCAAACAGCCACTAGACGAGTTGAATGATTTGACACCTAAAAATATTTAATAATATCAGTAATATGTTTAAATAGAATGTCATAGTTATATCTTACCTTTAATAAATACACGAGCCGGAGTATCTGCAATGATTGCTCGCAACATTATTTCATATCTGCGGCCGTTAACCATTATGCCGTTCTCCTGCAAGTTGTTCAGCTCATTTACAAATGTTCTTAGGTACTCCTCCACGGACTGTGGTTTCGTATCTCCACAATATACTGCAACGACCAGCACATCTTCACTAGATTCACCAAACACTTTCATGAGTATCGGCCAAAACTCAGTTGGCCCACTCTTATGGAGTGGGATTCCATCCATAAAGAAATCTAGCTTTAAAGTTTGTAAATTCGGCGTTGCTTCACTGAAATAAAAAACAGAGAGAAAAAATGTTGCCCTTAGCGACGTTATAAAAATGCAACCGCAAAGTTAAAAAATATACTCCCCAACAAAACGGCGTTGGAATTTACCGACATACGAACTAGGTGAATAAATTGCTAAATCGGTCAGCAAAATCTTGATCTAAAGCTAGCAAATCAGAGGCATTTCTCTGATCTTGCAAGAAACATCCGAAGCACCCGTGGAACTGCGACCCGCTGACTCGGTGGCATCACACCGACGTCGGTATTCGCAACGAAGATTTTCGTAAGCGGTATCAAATATTCTCTATAATATGTGAAGAGAAATTCATTTTGTTGATGCTTACCTGTAGTGCTGCTGCAAACAACAATCAATGCCTTGATACCAAAGTTGACCTCCCTGAATATTTGTTACTTTCAGGGCTGAATCATCTGCTGTAATGTTGGTCGGGGTTTTTAATAATGTTCGAGCATCCTTAGGTACATCGGTACTGTCTAGTTCATCACGTAATATTTTCAATAATGAGTTTAACGCCCGATGAGTTTGGTTAGTCAAAAGTGCCCAAATACGTAGTTTGTCTTCGAAACTTCTTTCTTCTATGTCTAACTCCTCCTCTACGTTAGAATCATCGTTACTTGAATAAGATTGCTCTGGATCCATATTACTGGCTACAGTTCCCACAGCATCGTTGTCTTCATTTGCCGTAAGGTCTGGATAATTGGTTTCGTTGGCTGAACCTGAAAACATGATACTTAAGTAAAACGATTCCTATGTTTTTGTACCAATTTGATTGTATCATTATTACCACTTGTTTGCATGTTTTCACCGCTTGTTTCTCCATGCTCATCTCGCCACTTTTGGTCAAACATTTCGCGTCTTCTATCGCGGGTTCGATAAAACGCACCCGATTTTCGTATCTTTTTTGAATACATTTTGGACGAATAGTTATTTTTTGCGAGAACAACTAATTTTGTGACGAATTTACAGCGCAAACAAAATCAAAACAAAAACATAAACATCAAACGCAAAATACACTTTGATCTAAATATTGGTTAAAAACCCTCTGAGACGCTCCACACCCCCACACACTCTAAACAGGCTGCTGTTTACACGCTGACAAACTGGTTCGACCGCTATCCGACCAAAATGCAACCAATATGCGCATTGGGATGGGTTCCCGAAGGAGCGCGCATTTTGCTGTCAAATCAGATCGTTGATCAAGGCAATTCCACGTGAAAATCGATAGCGATTGAAGCAAAAATTCATATTTTTCATTTTTCTGCGCTATTTGCACTGATAAAATCATTCGAAAGTATAGAAAGCGAGTGTATTTTCATTATTTTGTTGTGATTGGGCAATTACTCTGTGAATTACTTTGTTATTATTAATAGCAAACAAAGAAAGCAGAATGCCGAACCCGTGTGCTGTTGCATGTTGCAAAAACACCCCTGGCTCTGTTAAGAGACAAGGAATTTCGGTAAAATTTCATAAATTTCCTACGCATGGTGATTTACGTGTGAAATGGATACAATTTTGCGAACGGGATGCAAATTGGCAACCTCCGAAATGTGGTGTTATTTGTTCAAATCATTTTCGGGAAGAGGATTACCAAATGTTATCTCGAAGCGGGACCAATACAGGATTGGCGAAACTTTACCCAAATGGTAAGTATTTATTCATAATTGGCGATTTAATGTGTTTCTTAGTTTTATAAACGTGTTTGTCGTTACATAACAGATACGGTCAATTCTCGTGTAAACGTGTAATTAATATTATAATTTGTTAGGTTAAACTCATATATTCATATAAACAACCATAAATACTTTGTCAGGAGGATCTAGTTACAATTCATGAAAAACAAAAAGCACACAAATACAAACGCTAGATGGTGAAAATTACTTTGAAATATTAAATTATGCTAAAAAACGAGTCAAATAATGCACGCAACAATATTATACTCTTCTATTTATGCAGTATGGCTATACTAAATTCATACAATTGCTGCATACATTAACAAACAAGATCAAAGGGAAATCAAAATCAAAAGTCAAAATTAAACTTAAAAGTTATTCTTTGTTGTTTCATAATGATATTGAGAATTATATTTTTTGAGAGGTGTTAATTCTGGTATTTTACTCTTGGTTTAGAATTAATTATGTTTTCCAAGCGTGCAAGTTTATAGGTACTCAATAGAGTTTAGATGAAAGACAGAAAATGTATATATAACTAGTTCAATAATAAATGTCTAGGATCTACAAACGAATAATGTTCTAATACGATCATTTGTTTTTCAGCTGTTCCGTCAATCCGTTGTGTTCTTACTCCAAGTAATGATACCATAAACAATTTAATTGTGGGTGATAATGTTGGTGATAGTGATATCGAAAACATGAATTTTAATTCAATGTTTACGAATCAAACGAATATTTGCCAAAAAACAAACGTTTCAGACAATGGGACAATCGCCAAATTAGAAAATCAGCTACAAAATGTCCTGGACGAAAACAACCAATTACGCAACGCAAATAAAGTTTTACAGGAAAAAATTGAATCAATGAAATCTGAAAATGAAGTTTTCAAAAAAGAAAACAAAGCATTGAAGACAGAGATTGAAAAGATAAAAAAAAAAATAGCATTCGGCCTTGCGAGCTAATCTCGAAAATGAAAGGTTTTTTGAAAGGAACATTATCTTCGAATCAAATAGACTTGATTATGAAGGAAAAAAAACGTGTTAAATGGAGTAAAAAGGAAATAAGTTCTGCTTTCACCTTGCGTTATTTTGGAAAAAGAGGTTACCACTACATGGCCAAGGACATGAATTATCCCTTACCATCAATTTCGACGCTTCAAAAGTACGCTCGAAAAATTGATCTCAAGCAAGGAATTTTAGAAGATTTGCTTGTTTTCATGGAAAATTTTGCAAAACAATTGACCAAGAGAGATTGTGAATGCATATTGAGTTTTGACGAGATGAAAGTAGAGAACAAATTAGAATACGATCCTGCAGCTGATGAGGCAGTCGGTCCCCACGATTATATACAGGTTGTTATGGCAAGAGGACTGTTCAAACAATGGAAACAGCCAGTGTATATAGGTTTCGATCAAAAAATGACGAAATAAATTTTAATGGAGCTTATTCAAAAATTAAGTTTTAAGGGAATCAATGTTGCTGCAATCATAAGCGACAACTGTTCTACGAATGTAAGCTGTTGGAAAAAATTGGAACTCAAGACCATACGAGACCTTATTTCCAGCATCTAGTTTCCAAAAATAACATTTATGTTATTCCTGATACCCCTCATTTGCTTAAACTAATTAGGAACTGGTTGGTGGATTATGGTTTTAAGTATCATAACAAAATAATTACTGCACAGCCCCTTTTTCCTTTGATTGAAGCAAGAGGAAAAGCGGAAATGACCCCTTTATTTAAATTAACAAAAGGTCATTTAGTAATGTCGAGTCAGGAACGACAAAATGTGCGTCGGGCGGCGCAGCTTTTATCAATGACCACAGCAAAATCGCTGCGAAGATACTCAGATGAAGATTCAGTGAAGAATTTGGCAGATTTTATTGATAAGGTATACTTATGGTTTAGTGTTTCAAATTCGTATACCCCACATGCGAAAACTGATTACAAAAAAGTTTTCAAGGGCACCGACGACCAAATAGAAACTTTAGATAATATGTACGAACTTATGTCGAATATTGTTGTCTTAGGAAAACATAACATGCAACGGTTTCAAAGTTCTGTATTAATGCAAATCACATCGCTCAAAATGTTGTTTAGAGATATGAAGCAGATTCACAACATAGGCTACATAGCAACACACAAGGTAAGAAAACAGCCCAATACACTAAGAAAAATACAAATCCATTAATTATGTTTTTTTTTTCAGCTCAATCAGGATGTGCTGGAAAATTTTTTTTCACAGCTTAGACAACGAGGAGGAGTACATGATCATCCTTCCCCTCTGAACTGTACTTACAGAATCAGAATGATGATTTTAGGAAAAACACCTAGTATTTTACAGAATCAAACATTCAATCCAGAAAACAATAATAACACCGAGAATCCAGAAGAAGACCATGAGAATGACCTATCTAGGGAGCAAGACAGCGAAAATTTTATATCTGCAGTTGTTTTTTCCAATGCAGAAATTATTCCATCACTTCCGAGTATTACGGAGATGGAAAATGAAAATGCAATATTCTTGGATAATTCTAGCGATGAATCTGGTGAAGGTAGTAGTAATGACGTTCCGTTACAAGAACAGGAAGAAGATGGTTTAGAGTATATTATTGGATACATAGCCAAAAAATATAAAGATAAATTTCCAGACCTCAATTTAGGGTGTTATACACACAAAATGTATACAGAGCATAGCTATGCACAACCACCCTCATTTGTGGAACATTTGTCTGCAGGTGGTCTTTTTAAGCCATCAAATGATTTTTTGAGCGTAGGCCATAAAATGGATAAAATTTTTCTTAAAATCCATAAGGGGGGAACTTTATTGAAAACAAAACAAATTGTAAAAAGGCTAACAATTCAGTTGCATAGGAAAATACCGAATTTACCTTTGGAAATCGTTAAAGCTTTTGCTAAACAACGAATAATAGTGCGAATGCGCTATTTAAATTTTAAAAAAATTGAAAACACTAGGAACAGTTCAAACATTAGGAAAAGAAGTATAAATGATAGCAACAGAAAAGCATCGCAAAAGATGAGAAAAATTATAAATTAAGCTTCTATCAATTCAAATGTTTATTGATACAAATATTTGAAAGTGTACATAATTGGTGAGATGGAGATTATTTCTATATGACTTCTAAGGTCATGCCGGTCATTTCTGGCTTACTAGACTTATTTTTACCTCGTAGCAGGATAGTCAGTCCATGCTACGGGGAGACGGTCCGGATGGGATTTGAACCCGGTCCCTGCCGTGCGGACGGGCGCCGTTTTTAACATGCACCACCGGGCCGCCCCAAAAAAAAAGCCCTCCAACATAAATCAAAGATGTCTTCTATGATGGATTTTGATCAAATGATGGATGACCTTCATCGTTGGAGAGATGAGGATGATGAATTTGCCCTGGGTTGGGATCAGCCTGCCGGAGAGTTCTTAGAGAATATAGAATTTGAAGATCAAGTCAGACAGAAGAGACCACATATGAGATATCTATCTAACAATGATTACAATCTCAATTCTCCATTGATCAAGGACAATGTGGAGGCCTCCAGATCCATGTTTACATTAGGAGATTGTTTGGCTATCTTTAAAAGAGCAGGATGGAAGGATATAATAGAGAGTCTGAAGTCGAGCGGTGTGCCCAAGGAAAACTTGAAAGGATCTGATCACTTCCATGAGTGGTATGTTAATCTACTTGGGAAACAATATAATCTATCCCCAATTGAGGAGTTGATGGCAAAGACTGATTCTGACTCTGAAGAGACATTTGAGATACCCAGGACCTTCTTCAGAGCATGGTTAGATCTCGATATACAATTTCGACACCGTAGAGACATCAGAGCAGAGACCAAAAAGTACGGGTACATTTTCTTAATCTTTTATTATGTCACACTGTGTATGAATTGTGTTGCAGATGAGGAGATGAAGAATATCATAAAGTTGATTGGATGCTCTGGAGTCAAGGTGGATCAAGATCTATTTTTATTTAAATGGAATCAGGAAGATCTAGGCCGAATAGTGATTTGTGGAGGATTTTGTTGGTTCCAGAGTGGGAATCAATTGCTTGACAGGAATATGTGCTTGATGGTCAAGGACACATATGGTGGAAGATTCCAAACCTTATTGCATGCACAATATAAACAATACCCTGATTATGAACCAGAGCATGTTGATAGTTTGTTGGGGATTTTCCGATCTGGTGATCAGATGCTAGCAATGTATGGAACAAGAGCCTACACAGGTATCAAATTACTTGAGCCTCTTGTCATGGGTAGATTACAGAAGCTAGTGGAAAATTGTCGACCTTTAATTCCGACTTGATAAAGAAGCACTTCGTCCCGTTATGCACAGGTTTAACTATGGCTGATGATTACAACACAGTGGTCAATAAAATGATGCAAGCATCTTCTGGTCAAACCACACAAGATTATGACGAGGTTACAATTGCTAACCACGTTGACTATGAAAAGTGGAACAATTATCAGAGAGGAGAAGCAAATGATCCGGTATTTTCCGTTATGGGAAAATTCTTTGGATTGCCCAATTTGTTTGTTAGAACCCATGAGTTCTTCTCAAAAGCACTATTATATTACAAGGATAGACCTGACTTAATGGTGATCAACGGAGATAGTCTAGAAAACTTGCCAGGGGAGTTTGTTTGCTGGAAAGGCCAGGCCGGAGGATGTGAGGGGCTTCGACAAAAAGGGTGGAGCTTGGTCAATTACTTGGCCTTGATGAGGGCATCCAAAGCACGAAATACTAGGATCCGGTATTTAATGCAAGGTGATAATCAAGTCATATGTTCCTTCTTTGCAACACGAGCTTCAAGAAATGAAGAGGAATTAACATCGTACCTCAGGGAAATATATCAGAATAATAATGCTATCATGGAGAGCATTCAGGATGGTACACGAAGACTTGGCCTCACATTCAACAATGACGAAACACTGCAATCATCTCAGTTGATGGTTTACGGGAAAGTGATCCTAATTAATGGGAGTATCACTGGGTTGCCTGAGAAGCGGATGTCAAGATGCCTTTGTACAACTAATGATCAACTGCCATCAATAGGTTCTGTTTCTGGAACAGTTGTAACAAATGCGCTCACAATCTGCAATTACTCTAAAACTCCACTTAATGCAATCATTCAGTACAATTGGATTGGAAACTTTGCCAGGATCTTATTGGAAAAACATAATCCGGCTATGCGAGGTCCTCTACCGATTTGGTCAGCAAAGGGTGGATCGGTCAAATATGACTTCAGATATAAATGTAGATATTTGTACTTGGATCCAAGTTTAGGAGGTGTTAGTGGTGTGTCTTTAACCAGGTTTCTTATAAGACAATTTCCAGACCAGGTGACAGAAGGTTTATCCTTCTGGAAATTGATTTATCAAAACACATCTCATCCAGAACTAAGAAGGATTGCGTTGGAGGCTGGTCATCCCAGATTAGCATCCTACGATTCTTCTCATTTTGTCAAGTTGATTGAGAATCCTGGAGGCTTGAATTTGTCAACTGGCTTTGCAATCCAATCTGTCATAAAGAGGAAGATTAGAGAAGCTCTCCGAAGTGGCCATATCGAAATGAAGAATAGAGTTCTATCAGAAGCAATATCAATAGGAGTTGAGAAAGACGAGGGTCTCTTGATGTTCCTGGAATCTATAGAGCCTTGTTTTCCCAGATTTGTGTCTGAATTCTACAATGCAGGATTTGTAGGTATCGTAAATGGTTTCACAGGGATGTTTGAGAATTCACGGACGATCAGATCTATATTAATCCATAGCTTAGGGTTGGAATTGGACGAGAAGGTTGTGGCATCTGAGCGAGCTAGTCTGGCACAACTAGCATACACCTCCGACCGGACATCACATCACGAAGAATGGAGTTGTTCCTCTGAACATGCTGACAAGTTGAGAGAGGAATCTTGGGGAAGAACCATCATTGGTGCTACGGTTCCACATCCTTTAGAGTTACTAAGCTCTGTTGATGTTGCCTCAATAGATTGTGAAAGGTGTCAAGGGGAAGTCCCTAAGACCGACAGAATAACAATAGTCATAGGTTATCAGTTCCCTCCTGTTTACTCTGGCAGAGGTCCTTACAGGCCATACCTGGGTTCAAAGACATCAGAGACCACCAGTCTGATACAGCCATGGGAGAGAACGACCAACGTTCCAATTCTAAGGAGGGCATATGATTTGAGGAGAACCATAAATTGGTTCGTACCACAAGAGGGAACGGTAGCCGAGGCTATTTGAATATCATCCAATCACTGACCGGAGAGGTGGCAGGAAGAATCACTCAAGGATTCAAAAGAACCGGTTCAGGTTTACATCGCTTTGCTTGTTCAAGACAATCAAATGGGGGATTCTCAGCAGTTTCTCCAAACCTGGCCAGTCATATGGTTATGACATCTGACACCCTCAATACACTTAGTTTAACCAATTATGATTTTATGTATCAATCTCTTCTGCTCTTTTCTCAAGTTGGTGCTGTTACAAAGCATCTATTGTCTGAGCGGGGTGAAACCTACCATGCCCATGTGAATTGTGTCCAATGTCTGAGAGAGATTACTGAACCTACACTGGTTTCAAATCAAGACTATAGTATCAATCTTTATACACAAACGGAATTTTGACAAGACAAGTGAGCCAAGACAAACGGAACTTAGATTTGGATCATGAAACCATTCTTGTGAAAGACAAGATTCGTCAAATTTTTTCTTTCGTTAAAGCTTTTATGCTGCAACCACCGATGTGTCAAACCGTTCAAAATCAAAACAAAAAACCGTTAACAACTCCCTTCACTGTTAGCTTGAAAAAAGATTGTTTGTTAAATAATTGTTTAAAACATTTAAATGATTTTCTCCTGCTACGTAAGTGATGATAGCAACAGTGAAGAAGAAACAACGGAAGATCTGGCACAACAAAGCCGATTCCTTCGAAGTGTTATCGACCCTTTGCAACTTACCACCCAAGCGTGAGATATGTATGCGAAATATTTGTGCAAAAAATATTTAACTTGTTCAATGCCGTGCTTATTAATTACAGATTAAGGACAAATTTTCTTGTGTCGAAGGAAATATTCCTTGACATTCAAGGAAAAGTTTCCGCCGGTTAAGGCAAAATGGCTTACTCCAAAGGAAATGTCGGAAGTTACGCTGGGATTTCTAGCTGAGGGTAGTTATCAAAATAAAAAGATTTCCATTTAGCGATTGCTCAATCCACTTCCTCCGTGGCGTTTGCCAAATGTTTGGAAATTGTGGAAGAAATTTCAGGGAACAAATAGATTAGCTAGGCTCCTTGTTGTTTCTAAATATATGCAATATTCTGAGCGAAAACATAAAATTATTCATATATAATTATATGCTGTTTGGATGTCTAAGTAGTTACTGGTGTCCGGTAACCATTCAACAACAGAAGCAGTAACAAAAACAGTACTTTCTTGAGCAGAAACAACAGTACGATGTGGCGGAATCTTGCCAGCCACAAGCAAACATATTTAATTTTTTTTTTCATTCATAAATGTTCATAAATTTATGTTTTTACAAAAATACTTGTTTATTCCAATAGTTTCTGTACTAAAATATAACAAAAATATTACAAACACTCTGAAATTGGCGCCTTTCCGTGAGAAAAAGCTAACGGAAAGCTGTTTGACAGTTTCGGCTTTCCGTTTGTGTATAAGGATCCCAATCTTGGCAGTTTGTTTGTAAGCTTGCCTTTCGTCAAATTTTATTTTTCCAACAGATCACAAACACGACTGTCATGATCCAAACCACCCGTTTTTGACAACTTGTCTAGACAATTTGTGTATGAGGATTGATACTTATGACTTTCCAAATATGTCAATCATGCTGAAGACCTGGATTCCAGAAGGCCTAGACTGGTACAAAGATAGACCTATATTGAAATTGGTTGCAGGAGATTGGGTGGGACTAAATAACTCGGAGAAATCACGACAGGTTGGTTCAATCTTGTCTTATGACAGGGTTTTTCTATTCAGTTTAGACTAGCCGCACACTTTTTCCTGCTGTGCGCACTTGATTTTTGACGCGGGTAGGCAAAAACACATGCAGCTTGCTAAAAATCAAGTGCGCCGAGTAGGAAAAAGTGTGCGGCTAGTCTAAACTGAATAGAAAAACCCTGTATTATTCTGACAGGATAGCAACCTCTCCTGACCAACTATTAGATCTGTTTCCCACTGTATTGAAGAAAAAGTTGGACCCTGTTC
Organism: Anopheles funestus; assembly: GCF_943734845.2. Taxonomy (NCBI): domain Eukaryota; kingdom Metazoa; phylum Arthropoda; class Insecta; order Diptera; family Culicidae; genus Anopheles; species Anopheles funestus. The sequence continues at coordinate 49,086,361 of NC_064599.1, forward strand.
CGTTCTTGGAAGGAATTTGTGTGGGTTTGAGTAGAGCAGCTGGGATGCAGTTACTTAGAAGGCCTAGTGTTTATAGAGGATCAGGTTATAAACCAGCTCTCTATGGTTCGATGCATCAGCTTACAGAACAACTATGCTCAAATCCTGCCTTCCTATCATTATGTTCAGACGGTTATCTAACTAATCTAATTTCCAATAGTGCTCACAAGGTTCCAGCCTCGTATCCATTATCTCTAGGGGAATTAGGGTCTATACTGAGCTCCTATGTAAGAACGTTGTACAAATCACTAGACAGATCGAACCAGCATATTTACATGCTTAACAATCCTTTGTGGTTATTTTCGGAGTTCCTTGATTGTGATATTGCTGGACATTACATATTGTCGAGCCGAGTTCTTATAACCCTTCTTAAGAGGCGATTAAGATCCACAGATATTGAGTTTCTTAAGGCATCTAATAGAGATGAAACATTGTTAAGGTCTAAAGAGGCAGATGAAATTCTTATAGGTCAAATTTTGGAGAGGAATTCGGTTTATCTATGTAATGAAGAGGTTCGACACGCCTGAAAATCCATGATACCTCCAATCGGGTATGTTGAAACATCAGATTTCCCATCCTTTATTGAAGAATATTCTTCAATACCGAGGTACATTGTTCTTGAATCTGGAAGAGAACGGAAAAAGGATCTCTCATATATCTCAATCCCATCGGATATTCGTAATCCTACTATTGCTGGGCTTAGATTGCCACAGATAGCGACTGGAGCTTTTCTTAAACTAGGGGGTTTATTGGACCTGAAGGGAATATCTTGGAAGGATTTTATATGTGGTGGGGATGGATCGGGAGGTATGACAGCTTGTTTGGGAAGAAGGAACCCGGCTTCAAGATTTATATTTAACAGCCTCTTCCAAGGAGATGAAAACCAAAGTAAAGGGGTGACCCCTAGTCCACCAAGTGCATTATCACATATGCCATCTGCAGTCAGCTCAAGGTGTGTTAACTTCAAGGACTGTTGGCAAAACCCTTCTGATCTTTCTTTGCCAGAAACGTGGGAATATTTCAACAATATGATATACAGATACAGTTTATACATTGATCTTATGGTCTTTGACATGCAAGTCATAAGTGATGAGATAATAGAAAGAATCGAAGTAAATCTTTTGAGTAATTTAGGTAAAATCATGAGACCAATGGGCTCATTGATCTTTAAGACATATCTAGGTAGGATTATCAACACAAGAGGTGGATTCATAGAGGCGCTATGTTCCCTATTCAGAAGTGTAACCTTGACTCAGTCAGGAATAGCAGGATCACATACATCTGAGATCTACATTGTCTGTCAGGAGAAGTTCCCGAGCATCTACACAGGGGAATATGTCAATTGGACAAAAACAATCTCATGGAAAAGCAAAACTTGGTTACTTCAAAATTATTCCAAGCAATGCACGACATTGATGAAGAGATGCGTAACACTACCTAATCGTTTATGGAAACATGAATATATATGAAATATAGTGTAAATTTTTCATTCCTTCGATTTCACTATAGTTTACCTTTATATATTCTTGCAGCGCAGCAATTAAACAATCGCACACCTCAGGTATAATTGATCGGATAGACGACTGTGATACCTAAAACAATTAAATATATGAAATAATATTAAAGTGCATATATATAATATATCCATTACAAAAAGCTGCTTTTACCTTGAACAAAAACTGGAGGCTCGCATATGTTTCCCCGGTGGCTAAATATCTCAATGTTATCAGCAAACGTTCACGAGGTGTGATGGCATCACGCATATTTGTATCCATTCTTTCAATGTTGGCAGCAAGGAGTGATTCCAAGAAATAATAATCTTCCCACTTCATACGCAAAAACTTAACTATTGTGTCGTTAATTTCTTCAGCCATTATATTTCTCAGTAGAACATTTTCATCCCATTCTCGTCGAAAAAACATCGGTCGCATCCACCATGTTCTACCTCTATTGCGAAACAATGTTACTACGTTTGCCAGCTCCCTAATCCATCTTCGATCTTGCACAATTAATTCCATTTGCTAATGATTTTACTAATTTATTCGAAACCGGTACGCGTTGAACTGACAACCAAAAAGCTGATTTGTTTTCAATTTTCCATGACAGTGAAGAATGACAGTGTTAACTCCCACGGTCATGTCATGTTGATTAAACATGACCGTTGGAAAACCATTATCCATGGATAGCGCAAATTCAAGCGCAAATATATCGTGAACAAACGAGGCGCAAAAAAAATCAGTACATTTTGACACAACGCTTGGATTTGCGCTTGGCGTTTGCGCTCCGTGTGCGCCGAGCTTTAATCCAATTCATAATCCCAAAAAAGCAATTTTTCTTTTTTTTGTGGCTTTTCTTCTTCCTCTTTTATGCTACTTCAGAAGGCATTTCAGGCTTTCTTTGACGATTGGGATTTAATACCATGTCCTTCCGTGTAAGGCGCCGATTCCACATGTACCACAGAGCCGCAAATCACTAAACAACATTTTTTAATTATTCACATACTTGCTTTTTACTTATTTATCACTCACTTTACGCTTTAATGAATAAAATTGCACAAAAAAATCGTCATGTGTACCTACTTTGATTGATTTATTCGTTCGAACTGTTTTGTTTCAGTAGTGTTCAACATTATTCGTGTTGAAAAAATGGCTATGCCTACCTGATAACTCCCGTAGGAAAAACAGAAAAGAACTAATAATAATGGCCAGAGGCCATCTAGCGAAACGAAAAGTAGCGGTAAACCTATTCTCATATCTCACGAACGTGCTCATACCTAACGAAAGTTTAGTACTGGGAAAATCACCAAGCATATTACACAATCAGACCGACGCTGAGCAACGAAAAAACATAGAGCCAGACGCATACATTACATCGAAAGGTTCCATAGAAGACGAAATGGACGAAAATTATGATGTGGACAACGAAGAGTTTATAGCGGCCTCATTTTTATCAGAGGCCGAAATTATCCCAATATTTCCCGATATAGTAGAGATGCAAAAAGTAAACGGACTGCTATCAGAAGATGACAGTGAAATTCTAAGTTCTGTTAGCAGTACCGCATTAGATTTAGAGGAATAAGAAAGGGATGGCTTGGAGTACATAATGGGGTATCTTGGTAGAAAGTTTAATTCTAAATTTCCAGATCTTGAGTTAGGAGGATACTCTTTGAAACTAGAACATGGTTATTGCCAGCCACCCAAAAGGAAAGGGTGGAAGGAAACAAAATGGAAAAAATATTTCTCAAACTGAACCCTGCAAAGCAAAGAGTAATAGTACGCATGCGTTATCTCAATATGAAGGCGCTTATTGAACATAAGGATAAAACAGTTGTTCGAAAAAGAACACAACCACAAGTCTTAAAAACTGCGAACAAACTCAGAAAACTTACTCGATAAATGTTAATAAAATACCATTTTCCTGATAATATTATTATCATTTGTAATAGTAAATAAATGTTAATTGAGAAAAAAATCAAATTACTAATAACTGATCCTAATCCAAACTAATCCAAACATTGCATACAGTTTAAATTTTAAAATTTGAATTTGTTTTCGTTTTGTTTAATTTAGAATTAATTAATACGAAATTAATAAGAAACAGAAATACATTTTTCTTATTAACATTAAAATAATTAGTTTATTAAATGAGATTGCTTTTCTTTTTACTGACAGTTTTTATTTAAAAAAAGTAAACAAAATAAATTGAGTATTTTTAGACATTCATTTCACAGACAAATGTGCTTTGATTTCAAATAATATAAATAGCGATCAAATATTTTTTATCATAAATGAAAATACCGTTGCAATTTAAACAGTTGGTGTATCTTTGCTTAGGTATTTGTTATGCTGTCAAACGCCCCCACCCTTGTCAAACGATGTTTTCTTGTTTTACGTCTTCTTGAATGTCAAAATGCTCTACATTCCACCACCTGGTCTTTTTAAATAGCCTTGATCGAATCGATCGACATTCAGATTGATTCTAAATACCGATCACTAGATGGCGCTGGACTCCCCTTTCGGGAGTGAGATACCAAACGCGCTGGAGCGAGTAGACAGGATGGCCAAAACTTTGGCGAATAAGGAAAAGGGTCAGACAAGGTCAGACGAGAGCGCCGTCCGATCGGCTGTTTGAAGACAGTAATTAAACATACGCGGATTAGAGAAGACGCTTTTAAAAGCATACGACTTACATAAGATTACACGTAACACTAATATATAGTTTATATAAAGCTTGTCTGTGATAAAAAAAAGTCTGCGCAAAGGAAAAATTTGTTCTGTTGCAAGCCGAAGCAACATTCTTTTAAAAGCGTCTTCTCTAATCCGCGTTAAAAGGATGAGCCTGAAAGAGCGATTGAAAACAGCGTCGAATCTACAGCTCTGTAATACGTGTCTAAACAAGTTTGTATTAAAACTCTGTCGATCGAGATTTTTATGCCAAGCTGAACGCTGTAAGGAACAACACAACACTCTGCTACACGGCCAAAGAGGGTCGTCAAAAGAAGCTCAGCGCCATGCTCACCAACACGAGAGATGTTCCCAGCACAGCAGGGCGATAAACCCGTGTTGAGCTCTCGGACCGGAGTATCAAACTCCGACCGAGGGTGAGAGAAGGTAGAAACTAAACTAATTTATCCGCGGCCAACCGAAATAAAAAGGGTTTTTGTTCCGGTTGTGAGAAAGCTTGTTTATTTAGGGCTACCTCCCCGTAGCCCCCTTTTAATCGTACATGCTGCTTTAGCGATACATACTTTTCATTAACGGCGATGCATAACCGTGTTTTCTTCGCGTTTCTTAACCCTTTTTTTAACCCTTTACCCTTTCGCCCTACTTCTTATTCATAATATTAATTCCTGTAATAATGTAAAATTTATCTAATTTCCTCGAATTTCATGTAACTATTTCTTCAATTATTTCCCTATTTGCCTAATAAATGTAATAATTTTGGGGAGGATTTTTCGCGCCGATCCCCGCATTATCCTTGCATTATCTGTCTGCGCCTGCAGGAGCAAGCGAGACAGACAGAGACGCTTAACTTCCCTCTCACTCATCGCTTCAAGGTGAAGCGATGCGAGAGAGGTAAGCTTAGTCTCCTAGCTTATCTTTACGTTGAGAGCGGCTAAGTCCGCTCTCCTGCTACTATTCTCCTAAGCTAGGGACCTTTTTCGAGCGCGGACAGCGGTTCCTAAAAAGGACATAATTTCCGTCAGCGACAAGAGACAACCAGTGATTTTTCGTATCATGCCAGTTACGGTCCACAACAGTGGACTTGCCGTTGACACCTTCGCTTTTCTGAACGAAGGATCATCCATCACACTGGCGGAAGGAGGACACATCACGGCGAGTGAACTTCGAGATATCGGCGAGAGGGGAGGAGCGGCGCTATAATATAGCGGCCACTCATACTGTTAACGAGCTTAGTCTTCCGTGCAACAATTAACGTATATACACTTCACTGAAAAGTTATTTTGCTCACTTACAGGGTTTGCCATCTACACCACTGCAGGAAGCGAAACTAACCCTGATGATCGGTCTTCGAGATGTCGATCTGATAAGACCTTTGGAGACATACTGTTACCGCCTAAGTACAATTCGTCCTTATATTTGCCCAATGTGCAGTTGTGCTGCACGATCAAAGGCAGCTTAGTGCTGTCAGTAAGTGCTGTCAGTGCGTGCTGTCAGTGTGTGTAACTGTCAGTTAAAAAACACGTTACAAAACATTACAACATCACAACAACAGTACCACGACGGAAGAGTTACAAGTAAAGCAAACGTGTAAAACCAAAAAATCTGATTTCACGAAAGTGTTGAAACCCCACAAAGATCCGAACCCACAGTTTATCGTTTAACACACACGATACGGCCGACCCGACGAACCGATAGCAGTGAGGAGCGCCCTAGGCTGGGCTATTTACGGTCCGAATCAAGTGAGTGCTGGTAAAGCAGTGTTAGGGATACATCTGTACATCTGTTTTAACCACAAGCCCTCACGCAATGGTGGCCGCAAAGCGTTCCCGCGATAAACCTCACGAAGAGGGAACAGAACGTTTCCGCGACAAACCTCGCGAAGAGGGAACACCAACTGAAGACCTTAATCGCGAACTAAATGAATTGCTCCGACAACAATTCTTATTAGATGACGTCGGAAAATACACAGGTCGGCTACCAGAACCTTCCGATGTAGCAAGGGCCAAAAAAATATTGCGGAATTCGTCGAGTAAAATAGCCGGTCGATTAACAACAGGTCTACTCTGGAAAAGCGATGACGTTCATTTTCCGGATAGCAAACCCATGGCCTTGAAGAGACTGTTTGCTCTAGAACGAAAGCTGAACAAAGACGTGGACCTAAAAAGAGAAGTGCATCAACAGATTAGGGACTATGTACAAAAGGGCTATGCACATAAAGCTTCACCAGACGAATTAGATTCCGCAGACCCTAAGAAAGTGGTATCTCCCGATAAACATAGTGTCCCATCCTAAGAAACCGTCAAAAAAGCGTCTAGCGTGGGACACGGCTGCAAAAGTGAACGGCATCTCTCTAAATTCGCATCTTCTAAAAAGGCCAGACTTGCTTGTATTGCTGCCAGGATTTGTGTGTGTATTTAGGGAAAGACGGATTGCCTTTGGTGGTGATACAGGGTTTTCGTCGATTATATTGACATTTTCAGTCAGCTATTGAATCGTTCGAGCATACAATTGACTCTTTCAGAAAGTTATTGAATTGTACGGAATATGGCGTTGACAAGTTCGACAATGTTGTTGAATCGTTCATTTGCGGCGTTCTGGCAGCTGCGCTGATACTTACAGCATTTTCACTGGGTCAGCCTGTCAATTTTGTAAACAAATCAAATACCAAGCTACTAGTGGTTGTGTTGCAATTCACGCATTTTATGAGTCCAAATCATTTGAATACGATACATATTAGTTGGTGGTCAGAGTTTTTATAACTGTACAGGTAATTCCTTCGATCTACGTTTTGCTTGCACCTTCCTTCATACATGCTAATGTGTATTACTTGCTTTTCTAGCTCACACAAAACCAACGTATTTGCAGGTGCTTTTGCAGGTGTTGTCTGGTGAATTGATGGAAGCCTAGAAGCAACTCGTTCGGATAAGTTTCATTTGGTTTTATGCCTACCACAAATGTTTGATGTTACTTTTACCCTTGTTACAGTTCAATCGAACCAGACTAGGATATTTTCATCGCTAAAGAAACAATTTTGACCGAAATCGCTTGGTTGCAGTGATCTGCTTCTGTTGTTTTTCAAAAAGGGGAACTGTCTCCGACTTACTGTTTAGAAAACGGAGAAATGTCCCGGACTCGAATTGTTATAATTTTGTTATACTTATAATTTCCTTTGGAATAATTCCAAGCGGTCCGGTGGGCGTACAGCTGAGAGCCAACTCACTACAAAAGCATCGCACTGCACCGAAGAGCAGTAGAGCATCGTGATACTGACCGGATCCGTGAAGTCACTTGCTGCTTGTTTTAGCATGCCGATCAACTGGTTGTCCTTAGCGTCTACTTGCTCTAGTTAGTTATGGAAGATTATCTTTTCGTCAAGAAGCACTCCTTGATCGTTAACACAGCTTTTCCGCTCAATAGTAGATTCATTTAACTCGTAGTTGTACAATAAAGAGAATCGCTTTCTCGCGAACGTAATGACAAGACACTTTTTGACGCACAATTCAAACCCATTTTAAGAACACCAGGAACGGAATGACACCACAGTGGCCCGAAGGCGGAGTTGATCTGATCGGTCGCGGATCAGCAGGAATCATTATCAGTAGGAAAACCATTGTTACCACATTTACAAAGATGCAAGTTCGTACGAGTTATTAGTTACATAGGATTGTAATAGTTCTAACAGTAGATCTAACAAATCATTCGTAATGCGTGCAAGCAACGTGTGCATAAAAATCCATACGAGGCCGGCTTGGATTCATGTTTGCTGAACTTGTTACATGAACGGATCAGATTTGACTCCAATACAAACGACTGCTTCTTTGGGAAGAACCGAGAAAGTAATTAGCGCAACGATCTGCACTGTTATTTGTGAAGTGGTCATAACAAAACAGTTTCATTTGTTTTAAAAAAGAGAAACGAGGGATCAGAAAGAATCATCATTACCTTACCAAACCTTTTGTTTGAAATTTTGCAGTTTCTAAAAATAAATAAAAAATTCATGCACTGCAATAACCAATTCTTATTTTTAGTTCATTTCGTCACCTCACATAAGGCTAATTATAATTCAAATTCTAATAGAAACTAATGCAAACGTAACAGCCCAAACCAACTTACTAACTAACTAACTAACTAAGTCCAAAGTACAAAATATTATCAATTAATTACCAATTAACAATTAAACAATTAACAGTAATTAAAGTAATTCATCCTAATCAATAATTTCTTCTCCCGCACTACATTTTCGAATGTACTTCAGCATATTTTTATAATATCCCTTACAATCTTCTGTTGAGATAAGTGCTGCACCATCTTTAATGGCCTGCATTAAATGGTCCTCATTTTGTGGTCGCGCTCTGGATACTATATTCTTCCACTTAGAGAACATGTTCTCAATCGGGTTGAGGAATGGAGAATATGGCGGAATGTATTGTAGCTTGATGTTATTTGCTTCAGCAAATTCATGCACTTGTCGCGATTTGTGAAACGCGACGTTGTCCATGAATATAATTGGTGAATTCATGTCTTTTTCTTCAATTTTTTCTTTCAATTCTTGCATGAAATCCACAAATGCTACTGTATTAAAAGCTCCATCGCGCGACCGATATGTCAATACACCATTCCTTGTCATGGTACAGCATATGCTTATGTTGCGAGATCTAATAGACCCTACAACATGAGTAGCCGGAGTTCCAATTTTGGAGCGGCCTCTATTGGTTCGCAAAGACACATTAAATCCGACTTCATCTAGAAAAATGAAGTTATCTGGATCCTGTTCCATTTGCAACTCCATAAATAATGATGCATATTGCTGTCGCACTTCTACGTTGGCAGCGTCATTTCGGCGTTGAGGAAGGATTTGCACCCGTTTCAAGGAATAATAGAACGCTTTGATGTATGCATGCAGCGTGGATGGTGCTACACGTATGTCAAACTCATGCAAACATTTTTCGGACAATTTTTTCAATGATATTGAGCAATCATCATCAATCCACGATTGCAAAATGGATATTTGTTCGTTAGTAAGCTTCTTCGATTTGATGCCACCGCGTTTGTGCACATCATGCACAATTTCGCCGTCCTTCATAAATTTTCGGATTATCTGGGATACCGTTGCGACTTTGTAGCCCATCACGCTAGCAATATCGGTAACCCGACGTTGATCAAGGTACGCTTGCACAATCCGTTGCTTTTCTTCGTACGAAATCGTTGCTCGTTTATTCGTATTCATGTTTTTTTTCTTCTGGTTTTAACAACCCAAAAAAATGAGGTTTTTCCGGAGGAGTTGCTCTTTGGCAAAATGAATATTTTATTACAACCAATTCACCAGACAACACCTGCAAAAGCACCTGCAAATACGTTGGTTTTGTGTGAGCTAGAAAAGCAAGTAATACACATTAGCATGTATGAAGGAAGGTGCAAGCAAAACGTAGATCGAAGGAATTACCTGTACAGTTATAAAAACTCTGACCACCAACTAATATGTATCGTATTCAAATGATTTGGACTCATAAAATGCGTGAATTGCAACACAACCACTAGTAGCTTGGTATTTGATTTGTTTACAAAATTGACAGGCTGACCCAGTGAAAATGCTGTAAGTATCAGCGCAGCTGCCAGAACGCCGCAAATGAACGATTCAACAACATTGTCGAACTTGTCAACGCCATATTCCGTACAATTCAATAACTTTCTGAAAGAGTCAATTGTATGCTCGAACGATTCAATAGCTGACTGAAAATGTCAATATAATCGACGAAAACCCTGTATAGAGAAGATGTTTCACCAAATACTAATTCGCAGCGAAGATACCCACAGTCAGAGATTTTTGATTCGTTTCGAGAAGAGTAAGGATCCGGATGTATACCTTATGGATGTTGCTACATTTGGTGCAACTTGCTCGCCATGTTCGGTACAATACATCATGCACCGTAACGCAGACGAACACGCGACCAGTTACCCAATTGCTGCAGCTGCTATAAAACGTTCCACGTACATGGACAACTATTTCGACAGCTGTGATACTAAAGAAGAAGCAATCAAACGAGCAAAACAAGTAAGGTTCATACATTCCCAGGCAGGGTTTAATATGCGTAACTGGGTAAGCAACGATCCCACCGTGGAAGAGCCCGAAACTAAACTAAACCCAGTCGCTTTTAAGTCCACTGAAAACGAGAGCCATACTAGAGTGCTTGCGATGATCTGGGACCCAATTAAAGACGTTTTTCAATTTTCTTCGTCGTGGCATATTTAAGGATCTAACATCCTACATAGTTGATGGTAAACGTCCTACCAAACGGGTAGCCCTAAGAGTAATCATGAGCTTGTTTGATCCGTGGGGAATATTGGCCCCAACACTAATTCACGCACGCTTACTCATGCAAGACCTTTGGCGAACGTGCGTTGACTGGGATGAACAGATAGGCGACGAGAAATATGAAAAATGAAAAAGGTGGATTGCAGTGCTACCAAACCTCTCCCAACTAAAAATACCGCGCTGCTATTTCAAAGAAGCTGCAATGATACCACGAGATTGAATGGCATCGTGTATTTACGGACGCTAGCGAGCAAGGATATGGCTGTGTCGCATATTTTCGAATAGAAATGGGAGACAAAGCTCACTGCGCGTTTGTAATGTCCAGGAGTAAGGTCGCTCCTCTAAAGCATTTATCAGTACCGAGGCTGGAATTGCAAGCTGCAGTATTAGGAGCGAGGATGATGTAAACAGTGTGTGAAAACCACGATTTTAACGTGACGGAAAAGTAAATCCATAACGATTCCGAGGTTGTACACTCTTGGATTCGGTCGCCACCTCGCGAGTTCAAGCAATATGTGGCGGGAGAGAAATTCGTACTCTTACGGAGTACGATTAGTGGAGGCACGTTACTACAAAAGCGAATCCGGCCGATTGCTTAACGAAATGGAACGAAATGGAACAGACATTCGGAAATCGACGCACATGGAAGATGGTTAAATGGTCCGTCTTTTCTCTACCATCCAAAAGAGTGCTGGCCAGAGCAAAAACCTTTCAAGCCCACAGAAGAGAGAAAGGTACCTCGAGAAAGGTAGAAGAGGTAAAGGTGGTTGGTCCCGTATCCCGAAGAGCCTTCAATAGACGTGTCCCGCTTTTCCAAATGGAAAATTTTGCTAAGGACGATAGCAACTGTCCACAAATTCATCACAAATTGCCGACGAAAAATGAAAAGTGTCGAAAAAATGAAAACAGAAAAATAGTCGGGTCTCATCAAAGCAAAAATGAAAGCAGAGGTTGTCCCGATTGAATCAGACGAATACAAATGGGCAGAAACGTTAGTATTTCAGATTGCTCAAAAAGAATCGTTTCAAAAGGAGCTACATATTCTTAGGGAAAGTGACAAAGGTGAATTGGCCTTAACACCTAATGTGGGATGCGCAAGTCCATTATTCAACCTCGACCCATTTCTGGACGACCTAGAGGTTCTTAAAATGGAAGGAAGAACCGCGAACGCAGCACAAGTACCATATGACACGCGGTTCCCAGTGATGCTGCCTGCGCAGCACATTGTTACCACACTTATCTTCCGATATAACTACCAGCGGTACGGGCATGCAAATCACGAGACCATGGTGAACGAAGTCCGGCATCGCATATACATACCCTGTTTACGAGCAGCTGTCGATAAAGTTATAAAAGCCTGCCAACGCTGCAAAGTAAGAAAGAGTAAGTCGCAAAATCCTCGAATGGCTCAACTTCCGACGCAAAGACTTACACCATCCATACGCCCGTTCAGCAAGGTAGGGGTAGACTACATCGGCCCAATAGACGTGACAAATGCACGACGAAATGAAAAGCGGTATGTAGCGGTCTTTACGTGCCTAGTAACGCGAGCAGTACATCTAGAAGTAGCCTGCAGTCTGTCCACAGAATCGTGCATCATGGCGATTAAAAGACTCGTTTGTAGGGGAGGACCACCAGCCGAAATACTTTCCGATAATGGAACCAACTTACAAGGGCCCAGTAATGAGCTGAATGAGCCCAAGACGTGTTGGAGAATTTTGTTTCTTAAATACGTCAAATCGGAAGCGTATTTGACCATCCATCTCCGTTGAGCTGTACATACAGAATACGTATGATGATTCTTGGTAAGTCGCATGAGGAATCATACTTCTTTAAACAACAGTAGCTCTAATGAAGAATTTATAACTGCCGCAGAGGATATCGAAGTAGAAAATGAAAAGCATAATGAAGAATTCATTTCCACAACAATATTTTCTGTTGCAAAAATAGATTCTTATCTACTAGATTTGGAAACGGCGGAAACAATTAATGAAATTGACATCATTGAAGGCAGTGATATTGTCAGTATACCAAGCAGTAGTGATTTGCAACAACAAGAGCTGAAACATTATGGATTTGAATACATAATGGGGTATATTGCCCAAAAATTTCACTCCAAATTTCCAAATCTAATTCTTGGTAGTCATATATTTAAAATTAATTGAGATCATAGCTAATCTTATTCTCCAACATTTGTTCATCATTTGAGTGTTGGAGGTTTATTTAAGCCATCAGATTACTTTTTATGAAAAGGACATACAATGGAGAAAATTTTCCTTAAAATGCATCCCGAAGGCAAAATAATTGGAATTGTAAGAAACTTAACTAAACAATTAGCACATCATATTTCAGAACTACCTCTCCCAATTTTAAAAGCTTTCGCTAAACAACGTATCATAGTAAGAATGCGATACCTTAATATTAAAAGAATCTATGAAAATAATAATAATCACAAAAAAAAGAAAACAACCACAACCTTATTCAAAACGTGCAAAAAAAATATGAAAAAATAGTCAATTAATTGTGACCTAACGTTGCATAAATCCAGTATTTGTGATTTATTGATTTACTTAGTTATTCGTTAGTTTATATTTAATTATTAATTGTTTGCTAACTTATTTATTTAAATTTAATTTTTTTCAATATTATTTTAATTATATTATTATTTATTTGTTGGTTTATTTTTTTTATTGATTTACAATGTTTTAATATGAATGTTAAATGTGTGAGCTAAGAATTAAATTTGGATGAAATTGTATTTTTGTTTGTTATATGTTATTCTGTTGCGTGTTCTTTACCATCATTGTCTTGTTCATCTAGGTATATGTAAATTCTACTCGTGCAATAACGCAGCGTTACTGCAGTGTTGGTATAGCTGTTTTTCTAAGGCAGTGTAGTAAAACTATAATTTGCCAATATGAAAGCTCAATCAACAAACCCTGCATGGTTACTAGAAGCCTACTTGAATTTAGTATGATTTGGTTTACCAAAAAATATGTTTACTGCATTTGCAATAGCTTTGCAATCAAAATTGAACAATTTGCGATCCCAATTATAATACTGTATGGGAAAAACTGTCTTAAAGATCAATATTTTTTTTTGCTCGGTTAGAACGGCCTAGCCGTATCAAGACTTACAGTAGCAGCCACTCATTTCCAGACACCTGCATTTCGGACACTTTTTTACCTTCACGCGTTTGCTAGTAGTTTTTAGAAAAACTTAGCGACATGAAACCTTCTCAGGTAGCTTCTTCTACCTCTCCTCAATGTAGAAATGAAAAAAAAGAACAGAAAAAACGTACTTTCGGAGAAAAACGGAACGAAACAGAAAAACACCCTGATTTTGTCACGAGCATTCAAATCCGGAAACTTTCAAATTGATGGAACATTGTCACCTTTGCATGAATGATAGCATTTCTTAGAAAAATTTAGCGATACCAACTCTTACCTCAGCCTTTGCTTAATGCGGTGATTTAAGCACAAAGGTCTGAAAAGTTATAATTTCGGAGAAAAACGCAATGAATCTAAATAAAGACTTGAGTATAGATATGCATTCTATAACGGGTGTTTTAGATCGTAATCGGGGTTATGGCACTAGTTATCGCTCTGACTTACTTACTATCAGTAACGAATTGGTAGTACTCGGTACAAAATCGGTACGTCGGTCCAAATATTGAGCGAAGTATTCAAAGATGGGCAAACCAATTTCTGATGATGTGAAGGAAATCATCATCCAAAATATGAAACTGGGAAAAAGTATTCGGGAAATAAGTTTAATTACAAAAGTTAGCAAGTCTACTGTTCATGATATTTTGAAAAGATATAAAACTAATGGAACCACTCAACGAAAACCAATATCTAACGCATCCAAACGCAAGTTGAGCAATAGAGATGGACCATTTGTTTAAAAAAAAATCTGATAATCCATTTACTACTGCCGTGAATATAAAGAAGACACTGAAAGAAGTTAGTGACAAAGATGTAAGTGCATTGAGTTTTGGTAAAAAATGAGTTTTGGTAAAAATTGAGTTTTGGTCTAAGGTATGTTATTTTTTATCTGCTCAAATGCATTGAATGCTCTTAAAATGCAATTTCTCAACAGGTTTTATTCACTGATGAGACCAAAATTAACCTTTTTGGATCGGATGGTCGTCGATACGTATGGAGACAACCTGGCGAAACATACGGTGGAAAATTTACAATCAAAACCGTGAAGCATGGAGGTGGATCGATAATGATGTGGGGATGTATGGCTGCACAAGGGACAGGAAGCATGCATGTAATTCGAGGAAATATGGTGATGTGTTTGAGGAAATTAATGTTTGTAAAAATGTCTTTTAAAGGAACTATGCGGTTAATAGAAAAAACTCTTCTGGATCTGTAATTATTACACGCGTCTATTTACGCGTCTATACACGCGTCGTATTTCCTACGTTGTGTGTGCCACAGTTTGACAATTCAAAATTCAGTTCAGTGCCATCGGCACAGTATGAAAAGCGTATATTTTGGCCACAAACATATGGATAAAACATACTATGTGAACATGCTAAAAGAAACAGGGCGACCTAGTGTTGAAAAATTAGGCATAGTTGGACCTAGTGTTGAAAAATTAGGCATACCGAAATCCTTCAAATTTAAAAAATTTGGAAACCGTGATTTTTCAAGAATGGGAACAATTGGAACCCGAGTTTTGCTACAAATTGGTGAACAGCATGCCCAGACGACTAAAAGCGGTTATTGATGCGAACGGTAACGCTACGCGTTATTAGAAAAAAAGAGTTAGATAATGTTATGTAGCAGATAATATCTAATCTGCTATACAGCTAGTATTAAAGTAACAGCTATTACAGAAATCAGACTTTGGGATCGGTATTTAAGAAATAGACAACACAAGTATGCAACCCAAATTTATAATGACCCATATAAAGTAAATGAGTCCAATGCAAGTAGGCTACATACATGTGCTGCGTAAGCATTGGCCACAACCATTGGAAACGTCAACAGGTAGAACCCGGATGATTATTTAATAACACCAAATCAAAAATCAAAACTGACCCGCGCAGCGAAGCCCAAAATTGTTTACGAGGCAAAACATGTCCACGCTATGACAAAAGCGTTTAAGCGCAAGAAAGTAGGTCAACCCGCGAGGCTCCGCCCAAGAACGACAAAGGCGTCAAACTTAAGCATACTTTTAGAATGATATATAATAAAGTACCGGGCCAAAGTAAGACAGACTTAATCTGGACTTGGCATAGAACGTAACCAATCTGTGTCCGTTTATTTCCAGACCATTGAGTAACGTCTCAATGTGTCCAACGTTTGTAAAGTCAGTAAGATATATCCGCGCTTCACTAATTTCCACCAAGTGATGGAACGGGAAGAAAGTCCGATGATAAGATAGGTGACAAAACAGGTAAAGTCAAAGCCTGTTACAGTTAAAGATAATATTATATATTTATTCCAAGAATTTTTACTTTACTTTTTCCAAGAATTTTTTTTAAATTTTACTGTAGGATTATAAAAGAAATTTAACTGGAATAATTGAACATCACACAAGTTTCATAAAATTGTTATAGGTTCTTCTTCTTCTTGGCTTAACGACCTTACAGGTCACGCCGGCCATTTCTGGCTTACTAGACTTATTTTACCACGTAGCCGGATAGTCAGTCCTTGCTACGGGGGGACGGTCCGGATGGGATTTGAACCCGGTCCGGCCGTGTGGACTGGCGCCGTTTATCACATGCACCACCGGGCCGCCCCTGTGGTGTTATAGGTTATAATAGGTTAATATTAGTTAGAATAGAATGGAATAATAAAATTCTGTTGAATTTGTATAACAGAATGGTTAAAATAAGTGATGTAGTTAATTATTTGCTGTTAAAAACGGTTAATAAATCAGCTTTTATAGAGGAAGGGAGCTGTCCGGATTTGAATGCTCGTGACAAAATCAGGGTGTTTTTCTGTTTCGTTCCGTTTTTCTCCGAAAGTACGTTTTTTCTGTTCTTTTTTTTTCATTTCTACATTGAGGAGAGGTAGAAGAAGCTACCTGAGAAGGTTTCATGTCGCTAAGTTTTTCTAAAAACTACTAGCAAACGCGTGAAGGTAAAAAAGTGTCCGAAATGCAGGTGTCCGGAAATGAGTGGCTGCTACTGTATTTTACCACGTAGCAAGATAGTTAGTCCATGCTACGGGGGGATGTTCCGGATGGGATCTGAACCCGGTCCTGCCGTGTGGACGGGCGCCGTTTATCGCCAATAAAATTATACAATAAACATTACAGGAAATTATGTAATTCATTTAAAAACGATAAACATTTAAAAACCATTCATATATGGTGGTGATACTACATTATTTCATGGAGTAATCAGTGTAGGTTATACGATACGGAACAATTGTATATTTTCGCGAATCGTTCAGTGCGTCAAGCGAGTTAGAATATTCATATCTTCTCTGTAATAATTCTTCGCGGTGTATTACTTCTTCTTCTTCTTGGCTTAACGACCTTACAGGTCACGCCGGCCATTTCTGGCTTACTAGACTTATTTTACCACGTAGCCGAATAGTCAGTCCTTGCTACGGGGGGACGGTCCGAATGAGATTTGAACCCGGTCCGGCCGTGTGGACTGGCGCCGTTTATCACATGCACCACCGGGCCGCCCCAACTTACATTATTGGTGTATTACATTATTGGTGAAATTCAATTGTTTGTTGTGAAACGTTTAGACCAGTGACTGATTTATTCGTTATTATTCACACTTCATAAACAGGTAAGCTTGCTAACGACATTCACATTCATACTAAAACAGATTAATCAGTGTTGTATCTTCATTTTAGAAGAAAATTAACTTACTATAGACAAAAAGGATCTACTTTTACTATGTCAGAAGAGGTGCGATCCAACGCAGATTGGATGGCAAGATATTCAACCCCACCTGAAGAGACTCCCGCAGCTCGGAAGGCGCGGTTGAACCGAAAGCGACAAGCGGAATACTGTAGTTGCCGAAGGGTCAACAATTCTAGAGCGCCAGGACAAGTCCCTATGGTTACGGAAAACCATGATTCGGTGGCCGAAGAGGTAGAAACAGCAGTGATAGAACGCACTCCTTATGCGTCGAATCTTACTTCTACTTATACCGCATTTAATTTAGGTTTTGGGCGTACAGATTCCGTCCACATCGGGATGGATGGCAGGATATGCAACACCACCCCAAGAGACGCCGAAAGGCGCGGAAGGCTCGGTTGAACCGTAAGCGACAAGCCGAGTATCAACATCTTCGACGGACCGCCAGTGTTTCGACTTCTTCTTCGGTTTCATCCGTTCCTCAATTGCGTACCACTCAAGCGATCCAAACACAGACGACAACCAGCGTTGATGTGAACTTGATTCTTTCGATTCGGCAACGGTGGGAATCAATACGACGCAACGACTCCGTAGACGATACGGGATGCGAAATTACAAAATGGGACTGGGAAATCATGAATCCTATACCCGCCCGGAACAGCATCGGCTTAACGTCCGTACACCGTGCCCTCACTGTGCGTCGCAGAAGTGGGCGAGTGAGACAGGTATGTTATGCTGCAACGGTGGTCAGGTCGTGTTGCCAGCATTTGCTGAGCCACCCAACGAACTAATGGAGCTTTACAACAACTCAGCATTTATGCACCATATTCTATCGTATAACAACGCTTTCGCGTTTACCTCAATGGTTGCTTCAGTGCGACCAAATGACTTAGTGCGTCAGAACCGGAACGTCGCCGACGGTAGAGGTGCATATACGTATCGTATCCAGGGTGCCCTCTGTCATCGAAACGGTGATCTTTGCCGTTCTCAAGAGCGTACACCGATGTTTGCGCAGCTTTAGTTCTACGATTCGAGCAAGGTGGAACAAAACAACCAAATGATCGACGCGCGCATGGCCCTCAACAGCAATCTTGATCGAATAATTGTATCCAAACTGCAGCGGATATTTGATACCGCCGATTTTCGATTTGCCGCCGTTTTTCGTCACGCATAAGAGCGTTTGACGTTACAAGAAAACGTGCAGCTGCGCATTCATGCAAGATTGCCAGGTTTGGACCAACGTCGGTATAATCAACCTACAGCGGAAAAGATTGGCGACATACTGATCAACACCAATGAAGGACAGTGTCGAGATATAATTCTTCATAATCTTGCTGGTGGTTTCAGACAAGTATTCGAAACACATCAAGCGTATGACGCCCTACAGCATACGTTATTGTTTCCGTATGGTTGGACGCTTTGGATGTTGAAGGCCGCGAGAAATGCCATCTCTAGATCGACTCGAGCACACGATAGCGTAACAGCCCACGAAGAAGAGGAGGTTCGTGAAGAAAACACTAACTCTTCACTAACTATTATACATCGTGCTGACCGTTTGTTCCAGCAGTATTGCGTGGATCAGTCCTGTAAAATCGAAGCACAACAAGTTTCAGCGTGAAAATCAAGCGCAACTGCGTCCCGACGTTTACGCTGGGATCATGGAGTTTGCAGAACATACGAGAAGAGAATATTCAAACGCTGGCTCGAGTTGGTACGCGCGTCATCCTAGCACCATCATTCACTGGAAGCCAAAGATACATGTACTCATGTACTCAATATCAGGACTCGATGGCCATCGTTCGTGCAGTCGGAAAACCGGATCTTTTCATCACTATTACGTGCAATCCGAGATGGCCAGAAATTATACAAAATCTGCTACGAAGACAACAGCCATCCGATCGACCTGATCTCACAGCACTCGTTTCTCGGTAGAAATTAAAGGCTATCTTAGAGGATCTTTCAGAGGGTGTGCTCGGAATGGAGATCGCACGGATACACGTTATCGAGTTCCAGAAATGTGGGCTTCCGCATGCACACTGTCTGGTGATTTTGAGTGAAGCTGACAAACCACGGCAGCCGACTACGACCGGCTGAAAAACCAGACTTAGCAAACGAGGAGTTTCATGACACGGTGTGAAAGTGTATGATGTTCGGACCATGCTGTCGTTGCAACCCACGGGCACCTTGCATGAAGGACGGTGTTTTTGAGAAACGATTCCCGATGCATTATATCAGCCAAACACGCCAGACAGAGGACGGCTATCCGTTGTACAGTCGCCGCAACGATGGGCGCAATGTCATAATTAAGGGCGTTCCATTAGACAACCGTTATATGGTGCTGTACAACTCGTGACTTTGTCACATGTACGGCTGCCACATCAACGTGGAAGTATGTTCGAGTGTGGCCAGTGTGAAATATTTATACAAATATAAACGGCAACCCTTGTAAACGGCCACGATCGGGTTGCCGTTTCATCTGCTGCTCAATCCTTGGATGAGATTCAACAGTACCTCGACGCACGATACATTTCCGCGCCTCAGGCCATGTGGAGTATCTTCGGCATTGAGATTCAGGCAAAAACGGTAAGTGTTGTTCAACTCTCGATAGATCTGGAACAACAGCAAAGCGTAATGTATAGGGCGAACGATAGCGTCGATTCCGTGCTTGAACGAGAACACCGCACAATGCTCACACGGTTTTTTCAACTTTCGGCAAATGACCAGGACACCAGTACCAGGACATTCCGGCGCATTACCGATGCGCTGAATCGACGCGAAGATTACCATGGCACGAAGGTACAGGTAATCAGTGGGTCCCACATGTTCGTCAGACTGACATTGTGGTTGGACGCATGTTTTACTGTCCCATATCGCACATGGATCGCTACTGTTTGCGCCTTATGCTGTGCTACCGCAAAGGATCTACGTCTTTCGAGGACCTGCGGAAATTTGATGGTATGATGTGCGCCTCCTACCAACAGGCAGCCACCATGTCCGGACTACTGCAGGACGATCTTTAGTGGGACCGTGCCCTAGCGGAAGCTGTTTCGTTTCATATGCCTCGACAGCTGCGCCAACTTTTCGCCCTCATCTTTTCGGAAGGACTGCCACAGAATCCTCGCCGCCTTTGGGACGCACACGTTAACAATCTGTGCGAAGATTTCCATCGACAAAATCAGGAACGATACACAGTTGAAGACTCGGAGCAAAATCGGTTGTTGTGTGAGGTTGAACAACTTCAAACATTGCGCATGATAGATAATTATCTTCGTGGAACAACCCCAACGAAATCGCTGGCGTCTTTCCCTGATATGCCACAGCTTGCTGAATTCTCTCATCTCTCGACTGATCTATTCCAGCCCGACCAAACGGTGAATACCAACCAGCTATCATCAGGTCATTATCATTAGATCAGATATTATCAGATCATTATCAGGACCGAGCAACCAGGCAATCGGGCCACCATTGGGGCTATTTTTGTAAAACAGTGAGTAAGGGGTTATGAATTTTGTAATTTGCTTAGACATTTTACTCAACAAGCTACTATTTGTTTTTGCTTGTAGAAAACTGAATACATAAAATGAGATCCGAAAATATTCCTTTTCCGTGATTGATCTTTCAATGTTAGATCATGAAACGCGGATTAAAGAGACCACCAGTGTGCCTCATAGACCTACCTCCCTTTGGCAATTGTAGTAGAATTATTGTGCCCAATTCTGACGCAAAAGAGGGAGTCCGTTAGAAAAGAGGATAGTAAATTGGAAATTTTAGATGGTTGAAAAGAAGCAACTCCACGATGATCTGGCCATTGGCTATGATCAACTTTTGAATCGGCAAAAAGAACGAATAATTCTCAAATCGGATCCGTTCCTTTGGTTTAGCAGATGAAACACACATGATGTTCAAAGCAAATTGGCATATTCTGGCACTCATATTACACCTGTTTCCAGCTACGTTCGAATATCGTGCCATCTGCCTCGAACCGCATGCCGTCTGCTTCAAATCGCGTGCCATCACCTTCGGAAGCGTGCCACTACGGTCAAATAGTGTGCCACTACGTTCGAATTGTGGTGGTAGTTTTCACCGCCGTTGCATCACTCCCGCGTTCTCCAAGCCAACGGCTAGGCTGATAAGTGAGAGTAAAAATGTTCTCTACATGTGTGATACGTGTTTAGAGAAGAAGCCGGGTTTGGTGGGTGGTGATGATGTGAGTAAATCGTATGAATTCCTTACAAAATCGCTTAAGGATATGGAGTCTAATGTGAGTGTGTGGATTTCTAACACTTTGTAGAAAGGAATTGAGACTCTCAAAACTGAGCTTTGCGCACAAGTGGAACGCAGGTTAGAAATAACTTTGCGAGAGACTTTTAATGCAATAGAAGCCGCTCACTCTGCAAAGGCGGCCTTGCGTGCAACCTCTGACTCTCTGAAAACCAGCGTTACAGTGCAGAACGAAACTTGGGCGACGGTAGCAA
Organism: Anopheles funestus; assembly: GCF_943734845.2. Classification (NCBI taxonomy): domain Eukaryota; kingdom Metazoa; phylum Arthropoda; class Insecta; order Diptera; family Culicidae; genus Anopheles; species Anopheles funestus. The sequence goes on from NC_064599.1 coordinate 49,108,212, forward strand.
AAAAGAGGAAAAGGACAAATAGTGGGGACAGTAATGTTCAAACTATTATTCACAGATTTGACGAGGGTATTGTTAAATCAACACCCAAAATTAAGAAACTAGACAAGGCTACGGATCCAAAGGCAACAATTAGGAATAAAGAAAACAAAACCCTGGTTATTGTCCCTAAAGTAGATCAATCTTGCGAGAAAACATGAGCTGATTTACGCGCTAAATTGGATCAGAGAAAACAGCAGTTGTCTGAGTTCCGCAATGGCAGGGACGGTCAGGTTTATGTTCAATGTCCTGCTCAGGTTAATTTTGATGATATCAGGAAAGATGTAGAAAACATTTTAGGAGATGAATATTCGACATCTTTACCACAAGCGCGAATGAAAATAATTGGAATGAGTGAGAAATACTCAGACTCAAATCTAGTAGATCTTTTGAAATCCCAAAATGAGGGAATTCCCTGGAAACAGGTCAAGGTTCTTGGAATTTTTGAGAGCAAGATCTATAAGTATCAAAAATACAATGCGGTTTTGGAAATCGATAATGAAAGTTACAACTGTCTGTCAAAACTAGAAAAGATCAATGTTGGTTTTGATAGATGTAAAATATCCAGGACCGTTTATGTTTTGCGTTGTTATCGATGTGGTCAATTTAACCATAAAAGCACCGATTGCAAAAATAAGGAAGCGTGCTCAAAATGCAGTGGTGAGTGGTGCAGTGGTCTTGATCTCTGAAACTCATGTGACTGAGGAAGAAGCATTCCAATAATTTTATCTGAAAGGCTACAGGGTGGTTTCGTGTTTGTCACATTCACGCCACACAGGAGGAGTTGCTGTGTATGCTAGAAGCGACATTGCCATTAAAGTGATTTCAATAAATCATTGGAAGGCAATTGGTTTCTTGGTGTAGCAGTTTTTCGGGGTAGACTAGTAGGAAATTACGAAATTTTATATCATTCTCCTAGTGCCTCAAGGTTGCCTCAAGTGACTCAAGGTTTGTTGAAATTTTAGAATTTTAGAAGATTGGTTGGATAGATTCTTGGATTTCAGGAGAACAAATGTAATCGTCGCTGACTTCAATATTGATTGACTAAATATTGAAAAATCTGCCATGTTAAAAACCTTGATGGATTCAGTAAATATGAAACAAAAAGTAACGGAGGTCACACATATTGCTAGACAGAGCAGAACATTGATAGATCACGTTCATAGTAGCACGGACTTTATTATAGTCGCTACTGATCCGTTACTAAAACGAACAGATCATGAAACTCTTGTTTTAAATATAAACGATGAACGCTGTGAAGCAGTTCAACGAAAAGTAAAATGCTGGAATAGGTACTCGAAACATGCTCTTTGCATCAATGTGTCACAAGTAGTGTTGTGTACTGAGTTCGGGAGCTACATTGAGGCCTCGCCTCAATGTAGTGAGGCCTCTGAGGTAGCTCTTTTATTTTCTGCATGTAGCTCCGCACTCTCCGTTTTCTTCGAACGCTGTACCCACGGAATGCTATGAAACACGTTGTCTTTGTTAGTGTACGTTAGCTAAATGTGACCAGACCACAGCTTCTCCCTCTAGTAGCTTTGATTGTTAGTTTGACAGAGCGAGAAAGCATTAAGATTTTCGTACTGGGGAAAGGCCTAATACACGAAGAGTGCAGAGCGAAAACAATTTTTTTTATGCATGTAGATCCGTACTCTTCTTTTTTTTCGCGCTCTGTACGCTCGGAGTATAATGAAACACGTTGTCTTTGAAAGTGTGCATTAACTAAATATAAACTGACGACGATCTACTTCCGCATGTGGACTAAACTGTACCAATATTTTTTTACCTGTGTACCGTTACTCCATCCAAATTTGTCCAATACAATCTCATCATATCCATGTGGACTACCACCAAAAGTATGACGAGTGGTTTGACACAAATCAGTGTGTACAGTGCTACTCATCTAATTTGGAACAATTAAAATATAGAGCACTGAGACCTTGAGAAGTTTACTTTAATTTGAGAGAAACATATACATATATCCATAAATATTTGTCTGGACGATGGTATGTCCTTATTACTATATATATTTATTAACTACAATCTTTAATTGTTATGTTCAATACTGATTTGTATATATATTATTTGTCAATTAGAATTTCAAGTGTCCCATATTATACAATAGTCACTGTATTTTTGGTGTCCTTTCATTTAAGCTTCAACTATTCATGAAAATCATTTCTCTACGTGTATTCGTCTCGTAAAGGTCTTAAATTGCAATTTTACGTGTGGTCAATCGCTAGTTGGTTGTAGACTATTTTTAACACAGTTGTTTTGTGGTTTCTGCTTGGCGTAAGTAATAGTGTAGTATAATACTATGTGAAATAATACTAAAAAATGTATATTTTACTTACATATCAGATATCAAACCAAAGCGTGTAACAAAGTTATGGCAAATAGAAGGACAGCCGATATATGGTACTTCTTCGAAGAAGAAAAGGACCCTGAAGAGCAAAGATGTCGCTTGTGTCGAAATGTGATTGCGATTAAAGGGAGAACAACTTACAACTTAAAGCGTCACATGGAAAAAAAACATCCAACGATGTTAACACTTTGACAGCCGCACGCTGCGCATTGTCTACTTCACTGGTCGCCGGCGCCGTTTGCGCCGTTCAAAGCACGTCTCGCGGGCTTGGTTTGTTATCATCAATATCTTTTTCGTATATTCGTAAATAATTAACGATTTAAAGCATTACCAGTCCGAGTTACATGAATAAATTTTTTTTTCATTGCATTGAGCCCAAGGTTTGAACCATTTTAAAGAAAAACACAAAAACTCATACTCGCTTCATTACACCACTGTGGTGTGATCGGCTTTCAACCGATGTGTCTACCATCACACCACAGTGGTGTGATCGGCCGTCAAAGTGTTAATTGAACGGACAGCTGAAGTAGTTGAACATTCAGCAGGAACAACATCATCCGAGAGCGTACATCCTACTTCATCCGGGAGCGTACATCCTTTATCATCCAAGCCAATGCAAAAATCTATCGGTGAATTCGTTAATGTTATTAAACCTTTAAGTTCATCCAACAAAAAAATTGTTGATAAGAAGCTGCTTCACATATTTTGCAACCATTCGTTGCCATTTAGATTAGTTGAAGAATATGATATTCGGGATTTGTTTAAGACTCTTTGTCCAAATTACGCGCTACCTTCACGGGCTACATTAAGTGGTACCATGTTAAATACGGAGTATGAAGAGGTGATGGCAAATGTAATGAAAAGTCTTGCTAATGCAAAAACTGTGTGCTTAACAACCGACGGCTGGACTGATATCAATAATCAGAGCTATTTGGCTGCTACAGCCCATTTCATACAGGAATCGGATTGCACATTAAAGTCGTTTTTATTAGAATGTGGACCATTCGAAGTTAACCACACATCGCGAAACATCGCTAATTGGCTGGAGTCTGTAATGGACAAGTACAAAATATCAGACAAGGTGTTTAATATCATAACGGATAATGCATCTAATATGAAGTTGGCAGTATCTTTATTAAAAAAAGAAAATCTTCCTTGCTTTGCTCATTGTTTGAACTTAGTAGTACAAAATGCGATTAAAAAAATATAAGGAGTACTGTAGATGTTGTAAAACAAACTGTTGTATATTTTAAAAAAAGCGCAACAGCGTCTTCCAAATTGAGAGAATCCCAAGCCAATTTGAAATATGATATTTTAAAATTGAAATTAGATGTTCCTACCAGGTGGAACTCTACATTCTATATGCTGGAAAGATTTCACTTGAACAAAGACCCTATCATTACTTCATTAGCATTATTAGGTGTTAATTGCAATTTAACAGCTAGGGATTGGATCGTTACTGAAGAAGCATCAAACATTTTAAAATTCTTCGATCTGATTACGAAAGAAGTTTCTGCGGAAAAATCTATAACATTGTCAAAAACAAAAGTTATTGTTATGTTGATTATTAAAAAATTGCTCTCATTTCAACAAATGTCCCATCTGTCGGAAAAAAGTAAAAAGTTAATTCAAGATTTGCATGATGGTGTTCTAGACAGGTTCAATTATTTAAACACCAATACTATAGCACAAGCTACCATATTAGATCCGCGATTCAAAAAAGATGGCTTTGACAATGACGATGAATTTAAAAAATGTTATGATAGCATAGCTTCAGATATGACAAAAATTACAGAAATTAACGATACAAATAGCGAACCGCAGCAAGAAACACAAGTAGAACAGGAAAATTGTGACAGTTTTTGGTCAGAATTTGATAACACTAGAAAAGAAACTAGATGTGTTTCGCTTAGTAAAAGATCTAGGAACAGTATTGAGTTTGATAGTTACTTAGCAGAACCATTCTTAGATCGTCAAGAAGATCCATTACTATGGTGGCATCTTAAAAAATCAATTTATCCCACCCTCTTCCAAATAATGTTGGATAAATTATGTATTCCGGCATCATCTGTACCCTGCGAGAGAGTTTTCTCAAAGGCAGCGGAACTTGAAACGGAGAAACGCAACCGGTTAAAACCGGAAAAATTAAACAAAATTTTGTTTATAAAGCATAACGCTGAAATTTGTAAGAAGTCATAAAAAACTTAATGTAATTTTTGAGCATATCGTGAAATGTACAGCTTATGTATGAATAAATTTTGTTAGTATGTTCTATAATTCATTTTTTTATAATGTTTATCAAGATACATTCATAATGACTTGTAACTAATATTATGTATATGTACTATGTATATTTTTTAATATAATAGATAGATATACATACATATATGTATATATAACGGAAAAAACGCAGGAAAAAAAATCTTAGATGCGTATGTGTGTTTTTTTTTAATATTATATTAATAAACGATATCAATGAAGGTCAGAGCAATTATTAAATTTAAGAATTTAAAATATATTTGAATTTTATAAATAAAAATTTGCTTAAATTACTGATCTTTTCCATTCCACTCCACACTCCGTATCTAACAAGAAAAACTAGCATGCTTTCTCTTTTTGCCAAACTAACAATCAAGCCTATCAAAGAGAGAAGTCATGTTTGTTTGCTGGTAGCTCTGTACTCCGCACTTTGTACTCACTTGCACTCTGCACACGTACCCTGCGCAAGTGAGTGCGGAGCTACATGGAGCGCTCACCTCGCAGATGTTAGAGAGCTCTCGCCCTCTCCTCTTCAAAAAGAGCTACTTAGTACAACACTAGTCACAAGGTCTTCAGCACGAAACATCCAGCTTGAACGAAGCTGCTGACTTGTTATGGAATACATTGGAAAATGCAATGAACGCCTTGGTAGAAGAGAAGACAATCGTAACAAGAGAGACTAGTAAATGGTATACTTTGAGACAAGGCAAGGCATAAAAGAGACAAGGCATACAAGCAATTTATTAGAACAAACTCGGCTTGCGATTGGTCTGAATATACGAGGCTTAGGAACATATACAGCAGGAGTCTCAAAACAACACGCAGGGAATATTTTTGCAATGAGATATCTAAGCACAAAGGTAACAGCAAAGAGCTCTGGAAAGTACTTAAAAGTGTGATTAAACCAGATCAATCACGCGTTTCTATTGTTAGATTTGATAACTTGGTTGAATCGGATGATTCTATCATTAGTAACAAGTTTAATCGTTTTTTGTAAACAGTGTTTTAAATATACATGAAAAAATTCTTCTGTCGGCGAGCCTGATTATTTATTGAGAAATAAAACACCAGAGCACCGATTCAATTTTCAGAAAATTTCACTTGAGAAGCTAAAAACGATTTGTTTCAACCTGAATAAAACTGCAGGTATAGGGAATGTGAATTCTCACTCAATTCAGGACTGCTTCCACATAATAGGAGAAAATCTTCTTATAGTGGTTAAATCGCTAAAGACTGGAAATTTTCCTAAAGCATGGAAGGAGTCATTGGTAATACCTATTCCTAAAGTGAACGGAGCTGTCAATGGGGAGGACTTTCGTCCCATCAACATGCGCCATATACTCGAAAAAATTCTTGAAATTGTAGTCAAAGAACAATTGGTACAATTTCTGAATGGACACGAGCTATTAATTCGCGAGCAGTCAGGATATCGGCAGGGTCACTCATGTGAAACTGCTTTGAATCTTGTTCTAGCGAGATGGAAAGGGTTGAAGGAACAGAAGGAAACAATAATTGCTGTCGTTTTGGATCTAAAACGAGCATTTGAGACAATATCAAGGCCGTTATTGTTAACAACACTAAAGCGTTTTGGTATTGTGGGGAGGGAGCTCAATTGGTTCGAAAGTTATTTAAAAGACAGAACTCAGAGAACGTTTTTTGGAAACTCAAAATCAGAGGCTATAGAAAATACCCTTGGAGTTCCGCAAGGAAGTGTTCTTGGACCAATTTTGTTTATCATGTATATCAATGACATGAAACAGTTTTTGAATTCTTGCGAGATCAATCTTTTTGCTGACGATACTGTTATGTACATCGCGCATAAAGACATCAAACAAGCAGAGCCTCTCCTTAATCTCGATTTAAACGCTCTAGGTGGTTGGTTAAAGCACAAAAAACTGGCATTGAACATTAAAAAGACCAGTTGCATGGCCATGTCTGTCGGTGGATTGTACAACCCAGCTTCTATCGTTATCAATACGGAACGAATCTAGAGAACCCGCCAGGTTAAATACTTGGGGGTTATTTTAGACGACAAGTTGAAGTTCCACGCTCACATAGACTGGGTCATCACCAAAGTGGCAAAGAAGTGTGGAGTGATTAGTAGGTTGGCGAATGATCTTGATTTTTTCGGGAAAGTTCACCTCTACAAATCACTTGTATCACCACACTTTGATTTCTGCTCGTCCATTCTGTTTCTTGGCAATAAAGGGCAAATGGTTAGGCTTCAACGATTGCAAAATCGTATTATGAAGTTAATATTGTGTTGTGGTCGACGTACATCGTCTGCTGTTATGCTAGATATCCTACAAAGGATGTCTGAAGAACAGAGGATTGTGTATCAGACCACGACTTTTATATATCGATTATTAAATGGCCTATTACTGGAGTATCTGGGAGAGAGAATAGTTCGAGGATCTGATGTTCATAGGCACTGTACACGCAGGGCAGATGAGCCCAGAATCCCGCACTTACTATCTCACAGTGCTAGAAACTCTTTGTTTTTCAAGGGGGTTCAACGGTACAACAGATTGCCAAGAGAAATTAAGAACGCGAGTAGCTTGCAAGAATTCAGGCGTAGGTGTGCGGCGTATGTTAAACAAACTGTATAATGTGTTATATGTGTAGATGTCCCATGTCACTATGTTTTGTATAACTGCAGTTGTCATCATGATCTAGTGATGATAATAAGATTTTAGCATTTTAAAAGATTGATAAAGAAATGAATGAGACTACGCAAGTTTGAGACACGCGCGCGATAAGTGGCCAGTTGATTTCATAGTGAATAGTTCACGGTGTGAACAATCTAAGAAGTCACGGCAAGATTCATACATTGATGTTTTAACGTGGCTGATTTCAGATGCATTGGATTTCCCTGCTTCGGAAGGTAGTGCCCTAAAACCAGCAGTTGGTATTAGCGGAACTGGCCATATGCATGTTGCAGCCGTGTCCTGAAATATGGCGAAACAGTTCCATTCATTGGTTCTGGAGCGCCATGTAAAGGATGCCTAGGAATACCACTGTGGTAAAGTGAGGCCCGTTTTCTCCTCAGTGGAATCAGGTTGGAAGCGTCTTGGAATTGTGAATGATACAGGGAAATATTCAAAATGCATATTGACGCCACCACTTGCTCGTTGTTTTATTAATATCATAAGATTAAAAATATCGTAAAGATAATTCCGTCCTTCTCAAACCTGTGTTGGGGTAAGAGGTGGGACTTATCATCATCCGAAAATTTTACTTTTCTGTGATCGATTTTAGAATTGCACATCATGGAATTTCAAATTTCCCTATTTTAGCGATTGTGATAAGATTATTTTGCGTACTCTGTCGGAGCCAAGATCGTTGCGCAAAAGGATAGTAAATAGAAAATTTTAGATCGTTTAACACGTTGACTGCCAAGCCTTTTTGAGCGAAATTCTCCGTCAGGCCATGGTAATCGCTAAAGAGCGGGTGCCGCTCACTTATATGTGTTTGTGAGAAGCGCTTCGGTCACTTACAGGGTTTCGAATCATATAAGGGAACAGTTCAATCGGTATGCAGAAAGATTCAACCGATCAGGGGATGTTTGCGTTTCAAACATTACTCTCCTCAGCTCCTGAGATTACTCTCCTCAGCGGTTGCAAAATTCCCTACTATGATTGTACGGCTCCCCTAACTGCTTGACACATTCCCCTATATGCTTGCAAAATTCTCCTAAGCGAGTGAAAATTTCCACCAAAGCGTTGCAAACATCCCCTGAGCGGTTGAATCTTTCTCCATACCGATTGAACTATTCCCTTATATAATTCGAAACCCTGTATCACATACGCTGCGTATGTATCACATACGCTCATGCTTTGCGATATGGTTTAAGGTAATGTTCTGTTTTGCAAAAAAATAGTTAAAAAGTTAAGTTTTGATATTTTATACTGGTCTTCATTGCTGGTATCATTGCTCGGTCGAAATAATCATTTTCGACAGAAACTTTCGTATGACCTTCTCTGTCGAATGTCATAAAAAATTGGGCGATCAAATCGTATACGACTGAGCAATGACCCCAGCCATATTCGTTCTTTTTACAGACACATATCCATGTTATTACATTGTTCTTATATCGTTCTTATACTATAAAATCTTCATGCTTTCTCGCTTTGATAAGGTACTGTAACTGTAAGTTAGGCAGAGCGAAAAAGCATAACGATTTTGCAATTGGGTGTCAACAATAAGCAGAAGGGTTCGACAGCCCTGTACAGTAGGAGGAGTAGGAAAGTGATTAGGGCCAATGACGTAGAGCCAGCAGCCACCAGAGGGCGCGTGGCTAATGATCGTCTCTTGGCAGAAAGAAGGCAAGGACCAATCGCGAACCAACGCGATGTGAGGAAGATATGACCTTATATGGTCCGGTAACAAAACGTGCCCAGGGATGCGTCTGATAGAAAAAATTACGGTCATTAGCTTTTGGACCGTGTGAGAATACACTAGTATTTTAACGTCGTAAAAAAATAGCGTTCAAAATAGGTATTCACGGCAAATAGGCATCCGAAAACTAACTAATACAATTAGTCGTAAAGCGATTAATACTCAGCAGTTTTCGTACATCAAAGAGACAATTTATTACCAATTAGACTTTCGTAGAGCTTACCTGTTTTTCGTTCCACTTGCCAACAACCGTTCAAAAACTTAAACACTTAACTAATTGTGACGAACTAAATTTTGACGATCGCGAACATGGACCAATACTTTACAAGTGGATAGGATAGCAGCGATGTAGAGATATTTAGAGATGATACCCAAAACAAACGTCGTTTTGAGGAAGATATCATGCAGCCGAAAAAAGAAGGTACAACGTAATTGTTTCGTCAGATTCTGAATCCGTAAGTGAATGTAACGCTGAAGGTGATAATGAAGAAATTTTAAATGAATTACAGTTGGAAGAAGAAAGAAATCTTGAAAGTGCTGAGAAAAACGAGCTTAATGATTTTCAGTGGAATGAATTTAGTGGTCGACAAACTCGTTCACGTTTGAACTAACCAACCAATGTTGCAACCAACATGCAATTATCTGATGAGATAACACCTTATGATGTTTTTTAATTGTTTATCCACGGCGATGTTGTTAACCTTGTTGTACAGGAAACAAACCGATACGCGCAACAAAAGCTGGATACATCGATGCCCACACCAGCGGCACGCATGCAGAAGTGGAAACCAACAAATCCTGAAGAAATCAAACAATTCCTTGGGTAAATGTTATGGATGGGATTAGTGAATGTAAGGCCTATTGCTAAGTATTGGTCGAAAAATGAGTTATATAATTTTCAACTGCCGTGCAGCACAATGTCACGGAACCGAATTGAATTGTTGTTGAGCAATATCCACTTTGCAGATAACTGGACTATTGCTCATAAAGATAGGCTTGGTACCATCACCACATGACCCTAAGTCGAACACTTTCGCGCTCCCTCTTGCAACAAACAGACGAAGAATAAACACTAATTTGTGGCTTCTCAAGTTGATAGGAAACCAACAAAATCTTCGTCGTTTCGTTCGAGTCGTTTTCTTCACAACAAATACGGAATCAAATTATTCAAACTTTGTTCGAATGATGGCTATACCTGCGCGCGGCAGGCTATAAATCAGCGGAAGGAATTAGAGAAACCGGACTGGCGCATAATGTTTATCTGCATCTTGCCGAGAAACTCTTTGATCAGGGACGAACATTGTACGTTGATAACTTCTATACGAGCTATGAATTAGCTAAATCGTGTCTAAGACCCATGTTGTAGGAACCCTTCGACATTATAAAAAACACATCCCAAAAGATGTTTTAGATTGCAAACTCAAAAAAGGAGAAATGGTTGTCAAAGAAGATGATATCGAAGAGACGTCTGTAAGGCGACGCCAAGAGAACGAGAGGGCGCGTAGGCTGCGCCACAGGCAGGCTCGCGACATGGAGATCGAGGCTCAATCTCCCCCATTGAATGAGCTGCCTGGCTCGGGATCACCCGAACGGACGCCGGCTCTGAGTGCAGCTGAAGAGGCGGCGGTTGCGGAAGAGGCGACATCAAGGCGCTAAACAAAATTGATTTTAAAGAAAGAATCCGGCACGGAAATGGACGAAGGCTAACGGCATACGCTATATTCGTGTTTAAGACAGATATAAACGGCGAAACTCTTCAAGTTTCCATTGTTAGGCCCTCAAAGGGCGGAATTCCCGGCGGGGGGAGTCCGTTAGTGGTAACTCCCGCCGGCAGGTGCGGACCTAGTGATTAGAAAGTAGAAGAAATAAAAGTTCCTAGAATTTAAAAAAAAAGACGTCTGTAAGGCTGAATTCGTTTTCTTTTTTTTCACCGTCATTAGTGTTAGGGTACTAGCTATAAGTTCATGTTTGTGAAGCAATTATTGCAGACAAGCACTTTAATAAAAAAAAAAATAAAAAAAAATATTAAAAATATGCATCACATTTTGTATCGCCAATGTTTGACACAAGACTAACCAAATATTCTAAATGCTGCTCTAAATTCTAAATTTGGATGGTTAAAAAGAAGCAATTCCACGATGGCCGGGTTGAAATTTTCCATGACCAACTTTCGAATCGGCAAAATAAAACGCATTATTCTCAAATCGGATCGGTTCCCTTTGTTATAGCAGATGAAATACACCTGATGTTCAAAGCAAATTTTCATATTCAGTCTGTAAGGCTGGAATTTAGTGTAGGTACCGTAGTATCATCAAAGTATGATACAAAACTAACCAAGTATTCAAAAGGCTGCGCTTGATGCTAACAGGGTTTCTCAGGTCAGCTCAACACCGTAACACTACTTTTCAACAACGTAAAATGTGTATCCGTAATTGTATATCTAATTCGAATCCGATATCTCTTTTCAACATGGTAAAACTAGGTCTCGAATCCGTAAAATCACTACTCGACACTGGGTAATGCCTGTTTAGTCTACATATTTTGATGCTCCATTGTAGTCCATCGATCTTCAAGATCGCATATGAAGAAGCATCTGAAAAATTAAACGTAAGTTTTACAATCGATGCTAATTTTCATTTGAAAAACAAAATAAATATGTATGAATTGGTTTATTTTATTTGTATATTTATCTTTCGACGTTTATCTTTTAGTCCGTATGAAGTTAAATTAAGGAAATAATCTGTTTCTTAGCACATATTTACCTTCATTGCATATTGCATTAATTGCATATAATGTTAGGAAGAATTCAGTACTTTTTACTGATTACTGTTGTTATAGTTCATAGAAAATAATTGTTTAAGATAAAATCTATAAAAATTATGATATTCATTTGGTTATATCAAATGTAATGTAACTTATGTTGATAGTATCGAAATAGGCAGTGCATTTGGCTAAAGTCTGAAATAAGGACCCCCCCTCTCATGGTCACTCATCTGCGTGTCAGTTTTTCGTACAGGGTGGTTCGGAGGCTATGCAATCTGGCCTGAATTTTATTTTTTTATAATTACAAATACATTGTAAGCGGGTTTTCGCGTAGTGAAAAGTAATTTATTAATCGAGGAACCAAGTTCCATACCCTGTTTGTGAATCCGTGAAATTTTCCTCATTTTTGGCCATTCTTTGCCCCATAACTCAGGCTGTGCCTGTGTCTGTGCCCCGAAACATAATTAAAAAAACACGCAACCGATTGCGAACCATCCTGCACGAAAAATAGTCACTCAGGTGAGTGACCGTTAGAGGGGGGATCCTTATCCTTAACTTTTTCTTAAATGAGTTTCGCCCTAATTATTAATGAAGAAATAGATTCAGTACATGTTGGCGGTAGTACGAGTTTTAAGTGTAATGCACATTTTCGCTTTTTGTGAGCCATTACTTGATTGAGTAGATAATTTGTGTAAGTTAAGTTGAGTAGATAAGTCATTCCACATCTTTATTGCCGTAAATCTAGCAGGTTTGTTGTTTGCAATTTTTTTCATTTAACTTAAAGCTCTTTCTTTTTGTATTGGATGGATAAATATGGTATGGATTAATTATACACTTTATATTTTTTTAACAAAACACCAATTGTGAGATAGCATCTGTTGTAAATAATTGCGACTTCGTAAAGGTTTTGTTGGTTCAGCTATGAGCTACCACAAATTGGTCTTTATTGCCGCGTATTTGGAATGTAAGAGGCCGAAAGCGCGCCTTTTGGTCCCTATTTATACAATTTTCCATTTTCATTAACGGCCATCATTTTCCCAACTATGTCGACCTTTCACAGCGTTCCGTCTCGGTGTCACCGAAATTCGCCCGCTATAATATCGATATTCTACTATAATCGATTAAAACCTGTCACCGCATTCACCAAAACAATGACGCGTTGTGATTCACAACAGCATCATTATCAACGGATTGATTTCTACGGTCATTTGTTTTAATTTACCAAACTTTCCTCAGGCCATTATGATCTTGTTTATGCGATCCCAATGCTTTATCTGATTCCGTGTCATTTAACCATTTTCTAAGATTCTTTGCACTCTTGCCATCGATTTTTGAACATTCCTCATGAAATCCTTTTTATATTCAAATATAACTAGAAACCTTTAATTACCAAACGCATGTTTAAGGGCAAAGCTAGGTTTGCCGGGTAAGCTAGTTCAAATATAATTTTTTGCTTTTGATTTTAATTCTTGCAAATCGCTAAGCCGACATGGAGCCGCCACGGGCACAGATATTGGTAGTAGTAGCATAGTGCTAATTAAAAAAAAAGAGGGAGATGAGAGCATTTCATCGTTTCGTCCGATCTCTTTCTTAAATGTAGACTACAAATTCCTAAGCAGGATACTTTGATTGAAAATAGAGCAAGTAGTAGAAAACCACAAAATACTCTCTCCGTACCAACGATGCAGCAATAATTACAAAAATATATTTCAAGCGCTAATCGAGACCAACGAAAAAATAGTGAAACTCAAAGAGAAGAGAAAAGCTGGGCTCTTGATATCATTTGACTTATCTCAAGCATTTGACAGAGTTGATAGGAGATTTTTGTTCCAATCGATGATTGATTTGGGATTTAACGAAAATCTGCTAAATTTACTACAAAATTTAGCCAATCTAGGACACTCAAAATTTTTTATTAACAACAAACTCACGGGCTCCATCGTAGTAGAAAAATCAGTAAGACAAGGTGATCCAACATCGATGCTCTTTTTTAACAGCTATCTCAATCCCTTAAGGTCCATTTAGTGATCGAGTGAAAGTGAACGTGAAATCGCTTTGTGAAATTCTGGCAGATGGAGATTGACATTTCAAAACAAGCGAAATCATTCAGTTAACACAAACAACGTAAACATAACAAAAGTTTATTTCGAGTGAAAGTGAACGTGAAATTTTGTTTTTTGAACATAGTTCACAAAACAATTGTCCAAATATTATGTGTTATACACCAAGAGATAGGAAATTTAATTCCCCAACTGTTGGCATTTTTAAAGTGACTCAAACATTGAATTTAATATATTTCCTCGTTATTCCCCGCTCACCATTAAATTTCACCGTGAAATCACCGTGGAAATCTCCATGGAGCGAATAGCTATCAAATGATTGATGTGGTTCACAATTACCGGTTTGCTGCGGCGAATAATTTGAATAGAACCGTTTCACTTATTCACACAGAATAGTCAGGGAATTCTGAAATGGATTTCACCGTGAAAAATATTATTAAAAATTCTCACATTCTCAAAATAATTGATAATACTTTTTTGTTTCTATTTTACTGTCCCCTGTATTTATGCTATAACAATATATTCTAAATTAGTTCATCCAATTTATTTTACGTTATTCACTCTATTGCAAATGCGGAATAATTTAAATTCAATAATATTAATTTATTTAATTCATCAATACGGCCACGCCGTTCTATCTGAATAAAAAAAAATTAATTCAACTTACAACTCTGATGGTATGATATCAAATATAAAACAAGATATTTTAAGAATAACTCATGCAAAGTACATAGCTGCTATTTAACTCGGTGGAGCCTTAAATAATTTTGTAGAATGTTGCATCCGTATAGTTTACTGAAAACGGATTTTAGAACTGGCAAAACCACCACAACATAATTTACCATGTGCAAGTCAGGAAGAAGAATAAAACTCTTAATATCCAAGGTAAGTTAATACAACACCGTTTATAATAACAAATAGGCTGATTGTATTTTTTTGTGTATTTTACAGTTACCGAGGCGAAAAAAAATATGGAAGAGCGTCAAAGATGCTCGACGGTACCACAAGCATCGGAAAATTTCTGGCAAGAGTGGTGATGCTGCTTCAGAATCGGAGGACAGCGTCGATGGTACGGAATTAAGCAGCGCCACACAGTTTTTGGACGAAGGAACTGCTGAAAACCTGCGTTCAACTGTTTCGTTGGGAGGCGAGGAAGTCGTTTCACCCGACGAAGATGGAACCGTGGAAACAAGCAGTACGTATTCATACGCAAATGCTTCAATATCTTCTGCCCGGAAGCGTAGACAGAAAACTTCGAATGATCCCGCTGTTGATGCTGCGCACATGATCAACCAGACGCTGATGGATTATATGAATCGCAGCACTTCCACAGAATTGCAGCATGCGGGGTTGTGGATGGAAGTAGAATCCTATTTTAAAGAAATGGATTCAAAAACGGTCCGAAATCTAAAAATCAAAATAATAAATTTAGTGCATGCAGCATGGACAGAAGAAGAAAATAAAAAAATTTAAAAATAATCTGTTAGTTGCACTTATTTATGCTTAATTTTTTCCAGAATTCAAACAACAGCTTTGCCAAGCAACTTTGCCATATGCAAAATTAACAAATTGTGATGCGACCCACCCTGTAGATTATAGCATAATTAAGGTATACATACATTAATGTTAGATTTTAGTACTAGGTTAGTTAGATTATAGTAAGTACGATCGCACGTCGCTCTCTTTTAGCTCACCATCAGGGTTCTGGCCATGTCGGGTCCTAAGAAATAAAGTTAAGTTGTACGAACATAACAAATAGTTTGCTAGTATGCCGTATAACTTTTGCTCTATTAGTTTGACGACCACGGGTCTCTGCAGCTTCTAGTGGGGTCAAATTGTTATCATGTCGCCACCATTCTCCTTCAATAAGTTGTTTTTCTTCATTGTAATGGTCGGCAAAACCTGGAGGGCAGTATATTTGGTTGGTAATCAACATGTTGTGAAGGATGCAACATGCTAACACAATTTTTGAAGCTGTGTTAGGATTGCGCCGAAGTGGTTGACACAAACATAGCCATTGCCACAAACATAGCCACAGCCAGACGGTAATTGAAATTTTTTTCTTCGTCACTTAGTGGAGTTGATTTCGAAGGAACGTAAGGCTTCATAATTCGCGGTCCCAGCGGAAACGCATAATCACCAACAAAATAATACGGTATTTTGTAACCAGCAACTGTGCTGTCTTCTGGGAGCTGTAACTCATCATTGTTTCCTCAGATTCATCAAATTTTCTTTCGAATTCGGTCTTTTGCAAAAATTCCACTGTCACCTTCGCTCCAACGTTCACATAGAGAAACTTATATTTCGAATCACATATTGCCATCATGACTATCAAATAGAACTTTTTGTAGTTATAAAATAAACTACCGGAATTAGCTGGGCACACTATTGGTACATGTTTGCCATCCATTGCACCAACACAATTCGGAAGATTCCATCGATAGTTAAAATCGTTCGCAACATTCAACCAATTTTCTTTTTAAAATTTCATGAACTCTCCTTTGAATTCTTGTATGATGGCATCACATACTTGATTTAAAACTACCGAAAACGATGATTTGCTGATACGGTAGATAGATGCCATATGCCGACCAACTGCGCCTAAGGCTAAAAACTCGAGAACTATTGCCAGTCTCATTTTGGGAGGTATTGCATCTTTTGGATGAGTATTTACGCAGCTTTTCAAATGTTTTTCCAATCTCGCATAAATGTTTTCAGATTCATTTTTTGTCATTCAAAAATTTTCTTTGAAAAATTCGCTGTTCTTTGCCATGTCTTCGAATGCGGTAGCAAAACGACCGGATTGATTACGGACCTGAAGATATGGCTGTACATTTACGCTTCTTTTTCTTTTGTTCACCTTCTTCATAGCAACGATGGCTGCAAGTGCTCCAACACACAATGTCATGAAATCAGAATTTTCCATCTTCCACGATTGAACGATTGAAACAAACTGTGCTATGTTTACGTTTTGTCTGTCAGAATTTGTGTCAAAATTTCACAGAGCGATTTCACGTTCACTTTCACTCGATCACTAAATGGACCTTATGAACGGACTCCTAACGTATGTATACCGCTTTTAAGGGGATTTATTAAATAAAACATTAACAAAAATTGTAATTGTCCACAATTTGACACATCGAGAAGCGTAGAATGATTTCGTCAAGTAAAAACGCTTGAATTGGTACACATAAAATCCATAGCCAATCCACCATTTATCAAAAACATCGAAATAGATGATATTTGCACAAGAGAAATAGTAAAAGAAATAGCCAACATGCCAATAACACTTATAGAAAATTCAACATCAAAATCCATTTACGAATATTTCAAAAACAACAGTAAAAAACCATTGAAAATAGTATATAAATTCCCTCAGTGTAAATGGGAAAACGTATGGCACAATATTCATAAAAATAATCTGGGGACGGAAGAAAAATCCATACTTTATTTGATGGCGAATGAGAAGATGCTTCCTAGGGAAACTTTGCAAAAGCTGGGGCTGGCAGACAATGCATTCTGCTCAACATGTACCAATATTATAGATGATATAGAACATGAGTTTGTAACCTGTCCGAAAGTTGTACAAAACTGGAAGGAACGTACTGCGCATAAACTGATAGGAGTCCCAAACATTAAAATAGATAACCTAATTAGACCAGATAGGAGACTCATGAATTTAACAATTCTTAAAAAATTTACGGATCACATTATGTTATACATGTAAAATAGACCTAAGATTGTACCACGAACCACAATTTTTTGAATTTTATAATAAGTAACTATAAGTAGCTATGTAAGTTGTACAAAATAAAAATTCAGTTTATAACAGTTAAAAAAATCGCTGCATGCCATTTCTGGCTTATTAGACTTATTTTACTATGTAGCCGGATACGTAGTCCTTGCTACGGGGGAACGGACCGGATGCGATTTGAACCCGGTCCTGCCGTGTAGACCGGCGCCGTTTATCACATGTACCACCGGGCCGCCCCTGATAGCTATGTATATACTGAAATAAGAAAGTATACTTTGTAGCATACTATACAGTTTGGTATATGTACATATAATTGTTAATAGGGTAGAAGGGTAATAGTGTAGGTTAATAGGGTAATATTTAGTATAAGGTGTATATTGTTGAATTTCTAGTATTACGAACAAGATTAAGTTTATATGCTTTAGTTCGCAACGGGTTACCTTGAAGAAGCGTAAAGCTGTTGGAAAAAGTAATTTTGAAAATGTTTTCTACTTGACATATGTGTCTGAAGCAAATAATCAAAATAAGGACGATATGCAGTTTCACGAAAATATGCAGCTCCCAAAATGTAAGTATAATTATAATGCACATCGAAGTTTGAACTGTAAACCGAAGAATTGTGCGGGCAATAACCAAATTACTTTTCGACTTTTTTCGATTAATTATTTATCAGGATATAAATGAAATAAACTTGTACAACTCTATTTATTTTGCATCATATATTTATGTGCATCATATAGGTATAGAAACGAATTCGGTGTAGTTTATGTCATTCTAAAGCTTGTTATATGGGCTGATAAACCCTGTATTCAAGCTGCACATGCAATTTGCACACAAATACTCTCTAAGTCGGCAATTTTAGTTTATAACTGTTAATTTAGGACTTCAGTTGACGTCAGCTGATGATTTGTTTACATTCAATACCTTCGCTCAGTGTGTTGTTAGAAACACTATTATAGAAACAAATTGTAGTTGAGAATGGCTAGAAAATGCAAATTTTTAACAGTATCAGAAAGAATTCATCTGCTCAAAGATAGTGAAAATGGAAAAAAGCACTGTGGAACTAAGTCGATCATTTGGTGTTTCAAGGAGTACCATGTCTTCTATGTATTTGTCAAATTCTCAAATTCACGAACACATTACTTCCACATGAACATATTTTCCATAAATATGTTCATGAGTTAATAAAACAGCCTAACAATCAGCCAAACAACATCGCCAATGTCTAACAGGTGAAAATGTGATCGTCTTAAACTTTAACTTTAGTTGATCGTCATATAAATGTAGAACTGCTTAGATATTAAAACCAAACAAACCTTTCTATGTTTGTAAATAACTTTGGACCAAACTGTCAAAATTACAAAACCAACAAATACCTTCCCACATGACATTTTCCGAAGATTTCATATTGACCTCTCCCTTTTTCATCATTCTATCTCGCTATTTTTGAGTGATTTTTGCCGTTCGTGCCCTGTGGTGAGCGGTTTTGTCAATGTGTTGGTGTTGATCGTGCCGACCGAGCGACCCGAGAGTGATTTTTGAACAGGTAAAAAGACAAAAGGAAGAAGCATACGAAGAACACGCACATGCACACAGTCCGCGTTGTCGGACTTCGTGATCCGAGAGAGTGCAAAATGGACGTGTTGAATTCAAGAGGTTTAAAATTGTGAAATATGAACGCAATTTGGCCAGAAAGGTAAGTAAAAGTGTTTAAAAATATACAGCACATTTATTCGTTGCTAATTATGTTATTGTGTTTCGATTTCAAGTATTTCAGAAGACCATTCAAGGCTGGATTAAAAACGCATCGTCAGTGGCATGTGTACCAGTGAACAGTGCAGCAAGGTTGATCACCTACAGCCATGATTCCGTCATGCATGTGTTTTAAAGTTATTTAGTGATAAATGTGAGTTATTCACATATTTGTGCTAGTTAAAAAACAGTGAAAGCGCGAATGAAATATTGTAATTTAAAAAATATAATGAAAAAAAATCATAAAATAAAAAAAATATTATACGAGTAAAATTTTGTGTACGTGACTGTACGATACGTTGGAAAGAAAAGTATCATTGTAATCTTGCAGGCGCACGATCGGGTCGCTTCGGTAACGATCGGGTTTGTTCGGTATATAAACCGATCGGATCACTCTCAAGCGTTCGCCCAATGAGAATGCATTGAGACTGGCTTGAGAGTGAAATTTGAGTTACTTTGAGTTACTCCTGCCAGATGGGTTCTACGCGGTAATCTATAGCTGCGGGGCCACGACAGTTGAGGATTCCCTCAGAACTCAAAACCTCAGGAACTCATGAGTGATTTTGAGGGATTTGCGTTTTGAGGAAAACCTGGCCGATCAACAAAAACCTCAAAAACTTTTTGAGACTTTTTTTGAGAATCGTTTTGACAGTTCCGATGCCTCAGCCGTTCAGAATGTAAACAAAACATATTTTTGTTTGCGGGTTTTTTCAATGAAAGTACACTTTTCTTGTGCCATTGTTAATGCAAATACCTACTGAAGAACTAAAATTAACATTAATTATAGTGTAACACCGTATTTGTGTATTTTTTTTTGTTTTTTTCGACGGTAAATTGTTAATTTATTGCACAATGTGTGACACAATTTAGGTATACGTTTTAATTTAAAAGATAAACATTTTATGCGAAATACTATCCTTGAATCTCGTTCTTTTGATTGACAAAAAGTTAGAATACATTCTTTTCCTTAAAACAACTTTTTATTGGCCATATTTTCCATTGAATTGATCAAAAAACACCTTCGAACAAAGATTACAATTACATGAAATACGTAGCATTTGTCAAACACTGGGGTCTATGATACCTTCCACTAGTTTTTTTATATGGACTTTGACGTTTGGCGGCTTATTTGCTGCATGTTTTCCATACAAACAGCTCAGCAAAATAAGCTTGCGTATTTCAGATTAGAAAATTTTTCTAATGTTAGTTTCGATCAGCTGCTCGACAAATGTCGAAACAAGGCATTTTTCTAGCAGGTCTGAAACAGGTTAGGCCATATTTGATTCGGCTGAATGTTGATTGAATTTGGATTTAAAACAACAATGAAATTACATGAGTTTAATTATGTTCAGCTTTTTATGAAAATAATACAAATTTTTACTTGTGCTATACCTTTATTTCGAACTACATTTCGACGTTGTAATTCCTGTTTCGTCAAAACGCGGTTCTACAAAACTGCAGCCTAATGTAATTCTTTATGTCAAAATGCTAGGTCCTTGAGGAATCCTTGCATGATGATATTACCTGTCAACAATTTCCCGCTCGATTCTGCTCGATGTTTTGACAGATCCGGGCTAAAAATTTTAGCTTTCTAACTTAAGGTATCATAGACCCCACTGTTGGTTGCCGCTGACGAAAAGTAATGAGTGATTAATCAAAAGAAACTCGACCGCATGAACTCGCTTTTGCATGACTGGGTTGTTTGTGTGTCCAAATTTGAGGAAAACCTCAAACGGCCACGGGAACATTCCCAACCAGCATTTCGAGCAGTTTTCGAGTGAATTTTGAGTTCTGGTCGAACAGTGGCCGAATGGAAGTCAATCGGGCGAGATCCACGCAGCCCGGTTCATTCGTGGCCAAGGTGTATCTACATGTGAGATTTCAAATTAGAATTTTAAATTTTTTAATTTTAATAATTTTTATTTATTTTAATTAAATTTTTTTTTTACAATTTCACTTATTACAAAGTTAATCCTACAACTAAACGCTTGTATAATTAGAACAGTTAGTAAATTTGTTAACAATAACTTTTAGTAAGCCTTATTTATATGTTAATTTACAAAATGATTTTCGTACTTTTGAAAATTAATTATAATTATTATAATTATAATAATAATTATAGTAATTATGATCATATTTATAATTAATTATTATAATTATTATAAAATAATGGAATAGATTAGACATTAGTAAGCCTTATTTATATGTTAATTTACAAAATGATTTTCGTACATTTGAAAATTAATTGTAATTATTATAACTATAATAATAATTACTGTAATTATGATCATGTTTATAATTAATTATTATAATTATTATAAAATAATTGTCATTAAAATAATTAATTATTAATTAATTTAAAAAATATTCATAGCGCTAGCAAAGCTCGTATTACATTTTGTACATAAATTAATTTTAATTCATTTAAAGACATTGAACTAGCAAAAAATAAAAAATTAAACATAACTTAATCGCAGTCTGAACTGAAGTCTAATTAGTCTGAGCTAACATTTAAACCAGAGAACACCAGAGAAGCTGGTACGGCTGTTGAAGGCCACTATGGACGGAGTGCAGTGCAAGGTGAAAGTATCGAACATGCTGTCGGAATCGTTCGAATCTCACCGGGGTTTGAGGCAAGGGGGAGAATCTCCTGTTTACTGTTTAATATCGCTCTACGACACGTACACCCGACCGACTGAAACGCGAGGCCGATAGGATTGGATCGAGGAACAATGCGACGAAGACAAAATACCTGCTTTCCGGAAGCTCTGATCGTGATAGAACCCGACTCGGAAGCAGAGTATCAGTTGACGGAGACGATCTCGAGGTGGTAGAGAAGTTCTGCTACCTTGGTGCGATCGTAACTTCGGACAACAACATGAGCAACGAAATCCGAAGGCGCACATTTTAGGGAAATCGTGCCTACTACGGACTCCTCAACCTCCTGCGATCCAGACGACTCCAGCAACACATGAAATGCACGTTATATCGCACACTAATACGTCCTGATACATTGATGCAGTCCTCTACGGGTACGTGTCGTGGACTATGCTAACGGAGTACGCCAATGCAATCGCTATTTTCGAACGGTGGGTGCCACGGACTATCTTTGGCGGTGTGTGCGAGCAGGGCTGAGCTCGAGCTAGCTGAGCTGTTTGGCGGTGCAGATATCCTGACGGTTGTCAAAGCCGGAAGGATAAGATGGCTGGGGTAGGATGCCGGACTCATGCCCCACCAGGAAGGTACTCGTCAGCGATCTGTTCGGGTTAAGGTTGGGATTGTCTTCTTGCTCGCCGCATTCTTTGCTTCAATTTCAAGCTGGTTTCAACGCTGCAATTGAAATTAATATTAAATACCATTGATGCTCAAATCGGATGGTGAATTTAGTTCGCATGTTACCTTTTAATTGACCCGTGCTCTACGTATGTGCTAAAAGATAGTTGCCAAACGATGCTTCAAACAGAATTATATTCCCCTTTAAGCCGAATCATGCCCAGTCCAGAGGTTGATCATATGGTAAATCAAACACGAGCTTCGTTAAGCGAAGCGTTCCACTCCAGTCACGCAGCTTGCTTTAACGTCGAGAGACAATTTCCATCTATAATTTGTATTCCTTAATTATTATGTTTGTCATACGGTTAACAATACCAAATATTACACTTGCCTTTGAAACTGTTCCTCTCGTTGAAACTTTCTGCTGATGTTTATCCATCTATTGCTGGTTTAACGGTCGACACATCGGAAGCCTCCCGGAAGATCAATCACCACGATATTTCGTTGCCATCGCGCCGGTGCTGGTAGTTGCTCCCGTTGTCGATATTACCGGCTAACTGTTTCCAAAAAGAAAACAATCACATCCAATTAGATGGTACACTTCGCTAATCCAATCGCAATGTAACCTTACATCTCGGTGACACGACAATGAAAGTGCACTCCGGAACTATTATTGTTTGGCTGGATCATTCTGATGCTATGGCATCGTGTATTATCCGGACAGAGGAAGCCGGAAAGACATGCTCGGCAGCCGCACGTTACATTTTATCTTAATGTTCGTGCAGAAAACACTTCAATGACGAAAAACAACCAACAATACTTACCTGGAGTAAACACATAAACAACCAAAACAACAAACACTAAAAAGTTTGCAAATGTTAAGTTGCAGTGCATACTGCATTTATTAACTGCACTACAATATTTTTCACTAAAATTAACGACATAAACTACACTTTTCTTGATTAAAATCGCAACCTCAAATGATGCGATGTGGAAGCGACGCAAAAACCAAAACAATCAAAATGGCTGACAGCAACGATCCTTGACAGCGACAAAGCCGAAGAATGAAAAAAACGACGTGTGTGCGATCATGGCCGCACAAACGTTCACCCCCACTCGTTTTTTGCCGAACACAGTCACCCACCGCATGCATTTGCACCGTCGTCATGCCGCCGGCGACAGCTGGTACCAGATCTAATCGGGCGAGATCCCTAAATTCACTCGAAAACTGCTGATGACGACGGTGCAAATGCATGCGGTGGGTGACTGTGTTCGGCGAACCACCAGTGGGGATGAACGTTTGTGCGGCCATGATCACACACACGTCGTTTTTTTCATTCTTCGTCGTTGTCGCTGTCAAGGATCGCTGCTGTCAGCCATTTTGATTGTTTTGGTTTTTGCGTCGCTTCCACATCGCATCATTTCAGGTTGCGATTTTAAACAAGAAAAGTGTAGTTTATGTCGTTAATTTTAGTGAAAAATATTGTAGTGCTATTAATAAATGCAGTATGCACTGCAGCTTATCGTTTGCAAACGTGATAGTGTTTGTTGTTTTGATTGTTTATGTGTTTACTCCAGGTAAGTATTGTTGGTTGTTTTTCATCATTGAAGAAAAGTGCAGAAAACACGAACTGGTAGCTAAAATGTAACGTGCGGCTGCCGAGCATGTCTTTCCGGCTTCCTCTGTCCGGATACTACACGATGCCGTAGCACCAGAATGATCCAACCAAACAACAATAGTTCCGGAGTGCACTTTCATTGCCGTGTCACCGAGATGTAAGGTTACATTGCGATTGGATTAGCGAAGTACTAATTGGATGTGATTGTTTTCTTTTTAGAAACAGCTACCATCACCGGCAATATCGACAACGGAAGCAACTACCAGCACCATGGCAACAAAATATCGTGGTGAATGTTCTTCTCGAAGGCTTCCGATGTGTCGAACGTTAAACCGGCAATAGATGAATAAACATCAGCAGAAAGTTCCAACGAGAGTAACAGTTCCAAAGGCAAATATAACATATAATATTGTGAACCATATGACAAACTTTATAATCAAGGAGTAATAATTATAAATGGGAATTGTCTCTCGATGTTAAAGGACGCTGCGTGACTGGACTGGAACGCTTCGCTTAATGAAGCTCGTGTTTGATTTTTCATATGATCAACCTCTGGACTGGGCATGATTCGGCTTAAAGGACAGAACATAATTCTGTTTGAAGCATCGTTTGGCAACTATCTTTTAGCACTTACGTTGAGCACGTGTCAATTAAAAGGTAACATGCGAACTAAATTCACCATCTGATTTGAGCTTCAATGGTATTTAATATTAATTTCAATTGCAGCTTTGAAACCATCTGGAAGACAATGAAGCAAAGCCAACGAGCTCGCTGTGCTCCTCACCGCATCGTGCCGAACGGATCGCTGACGAGCACCTTCCTGGTGGGGCATGAGTCCAGCATCCTCATCACGTGCCCCAGCCATCTTATCCTTCCGGCTTTGATAACCGTCAGGATATCTGCTCCGCCAAACAGCTCAGCTAGCTCGAGCTCAGCCCTGCTCGCACACACCGCCAAAGATATTTAGTCCGTTCGAAAATAGCATCAATGGACTGCATCAATGTATCAGGACGTATTAGTATGCGATATAACGTGCATTTCTTCTGTTGCTGGATCGTCGTCTGGATCGCAGGAGGTTGTGGAGTCTGTAGTAGGCACGATTTCCCTAACATGTGCACCTTCGGATTTCGTTGCTCATGTTGTTGTCCGAAGTTACGATCGAACCAAGGTAACAGAACTCCTCTACCACCTCGAGATCGTCGCCGTCAACTGATACTCTGCTTCCGAGTCGGGTTCTGTCACGATCAGAGCTTCCGGAAAGCTGGTATTTTGTCTTCGTCGCATTGATCCTCGATCCAATCCTATCGGCCTTGCGTTTCAGTGGGGTGTACGCGCCGTAGAGCGATATTAAACAGTAAACAGGAGATTCCGTCCCCTTGCCTCAGACCCCGGTGAGATTCGAACGATTCCGACAGCCTGTTCGATACTCTCACCTTGCACTGCACCCCGTCCATTGTGACCTTCAACAGCCGTACCAGCTTCTCTGGTGTTCTCTGGTTTAAATGTTAGCTCAGACTAATTAGACTTCAGTTCAGACTGCGATTAAGTTATGTTTGTTTTTTTTTTTAATTTTTGCTAGTTCAATGGCTTTAAATGAACTTAAAATTAATTTGTGTACAAAATGTAATACGAGCTTTGCTAGCGCTATGAATATTTTTTAAATTAATTAATAATTAATTATTTTAATGATAATTATTTTATAATAATTATAATAATTAATTATAATCATGATCATAATTACAGTAATTATTATTATAGTTATAATAATTGCAATTAATTTTCAAATGTACGTAAAGCATTTTATAAATTAACATATAAATAAGGCTTACTAACAGTTATTGTTAACAAATTTACTAACTGTTCTAATTATACAAGCGTTTAGTTGTAGGATTAACTCTGTAATAAGTGAAATTGTAAAAAAAATGTTTTATTAAAATAAATAAAAATTGGCTAAAGTCTGAAACACGACCCCCCCCACTCACGGGCACTCATTTGAGTGACTTTTTTTCGTGCAGGGTGGTTCGAAATCGGTTGCGTGTTTTTTAATTATGTTTCGAGACACAGACACCTGAGGGCATGGCCGTCGAAGAAGAAAATGTAGCAATTGGTGCCATCTATCGATCACAGGTCAAAGATTGGCGATCCGTTGGAGCTTTCGCGAATAGCTCCGGCCACAGACATGGTAGCGATTAGTGGTGCATGGACGAAATCTAGCCACAAGTGCCATCTAGCCATGGCCAGAAGAAAGTTTGGCGATATCTTGGATACCGGCGGAGCTATGGAGCAAAGTTGGGCCAAAAATGAGGAAAATTTTACGGTTTCACAAACAGCGTATGGAACTTGGTTCCTCGATGAATAAATCACTTTTCACTATGCGAAAACCTCCTTACAATTTAATAGTAATTGTAAAAAAAATCAAATTCAGGCCACATTGCATAGTCTCCGAACCACCCTGTACGAAAAATTGACACGCAGATGAGTGACCGTGAGTGGGGGGGGTCGTGTTTCAGACTTTAGCCTAAAAATTATGATTAAAATTTATTAAAATTAAATAATTTAAAATTCGAATTTGAAACCTCACGTGTAGATACACCTTGACCACGAATGAACCGGGCTGCGTGGATCTCGCCCGATTGACTTCCATTCGGCCACTGTTCGACCAGAACTCAAAATTCACTCGAAAACTGCTCGAAATGCTGGTTGGGTTTTGAGACGCTTTTTGAGGGAATTGAGTGACTGAGGAAGTTTGAGGGAAAGTCTCAACTGTCGTGGCCCCGCAGCTTATGGTCCTTTAATTAACCTTGGGTTGAACCATAACAGTTCCCGGCGTGCAAAGAGCGAGACGAACGTTGACCTTTTTGGTCCGTTGACGTATAGTTTCGGTAAAAGTTTAGGAAAAAAATGATCGCTACGGTTTTTCTCTCCGAAACTTGACAATTTTGAGAGCGGATCCGTGTAAAAAGAAGGGTTCTTTGATTGTATGTGTAAGCCGACAGAGTTTGCTCAAGGTAGAATTATTTCCATCTCGTCCTGCACTGTTCATCCTTCCTCCTTCCTCTAGCGTAAAACCCACATAGTGAAAGGCTCAGTTTGCTGTGCGCTAAGTCCAGGGCGGAAGTGTTGTGGGACTTAGAAAATTTTGAATCTGTTTGTGCGTGTATGCTGCGCGGAGGATTGGAAATGTGCGCGTTTGCTTTGTGCAGTGCAATATTCAAACAAGTGTTGCGATTTAATTAGAATTTATATGTCTTTTCAAGCCATTAACGTGTGGTGTTAGTTTTTTCCCTTCACTCCGTGCTTGCTTCGGTAAGCGCATTGAATTGAAGTGAGGAAAAAAACTTTCGGTACATGTTGTGGAAACATCTTCGCTTTTTTACACGCCGATGTTGGTGTTGTGTGTTGTGTGTGAAATAGTGATTATTGTTCTGGTTGATCTTGTTGCCGTACGATCAACAAGCCGCAAATTAGTTTTCGCATTTGATTTGGTGAAAAATGATGTCAAATACACTGTACGCGCAGGCACTGGCGTCCTTCGCCGTTCGCTCACCCCATACGTACATGCAGTGAAGGATCGTGTCTTCTTCTTCTTGTGGGTTTTGCCCGTATCGTATGCACTGTATTCCTATGTGCAGCGAAGGATCGTGTTTTCGTCATCCTCTTCGGCATCATTCGTACGTGGAACCGAAGATCACTGCTTGAACCTACACGCACCCAACGACAGAAATACGGAGAGCGCGCTCTGCAACGGAATGCTAGGAATGGTCCATTTCTTTTTTTGCCTTATCTAGCACATAGGAAAAGGTCCAAACATCTCTTCCTTCGGACCATTTTTTAGATGGTTCATCGGACCATTTCCCCCTCCATTTTTTGGTCCGTTTCTCTCGCTCTCTGCACACCGTGATGTAAACAAATGGACCATACTTCAAATGTAATGTAATAACAAATGCAAATAGAAAGCATCGTATAAAAAAGGCTTTCTAACTAGTGCAGGTGTAAAAGAATGTTATGAATGTAGTAGGTGGGGTGTTACAACTGTAGCAATCGGCATGTTAGGAAAATATCTAAGTAACCTTTGTACATGGTTAGGAAGTTCAGTTTAGCTCCAACCGATATCCTAACCACAAGTAAAGAATATTGAATCCTACGGATCTTCTACAAAGAAAATATATTGTCCGGCGCTTGGGTTTTTTGGCTGATTAGAGACAACCGTTTCTAATCTTGACCAAAAAAGGCAGGCGCGTAGGCAAATGCAATATGGAACCGACGGCTCAAACCAAAAGCAGTTCTGAATCCGTGCTACGGGAAGACGTGTAAGGAAAATTCACGAATGGTGCTGTTTTGACCACTCATCCACACTACAAGTCTCATCTAAATGATGTTGCTCGTAAAGTGGAGAAGATGTTTGCATTTGTTGATGTTTGTGATCTATTCTTTCTCTCGAATTTCACAGCCCCAACGATAACCGAGAGATACTGTCGATTATGTTTCTCCTGTCGATTATTGCCGTCACACCGCGAACCACTCCCGCCGAAGAACCAAAAACAAACGAATGTGAATTTTGTCCCCGGGTGTTCTCCCGTCTACAGGACTACCGGCGACATCAACCGAGTCATAATACACACAACCCTAATTTAAGCTCCCTGCAACACCATTCACAATTACACCACCTTCAGCAACAGCAACCAAGTTTACAACAGAATAATTTTTTACTTCAGCACCCACAACTAGCGCCACACATACAACAGGACAACCTCGCACATCTAGGTAATCGTTTTAACATGGCTGAACGGACCATTTCCCCCTCCATTTTTGGTCCGTTTCTCTCGCTCTCTGCACACCGGATTACCAAAGCAGCAAATCAGGTTGGCAAGATAATTCAGTGCAGAGAAAGATTTACCGGTTGAAACAGCATATTAAAAGATGAACTGGTTTTCTTTCACTATTCTTTTACTGTTGGATAGTAAAAGATGAACTACTCCTTATACTTCCTTCTTTTCCGTAATAGCCTAAGTACCGTCGTTTTCGTTTTCTTTTTTTTTCACCGTCATTAGTGTTAGGGTACTAGCTTTAAGTTCATGTTTGTGAAGCATTGTTGCAGACAAGCACCTTAATAAATAAATAAATAGATATATACTTTTGTTTTGGTTTTGTTTACAACAAGTTTTCAATCGTTTTCAAGTTGTAATCAAAGTGATCCTTAAAATGTCTCAAAGAGAACATAGAAATTCGTACACAGTTCAGTTTAAGTTAAAAGTCGTTGGTTATCGAATTTAAGGATGTTCGAAAACCCGTCTTCCAAACGCGCCGACGACCCCTGCTTCGAATGCGTTCCTAGAGCAATAAGTGCGTTCTTGTCACCCGACAGACAAAGAGACCTCAAATTTGAGAGAATTACGGTAAAAGATCAAGAAGAACATGGAAAACGACGGCGAAACCCGAAAAAAAGCATGAAACCCTTGATTGTGTGTGTGAGCCGACAGAGTTTGTTGAAGCTAGAATTGTTTCCATCTCGTTCTGACCTACATGGTTATCCTGCGTCCTTACTCTAGCGTTCATCCCACACTGTGACGAGCTCAGTTTGCTGTGCGCTAAGTCCAGGGAGGACGTGTTGTGGGACTTAGCAAATTTTATATTTGTTTGTGCGTGAATGATGCGCGGAAGTTTGCAAGTATGCGCGATTGCTTTGTGCAGTGCAATATGCTGACCAGTGTTGTGATTTATGTAGAGTTGATGTGCCTTTTTATGCCATTAACGTGTGGTGTTAGTTTTTTCCCTACACTCCGTGCTTGCTTCGGCAAGCGCATTGAAATGTAGTGAGGGAAAAAACTTTCGGTGCATGTTGTGGAAACTTCTTCCCCTTTTTTCACGACTATGAATTCTGTTGGTGCTGTGTTTGGTGTGTGAATGTTTATGCGTGTATTTTGGTGACAAATAGTGTCAAACATATTGTACGCGTTGGTACAGGATAGTGTTTTCGTCTTCCTTTTGTGCTTCTTTTGTGCTGCGTCATTCGCCGTGCGCACACTGTAATCCTGTGTGCAGTGAAGGATCGTTTTTTCTTCTTGCGCTGTTTGCCGCATCGTACGCGCACCCTAATCCAGTGTGCAGTGAAGGATCGTGTTTTTGTCGTCCTCTTCGGTGTTGTTCGTGTGTCGTCGTGTTTGCCATGCAGCGAAGCATGCGACATGACACACACTGTTACACGTCTTACACTATAATTGTAGAGCGGTGCTACAGCCCCGCCTACTTAAAAATCATGTAAAAGCTCAAAAAATCAAAAACAGAACGAGAGGTCGCGATACGTTTTTGAATACGGGCGCGCGAGAGGCACATAGGGTTTTCCGATTCGAGCAGTGGCTTCGCGTCGAGTAGTTTAAATGCCCATATTTTGCTATACGGCCCGGGTATCAAAATATGGGCATTTAAACTGCTCGAGCGGAAAACACTGCTGGAATCGGCAACCCCTATGTGAATCTCGCGCGCCCGTATTCAAAAACGTATCGCGACCTCTCGTTCTGTTTTCGAATTTTTGAGCTTTTTCATGGTTTTTATGTAGGCGGGGCTGTAGCTCCGCTCTACAATTATAGTGTAAGACGTGTAACAGTGTGTGTCATGTCGCATGCTTCGCTGCATGGCAAACACGACGACACACGAACAACACCGAAGAGGACGACAAAAACACGATCCTTCACTGCACACTGGATTAGGGTGCGCGTACGATGCGGCAAACAGCGCAAGAAGAAAAAACGATCCTTCACTGCACACAGGATTACAGTGTGCGCACGGCGAATGACGCAGCACAAAAGAAGCACAAAAGGAAGGCGAAAACACTATCCTGTACCAACGCGTACAATATGTTTGACACTATTTGTCACCAAAATACACGCATAAACATTCACACACCAAACACAACACCAACTGAATTTATCGTCGTGTGAAAAGGGGAAGAAGTTTCCACAACATGCACCGAAAGTTTTTTCCCTCACTACATTTCAATGCGCTTGCCGAAGCAAGCACGGAGTGTAGGGAAAAAACTAACACCACACGTTAATGGCATGAAAAGGCACATCAACTCTACATAAATCACAACACTGGTCAGCATATTTCACTGCACAAAGCAATCGCGCATACTTGCAATCTTCCGCGCATCATTTACGCACGAACAGATATAAAATTTTCTAAGTCCCACAACACGTCCGTCCTGGACTTAGCGCACAGCAAACTGAGCTCGTCACAGTGTGGGATGAACGCTAGAGTAAGGACGCAGGATAACAATGTAGGTCAGAACGAGATGGAAACAATTCTAGCTTCAACAAACTCTGTCGGCTCACACACACAATCAAGGGTTTCATGCTTTTTTTCGGGTTTCGCCGTCGTTTTCCATGTTCTTCTTGATCTTTTACCGTAATTCTCTCAAATTTGAGGTCTCTTTGTCTGTCGGGGGGCACCTGTCAAAGACAGAACCGCGTGGGAGAGAGTTTCCGGCGTGGATCCTCTCTCTGCTCCTTTAAAAGCGGCTCCGTGCGATCAATCGCTCTCTTTCTGCGCGTGTCCTTCAGCGATTAGGTTTGTACGGCGATCCGTTGATTAGCAAAGTATTTAAGCTGCGTGCGTCTAGATATTTAAGAATTTTGTGCAAGTGTCAATAAAACTTTAGAAAGAGTGTAAACAATATTGACGGCTTCGGGTGGTATTTTTACTGACGGCTACGTGCGTGAAACAGTCGTCAAATTCGCAAAACAGCACAGCAACAGAGCAGCTGAATGGAACCACCAGAATCTGCCATTCGAGTATGGAGAAAAAATGAGGCTGTCCTCCTAACTCTACCAAAAACCAAGAGGGCGCAGAGTGGACTTGGACCCAGATGGCCTCAGCTGGAAAAAGATCTCAAGAACTGGGTAGTAGACAATCGAGCCAATGGCACAGCTGTCTCCACTAAAATTATGCTTCACAAGGCAAGAATGATGGCTGTCTCTACAGGCATTAACGACTTTGTTGGCACACTACTTTGGATCTACAAGTTCATGAAAAAGAATGGCTTGGCAATGCGAACAAGAACAAAACTAGCACAGAAAATGCCAGCATCCTATCAGGAGAAGATCATTGAGTTTCACAAGTATGTGATTAAGCTCAGGAAAGTGCACGAATTTCCAATGAGCCAAATTGGAAACATGGACGAAATCCCTTTGACTTTTGATTGCCCTTTTAATCGAACAGTTGGACAAAAAGGTTCCAAAACTGTCGCAATCAAAACATGTGGCAATGAAAAAAACCACTTCACAGTTATTCTTGCTTGCCTGGCTAATGGAAAAAACTGTCACCATCTTTGATTTTTGAAAGAAAAATAATGCCAAAGGAGGACATTCCTCATGGTCTTTTTTCATTTCACTTTCACAAATTTTCATCACACTCTCGCTATCCGACTGAAATTTTGCCCTTTTTTTATCGGATCCGAACGACTTCCCCCCACGCTCTCTTTCGGTTTCTTTGATCATCATTTCTTACCGTGGAAATAGACGTAGAGCGACATTTCTCGCGCGACATTTCTCGTCAATATTCGATGAAATGCGATGAAAAGTCCATATATAAAAAACAGCATCGAAACGTCATTTCCATAGAAACACATAGAAATATTCCAACGAAGTAGGCACAGAAATGTCTCGCCGAGCGATTTGCTTTGTTTGCAGAATTGAGCTACTTTTGAGAAATGTCGCGCGAGAAATGTCTCTCTACGTCTATTTCCACGGTTAGAACGAGTGTTCGTTCGTTCAGCTGTCAGCAAACACTGTCGAGGGCAGTACGGGCTTCAAACGACGAAAATCCGTTCGCGGCCGGTGTCAGTCAGTGTTCACTAGACACTCATTTTTAAAATAACGTTCAATTGAGTTACCGTACATTGCGCTCGAGAAGAATGAACTGGGCCTGGCGGATTCGAACGTTCCCGTTTGTATGGAGAGAAATCCGCGAGGTTTTGAGCTGCGGATTTTAAACAAATGTGTTTGGCAATGGATTTTTTTTCAATAAATTTGGCAGTTTTAATTTTTTTTTAATGAACGTTAATAAGCACTTGCAAAAAGTAAAATGTAAGTTTAATTGAATTTATTTGTGTTTTTTTGTTGCATTGTGTAAATTAACATTAACACCAAATGCATCAGTAACGGCAGAAAATTTAAAATTCCTATTAGCCATGAATCTGTCAACCCTTCGATCGTAGATATAAACGACATTGAAACATTGGCAGTTACATGCCGTCCTGTTCATTTCCTCGTGAGCGTCGAACGGATTTTCGTCGTTTGAAGCCCGTACTGCCCCCGCGTGCCAGGTTAAATTCCTTGTAAAAAAGGTGTACTAGCAGTGTGCTAGTAGTGTCCTAGTATTGTGCTAGCACTGTGCTAGTAGTGTGATAGCACTGTGCTAGCGCGGTAATAGGTGTGCTAGCACACCTTTTGTGCCCACTGTGTGCATAGCAGCACATTACCCAACACAAATTACAGGGTTTTGGCCGTCCTATTCGACGTTGTTGTAAGCACTACCGTCATCGTCTCATTTAATTCCGTCACTTTCAATATTTCGTCACGCGCGCTATGACCGTCATCGCGACAAACCAATACATCATCAAAGCATTGTCAATTGACGATGCTATTTTTCGAAATTTCTTTTCGAAAACCTGAAACAGTTTCGTCAGCGAGTAACAGAGTCAGTGAATCTGATATCAGAAGCTGGTTAGATTCAGTAAACAAACGATGAAACTTCTTTCTATATGCATCCAAGAACGAAAAAAGTGCTTGCACAAAAGGAAATGTGTATGAAATAAAGAAAGCATCAACGAATCAAAATACGGTAATGATTTCATTTAGTTTATGGTGCATCTAGATGTGATACTACCAGAACAAAAAATAAGAAAAGAAGTTATTCAAGGATTTCCTTCTGCATAGGGCAAAGTGAACGTAGCTGGATGAACACGAATAATTTTCGGGATTATATAGTAAAAAGTGTTTCATGCCTGTCTCGTTAAAGAATGTACTACATTTCCTATTATTTTATTTGTCGATGGCCATGTATCCCATAAATCTATTGAAGTTGCAGATGTTTGCCAAGCACATGGATTTTTTTTGATTGCACTTTATCCATATTCAACTCGTATGCTGCATACAGCGCAGGTTACAGGGCTTAAACGCGGTTTACATAAGCGCTTAAAGATGCTTGGGGAATTTCATTGGAAAAACGTCGCTTTGAACATGCTATTGAAAATTTTACTCTCAATTGTTTCGGTCAAATGTTGGAAACTGCTATCAAAAACGGAATTAAGACAAACAGTATCGAAAGTGGGTTGCAAGCATGTGGATTGCACACTTTAACCCTGGAAAATTTAGCTTTTTCGAATTGTCTAAATAAAAGACCGCCCCAGTCCAACCATGATGATGAAACCACATTAGAAAACACATGTTTTAAAGCAACGGATCAAGCTTCAATACAGTGTTTACTGGTCCTATTCGACGTTGTTGCAAGCACTACCGTCATCGTCTCTTTTATTTCCGTCACTTTTTCACAACATTTCGTCACTCGCTCACTACAACCGTCATCGCGTCAAACCAAATCGTCATCAAAGCATTGTTAATTGACGCTGCTATTTTTCTTCGGATGGAGCTGATTCGCTATCATTTTCCATTTGTATTTCTGACATGGTTGTATTGTACCTAAAATGATGAATATTTTAAGGTTTAACCAGTTAAAATACCCCAAAAATACAAGGAATATTTGCTCTCTGAAACAGTCTGGATGTAAACAAACCGTCAATTTGACAGCAACGCCAACTGACATTGCTTTGATGACGATTTGGTTTGACGTGATGACGGTCATAGTGCGCGAGGGACGAAATGTTGTGAAAAAGTGACGGCAATAAATGAGACGATGACGGTAGTGCTTGCAACAACGTCGAATAGGACCAGTAAACCCTGTAACACCTGATCATTCCCAATACGAAAAAACATTTTGCGTCTATCCCAGTAGAAAAATTGTACCACCATAGGCGAAGATACGTTGCATAGAATATTGCAAAACTATATAGGGAACTTATCGCATATTGAATGGAGCATTAAGTGTTTTTACACAGAAATCATTAAGCCACATATAAAAATTGATATTCAATACGAAAATTGTTAACAAACTTGAGAATAAAATAACTTGGAAATCGAGCTATCTATCAAATCAGACCACTCGCTTCATTTACAACCGTACGGCATGAACGAAGAACTTTTAAGTGGATTATCAAGCCAACAAACCATTCAGTATGTTACAGGTGAAAACCATGTAGTCGTAAACAGTAGAACACATTCTTCGAATCAGCCTCTCAGTCCTTCTAAGCCTTCACGATTCACTTTTGCAAACCTAGCCATCGAACAACAGCATCATGGATTAAATCAGGCATGAACAACCTGGGGCCCGCGGGCCGCATGCGGCCCTCGAGGTGGTTTTATGCGGCCCGCGAATCTAGCTTCAAAGTTTCAAGCCAGCAGCAAGTTTTATATCAAATCTTATTAAAAATTAAAAGTGCAAATTACCCGGTTCATATAACACTCAAAAATAAAAAAAAAGATTTTTAATCCTAATTCACTTTTCAAAAATAAAGCAATGCATCTAGTCCGAAAAAGTCCGGATAAAAGCAGCATTACTACATTCATTATTATATCAATGCACCCTGCAATGTGGGCCGCCATCTAGGTTTTGATTTTGAATGTGGCCCGAAGCTCATTGTAGTGTATGTGAGTAGTAGTAGTAGTAGTAGTTTTTATTTATTGTTCGTGATAATAAGTATACAAGTACATTTTCAGATGTTTACACAGTGGGTTCGCTTTGGTGCTTTCCTCAATATAAGTGAATTTTTATATAGCTTTGCTGTTTGTATTCTATGTTGCTAGTTAGCATTGCCTTTAGGCGTTTGGAAAATGGAGTGGGAAAATTAACAAAACCCACCACAGGACAAGAAAAAAAAAGAATTTTGTTTTTTTTATATATAAAGAATGACGCCAGGTTACGAGAGAAGAGAAAAGCTAAGCCTAATCTTAATTATCTAACAGTGAATGTCGTTGGAGAGGTAGAGGATAGAAAGGAAAGGAGTTGGGATTGGTAATACAATTATAGTTATGATCGGGAGAGTGATTCCACTAGTGTGGGGTTTAGGTTATTATTTGTTCGTGATAAGTAATTGGAGTTAAGTTTTGATATGAATATTTCAAGGGGTTCAATATTGCAAGTTCTGTGGATGTAATTAGTTCTATACCAAAAAGGAACATTCAAGAAAGTTTTCAAAAATCTATTTTGAATTCTTTGCATTTTTAATTTGTGTGTTTTAGCGCAGGAGTGCCACACTGGGGATGCGTAGGTTATTATTGGCCTTATCAGGGAGGTGTACATGAGGATTTTGTTTTTCAGACTTAATTTTGATGATCTGTTCCAGAAACAATACAGGCTTCTGAGTATTTTTTCACATTTGATAGTAAGGTTTTCAGTATGTTGTTTGAAGGTCAGGGATTTATCTAAAATGATACCTAGATACTTGACTTTGGTACACCATGGTATATTTACTCCATTCAATTTTAGGTTGGTATTAGGAATTTTACGTCGGCTAGTGAAACGGGTGAAAAAAATTGCTTCTGACTTGTTAGGGTTGATCTTCAATTTCCATCTGTTGCAGTATTTGTGGTAAATGAGTAAAGATTTGTTTAGTGTTTTAATTGCGGTTTTCGATAATCTACTGCAGGTGCCAATGGCCAGATCGTCGGCGTACTGATATTGGGTACAGTTTGTCATTTTAGGTATGTCAGCCGTAAATATATTGAAAAGTATGGGTGAGAGTACACTCCCTTGTGGCACACCCGCAGGGGGAGTGTAGTTATTGGAATGCGTATTGTTGATATAAACAGCATTAGATCTATTGGATAGGAAACTCTTGATCAGATGGATTATATAATTTGAGTACCCATATTTGATTAATTTGTAAGTCAGACCATCATGCCAAATGGTATCAAACGCTTTTTCCATGTCCAATAGTACTAGGCTGGTGGACTTGTTATTGCGTCGATTAAAGATTATATCGCTTTTGAGCCTATGTAACTGATGTGTCGTGGAAAGGCCGGGTTGAAAACCAAACTGAGAGTTAGGTATGATATTACACATTTCAGAGTATGTTCTTAATCTTACTGCGATAATTTTTTCAAAAATTTTGCTGAAACAGTTTAATAGACTAATTGGTCTGTAGTTGCAAGCTTGATTCAAATCTTTACCGATTTTTGGGATTGGAACAATCTTAGCTTGTTTCCAACTGTTGGGAAAGTATCCTAGTTTTATGCAGCCATTAAGGATTAAGGTAATATATACAATAACATTTTTAGGAAGTTGTTTTATAGTTCGATAATTTATGCAATCGAGTCCTGAAGAAGATTTTGTCTTTGTTAATTTTATAATTTGAAGTATTTCCTTAGGTTTGATCAAATCGGCTGGTATAATTTCGGGAGTTGGGTTTAAACGGAAAAATCTGTGTACTGCTGCCTTTACTTTGATGTTTAAAGGGCTCTTAACGTGAAAGGTGGTACTGTGGGCTTTTTGAAAATGCGTTTTTATTGCTTCACATTTTTCTATAGGAGTTAAAAGTGTTTTGTTGTTATCTTTTAATGCTGGGATGCTTTTGGGCTGTTTTTTAATTATTTTTACGAATTTCCAAAGTTTGCTATTATTGTTATGTTGTGGGTTAAATGATTCTAAATTCTTAGACCATGCCGAATTTCGTAGTAGGCATAGCTTGGCTTCGATATCTTGTTTTAAGGATAGGTAGGTGTCTTTGTAATAGAGATTTAGTCTGTGTCTTTGCCATTTTTTCCTATATACATTTCTTAATTTTATCAAGGAAATAATTGATTGAGGAATGAAAATGTTGAAATCTCCCGGGGTGGAGAGCGGAACGGCTCGATTGTGTGATTGGTAAACGTGGTATGATAGTTTTTGGATCATATTATCTATTTGTGATGGCTGTTCGATTTGGCTAAGGTCGGTTTCATTAGGATTAATATGACTTTTTAATTCAGATTTAAAAAGAGGCCAGTTGGCATTTTTATAATCGAATAATTGTTTTTTCGAAATTTTGATTAATTGGACATCTTTAAATTCGAATAGCACTGGCAGATGGTCTGAAGTTA
Source organism: Anopheles funestus (assembly GCF_943734845.2). Taxonomy (NCBI): domain Eukaryota; kingdom Metazoa; phylum Arthropoda; class Insecta; order Diptera; family Culicidae; genus Anopheles; species Anopheles funestus. The sequence goes on from NC_064599.1 coordinate 49,146,683, forward strand.
GATCATGCATCGTTATTGGTTCCGAGAGATCTTGGTGGTTTGTTAAAACTAAGTCTAACGTGGAGGGATTGTTTTCAGGATTAGAAGGAATGTAGGTAGGGGAGTTGGGATGGTTGATGGAAAATTGTCCTATTTGCAGTTCGTCAAATAAGGTTTTTCCTGCTTGATTGTTAGAGGCACAGTTCCACAAATTGTGACGGGCATTGAAGTCCCCACAAATGAAAAACTTGTTCCTAAGGCTGGTTAATTGCTTAATATCGTGTTTGAATTTGTTCATATTGCCATTACCGCCGGGGTGATATGCTGCAACAAATGAAATTTGAGATCGACTAGTGTGTATATTAATGCCAATGGCTTCAATGATTTTAAGATTGAAAGATGGCAATAACGAATGTTTAAGGGTTTTTTTAATTAGAATTAAAATCCCACCCTTAGGGCCAGATGTTCTATCGAGACGGTAAGTGTAATAATTAGCAACATTGAAGGCTAAGTCAGGTTTAAGAAAAGTTTCCGTCACTGCGACTACGTCAATACCATGGTGGTTAAGAAATCTTGTGAAATCTATTTTTTTGTTGGTAATGCTATTTGCATTCCAGTAGGCGACTTTAATGTTTGTAAACTGCTCCATTTATCGATAGCAATATCTTTGAACGATTGTAAAGATTACCTTGATTTGGTCCTCTTTGCTTTTACATCCACGCAGACTATGAAATGTGTCGGAGATGATTTGCACTAGTTCTTCTGAATTGAAAAGGTCAGTGCTGTTAGTTGCGTCGGCATATGAGAGAGGTGACTGACCATTTACTCGGGATGGATTAGTGTGCGTAGTAGGGAATGGGTTTTGACTACGGGAGGGAAGTGGAGGGAAATCACTGCTAGATAAATTTACCTGCCTTTGCGTAGTTGCGAACATTGTTCCGTTTTGAGTTTTGGGTTTTGTTTTTGTTAGCCGTTTAGGACAACCGCTATAATTGGCCGTATGGTTTCCATCGCAGTTTGCACATTTTAGTTTGTGCGTCGGGATCTTGTCTTCGCCAGCTTCTGCAGATAATGGACACGTGGAAGATTTGTGTCCCAAGGAACATTTAATGCACAACGGCGCTCTATAACAGTTTTCAGCACCATGTCCGAATCTTTGGCAATTTTTGCATTGCATAGGACCAGGTTGCCCGGAGAAGTAACGCCAAGTGACCATTTGGTGGTTTAGAGCTTTGATTGTTTTTAATATACTCATGTCTACTGAGCCTTTGGTGAAGTGCAACAGGTACAATGCCTGCTGGTCAAAGCGCTGCTGCCTGATGGGTAGTTTTTTTATAGCTACCGGGTTGATTTTTTCCTGTTGTAAAAGTTCTTTAAGCTCTTCAGTTGGCATGTCGATTAGGCCGTTTAAGACGATTTTGGTCGTTTTGTCCTCGTGTAGTTGGTATGAGTGGAACTCCGTGTTTGTCGATTTCAGCATTTGACAAACGGCCTTAAAATCAGCTGTGGTTGTGGTGCGGACTATAATACCTTTGTAGGTAGTCGCTGTCGTATAGCGCATGACACCAGATGCCATGACCTTCTTATGGATGTCCAGAACATTAGAACTGGCGACCGTTATTGGTGGTGGTGCGTGCTCTGGCTTGACGTTGCCAGATGGTTTAGGAGTTGTGTGCGTGATCTCGATCTCGTTGTCCTCTAGCGATAGTAGAGGTGCGTATGGATTAGCTGCACACTGTTGTGCTATGTTTGGCAGTATTCTGCGTTTCGGCCTGGTAGCAGTTCCCATGGGGATCGGCCGCTTTTTGTTTTTTTGGGAGCTATGACCCATCGTGGGTACGCTCGTTATTATTTGCAATCACTTTTTTATTTGTCTGTGTTTAGCACTTTCGTAGCCTCGATTAACGTCTGCACGCAGCGGAGGTTGGATAGCGACTGTGTAGTGTATGTGAGATTAAGGTAATATGTATGTATAAGTGTAGTAATAAGGATAGTTTGTAAGTAGTGCGTAAGGTCAGGTCAGTCGATTATTGAACGTCAAACAATAAAGATACGTCGGTCAAAACGCAACATAAATTTGGCGACGAGGAAAAAGCGAGTAAAATGTCCCAATTGATAGGAACAGTAGAGCCCTTCGTTTTGGGTGAATCGTTTAACGAATATTTGAGTAGAATCAATGTGTTGTTCGAAGTCAACGAGATAGAAGCGAAAAAGCAAACCGGATTGCTTCTTACGCTAGGCGGAGCGTCATTATACAAAGTCGCCAGCAAAGTGTGTGATCCGGAGGAACCTAAGTTGAAACTGTATGAAAAGTTATGCGAACTGTTGAAGGCGCATTTAAGTCCGGTTATAAGCGTGGTAGCGGAACGGTTTAAATTCAGAAATTGTCTCCAGAAAAGCGAACAAGTGAACGAGTACGTTATCATGCTAAAGTCAGCGGCTCAGAAGTACAAGTTTGGTGCATTTTTAAGTGAAGCGCTACGTGACCAATTCGTAGCGGGCATCAAAGACAACGAGTTAAGGAAGCAGTTATTGAGAGAAGAAGATATATCCTTCGAAAAAGCAACAGCAATCGCACGCACCTGGGAAGCCGCAAAAGAAGAAAATGAAGCCATGAAAGTAAAATCTCAAGTCGGAGAAATGGCAGCCGTACGTCGAGCAGTATTGGGCAATGGTGTTAGCAGCACCCACACTATAATCAACGTCAGCATCCGCAGCAAAGATTTGGAGATCGTGTGCGTAAGAGTGAAGCACACTATGATCATCAGCAGCAGAGATTCGGTGAACGTGTGCGTAAAGACGAAGCTTGTTATCGGTGTGGTAGATTACACGATCCGCACACATGTCCGGCTAAGGAGTGGACCTGTTTTGCATGTAAAAAGACAGGACATGTATCTACGTGCTGTAAGACCGTCAGGTTCAACGACAGGTCAAATCGGGTCAACCATGTGTCGAATGAAATGAACAGCAACGAAGCTGAGAGAGTCGAATTGGAGGTTAACGGAACCAAATTGTTGTTCGAAATAGATTGCGGTGCATGCGTTACAGTCATTCCGGAATATATTTTTAAGAAGTATTTCAAAAAAGTACAATTAGTGAGCACGACAGCGTCTTTTTTTTCGGCAAACGGAAAAACAAATTATTCCTCTTGGGAAAATAGCAGTAACAGTCAGCGTGAAGTCAAGCACAATACAAGAGGAATTAGAAATAATAGTGATACCCACGGATCAACGAGTGAATCCCTTGTTAGGAAGAAACGGATTGGATTTAATATTCCCTGGATGGAGAAGTACATTCGCTTTAAGTCAAATAAGAAATTCGGTCGAAATAATTGATGAATTAAAAAATGAATTCCCGAAAATTTTAAGCGAAAATCGCAATACTACAATTGAAGGATTTGAAGCAAATTTAGTATTAAAAGAAAATGCGTTACCAATATTTCATAAGGCTTATACGGTCCCATTCGCGCTTATAAAAAAGGTAGAAGAAAATTTGGAAGAATTAGTGAGACAAGGAATATTAGTGCATACGCGGTCATCGGAATGGGGTAGTCCAATAGTCGTAGTTAAAAAAAGCGATGGGTCGGTACGAATATGCTTGGATGGTAAAGCGACCATTAACAAGTACTTATCAATAGAACACTATCCCTTACCAAACATAGAAGATATATTGGCTAGTATTGCGAATTGGAAAGTTTTCTGTAAAATTGATTTAACGGGAGCGTACCTGCAGGTGAAATTGTCAGAAGCGTCGCAAAATATCTGTACAATCAATACACATAAAGGGCTATATAAATTTACAAGAATGCCGTTCGGAGTGCATTCCGCCCCAGCTATATTTCAAGCAATAATGGATCAGATATTAATGAACACAAAAGGATTTGCGTATATGGACGATATAATCGTTGGAGGAAAAAATGAAGAAGATTGCAAACAAAATCTGTATGACATTTTGGCTAGGCTCGAGAAACACAATGTAAAAATTAATACGAAGAAGTCGCAATTTTTTAAAACCCAAATTGATTACTTAGGATATACAATAACAGCAAGCGGTATTTGTTCAAATAAGTCCAAAGTGGATGCTATCGTCAAAGCACCAATTCCTGGAAACGTTGCGCAATTGCAAGCATATTTAGGAATGCTAAACTATTATAGTCGTTTCTTACCAAATCTGTCTACAGAATTAAGGCCGTATACATTGTTAAGAAAGGAAACCAAGTTTATATGGTCAAACGAATGTCAAGATGCGTTTGAAAAAACCAAATCATTATTAGTTAAAAATAACGTTTTGGAGTCATACGATCCGGCAAAACCTATTATACTAGCAGTCGATGCGAGTCCGTACGGTGTAGGAGCTGTGCTGTCGCACTTAGTAAATAATGTAGAAAAACCAGTGTGTTTTGCATCTTCTACACTAACAGAAGCACAAAGGAACTATGCTCAAGTACAGAGAGAAGCATTAGCTGTAATATTTGGAGTGCAAAAGTTTCATAAGTATCTGTTTGGAGTTAAGTTTAAGCTTATTACGGATAACAGCGGCATAAAGGAAATTTTCAATCCTTCGAGAGGGACTTCTTCAATTTCCGTATCGAGATTGCATCGATGGGCGCTCATATTAGCAAATTATGAATATGATATTATACACAGACCTGGAAAGCTAATGAATCATGCAGATGCAATGAGTAGATTACCGTTAAAAGACGCCACTGAAATCGATGAAGCAGATGGAAATATAAATGCGATCGTAGAAAACAAAATCATAGACAGTGCAACGATAAAAAAATATCAAAAATTAGATAGAACATTGAAGGATGTATACGAGTGCGTAAAAAATGGTTGGACAAGAAGAAACGAAGCAATGTATAAGGAGTATTTCAAAATCAACAGTAATTTAGCAATTGAAGATGAAATATTGTATTTTGATGATCGAGTTGTCATACCTAGTGCACTTAAACACAACATATTGGAACTGTGTCATTCTAATCATGAAGGAATAGTACGAATGAAAATGAAAGCAAGAAGATCAGTCTGGTGGAAACATATGGATAAAGATATAACAAGTTATGTGCAAGGTTGCGAAGTATTTCAGGTAACAAAACCTATTCCAAGGGAAGTAGTAAAAACAAAATGGCCAGAGTGTAGTCGTCCATTTCAAAGGATCCATCTTGATTTATTCCATTTTGATAATCAGAATTTACTCATAATAGTGGATAGTTTTTCAAAGTTTATTGATGTTAGAATTCTGAAAGGGTTGAAAACATTCGACATAGTAGAAAATGTGAAGTCCTTTTTCGCCTATTTTGGTTATGCAGAAGAAGTTGTAACAGACAACGGTCCCCCATTTAACTCAGAAAATTTTAAAGCGTTTTTAGAATCGCATGGCACAAAAGTACGAAAGTCCCCACCATACCACCCTCAGGCTAACGGGTTGGCCGAGAGAGGAGTAAGGACAGTTAAGGAAGTTTTAAGAAAGTATCTAATTGATCAAAGATTTAAGGCTTTGCCCTTACAGAGAAAGGTTCATAAGTTCTTGATAAATTATAGGAACACGCCAAGTACAACTACTAATGCAACCCCTTCTGAGAAAATATTTTGTTATGTTCCACATACTCTCATAGGAAAAGTTAATCCAATTAAAGAAGAAATAGGAGAGAAAATTACAACAAAGAAAAAGAATAACAATACAGATTGGTATAAGAACACAGTAGCACAGATAGAATTTTTTGAAAATGAACAGGTGTTATATCGTAACCATTTCAAAGAGATTGTCAGGTGGATACCAGCAAAAATACTGAAAAAAATAAGTCCAGTTACATTTTTGATAAACCTAAATGGAGTAGTGCGACTCGCGCATCTCAATCAATTGAAGAAATTCGTAAAAACACAAATGGCACACTGGGAAGAAAAGGCGATAGAACCCAGGAGGAAGAGAATGAGAAGTGAGTCAAGATCACCACCTCCTAGAAGGTCCGATAGGTTAAAAGGACAACCTAGATTAAAATACCCAAGATAAGTAATTAAAAGCAAAAATCATAATATAAGTAGGTAAACGTCGTTTAGCGGGGAGAATGTAGTGTATGTGAGATTAAGGTAATATGTATGTATAAGTGTAGTAATAAGGATAGTTTGTAAGTAGTGCGTAAGGTCAGGTCAGTCGATTATTGAACGTCAAACAATAAAGATACGTCGGTCAAAACGCAACACTCATCTCTGAATTAAATCATTCTAAGGCCGTCTCCACATGATCCGCGGCCGCCACGGTACCGCGGAAAACGCGAAAAATTTTCATTGTCAAAACAGCACTTCGACTCGGCTCGGCTCGGACATACTTTTATAACAGTTTGACTGTCAAATCGACGCGGCTCCAAACGCGGGTGATGTTCCGCAGAGTTGTAGATGTTCAACAATTTTGCGTGTCCGCGGTACCGCGTACCGATGACATTTCGTTATTGGCAGCCGACACGTACCGAACCGAGCCGAGCCGAGTCGAGCCGAAGTGCTGTTTTGACAACACAAGTTATACGCATATTCCGCGGCTCGTATGTAGCCAACCTGAGGAACAGCAGGCGCCGCGGTAGGTTTGACAGCCCACCGCGGAATTTGACAGCCGAGCGCACCCAACTGGCATACAAGTTATGCCTAACGAAAGTACTGGTATTCCCCGATATACGCCATACTTTATATACGCGATTTCGCTATACGCGATTTTTTTCGAAACTGACATTTAACTTCATTTACTGCAACTGAAAGAAGCAAATTCAAAGATTTTTTTTCAAAGCCTGTCGTAACTTGTTTCAATCTAGCAGTAACAACAACTTTACAGTTATATGGAAAGAAACTTATCGGAAATAAAAGCCATAGACGAAGATGAAGAAAGTCAGAATATCCGTAAAGATATGGCGATATACAAAGAAATCTATCAACAACAAAAAAAATGCGAGGTATAAACTAAAGGTAACCAAGAATTCGATATACGCTAATATTCGAGATACGCGATTGCTTCCAGTCCGCATTGATAGCCTATATTGGAGAATACCTGTATATCCATCGAACGAATCGAACAGCATTCTCCAAAAGAACTTTGCAACGTCGTGTAGTGTATGTAATGCCAAATAATGTTAGTAATAAGTTAGTATTAGTGTTAAGCTACATTTAAGATAGGATTAGGATTAAGAGATGAGAGCGAATGAAGCAGTCGAGTATAAGCGCTCAACACGTCGCGTTAATTAACAGCACAACCTGGCGATGAGGATAAAGCGGCCAAATGGAAAATAAAGTGATCGGATCAGTTGAGCCATATGTGCTTGGGGACGAAATAGAGAAATATTTGGAACGTGTGGAACTGTTTTTAGAGGTCAATAATGTGGATGAAACGAAGAAGACGAACAACCTGCTAACGATCGTCTGGTGCTCGTCGTGGTGATCGTCGATGCTAATTTCGTCTGGTGTACCAACGTGACTTGTCGATAAAGGAGTACATCATAGAATTGAAAGCGGCAACGCAAGAGTGCAATTTTGAAGGATTTTTTAAGAAGGCGCTTAGAGACCAGTTAGTGGCTGGGGTCGCGGACCAGGATTTAAGAAGGAAGCTGTTAGCAAAGAGCATGCTTTCATACGAGACAGCCTTATCGTGGGATGCTGCAAAAAAATAAAACGAAGAGATGAAACCGGGTGAAGAACAAAACGCAGAGATTGTGGTAGTGAGACAAGGAAGAACAGTGATGGGCAACCGTATGGAGAATAGAAATGTGGCAGATAGAGCGGTGTCCGAGAGAAGAGCGTATGACAATCGGATTAACACGCGCGGCAGAGCTACGTATGTAAGCAGAACGTGGAACGAGAGAGAGAAAGGAACATGCTTTCGTTGTGGTCGATGACACAATTCCGTTACCTGTCTGGCGAGATATTGGTCCTGCTTCGAGTGCGGCGGGAAAGGTCACGTAGCAAACAAATGTATACGAGGTCGAGAAATGCGTTGTATGGAGCCAACCGATGAAATGGAGGAGAGGTCCATTAAAAACGAAAGTGTTGAGATAGAAAATTTACACACAGTAACAAGTCGAACTGCGAATTTACTACAAAAAATTATTTTGAATTGTAGTGGAATCAGACTAGAGTTTAAGGTAGATTATGGAGCGTCTACAAGCGTTATTCAGGAATACATATACAAGGAAAAATTCGACAGAACGAGGTTACAAAAATGCGCCATGAGTTTTGTATCAGCATCGGGACAAAAAATTATACCTCTCGGTAAAACAGTGTTCAAAGTACAAACGGATAGTGGATTAACAGGCACATTGACCGTTGTGATAATACCAACTAGGCAAGCTGTGAGTTGCTTACTAGGAAGAGATGCGTTAGATTGGCTATTTCCGCGATGGAGAGAAGCGTTTACGTTGTTTGCAGTAGAAAGTGATAGCATTCAGGAAGTAAAAGAAGAATTCAAGCGAGTGTTATCGGATTCGGATAGCGATAACGCAATACAAGGATACACCGCTAATTTAGTACTCAAATCAGAGGCTATTCCGGTTTTTCACAAAGCCTATACTGTTCCTTATTCCTTCCTACAGCCAGTGGAGGAGAATTTAGAGAAGTGAGTGAAAGATGGATAATATTGAATCCATGCCGGTCGTCACAATGGGCAAGCCCCGTGGTAGTTGTTAAGAAAAAAGACGGATCTGTGCTATTATGCCTAGACGGTAAGGCTACTATCAATAGAATGCTATCCACAGACCATTACCCGCTGCCGAGAATAGATGATATTCTAGCGAAAATTGCAGGGTGGAAATACTTTTGTAAGCAAGATTTGTCGGGAGCATATCTGCATTAACACGCATAAAGGATTGTACAGGTATACCAGAATGCCCTTTGGAATCAGTTCCGCGCCCGCCATATTCCAAAGCATAATAGATCAGATCTTGATTAATACACGTGGTATTGCCTATCTGGATGATATACTGGTAGGAGGCGAAACGGAAAAGAAATGTAAAGAAAATCTGTTTGAGGTGTTAGAGAAACTAAATAAGGACAATGTTAAATTAAATGTAAGCAAATCGAAATATATACGAACAAAGATAGATTATTTAGGATATACTCTTGCTGCGGATGGTATCAAACCTAGTCAGGACAAATTAGAAGCAATTGTTAAAGTTCCTCCGCCTAGCAACACATTACAGTTTCAGGCATATTTAGTGTTATTGAACTATAATCTTAGTTTTCTACCCAATTTATCTAATGAATTACACGCGTTGTATACCTTGCTACGGAAGGATTCAAAATTTATATGGGATGCGAAATTTCAAAAGGCCTTTGAAATATCTAAACGTTTATTAGTCAGTAACAGGGTTTAGAGCCTTACGACTCAGAAAAACCCGTGATTCTTGCAGTGGATGCTAGCCCGTATGGGGTAGGTGCTGTATTGTCCGATAAGGTGGATGGAGTCGAGAGGCCTGTAGCGTTTACTTCGGTGACGCTGACAGAGGCTCAAAAAAATTATGCTCAAGTGCATAAAGAGGCTATGGCTGTTCCAAAAATTCCATAAATATATTTTCGGTTATCCTTTTAAACTAATAACGAATAACAGCGGAGTGAAGGAAATTTTTAACCCTTGTCGGGGTACGTCGTTTACAGCGATGGCTTGATTGCGAAGATGTGCACTAAAGTTGACGAATTACAATTACGAAATAGAACATAGACCAGGAAAAATGATGGCACATGTGGATGCTATGTCTAGATTACCACTTGCTTCTGAACAGGCGAAAATAGATGGTGTAAGCTTAGGTATCAATATAATAAAAAATATTACTCCATTTGAGTCGTTGGATTAAAAAATGTTACGCAAGGAACAGCAAATAATGGATAATACACTTAAAACAAATTTTTACTATGTACACAACGGGTGACCTAATCATGTAGAAGAACTGCTAAAATATTACAAGAAACTTGAGGAGCATTTTGGAATAGACAATGGGATCTTATATTTTGATGATAGAGTGGTGATTCCCCAGAGTATGAAGGGGAAAATCATTGAACCATGAAGGAATCGTTAAAAATGAAAATGAATGCTAGAAGGCTTGTTTGGTGGAGGAAAATGGATAGTGATAAAATGGATTTAGTCAAAACATGCATAGTATGTCAAGCACGACAGACAGTTGTGAAGGAAATAGTAACTACCACTTGGAAAGAAGTTAGTAAGCCATTTGAGATGATACACATAGATCTATGTTAGATGGATAATCGAACGTTACTCGTGTTAGTCGATGCATATTCAAAATACATCGAGCTGAAAATAGTGAACAGGTCACGGGCGGTCGACATAGTTGAATGCTTGGAAGAATTTTTTGCATGTTTTGTGTTACCTAAAGAAGTAGTTACAGACAACGGACCTTCGTTCAATTCGTTCGACATTTTGAAAAAAAAATCATGTTGAATGAGCGGATTAGATCATTGTCATTGCCACGGAAAATCAATCGATTTCTTTTACTAATGTCAGTCCAGCATCGCGCATTTTTTGCCATACCCCAACCTTAAATTAGGTGCGGTAAACCCCTTGAATAATAAAACAAAAAATATCAACACAAAAGTGATAAAGACTATCACGGTGCATCGGAAGATACATACGAACAAATACATTCCGATGGAATACATAAAAGATGAGAAAATATGGTATAGAAACCATTTTAAGGAAATTATTAGATGGATTCCGGCTAAGGTAGTAAAAAAATCAAGTCAATTAAGGTATTTGATTGAATTAGGGGGGAGGAAGCGAATGATACATATTAGTCAAATATGAAGAACTAGACTTATTTTACCACGTAGCCGGATAGTCAGTCCTTGCTACGAGGGAACGATCCGGATTGAATTTGAACCCGGTCCTGGCGTGTGGACGGGCGCCGTTTATCATAAGCGCCCTGGAGGTAGTGGAAAATAGGAACATTCCTGTCGAAAACAGGAACAAATCCAATGCTTACATTTTCATGAATATTGCGGGCTAAACGCATTAGAATCACGAAAATGAGTGAATTTCAAGCACAAATATTGCAAATAATAGATGTTTTTTCGTTTTTTGCAAAACAGCTGCACTAACCTGCCGAAAACTGCCGAATATTGAATGAATTTAAATAACAAAACATGTTTAAAAGCCACTTACCGCACATATCCAATGTACTGCAAATACTAAAATGCTTTTTTTCGGTATGTAAACGATGTAAGACCTACGGAAGCGAATCGTTGAGAAGTCCACTATTCTAAAAATAATAATAAAATGAAAGTAAACACATTGTACTGATGATGGCCAACTGATTATCGGACAATCAAAAATAACCTTACCCTTTAAAATCACTTTACGTAATAACTTTCTAACACGAATGGCAAAATCCTCAGAATTAACAAGTTACAAACCACGACTCATACCGGTTAAGGATTATGTACGCGACTGCAGAAAGTTGGCCAAGCACGGAGCTGTACATGCACGCTTTTGAATCAAAATATAATAAGATCATAACCTGAAATGAAACCAATATATAATATTTTATTACGCACCAATTACAATTCACATCGACGTGAAATATCAACTGCGTACTACACTGAGTAACGTTCTGAATATCAACTAAGCAACCCGTGAGTATGATTTCTCTAGTGACAATTTTCACACACCGATTAATACATCCCGTAAAATTGAAACACATTCCTTGATATTCACTCACAACTTTTAGTTTTCTTCACTTAACACTAGACTGCTGCAACCAATTAATTTTAGTTTTTGAGCGGATTTTAGAATAACAATATCCCGCATGACGGCAACTTACCTAATCAACCAGCTATCTCCCTTTTGCTGTTCTGATCATTCGGTAGACAGAATGAGAAAACAAAACTCTTTTGACATGTTGCAAACGGGAAGCCATTGAAAAAAATGACAGGTGTAGTGATGGGCACAATGCCAAACAGTGGTTCAATTTAATTTAAACAGTGATTTAATTTTTCAGTGGGCTGGTGGCAGTGCTCACGTATACGACTTTTTCAAAATTTTGTATGTGATTTGACAGATAAAGTCGGATGACGTTTTTGATCGTACGACCAAATTAATTCCGTCGGATGGTCGTGTACGAGAAGTTGTACTCGCTTGTATAAACGCTAAATTGGTGTTATTTTCTCGCTGTTCATGTAAACAAATTGTTTCAATGTTGTTTTAACTTCCAATTCAAAACAAAATCGTACGACCAAATTGGATGACCAATGACACACCTTCGGTTTGGTCGTGCGATTAAAATAGTCGTACTGCCACCAGCCTAACTGAAATTCAAAACGGCTATATTTCAAATGCTGTATTCATAGCACCTCCTTATCTACATAATATTGTATAATATAGTGGATCGCCGATTATCCAGGTGCCTCTTATCCGCCTGTCCCATTATCCGTGCAGTTCAGAAATGACAGTTCTGTAGATAGTTAGGAATTTAAATATAAAATAAGTTGTCATACCATACTCTAATTATCTTAACTGTCAAAAAGAAATGTCAGAAAAATAAACGGTCAACGCGGTCATTCGTGATTGTAAGCTCGTGCGAAGCACACCTTCCGTTATAGTTTTCAGTTTTTACAGTTCCGAAGGAGAATTGACATATGAAATGCAAAACCGATATATTTTGCTGAAATTTGAAAAAAACGAACAGATTTATTTTGCAAAGTGCAAATAAGAAAATTAACATCTAGCTTTATAAAAAAAATCTACTCATTACACACTTAACACTAATATTTATCAATAAAAAGAGTTGTGCCTATTATCCGTGATATTCGCTTATCCGATCAGGGCTGAGTCCCGATGAGGACGGAAAATCGGCGCTCCACTGTACAAATAATGATTCCAGAATCCGAACCGAAAACCATTGCCCAACACTACGATTGTTGTTTCCGGCAACATGACAGGTGAAACATATCGTTAATATATGTCAAAACAGGAATATTTCAAGAGATTGTCGAATCTAGTGGTAGCAAGTTTCTGCGCGTTATATTACACTAATGCAAGCTTAAAATTGATTACAATTGGTAGCTTGTGGATCAGAAAGGTGAAAATTAGCGGATACTAGTGTTGTTTTCGTATTTATGTGCTGCTTGGAACTATATTAATGCCATAACATGTCATAACATAAAAACATGTGGGAAGCTAAACATAGCGTTAATCGTAGTCTTAGGATTCTAGACTGTTTATTCAAAATGTATGGACATATAAACTGTGAAGTGATGATTCCAGGGTTTTATAGTTAGTTGTGAGTTTCATAGTAATAATCATGTGTCTTTTCTTAGTGCTATTGCCAAACTGTTCAAGTTCAATACTGAATGAAGTGATAGTGAATCGTGTGAGCTCTAAACATCGCCGATAGCCCGTAATCGATCGTCCAGGAGTTCATAAAAATCATGAAAAGATTTCTCTTAATGGACTGATCGAGACTCTTTAAATAACAACATTGTAAGTTTTAAGATGATCACACTTGAAACCTCAACCTCAACTCATTCTTTGTCGCGTCCAGATTTAAAGGCTTAGCTTTATTTATAGCCTTTTTCCATTGTGTTTGTTTACTTCTTCATCGATTGTCTGTGAGTTTCATTTTCGTTCATTTGCGCATTGGTTATCGGTTTTGCATTTGCTGCGCATTCTTTTAATTCCCTATAAAGTGGGTTACTGTGATTTGATTGGTTATTTCCTGTTTATTTGAGTTATGGTGTTTTACGGGCAAAAAAATCAATTCAGTTGTATCGCGATAAACCTACGAACTTAAGACTTTATGTGGCACAACAGTTTAAATTATTTAAGAACGTTCAGCAGATAAGCTACACACCATAAATAGCTTTTCACAACGACAGGTGAGTTTGCTGAAAAATGAATATTTAGGTACATATTTTAAATGGATAATTTATTATCGTTTTAGGTAAACACCAACTGCAGGTTTCATTCAGAAATCACAGTTGGTATATGATCAATTGCTGAAATAGATTATCTGCTAAAACGGTGAGTTATATTTACGCATTACAGTCATTCCACGAGTACCCCTGGTATTAGGTACGCATAATGTTCTCGTCATGATTTCTCTCTATTTTTACTCCCAGAACATTTTGTACTTCACCCAATTGTCATTTCAATTGTTTTGCCAAACCGGTTTTTTCAATATTTTACTTGCTGTGATGAACTAACTACCAAAACATCATCTACGTAAATGAGTATGATTAAAAGTGTCTCGCAGTTTATGTATAAACTCGATGAACAGTGTATTCAATTTTCGCGAAGGTTGTTTTACGGAGTTAACGATTATCGAACGGGTTAACGATTTTGACGGCTTATTTCAAACCTTTCCGGTTGTTGCACGTAAATCTATTCTGTCAAGTCGCCATTCAAAAAACATTTTTCAAGTTAATATTTCTCTTGTTGGCTTAACGACCGTAGAGGTCTCGCTGACTAATCCGGTTACCCACTTATCCGGTTTTGTATCTGCAGGGTTGACGCTTGCCGGAACAAGCCACCCGAGACAGGAGCGATGCGCTCCGACTTGTATACAATAAGTGAGACTTGTCGTAGTCGAATACTATTTTTATTATAGTTTTCAATTGTTATATACTAATTTTCTGCTGACAAAATTTGTCAGTAAAAATGACTTAAGCCTAAATTCCTATTCCTATCGTGGGAACGGCGCAAATCGCCAGTCACCAGTAGATTCTGTCGACATCCCCTTCTCCGTAATTCCTCTGTGGAAAGGTTACAATGTGTAATCTTCTGGGCGTATAAAGCGTGGAGATTCTTCTGATTTGCTCTAATAAAAAATAATAATAGCTAGATATAATAAAGAAACAGCTTACCGCGCTCAGTAAACTTATTTCATTTCATTTCCTGTAATTTATTGTAGGCCGCAAGGTTTTATCAATATTTAACTTAAAACTAAACAGCGAAGAAAAAAATACTGTATAGTTTTTTTTAAACTATACTATAAAAACTAAACTATAAAAGACTAAAGTAAACTTAAGCAAAACTAACAATTGTGAAATAGGAACGATCCCGTGAATAGAAAAAGAAAACAGATTGTGTAAGAATAGGGAAAGGAAAAGGACAACTATAAAGAAATGGGTGGTAAGAAGGAGACAGATCGAAGAAGAGAAGAGCGAAAAGAAGAAAGCGATAAATTGAAATCAAAATTATTAGAAATCAAGTTGAAGCTCTTTAAACAATTAAGCCAAGGATCGTTCTGACCATGCAGAGTGCGACGTGCGGGGATGGCGAGCGGAGGGCGAGAACGAAGAGGTCGAGAAGGGACATAAAAAACAACAAGGGAAAGGAGACTGCTTGAGTCGATCTCACCCAGTAGAAGGCTGGACACAAAACAGGCTTTATACATGGAACGGCGTGAAGCCAAAGAGTCTAAGCCCAACAGTTGGCAACGAGTGGGGTAAGAAGGGATGGGGGAGAGGGAGCGCCCGAAAATGCGGTGAATTGCAACTCTCGTAAAAAGTTTTTGAATACTTTCTAGTCTATTGATGTTAGCTTGGCTCGAAGGTGTCCAAATAAAGACACTGGACTCTATTATGGAGCGAACGAAGGAAAAGTAAAGGACTCTCAGACAGCGCAGGTCATTAAACTCATAGGAAGTGCGAATCAACAAATCGAGCGCTCGGCTAGCATTGTTAATGACGTGGTCAATATGAGAGGCAAAAGAAAAATTTGGATCAAGAAGGATCCCGAGGTCCCTCACAGAATCAACCCGTTCAAGCTGTGCATTCACGATGGTATAAACAAACAAAAGAGGTGCACGTGAGCGAGAAAAAGATATAATAGAACATTTATTAGGACAAAGGCTTAACTGGTTAAATATACACCAAGAACAAAAGGAATCAAGAAATAACTGTAAGGAAAGACAATCAGATACTACAGAGATAGGAAAGAAAATTTTGATGTCATCAGCATATAGAAGGTGTCCATCGCTAGGGAGAATATCACAGACATCATTGACAAAGGGCTAAGTACACTCCCTGGCGGAACCCCAGAAGTGCATAAATTACTATCAGACAAACAGGAATCTACAATGACACGACAGGAACGAGATGATAGAAATGACTTTAACCAAATAATGAGAATAGCGGAAAATCCAAGCTTTTTTAGTTTAACAAGCAAGAGATGGTGTGAGAGTAGACAGCAAGTAGACAGCATCAACTTGTAGGTGTCTGTCGAAACATTGGTGAATAAATGAAACGAATTCCATCAGGTTGGAATTGGTGGAGCGACCAGACATAAACCCGTGCTGATTTGGACTAATCCAGAGCCGGTAGGCAGACGAAATAGAAGGAAAAACTGCCATTTCAAAAGCTTTTGCAATGACACATAAATGGACAATACCACGGTAATTAGAAATAAGGGCGCGGTTGCCTTTTTTATGTACAGGAAAAAGTCAGCTTTCTTTCTATAACGCGGGGAAAACACCGAGAGACAAAGACATTTGGAAGAGCCACGACAAGTAAAGGGCAAGGATGCAGGACAAGAAAGGATGCCTATCCGGGATTCAATTGGGGCAATTAAATACAAATGGTCCAATCCGATGAGCATTCTAGGAACTTTCAAACACTTGTCTTGAACAGGAATATCTCTAAGATGCTTATATTGCGCTTTAATCTTCGTGAACGATACTTCTTGCTTGGGTATCACGAGTTTTGACACCGTGCGTATTCCTCGTAGCTCAAACTGCTCGGGCGATCCTATAGCCGATAGCAGAATATTTACTTTCCTCGAGTTCTCTTCACGAACTCGTGTCATTTCAGCTGTCCAAGAAATGGTAAATGGTTCGTGATCGCCTTTTACTTGTAGCTTTTCTGCAACGCCGACTTCTAACATCGTCACCGACGACCCTTCTTCTAAAAACGCCGTCGTATCGTAAGACATGTCACCTGAACGTAGTGTCACCGCTACCACTCTGAAAATCGTCTGCTTTGTAGCGTCTCTATGAGCATTACAGCCTTCATTAGCATTTTCTTATTTTTGTTGGTGCAATAATGGTGATGTTTTTTATGTTTTTTTTTTCTTTCGTCACGTTTAGAAGACTATTACCGTTAAACACGACACGAACATTTAAGATAAATAACAAATATATTACAAACGTTACGTTACATTGGACGCGCACGCCTTGGTTCTGTCTAGCCACCCTCTACGTTCTTTTCGCGCCGGAGCCCTAACCCGAAGTGACCCTTCGCTCGCAAACCCTGACCTCTCGGTAGATTTCACTAACACATCAACCATTGACCGTTTCTGTCAGTGGTGAGTTTAGGTGACAGATCTACCGAGGAAAGGTTGGACCATAACATCTTCCCCTTTTAGTTTGCAGCTGGTACCCGTCGAGCCTACGCGGAAGTCTTCTAGACCTGGAAGACCTGCGTGGCTTCTAGACCTGGCTGCTGATGTTGTCTTGGTACAAAAGGTACCGGCCTGGGAGATGGTAATTGTGAGGAAGGTACAAATGGCTCCACAGTGCCTCCAGCAGACACTGCCTGTTCGTTGTTGTATGAGTTTTCCACGAGGAAATCTAGCGGAAGTTGGTAGCTTTCCGCTAGCGTTTCCGCAATTGGTGGCGGCGGTGTGTCCGGTGATCATTCGTCTCGATCTCGTACATGAAATCACCGATCGTTCGAATCACTTTTGCGGGAATCCATTTCCATGAGTTCCGCGTGTACCACTTTGCATAGACGAGCTCGTTGCGCTGGAACCGATGATCTCGTCTTTCTGGTTCTACTTCTGGTGTAGGCGGCGGCTTTAACAGTTCGAAATTTCCTCCCGAACATAACCTCCGCTGGCGACCGATGTTGTTCCAAAGCAGGATTAGGGGTTGCTCGGTACGTTTGAAGGAAAATTTCGAGTGCTTCGCAACGGGGCGCTCCACCTTCTTCTATTTTCTTTAAAGACCGCTTGAACGTATCGACACATCGTTCGGCCTGTCCGTTGGACTGAGGATGAAACGGTGGACTTTTTATGTGCTGAATGCCGCTCTTAGCACAGAATTCATCAAACATGGTGCTAGTGAATTGCGGTCCGTTATCACTTACTAGCGTCACGGGAAATCCGAATCTTGCGAATAGGTTTCGTAGAATCGCTATCGTTGCCGGTGTGGTGGTGCTGGTCGTCTTTATTACCTCTGGTCATTTAGTGTACGCGTCGACTGCTACTAAAAAATAATCACCCTCGATCGGTCCCGCGTAATCGACGTGAATGCGTTCCCATGGGTGTTTTGTAGTCGGCCAGGGTACCGGCTTAGCGTGTAGAGGTGTTTTTGCGGCAACCGCGCATGCGTGACACGTTCTAACACACTCAACGATGTCCTCATCCATGCCCGGCCAGTACACGTAACTGCGGGCTAGTTCTTTCATCCGTTGCATACCTGGGTGGCCCTCGTGTAACTGCTTTATGCCTCTGTGACGCAGCTTGGTAGGTATGACCACCATCTCCCCGAACAAAATGCATCCACGTACCGTGGATAGCGCCTCGTTTCGATTGAAGAATTGCGCCAGTTCTTCAGTTGGACCACCCTTGCAGGATGTAACGAAGTACCTGCCGTAGTATCGGGTCAGCCCTTGTAGCGGACGCAACGTCTCTAAAATTAAGAGGGAATACTTTAATGGGCTGCGTTGCAACATAACTTACGTCCTGCTCGAGCTTAGTGCTCGCTACGATGTATTCGGGGTCCTGTTTCGCATGTTCGCTGATCAGCCTAGATAACATATCAGCGTTTTCGAATTGTGTCGATGTTACGTACTCGATGCTGAAATCATACAACTGCAAGGACAGCGCGAAGCATTGCAGTCTATTAGCCGTGTAAACCGGTATGCCTTTCTTCGATCCAAAGATTCTGAACAGCGGACGATGATCAGTTTGCAAACGAAAATGCCGACCGTACAGCATTTTATGAAACTTTTTCACTGCGAAAACGGTCGATTTGGCTGTACTCCGCTGTTTTCCGCTGTCGTAAGTGCCCTCGAGGCATGTTGTACTACTTTTAATGAGCTATTTGGGAATTTGTGGCTAATGGTAGTAGCACCAAGTCCCACTGCTGAAGCGTCAGCAGATACTACTATTTCGGCATTTGGGTCGTAATGTGTAAGTAGCAGATCCGATGCCAATATTTCCTTAAATCGCTTGAATGCGCTTTCACATTCGCGAGTCCATACGAATGTGGTTTCGTTCTTTAATAGGACGTCTAGAGGGTACCTTAGGTCGCGCATTTTCGGAACGAACCTTCCGTAATAGATAACTGCGCCTAAAAATGACCGTACCTCGCTTACGTTCTCGCATCGATGATGAAACCCAGATATTCTATTTGTTGCATTTTGAAAGCGCACTTTTCCGCGTGGACTGTGAATCCCTACTCTTGTATTCTGCGAAAAAGGTTAAGCAAATTTTCGTCATGTTCGCATTCCGTTGTACCACCTACGATCACGTCATCCATGTAACCTGATATGCCTCTCAATAGTGCGAGCATGGTATCAATTAATTGCTGAAAAGCGGCGGGCGCTATTTTGATACGTTGCTTTTTCTTACGACTACGATGGGCGCTGCCCAGTCGGAATAATCGACGGGCGTGATGACGTTGAGTTACTCTAAACGATCAAGCTCCTTTTCTACTGTTGCTTGTATAGCATAAGCCACAGGGCGCTTTGGACAAAAGGTAGGACGGACGTTTTTTTTCAAATGCAGTTTAATGCTTGCCTTAGTGCATAATCCGGTACCATTGAAAATCGCCGGAAATTTGCTCTCCCATTTGGTAGACTCGCAACCGATTCTGTTGCAGTATTCGTCCATCGGCAACGTTCCCAGTGAGAAAATTTCGACAAAATCTGCTCCGAAATTAATAGGAACAACGCGGATCGTTGCTGATTTTGTCGTTCCGTTCACCGTAACGTTTGCCTCAAACTCGCCATCCAGCTGAAGGCGTGAACCGGATGCTGTTTTCGCATGCACTCTTGCTGGCGATAGTCGTGGCATGCCGAGCTGCTTCCACGTTTTCCGTTCTATAATCGTTAATTCCCGCTTTTGACCCGACTTACTGCAATGACCCTCGCGATGACCGTTTCTCCCACAATCCTGACACTTATGAGAGCTGTAAGAACAATCTCTCACCCAATGGGAGTCACCGCACAACCAACACGGTCTCGGTGGTTTGGATGGTGGAGAATCTGGATCACTTCTCTCGGGACGACGCTGTTTGTTGTTGTTGTTGTCTCTCTTCTCTTTCTGCGTATCTCGTTGCTTGTACGCGCTGTGTAGAGCATGAACTTTGCCCTCTCTCCCGGAAGCAAACATCGCCGTAGTCTCTTTTAGACCAATTAATCGTTCGCCTTCGGCGGAACGCTGTTCCAGGGTTAGATCCGGTCGATCCTCGATGCGCGTTAGGAGCCTCGTTCGTATGTCGTTGTGCACTTCTTCTCTTAAACCACAAACAAACATTAGACATTTAAACTGGTCCTCGGTCATTGAGGAGAATTGGAAATCGTTGCAGGCACGATTTAACCTACAAGAGAACGGAAGCAGATCCTAGTTCTTTTCCTTTACCGTCTGAAGGCATAAAGGCTTGTATCGCCTACTACTAAGCGATTCGACGTTTCCGAAAAGCACCTTCAGTTTGCTTACCGTCTCATCGAATGTGAAGTCGCGGGGGTGGCAGGGAAGAATGTGTTCCATTGTGCCCAACTTACGGGTTAGCAGGCGGATTTTCGCTGGTTCATCGAGCCGGGAAGTATCTTTCACGAACAGATCCTCGAATCGCGAGTACCACGCGCGAAATGTTGCACCAGCTTCTGCGTCGTATCGAAATTCGGTGATGCTTGCCGCTACGGCGTTTATAACCAGTTCGGGATCGGTCGGCGCTGTGGGCTGGTGAGCGGGGGGCTGAGATGCCGTGGGGGAAGCTGCTGCATCAGTTGAGCCATCATCTGCTGCTGTTGAGCTGCCTGTTGCTGCATTTGCTGTTGCATTAGTTGCAGCAATTGATACAGCATTCCAAATTCAGGTCTTTGTGACGCTGGTCCTGCCAGGGCTGACTGCGATGGCGGTTGCTGTGGCTGCGTCGCTACACCTTGCGGCGGTGGATGCATGCGTTGCGCGAACGCGGCGTTAAGAGTTAAGAGGCATTTTTTTGTTTATAGTTCCTACAATTTTTTTTGTTCGTTTTCCTCGTCGCCACTTTTATGTTCTTTTTTTCTTTCGTCACGTTTAGAAGACTATTACCGTTAAACACGACACGAACATTTAAGATAAATAACAAATATATTACAAACGTTACGTTACATTGGACGCGCACGCCTTGGTTCTGTCTAGCCACGCTCTACGTTCCTTTTGCGCTGGAGCCCTAACCCGAAATGACCCTTCGCTCGAGAACCCTGACCTCTCGGTAGATCTCAGTAACACATCAACCATTGACCGTTTCTGTCAGTGGTGAGTTTAGGTGACAGATCTACCGAGGAAAGGTTGGATCATAACAATGTTCTTCATTACAGTTGACAAAAGTGCATCTTTTACTAAATCGGCATGTTCTTTTATGGCTATTAAGGCACGATTTGCATAGGTTCAGCTTCGTTACGAGCTCTGGTCGTCCTGAAATCGTATCGCTCTGAAACTTGTCACAATGTTTGCATTTTCGTGGACTGGTCCTTCATTTCAGAGTGTGCGAACACGTTTGCTTGTATTTTCCGTTTATATGTTCTATGCCTTTCCTTCTTTTTTTCCTCGAACTTTACCACCTCCGACGCATCGGTCATAATTTAATCGATGAAATTCGCAAACACGCTTTGTACCCTTCCACAATTGTAACGTTTGTATCGTACCCACTGCATCTGATAGTCAGCAGGAAGCTTCTCTAATAGCTCATCTACTAAGAGCGCATTATTTATTTGTTATTTGTTATTTATTAGTTAAATTCAACGGACCGTATGTGGCCCCCTTGAAGCATTCGTTTTTTTTTACAATTAATTACAATACATTGATCATTTGAAATATTTTTACGTTATACAACATTTAACAAGTATTGGGCCGCACATTACGTATACAATTTAGGAACACAAAACGCGACAAGTCAGGTTCGAAACGATCACAAACGGCGTTGAACTCACGACACATAACGAGGAACGGATCAGATGCGCCAAAGCTGGTACGACGCTCCTCTACGTCAAGTAAATTTCTAGCACGGAGCGATCTCGCCGGAGCGTAAATGTCAATTGCGGAGAGCAGCGCCGGCGAGTCGATGCGATTGTTAAGTAGTCCAGCAACGAAAAGTCTTTGCGCGTTGCAATTCCGCTGTTTCAATGACTCCAGGCCAAGTAACGCGCAGCGTCCAGTATAGTCAACCTGGATAGTCCAGCAACGCAGCGCAAACCGTGTGAATTTACGCTGGATGGACTCCAGGCGCGCCAACGAGCGGGCAGATGTGGGCCACCACACCACGGATGCGTATTCCACCACCGACCGAACTAAGGAGCAATACAGCATCTTAACGGCGACTGGGTCGGTAATGTCGCACGCAAGCTTTTTCAGGATGTCAACTACCTGGTTGCCCTTAGTGACGACGTGCTCCAGCTGGTCATGGAAGCTCAACTTCCCGTCAAGGAGCACTCCTAAATCCCTAACACAGCTTCTACGGCCAAGGCCTGTACCGTTTAAGGTATACGTGCGAGTAAGGGGATTTCGCTTCCTGGCGAACGAAACGACAACGCACTTCTCGACGCATAACTGCAAACCATTCGCACAGCACCAGGACTGGAACGAACACAGGGTGTCCTGAAGACGCTGCTGATCTTCCTGGCAGCGTATTGGTTGGAACAGTTTCGCATCATCCGCATAGAGCAGGTGACTGTCAGGGGGAAGCACACGTGTGACGTCATTCAGAAAGACCACGAAAAGAAGCGGGCCAAGGTTGCTCCCTTGTGGTACACCTGAGGAGGCGCTGATGCATTGGGAAGTGTGGTTTCCCATCTTCACACGATATGTACGGTTGGTGAGGTAGGACCGCATCCAGTTGAGCATTTGACCCGGTACACCAAGGACTTGAAGCTTGGCAAGCAGCAGCGAATGCGGAACACTGTCAAAGGCTGCCTTGATATCCGTATAAATAGCGTCGACCTGGAATCCTGCATCGATGGTCCTGTGGCAGAGGCTGACAAACTCGACGAGATTGGTAGAAGTTGAGCGCTTGGGGACAAACCCATGCTGAGCGGCGCTGATGTAGTTCGATGCAGCAGAGAGAAGCGGCTCGTACATAAGCAGCTCGAAGACTTTTGCGTTGGCACAGAGCGAGGTTATGCCGCGATAGTTTTTAGCGTTGGATTTGTCACCCTTTTAGTGCACCGGGTATAGCCACGAGGTTTTCCAACAGGCAGGGAAGACACCCAACCTCAAAGACTCCCGAAAAATTGTTGCCAGTATGGGGGCAACAGCGGTGGCGCAGCGTTTCAGTACGGATGGTGGAATGCCATCAGGACCCGGAGCGAACGAAGGTTTCAAACGGTTAATTGCCCAAATGACCGATAACGTTTCGATGAATGGCAGCCTAGGAGCCATTGTGGTAAACCATCCATATAGCTTGTGATATTAAATAACGAATCGTAGTCGTTGAAGTGTAGGCTTCTAATTGATGATCGAATTTATTGTTTTCGCTTATTTATAACCTAACTAAGTGTTGCGCAACATAGCGTCATGTTGCGCCCTGAGCGAGGTGCCTGGAGACAGCGGTGATTGCAATAATCGATACGCAAGCAAAACACCTAGCGTGCGAATTGTCGACTTGCAATTCGGTGTTCATCGGCAACTTGATCGGTCTGCGGCTATCGTGAGAACGAGTCGATCGATGCGTCCATCGATCAGCTCGCAGGTCAACGTTTAGAGCAACCGCGTTCAAGGTTGCTTACACCTTCCCCCTTTTTGAAAAGGTCTTTTTGTTATCATCTCCAAACACCTTTCTCTTACATTTTTCTAAACCTGTTGTCGTAGCTACTTATCATAAGTATAATTATATTCTAGAGAAACATGAAATATAGAAATGAAAAATAGTAGTTGTATCGGAGGAGAATCGAATGCGAATATTAAAAAACCGTTGAATCCTATTTTACCTAACAATATATATGTATATATATTTATATTTTTAATGGTATCTCGCCCCTCCCTTTTTTTTGTATTCATTATATTATTTTATTAATCTATTTGAATGCACCTTTTGCATTTCATTAGTCAATTTATTTTTGATTGTTGCGTTAGGGTATTCCACCAGGGTAACCTCAAATGGTCCCTCATATACACTATCTAGTTTTCTTCTACTTTCCTTTTTTATCCAAACCGTGTCGCCCTTGGATAGATTTAACGAATTTGCTTCTGCGCTTTGTTTGGTATTGCGGGTCACTTTAGCTCTTTCGAGTGATATCCTAGTGTTCATTATTGCTGATTGTATTTTGAATTTCAGTTCGGTGAAATATGAATCATAGTCATAGATCGGTTCTAGGTTATTGCAGTTTTGTATTGCTTGTGGTATGTTTGCTGGCTTGCCAAATATTAACTCAAAAGGTGAGTAATGATGTGTGGAGTGTGGAGTTGTGTTATAACAGAAAACGTAGTATGGTAACCAACTGTCCCAATCATCTTGTGTTTCATTAACAAATTGTCGTAAATATTCGTTTAAACAACGATGGTTCCGTTCAAGACTTCCCATTGTTTCTGGATGGTATGCGGTGGAGAAGTTTTGTTGAATATTAAGGAGTTTACAAATATCTTTGAATAATTCGTTCTTATACTCTGTCCCTAGATCTGTCTTGATGGTTAAAGGACAGCCATGAATCAGGATACAGTTTTCCACAAATGCTTTTGCTAATGTTTTTGCTTGTTTATCAGGAATGGGAACAACTATTATGAATTTGGATAATTCGCATTGAGCAGTCAAAGCATAACGATTTCCATCAACGGATTTCGTAAACGGTCCGATGGTGTCAATAGATACGACATCAAATGGTTGAATTGGTGTCGTTGTTTTAACAAACGCTTCTTTAGTTTTTTGCGTGTATTTGTTTTGTTTACATTGTGTGCATTTTTTAACATAATTGTTAATAGTTGTTTTCATATTAGGCCAATAATAAGAACTTCTCAATTTTTTTTGAAGTCTTGATGTACCAACGTGTCCTCCCGAAGGGGTATCGTGGTTTTCCGCTATAATTTTGTCAATTTCTTTTTTGCATGTTATAATTTGTGCTGGGGTGTACAATATTATGTCGACAAATTTAAGCACTTGATTACAAATTGTTTTGAACAATTGTTTATCTATCAGGGCAAAAACAATGTTGTTATTTGCAATTGCTAATTGTTTGATTTTCAGGGTTTTGGCCATTTCGTCAATTCTGCGTACATATTCTTTTAAATCAAAACTTTTTAATGCATAAGGAAATTGCGCTTGAGCAAAGGCCTTTTTCACATTTTTTGTCATTATTTTTACGTATAGGTCATTGTTCTGGGTTGTAAACACCAGTTTTGGCATGTTAAATGCATCAATGTTATTGATCGAGTCATACGCCTTGAGGTGATCAATCTCGCTAGGCGTCGACTTCTGGTTTTCCCAGCTTGGTTTTGGTTTCGTCATTGACCTCGTTTGCACTGGGAGGAGGGAAATGTTTGAAAGTTTTCCTGAGTCTATATTAATACGTGATAGAGCGTCAGGCCCGACATTTTCTTTTCCCTTCACGTATTCGATCTCAAAATCGAATTCTTCCAAATCAATTCTAATCCTAGTCAATTTTGACGACGGATCTTTCATTGAGAACAAGTACACTAAAGGTCGATGATCGGTTCTTACTGTGAACCGTCTGCCATATAAGTATGGCCGAAAGTATGTTATTGCCCAGTGAATCGCGATTAATTCCTGCTCTATAGTTGACTTATTTCTTTCGCCATTGGTAAAAGTTCTACTTGCATACGCGATTGGTAGGTCAATATTGCCGTGTGGTTGCGATAATACCGCACCACATGCGTTTTTCGACGCATCCGTGCTTAACACGAACCTTTTGTTAAAGTCGGGAAATTGTAGAATTTGTTGTAGAAAAATTGAATTTGTAGAAAAAACGTTGAATCCGAAGATTGCAGGTTCGAGTCCTGTCACGGTCGCCATGTGGTAAACCATCCATATAGCTTGTGATATTAAATAACGAATCGTAGTCGTTGAAGTGTAGGCTTCTAATTGATGATCGAATTTATTGTTTTCGCTTATTTATAACCTAACTAAGTGTTGCGCAACATAGCGTCATGTTGCGCCCTGAGCGAGGTGCCTGGAGACAGCGGTGATTGCAATAATCGATACGCAAGCAAAACACCTAGCGTGCGAATTGTCGACTTGCAATTCGGTGTTCATCGGCAACTTGATCGGTCTGCGGCTATCGTGAGAACGAGTCGATCGATGCGTCCATCGATCAGCTCGCAGGTCAACGTTTAGAGCAACCGCGTTCAAGGTTGCTTACACCATAGCGTCTGCTGGAACGTTTATGAGTGCATTCGTTATGACCCTTTCATCTGTGACCTCCGGCTGGAACGTGTCGGCAAAGCGTGCAGCGAAAATATCACACACATCCGACGGTGTGCTCCCGTTACGGCCATTGTAGCTGACGCAATTAGGAATATCGGAGGATTTTCTTTTGGAGTTAATGAAGTTCCAAAGCGCTCGAGGGTTCCGTCGAGAACGAGTGCCTAAATTGCGGACATATGCCATGTAGCGGATTTTGTTGTAGCGACGGTACACAGAGTGCGCAGTATTATAGTACCGTCGTGATGTATTACATCTACGCGTGCGATACTCGCGAGAAGCCGCTGCTTTGGCTGCTCTTAAACTACGAAGGGTCCGGTCACTCCAGGGAGGGCCACGCCTAGGGCGCCTTGTAGGTGTGCATTCAGTCAGCGCATGAGACATGAAAAGCGTGAAACTGTCGACAGCAAGGTCAAGAGATGCATAATTCGAGCAATCAAAGCCATCCGCGAACGAGGAAATCATCGCTGCTAGTCTGTTGAAATTTGACCGCGCATAGTCAAGACATGGCGTAGCTGAGGGGACAGCCATATCCACATGTGGTGCCGAGAGAGTCATCTCTAGCGCGGGATGATAACAGTCCAACGGAAGCAGTGGGTTACAGCTAGTAACTATCGCTGTGCAGGCAGATGCAGCAACGCTATTCGCAAATATCAGGTCTAAAACACGTCCGAGGGAGTTAGAGCAGTAATTCAGTTGAAAAAGCGCGCTTTGATGCATTCCTCGTACCACAAAAACGGCAAATCCGGATCAGGTAAAACTGCCGCCCAGGATATGTTAGACTGGTTGAAGTCCCCGAATAGGAGGAAGCTATCGCCTGGTTTAACGGTTGCGCATATCGAGCTGATGCATTCACCAAGTTCACGTAGCGTAGATGCATTCGCGGAAACCTTAGGAGGAATATACGCCACGACGATGAAGAGACGGGTGTTCCCAAGCTTAACGATAACGCATGTTAATTCAAGCGACGAATGGTCCGTTGGGAATTCCCGTGACGTCAGAGAGCGAGAGCAAGCAATCAACACACCACCGCCGCGAGAGGATGTGCTATTTGCTACACTACGATCGCAACGGTAGACTCGATAGCTATTGTCAAAGATCATCGTTGAATCTAGGCTAGGGACGAGCCAGGTTTCAGTGAACACCACTACATCGAAGTCGGAGGCCGACACCGAAAGCCAACAGTCATCGGTCTTCGATCGCAGTCCACGCACGTTTTGGTAGTAGAACGTTATAGTGGCGCATGGTGAGTGATACGTAGTAGCTGCAGGGTTGAACCGGGACATTTTACGTGGTAAGTTATCAGTCAAAGATGAACGATTAGCCGTGAAAAAAGCGATCGAGTGTAGCTTGGTGCAGATTCGGAGTGGTTGTGCGGTTTGCTTGGGACGGGCCATCAATCAGTGTCGAATTGGGAGCATCTGTGGTTACGTCCAGAATGTGGCTGCTCGATAATACAGAAGCGCATGCCGCAGCTGGCGCAGCATCTCGCGTAGGTGTGCGTGTCGTGGAGTGTTGTTCAGAGGTGCTTAGTGCGTGTGCTGGAAAGCGGTGTCTGGTAATGGTTGGTGTGTCTGACGTAGTACTGTGTCTGGTAGTGTATGGTGTGCGTGACATAGGTTTTTGCGTAGTAGCAACTGGTGATGATGAGTGGCGATGAGCTCGTGTGTGGGATGGGAAGAACTCGCGGACACCAACACCAACGGGCCATGTAGCTGGAGTGAGAGCCATGTCCCGGAGGATCGCAGGGACTCTCACTTTAAACGACAGCCAGTTCATGGTTTCAACATTGGCTCCCCGTCTCAGCAGGGAGTAAGCTATAACGTCGTCAGTGGACAAACGACGCTTTACGGAAGCTACCACTCGGTCTACGGTGAAGGCAGTAGAAAGGTGGGACAGCCTGATCCAGATCCTATCAACGCGCGGGACAGGAACCACAGCACTAAGGGGAGATGAGATAGGATCAGTACCCACGAGTTCCTCCGCCAACGTTAACGGTGGCAGTACGCGAGTGCCTGTGTGAGTGTGAGTAGATGGTGCCGCACAAAAATGACCGTCCTGATTGTTTACATTATTGTAGGATGCCTCCGGCGAAGAAAGCTCAGCTGCAACGCGCCTGCGTTTACTGCCCGGAGCAGACTGCAGGTTAGGGCGCCGAATGTGAGGTGTGGATGCAGACTGCAGGAGACTAAACCCAGAACGGACTTCAGCCACGATCGGTTCCATCAGCTTCCCCATAGCAGCAACAGCCGAGGCTAGAGCGGCCTGGAAGCCGGCCTGGACACCCATTTCTTTCACGGAGCGGCATCGCGGGTTTTTCAGCAAGCTGGTACATCCAGCGCAGCTCCAGTGAAGGTCCGTGTGAGTCAGGACCGCATCGATGAGTGTAGGCGGCAATTTACAGCAACCACGATGAAAAGTGGCCTCGCAATAAGCACAGGACACGATGCTATCAACGGCGTCAAGCGATACAGCACAAGAGTGGCAAATAGCGGCCATTGTGATAAAATGCGCGTACACAAAAGCGACCGGTTAAAGTTGATAAAAGCCGAAGAAATCACGTAACAAATCAGGGCACTTTAGTGGCACGGAGACGAGAGACAGTTTACGATTCACTAGAACAAGTTAGAACACGATGCGTGATAAAAAACGGTACTAATTTGTAAAAAAACACGGAGCACGGAGCATTTAAGTGCTCTTCTAATAGCGCTGCCCATAAATGATCGCACAATTGTTTCACCGCGATTCCGAATGTGATAAACGTTGCAAGTTTGTTGGCGTCGGGCGGAGGAGTATTTCACACTTTAATTAGCAACGATCAACCGGCAACTATCAATATGGCCACTAACGTTTCCGGCGACGGTTTCCTCAGTCTTTATTCGTCCATCATTTGTCGTAGTCCTTTCTTGATCGCGTGGATTTGGCGCTCCCAAATATCGCCAAAATGTAGTGCTGACAGCGGGTTGAAGTGCCATTCTACATTATATACTGTTGCGCAGCTTCCTTTCCCATCCGGTCTTTGATGTCGGCAACCAGATGGCTTAATTACTTATCTGCTCCCACGAAATTGATGCCGTTGTCACTGTACAGGTGGCCGATTTTTCCTCGTCGGTGTTGGAAGTTTTACGGTGTTAGTTCAAACATACTAAGAAACTATCGGTGTCAAGTTTCTTAGCCAACTCCAGATGTACAGCCCTCGTAGACATGCAGATGAATATCACACCCCAGCGTTTCTCCGTCGATCTTTTAATGGCTACTTCGAAAGGCGCGAAGTAGTCAACGCCAGTATGCAGGAATGGCGGTGTGTATGGGTTGGCTCTTGATTGCGGTAAAGAAGCCATCATTGGTGCTACTGGCTTGCGGGCGTGTAAAATGCACCATTGACAGCATTTTTTGACGTTATTCAGGACTGCACGCACGTTGATCACCCATAACTCCTGACGCAGATTGCCAATTACAACGTTGTCGGCTTGATGTAGAGATTTTTCGTGATAATCTCGAACTATCAGCTTCGTGACCCTGTGTTTCTGCGGTAAGATGATTGGGCATCGCGTACCAGGTGGCAACTTTCCTAAGTTCTCCAGTCGGCCCTTTGAACGCATGATTCCTTTGTCGACAAGAAATGGTACGAACTTGTTCAGAAGGCTTTGTTTGCTTACTGAGTTTTCATTTAGCAGTGCCGAATATTCCACCGGAAAGCACTCACGTTGTGCCTTGATGTACAGAATTGTTTTAATGGCCTCCACGACCGACGTTTTGGTAGTCGTTGAGAAGCTTTTTTTGTCTTTTAGAGAGTGGACAAACTTTCTTAAAATTACTCCATGGCGCACTAGCTTTCTCCAGACAGACTACTAATAGTGGTCGTCCAGCAGCTTGCATCCTTTAGCATGGTGCATAACGCGTTCTTCTTCCTCTGTAGGTTGTATGTGTGATTTGTTATTTGTTATTTTATTGGTTAAATTCAACGGACCTTATGTGGCCCCCATGAAGCGTTTTTTTAGCAGTTTTTACATTGATAGCGTTTGTTGATCTTTTATGTTGTAACATTTAACAAGTAATGGGGCGCACTTCACGTATACAATTCAGAAACACAAATCGCGACAAGTCAGGTTCGAAACGATCACAAGCGGCGTTGAATTCACGACACATAACGAGGAACGGATCAGAGGCGCCAAAATTGGTACGACCTTTACCTGGTGAAACATTGCCTTGATGTCACCAGCCACAGCTATTTTCCCCTCGCGGAATCTGAGCAATATGCTGAAAAGTGATGTTAACGCATTTGGCCCCGGTAGGAGTTGGGAATTTAGTGACACTCTTTCTATCTTTGATGCCGCATTGAAAACGATTCTGGGTTACGGTTGATCACTATGTTATGCGGGAGGTAGAACAGGCGTTGGTTTGGGTTTAATAACTCTGAAGGTGTTAGTTTTCGTAAATACCCTTTTATTATTATTATATATTTATTGGTCAACGGAGTCATAAAGCCCACTCGACAGCGTTTACAACATATAAATGATGATTTTAGAACATAGTCATAGGAATCCGAAGTAGCGCGCTGGATATTAATGCTGTCGACGAAAGTCGCAATTGTCATGCCTGGCTCGAACGCATCGGAAACATCGTTAAAATTACGACACATGATCAAGAAAGGGTTGGATGAACCAAACACAGTGCGCCGATTTTCCACCGCCAGCAAGGATCGCATCCAGAGTGTACGGGTCGGAACGTAAAGGTTGATGGACGAGAGTAGTGTAGCAGAGTCAACGTGGCCATTCATTAGACCCGCTACGAACAATCTCCCATTCAGCAACCTTTCCTCGAGGGGCGATAGACCAAGCAGCAAGCAGCTGGTCCGATAGTCCAGTTGGCGATCCCAGGAACTCAAGGCGAAGCGCGAAAATTTCCGCTGGATGGACTCGAATCGTGCAAGTGGCCGAGCTACCGTAGGCCACCAAACGACATTGGCGTACTCCAGTACCAATCGGACGAGCGAACGGTATAGCGTTCTAGCGCAAACAGGGTCACGGAGCTCGCGGGTAAGGTTAACAACCAGACCGACTAAACGATTTCCCCTAGCGACAGCGTGTTCGAGCTGATCCTTGAAGGATAGTCTCGAATCTAGAAGAACACCAAGATCTTTGATGCACTGCGTTCGTTCGAGTTTGAGGCCATCAATTTCGTATGCGAATGTTGCCGGGGCTACATTGCTTCGTATTCTTTGAAGGTTTGAATTGGCCATTCTTTTAACTCCGGTTGTTTCTTTAACTGTCTTTCTAGACTCTTCAGCTTTCCAAGGGCGTTCGCGTAGCTGTTTGGGAACTGTATGCTTTCTGATTTCCAAAGAAGACCGATTTCATATCTTCCGTCTTCGTACATCATTGTTTCTCACATAAAGCTCAGCGCCTTCTCGTCATCATAACTACGTACCTGTTTGGCAGTTAGTTTCACGCCAAAATCTTCTGTTGAAAAGTATTTTTGAAGCATTTCATCCATGCATTCTTCTCTCATTATAAACAGCCTTTCTGTATCATTGCTGATAGTTTCTTCGTTGCCAAAAATCATCCATCCAAGCTTGGTCTCGTTTGCTATTGGCTGATTGCATAACCCTTCCTTCTTATTTAATGGAACGATCAAGTGGCTGTGTTTTAACCCGATCAGCATTGTTGGTCGAACGTTAGTGTACCTGTTTCCGGTACATTTTTCAGATGAGAGTATTCGTGTTTCATTGTTTCAACGTTGATGGTTTGCATGGGCAGGTTAAGGTTTTGCACCTTTCTTACTTCTTCGATAAGGAGCTCCATTTTGTTAGATCCCATTACGCCAAGCTTTACTCTGCGGCTTGTCATATCGCATGCTTGTATATCTTCCGTCCACTTCATTCTGAGTGGATCAGACATTCCCTGTAGCTCTAACAACCTAATCCTGTTACGCATATTTTGCACCAGGTGGCGTTCTGTTCGCTACAGTATTCCCCCCTTAGAGCGGTGTTATTGGTAACGCAGCTGAATATTCACTCTTCGGTTGGATCTGGTAACACCGTTCGATATATCATGTCCTCTTCGTCGCAGGATAGATGGTGGTGTAGTTGGTGTAACAGGTGGTGCCGGTGGCTGGGGCAACGGTGCAAGCAACGGATGCGTGGCGCGAGGCTGGTGTGTCGGCGTAGCGCTAGGCGTGTTTGTGCGACGTCGGTTGAGGCGGGGTTTCGTCAATTGTGTAGGCTGGTTTCAGTCGGTCGACGGATATTAGCGATGGTCGACCATTGAGTAGTATCTGAAAAGACTTAAGATTTCGTGTAAATACTTTGTATGGACAGTGATACGGGGTTGTTAGAGCGGGACGGACGGTGTCGTTGCGAACAAATACGTGGGTGCATTTGTTTAGATCGTGATGGACGAAAGCAGTTCGGTTGGTGTGCCAAGCGGTGTCCGGTGACCGAATTTTGCTCATCGCATCCCGTAATGTTCTCGCGAAATCGGATTGGTCGGCCAATACTGGTTGTGGTTCCCTGGAGAAAAATTCGGCGGGAATGGTGAGAGTCGTACCATACACAAGTTCGGCCGGTGATGCTTGGATGTCACTTTTAAAAGTTGTGCGCAGGCCAAGCAATATTAAAGGAAGGTGTGACTTTCGGAAGAGGGCAACACTAAATGCACACGTTTTTAATTGGGTTTTCACTTTTTATTTAGCACAGTAGGCTGAGCTAACAAAATTGTGATCGACCTAGTGTGCTCGTTGTCAGTCTACTGATCATTTCGTCCTCACGCGAGGTCCTCATCACTTCCCTTTCTACACGCGGTCTTTTCCGGATTCTAGCTTTGCGTTTATTGTTCATGCGTTTACATTAACGCAGGCGTTACATGACTGGGCTACGCACCCAGGCGACAATTCTGTCGCAACAGAAGGTGTTCACTCCACCTAGTCGTGTCCTTGCATGTAATTGCTGCTTTGGTCTTCCTTGGTCCGTTGTCACTATAGATGGAACTCCAAAACGGGCGACCCAATGATACAGCAACGCTGCGGTCACAGTTGATGCGGTGATGTCCGGAATCGGCACTGCCTCAGGCCAACGGTGAATCGGTCGATTATTGTCAGGCAGTATCGGTTTCCGTTACTTACTGGGAAAGGTCCGATTATGTCGACATTGATGTGGCTGAACCTGTCCTGCGTGGCCGGGTACGGCGTGAGCGGGCTTTTGGTATGGCGACCGACCTTAGCACGTTGGCAAGCCAAACAGTTCCTTACGAACTCGCGCGTCTCCCTTTCGATGTCCGCCCAGACAAAACGTTCTGTCATCAGTCGAACTGAGGCTCGTGTTCCGGGATGACTTATGTCGTGAACGGCGTGGAGCAGCTGTTCGCGGAAGGATTTGGTGATATACGGTCGAACTATTCCGCCAGGGCAGTCCGTGTACAGCGCTTTGGTACTTCCGGAGATCGGCGGCTTTTGGAGGAACAGATCGGATGGCATCTTCCGGTTCAGTATAGCGATAAGCTCGGGGTCGCAAGTCTTTTCGTCGGCTAAGAGTTTGAAATCGATGGTCGGTATTGCGCGCACCACTTCGATACGTGAAAGCAGGTCGGTTGTAACATTTTGCTCCCCTGAGACGTGGTGTTTTATTTTTCGATCGAAAATTGTGCTATGAAGCCAAGCTGTCTAGCTCTAGCTGTCTAGCTCGCGGCGAGGCAATATCGTACGTTTGCCGAAACGCTTAGGTTAAAGGCTTGGTTATACATGGTGACTTTTTTTTGGCTCGGTTTGTATTCCGTTTTATGGAGTAACGGATGTTGTCTCTTCGTGCATCCATTTACGCCACAACCCTTCCTCAACTTACAATTCTGAATCTGGTGATTCGAAAAACGCAGACACCCGTGGCACAACTAAGCTGCTTTAACTGTTTCCCATTTATCGCCAATACTCTTGTCTTTGAACGAGGTACATTGCGTCAACGAGTGAGTGTTTCCACAATCCGGACAGCTAAAACCTTTTTAAATTTTTATTTGTCGCTCGGAATGTTGTGGTTGCCGTTTAAACTGGGCTTGGTGTAGCATCACATGTTCTCGTCCTGTCCCTTTGACTCCTCGTCGCATTTTACGAGCCATTAGCTTAAACCAATCGTTCAAGTCGTTGATCGTAACGTGATCTACGGCTCGTAGCTCTGTGTAGTCGATGCATTCAAGTTGGTAGAATAAAGGCATCTTCACCATAATGTCATCGAGTAATTTCGGATCATTCAGGTAGTTCGTACATTTCAACGCTGTCATGTTCGTCACTAAATTGCCGATCGTTTCGCCTAGCTCGGGGATTTTGGACGGACCATCTAATCGTATCTTGAGAACATCTTTTACCAGTTCTCGGTAGACTACTTCGCGTCTTCCGAAGGATTCTTCAAGCTTATCAATAATGGCTGGTACATTCAGGGGATCGAGCATGAGCATGAAAACGGTTGCTCAACCGTTGGGAGTTTGGTGAGCTTCGCACATTTCAGATGGAACCATCGGTCACAGTCATCGCACTGCACCATATGGTCATCACATCGTCAGGCTCTGTGCATAGCCTGCACGATCCTTTGTCGTTGTCCAAGAAGAACTTCTTCTTTGTCGTCATCTCGATCACTGATTGACCAATAATTGTCAACCTTCTTGTTCTTGCTTCTGAACTTGTACGCTGCTTCTGCCGGAATCAACGAAGCTGCACGCTGGTCTGTTCGCGTTGTTCGTGCTCAACCAGCTCCGAATGCAATGTCGTAAACCGTCCGTGCACAATTCCGCGTCTCGCCTCCTCTTAGTTCACGGTACGTATCTGCGTCGTCTTCACCGACAGGATTCGCGCCTTACAGCGACTGCCTTCTAGCTAGTTGCCCCAAGCTTGCGGGGGCCTATGCGGACAGAAGTGGACCCTGACGATGTCGAACACAGTAGGTCGAAACGCTCGGGACGAGCACCTTGGTTGGGAAGGAGAGGAGAGTGACCACCGCCTGAACGCCTACTAGTGTCCAACCAAAATTACCTCGGGTTTCGATTGGATTAGAAGGCTTGCGAGGAATGTGAAAGGAATGAATGTGTGATTCGGGTTAAAATAATTTCGCTGCACTCAATTTCTCCTTGCTACTAACTTGTGATTTATTTTTCTGTGTTTAATCGTCGTACATTTACATGAAATTATAGCTGTTGAGCGCAAAAAGGATAGCGGACTGGTTCGGGTTCTATTGGAGACAAATAGATGTAACTTCAAACGCTCCCAGTTTGCAACTGTTTATTCTAACGTCAGCTCTAGTTCATCCTAGTTCCCTAATAGTTCATTACAATAATTCATCATTCCGGCCACCAAAATACAATCGGTTGTATTTTAATTAGCTAACTAACTAATTCAGTATTTTCATGCACATTCAGTTGAGTTCAACTTATCCTATAAATTCATATAAAAATGAAAGTTCAAATGAATTCCAATCTATTCCATCTCGGTATTGCATGGAAGTAAACATATTTTAGCAATTGGTCTTACTATTTCTTGCTGAGTGGCAGTGCGCAATGTGACTACACGTACAACTCCGTCTTTACCAGGATGAGTTTTAACAATACGCCTCGTAGGCCAACGAGAAAGAGTAACATTGTCTTCTTTAATGACTACTAACATGCCTGGCACAATATTTAGGCCCTTCTTCTTTCATTTTGTTCGTGTCTGCAGTTGTTGTAAATAATCCACATTAAGGACCATATATGTTGAGCGCAAAAGGGATAGCGGACTGGTTCGGGTTCTATTAGAGACAAATAGATGTAACTTCAAAGGCTTCCAGTTTGCAACTGTTTATTCTGACGTCAGCTCGAGTTGATCCTAGTTCCCTAATAGTTCATTACAATAATTCATCAGTAGCGATGGTTATAATTCGCATCATGGAAAAAGATTTCCATTTTCCGTTCACTGTTTCCGTTTCCCTTAATCTGTGGTAAAATAATTAAATGCGCCTAACCCTGTTTCCTGGAAAATTCAGGATTGGAAGATTCTTTTTCCGCATGCTAAGTTCACTTGCTTATGTTGAGCCTATGTACTTCCGTTGCATTCAGCCCGTTCGCTAGTGTATACTTAATACGCATGATTGTTTACCGTTCATGCATCCTTTCGCTTACACTGCTCATATTTACTCACGCACCCACTACTGTTGAGACACCCACTACTTTCTCACGCAGTCAAGCTCCTCCCTATAAGCGCGGCGCTCTCAAATCTTAGGCTGAGCGACAGTAGTGGAGGGTATTCAAAATCGGACACTTTGCATTCGGTCGCTCTTCCTACTTTGTGACGCATTTAGCAGAATTCTAAAATTGTAAAACGTCATGAAAACTGTTCATTATGCTTCTACCACTTCCCTTCTACAAGGTAATGTGAAAAAAGACCATAAAATGCTCTTCGAAAATAATGGGTAACAAATAAAGAAACAAACCGTCATAACACGCTGGGCATTCAAAGTCGGACACCTTGAAATGCATTTAAGAAGAGCTTTATTGATATTCAGTTGAATTTCCATTGGCGTCTATTACAGCGTGGAATCTTTTGGGCATGCTTTGGGCCAAATTAAAACAAAAATTTGAATCAATTTTATGCCATTCCTCGTTCACTATTTCTTTCAAACTTTTCAAATTGGAAGGTTTGCGTTTTGCAACATTTTTAGTTTTTTAGTTGGTATCAAACATGCTCGATGATATTCAGGTCTGGTGATTGTGGAGGAGTTGCTACCCTGGCGGCACAAAATCGTTAAAAGTACCACGATTAGTACAATTACAAGGTATACGATTAGGTGTACGAATAGGACGACCTATTCATACAATTCCTAGCTGTCAAAAGCGATTGTGACGGTTGTCTTTATTTTTCACGGTGTATAGTTGCAATAAATTTGACAAGATAAATAATGACCAAGATATATAATTATCTTTCGAAAAAATATATAAATCTTTTTTTAAAAAAAGTTGTCTCATATCTGTTGTAGAGCTCCTCTAACATGTTTTTGTAGAGCTCTTTTTTAGGACCGCTGCTCATTTCGGGCTCATTACCGTTTTATGCTTTGACTGTGTTACATCGTCTGTTCCTTACTGTGTTTTTTACTGCTGCATTTGTCTTGTGTATGTGCCTGCCAGAGAGTGAAGGAGAGAGAAGATATTTTCAGTGGAGTGCTATTTATATCATTATCTTACCTGCGCTGTATTTGATCTGCAGCCTTCTGAGGTAAAGAATCTTGGTCCTTCGCGTACGGGCATTGCTCAGTTATTTCATGACCAATAATTTTCTCGGTGTTAACTACCTGCAGGTGGTTTGGAAAATGAAACGCACGTCGATCGATCCGAATAATAAATCCAACAGCAAACGCTTGTTGGTTGATGGACCAAAAGCCACACTTGTTCAAAAATCATCCACTAATCTGCAACAAAAACCGGTACCAAATCGTTCACGCAACGTCTTGGTAAATTTACCAAAAGGATGGGAACACGGACAAGCACCGTTTATACATACGCCCACGCTTCCGCAAACACCATCCAGTACTCAGCAACGAAAAGCCACGCTCCCGCTAAATCCGTCCAATGGTCAGCCATGTAAAGTCACGCGTATTCCTGTACCATTCGCTAGTCAGCAACGTAAACCGGCAACAAATGATCCGCGCCTCGTCACCGTCAATATGTCAAAAAAATGGACACAAGAGCAAGTCGCAGAATCCGGTACTCCGCAATCTTCACCTTCATATACACCCACGCTTCCTCAATCATTCGATAGTCAGCTCCCCGCAGAACCCGATTATCAACGCCAGATAAATCAGATGAATGAAAAGATGCAAAAAATGCAGATAGAAATTAAAAGCCTCAAAAAAGAAGTTACCAACTTACGAATGACATGTGATATTTTAAAAAACAGTTCAAATAGTAAAAGTGCCTCATTTTGATTTCTCGTGTTTAAAAAGTAAGCAGGAACTTGACGATTTTGAATCGAATGTAGCATATCCGCCAAACATCAAATCATTACCGTACAAGAAATATTAAATAGCACATTAAAAACTCGTCAAAGTTTAGAATTGAAACGGAATCAAATCATATGCAGGTAGAGACAAAAAGGGACCCTTGTAAAATCCCTTCATGCGGGCAAAATAAGCAAACGCACAACCCGAGGAACATTTTGAAAACAAGCCATAAAATACGAAACACAGTACTTGGCAACATGAAGAAAACTAAATATGCACATCCATACAGGTAACAATATTCAGAAACTATTTGTACCTAATTAGGAAACAGGCAAAAGCCCAAGAAAACAAATCATAGGATAGACAGGATGCATACACATGTTCAAAAAGGGCAAAACCATAAAGTAAAGATAAACCAAAAATCTAGCGAACGATTTAATATAAATAAAGATAGAAAGGAAGTAAAACAGAAATCTGGAAACTAAGCGTAAACAACCCAAAATTCATTATCAATGTTTAGTCAGCTGCAATCTTAAAATGCATCGGTAACGATTGCAAACGAATAGAAACCCAGAAATAGAAAGCATCTTAGCCACAACTTACAGTATAAAATAAAGCAAAACTGTTAGAACGCGGTCAGTCATGAGTGATCGATCGCAAGTTGACTGTTGTCAATGATCAGATGCACAACTGGGCTTCCAGAACAATTCCTCGTGTTATTATTTCAAGAGCATCGAGAGTAGTCCCCCTACTCAAGGTAAGGCCTCAATGACTCCAACATTAAAAAGGAAACTTTACACGCAAAGTAAAGTAAAATTAAAGGTATAATAAGACGTACGATAAGTATTGAATTTGAAAGCAGTATAAACAATTTTATATTACACGAAGTTCCCATACCGTATCCTTGGACCATACCAACAGAATGC
Source organism: Anopheles funestus (assembly GCF_943734845.2). Classification (NCBI taxonomy): domain Eukaryota; kingdom Metazoa; phylum Arthropoda; class Insecta; order Diptera; family Culicidae; genus Anopheles; species Anopheles funestus. Next base: position 49,186,092 of record NC_064599.1, read on the forward strand.
ATGATGCATTAGACAACATATTTAGTTGAGAATTATTCGCAAAATGTACTTGGGCGTACACAAAAAGGGATAAAATACCCTTAGTAAATTATATTAACATCCCAGGTAACAATTCACCACAAAACTCACCAAAAAATTAGCTTAGATTCAGCGTTCTAAGGCATTGGTGAGATAGGTGAAAAAGGAAATGGTGAATATATGCAACGGTTAACGGCAGGTCGGATAACAACAACAAATACCGTATAAATGTCAAGATATCTTGAAAAAAACCAACATGGCTGCCAATAAAATTTGTGGTACATGGTTGTACCTTATTTTAAGCAGTTTAAAAAAAAGCGGCCATAGTGTTTTTTCAGTGTTTTTTTTTCTTCCACATATGTTGTTGTTTACTTTTCAACTGCTACTTTGCTGCTATACGCTCTCTTGATTTGTGCTTGCTCTCTCGACATTCGGTTCTTTTTTTCGTTGCTTCTTCGGCTGGGCTGACTATCTGTAAGGATAAAGAGAAGGTTAATAATTAGAAATTTGAACCTTACCGGCGTTGCGTAGGTGGAGTCGTCAACTGTATCGGCTGTGTAGATCACATGCTGGTCTGAATGCTATTAATGCATAAAATGATACGCGGTTGTATTGCTATTTTAGGGATGGATTTTCAACTTTCGTCGATGTATTCAACCAAACCGCATCTTCGATTGGTACAGATGGGAATATCGCAGGAGCGTATATAATAAATTTTATATGTTGTGCAACATTTTCGGGACATAGAAAGCAGATAGATGTTACGTTAAGTTAGTATAGGATAGGCTAAGATAGTTAGATAAGATAGTATAAGGTAAATAAAATACCACAATGTTTGAACTTGAATACTTAAAAGCATATGTTTTTGGATGTAATATTGAGGAAAACATGATACAAACATAATACAAAAGCAAACATTTTTATTATACATATAGAAACTTTAATCTACTTAATTATACAATTGTTCAAATGGCCCCCTTCCGTATCTGTTTGTAACAATTGCATAATCCTTCATCACTGTAATTGTCAGGAATATGCAATAGTTACAATCCAGCTAGCACCACGTGGAGGTTGGGATAGGAGTTCAAAGATGCGTTTAACGCATCTAAGCATTTTCTAGCCTTCTGAAAAGAAATTGTAGAAAGCTAAAAAGTATAGAATACTATATTAAGTTGCGTTTTTGGATAGCACAATTAGAACGATTTACCAATAGAGTGGGAATTCTGAAAATAAGAACAAAACCTTAAATCTCACCTAGTCTGCTAAAGTATGTAGTAATGGACTGAAATGATAACTTATTTCTTCATGTACCGAAACTGCTGCTAGCTTACTTATCACCCTATCAGCATTGATTTTAGCTACTTCATTCGATAAATCATCTAATCTACCATCAAAATTAAATATTATGTCTGAATAACATGGACGTGTGAAACTTAAACTCTTCTTCTGTAGTATATGACCTTCTATGTAAACATTTTCTGAATCTTGTGTCGCAGTATAATACCTAATTATTTCTTTGTCCTTTGTCAAAAACCATCCATTCCTATTGGCCTGTCTTAACCTATTCTGTCTGTCTGTCTTAATCTATTCTGATGTGCAAAATTACTTCCCCTGACTTAATTTTCGAATGCGGATAAACCTTAAACTCTTGACTGACTGCAACTTCTACTTCCCTAAGTTCGGTTAGCCTGTAAACCGCCTGTTCCAGCGTTCTAGGCCCTGTTCTAACTGAACTGCAGTTTATTCTCATACGGATATGATGAAATTGTTGGAAGAGGACCGAACATACTAACATCTGCATGGACGTGCAAAAGATTATGTACATTACTCGTTAAAAGACCTCTACTATAAACATAACTAAAATCGGCATCATATTTTTGTAGTAATTGTCCAGCGTATTCCCAGTAAATTTCAAAATATTACTTGGAAAGCAAAATTTGTGCAACATAAAACAGTTTAAAATGTTCATAACCGGAGTCATGAATTCTACCTCGAAGCAAAGGAATGCCAATATGATTTAAAAATGAACGAAATTCGGCCCCTTCCAAATGTTAAAAATGCATTACAATTTTTACATACTGCAACGACCTAACTTCTCGATGTATCTCTGAAGGAAGCTGAATTTTTACTAACACCCTATTCATTTCCTCCTGTTCTGATGCTGTTAATACCGTAAATCTTTTTAAAAGTTTCTTCATAACTCCTAGATGATGTAAATGTAGTTCATCTGCTACTAAAACCTGCTTAATGATATCTATTCCTCTTATATCTAATAACGGTGTCAGCCGTTTCTGATGCCCTATTATATATTTCCCCTGTCGAAATTCCGCGTCTGTTCGATCTGCTGCAACACCTTCACAAACAGTTGTCCGTGCAACGTGATCGTATCGTCCTACTATTTGACACTTTGTACAACCACAAGCAGCGTTATGAGAGGCAACTCCTAAAAAGGGTAACAGTCGTGTGAATAGTATTATATAAATCAGCATTGTAGCGGTTGTCTTTGTTATAATACAATACATGTATAATAATTTACCTTTGATAAATGATCGTGGCGGTGAATCTGCTATGAACGCTCTAAAACAGATACCGAAGGATTTCGTGTTAATAATTATTCCTTCTTCCAGTATCTGATTCAATTCTGTCACAAGTGGGCGCAGATAATGTTCCAGATCGAAATCATGTCAACAGCAGAGGTCATATTTCTGAAATTAAAATCAACAAAACCATTATTGAAAAAACATTGAATATACCTGTTGAGACGAAATCAAACTTACGGAAAACAATATTGTATCGCGTTTTGAATCCCTTGGTACCACAGTTGCCCGCCAGCTACACTTGAAATTTCATTCCCAACGCCTATCGGAGTCTTCAAAAAAGTCCTGGAATCTATAGGCAGATGTATATCCGTAGTTTCACGAACTAAAACGAGAAGATCATTTAAAGCAGAATGCGTTATCTTATGTGATAATGCCCAAGCTCTCAATCGCTTGGAAAACAAATGATGAGCTTGGGTGTTTTCATCCTCAACAACATGGTCCGGGTCAACAACAAGGTCCGGATCATTTTCATCCTCTTCATCGCTCTCCGTGATGATGTGTAGTCCGAAATATCGCTATCCTCGTCACCATCCAAAATTTGCACTTCCTGCTCCTCGCTGTTGGCAAATCTCCGATGGATGATACATCTTCCAAAGACGATAAATCTTGGATGGATTGTTCCGTGACAGGATGAACATCTTCCGGATCTACAAATATATAAAACAGGTGTCATACAACTAGGAATAAACAATTATAAATTCAATTTGATTAGTCGATTAGGCGATTGTCCACTGGTACTTTCGTTTATAGTTTGCTTTAGGATTATAGTTTGTAGTATTCATAAAGGGTGTAAGTTTTACGGCACTCGCGATTTGATGCGTCAGTCCGTTGTGCCTGGCGCTTAGACTGCTCCGTAGTAATCCTTCGAAGGAACAAATTATTCACGGTTAGAAGAAAAAACGGACACGAAACTTGTGCGCAACCGCTGCTCACGTAGCTCCGGACGGAAGGCAGCACCGTAACATCGACAAAGACGCATTTTGGATTGTCGTTTTTTCACTAATTTCACGCACTTCCACACATACGTTAATGCTATCACCATTTCAATTCACTATCGTTCCGAATCTCGTTAAACTTTTTAGTTATTAGTAGTTTTAGTATAGTTTTTAGTTTAGTTTTAGTTTTGTGTTTTATTAATTTCGCTTACCTTGTGTTTCCCTGTTCGTGCTTGAGACGGGTTGATTTTCGGCCTGCAACAGCTTATGAATCTTTGCTATCTTCGCCAAAGATCGCTTCCTGAACAGGCCACTCTTTTTTCCACGCTTAATCGGATCCATTTATCCAAAAATCACAAGCAAATATAACTTTAGATTGCGTCTCTAATACGTTTAAGCTTGTTTTGAAAAAAATACCGGCCGATTTGTTGACAGTTTTTATTGAACCACTTCTTCTTCGTTGCTTCTTCCGAACCTACCACAGCTTTGACAAGCGTTTCCTATGGCTTGCCAATTTCACCATTCACCACTGGTGAATTTGCATGAAAAATAATTCACCATTGTTATCAGGGATAATTAATTTAATTACCATGGCTGGTAGTGATGAGAAAGTTCCTTTTTTTTTGGAACGGAACAGAACCAGTTTCTTTTCAATAAGGAACGGAACGAACCTGGTAGGTTCACCGAACCTACTACAATGGAATTTATGAATATTTTTTTTATTTATAACTGAGGCCGTATTGCAATTCAAACAATTTATTTCTTTCTTCCCGTCCACTCCCCTAGCTCCCCACCGATGACCGTCATCACATCAAGCTGCACATCAGCCTGCAACTCGAACACCAGGGGCCCTTTTAAAACCCAGAACAAACCTTGCTTTGCTACTTCCAGCGTTGATTTCGTTAAAAAATAAACGGCTTAACAATTCTGAACAAGAAAATAGAAGTAAGAGTTCACGTTGCTACCTTCTCATCATAAAAAAAATTGTAGGTGCAAAAAACCAATTTCATATTTTTGATTGGACCTGGTGCGTTTGTTCCATTCAAGGAACGGAACGAACCTAGTAGGTTCGGAAAGGAATTCTCATCACTAGCCTCTACCCTCATTTGTGTTTCTTTTTAATGTATCGAGTATTGTAGATTTTCTAATATTGGGGTCTATGATACCTTAAGTTAGAAAGCTAAAATTTTTAGCCCGGATCTGTCAACACATCGAGCAGAACCGAGCGGAAAATTTCCCGCTTGACAGGTAATATCATCATGCAAGGATTCCTCAAGGACCTAGCATTTTTACATAAAGAATTACATTAGGCTGCAGTTTTGTAGAACCGCGTTTTGACGAAACAGGAATTACAGCTTCGTAATGTAGTTCGAAATATAGGCATGGCACAAGTAAAAAATTGTATTATATTTCATAAAAAGCTTAACATGATTAAACTTATGTAATTTCATTGTTGTTTTAATTCCTAATTCAATCAACATTCACCCGAATCACATATGGCCTAACCTGTTTCAGACGTGCTAGAAAAATGCCTTGTTTTGACATTTGTCGAGCAGCTGATCGAAACTACCATTAGAAAAAAAATCTAATCTGAAATTCGCAGGCTTATTTTGCTGAGCTGTTTGTATGGAAAACATGCAGCAAATAAGCCGTCAAACGTCAAAGTCCGTATAAAAAACTAGTGGAAGGTATCATAGACCCCATTGATGATTTACACTTTTACCATTTTCCGTGTTAGCAATTAAAATTTTACTAACTTCAATGGTTGTTTCGTCCGGCATTATTAAAACGAACTTTTTCAACCAATTACTAAGTTGCTACTGAAAGCAATTACACGTTTTAGCTTGTACTTTGCCAAAATGTGTTCATATTTTACGAGAATTCCTAGTAAATCAAGGTGTCCTTTTTTGTTTATTCCCCTTTATTTTCGTAGAAAAGAGCATTTTAGGTTCTCTTTAACATTACCGTGTAGAAGGGAAGTAGTAGAAGCATAATGAACAGTTTTCATGACGTTTTACAATTTTAGAATTCTGCTAAATGCGTCACAAAGTAGGAAGAGCGACCGAATTCGGTCTTCCCACTCGACGCCAGCCTTCCATGATAATGAGTTTGCTTTTTACTGAGAAATTTGCAAGGTATATATTTTCATCATTATTGAACGCATTTCTCGTTTCGTGAATTCTAAATTCTTCAGTTTGAATCTAAATACGTCTTGCTCCTTGTCCCAAATAAGTCCGACAACCTTTTCGAGACCTTGTTCTTTTTCTTAAATGTTCAGCAAGTGTTGTTTATAAACAACGGCCCAACGTTTGACAGCCGAAGTGAGTGAGCGAAATGAGGAGCGAAATCAACTAGCGAGACGCTTGCTGACAAAGTAAGGATCGTGGTGCGGCTCGGATGAACTTCAGCAAAGTGTAACGACCGCGATCGGTCGAATGAAAAAAGAGCATAAAAGTGCGTGAGAAGGGACGCGAGTTCTCTTTTTTTTTCGCCAGAAACAGTGTAAGAAGCAACAATAATTTTTTAAATATAGACTATAAATTTGTATTATAAGAACTGTTTCTTTTCTTACGGGATCTACGGCTTCGGAAGGAAAGGGCTCGTTTTTGGACGCAACAGCAAGGTTTCCTTGGACCACCTTTCTACGGGAATATTTCGTTCCAATTCTCGAGAGTTCGAGAAGAAATTTCGCATGTTAAATTTGGCCTCGTCATGTATACTGCAAACATCTGCTATTGTTTTAACTGCCGTTACGACGTCCTCGAAACTGTCAAAGTATTCTAATGGTTATTTAATATTGCATCCACTGCTTTAGTCCGTGTATTGGAATATTGTAGAGCGTTTTGATTTTTTACGAACTAGACGCATGCAGGGGAACTCGTGGCCCTAAATGTCATCGCCTCCATTATGTAGACCCGGGGTATATAGTCCGGGTTACTTCTAAAGAGGAACCTTTTTGCACGTTGATTTTTTTTCCTGATTTGGACTTGATAGAGCATCTCTCGAATGTCTCCTGCTCCAGCTGCCAGCTTTTAACGCCAGTTTCATGTAACGCTACAATAGGAACGAATTAAACGGTTCAGACTTATTACGCGCATGTCTAGTTCCATCATATGACTGGTGTTGTATGTGATAAACGGCGCGAGCCCACACGGCAGGACTGGGGGTCAAATCCCATCCTTCTTACTCCGCGTACCGTTAAACTCGCTACTGCCCCTATCCCCTAAACGAAAAACTGTAGTAAAAATAAGTAGATTCGACATGGCCGTCCTAACCAACAAGGAAAAAACACAGAAGTTTGTAAGGCAGTGTGCGTGGAATTTAATCTATAAAATTCGTGTAACTAACTAACTACAAGTCTAATCTAAACACTAATACAAAAACTACAATGCTAATGTAAGCTAATCTATAAAATTCAAGTAACTAACTACTAACTAACTACAAATCTAATCTAGTCCTTAATACAAAAACTAAACTAATGTGCCTGTTCCGCTTCACACTCTTCAGCGTGTGCGTGGAGCAACGCCATCATGTCCGCTTTTATTTTTAGCTGCCTACTGAAAGGAAATTTGGCGGTTTCCTTCGCAAGATCAGCAAAAAACGGATCAGAAAACGTCTCCATGATCTGATTTAGCTTCGAAATTTTCTCCTGCTCGACGTTCAAAATTTCTTTTACTAACTCAGCGGTCTTTTGTTTTTGGAGACAGGTGCGTCGCGCATCGCTCACTTCCCGATCAGAAGCTGAGTTAGGTACTGGAGAATAAAGTAAAAAGTACATGAGTACATTGAGAATTAATCTTACTTTATTATTGCTCATTACCTTCGGCGATAATAGCTGGCGGGATAATAGCATCATCCGAGCCTTCGTCCAGGTACTCCGACTCGAAGTACCTGTTCAAATTGTCTAGATATTCTAAATGAGAAATAGAAAAAAAAAACATTTATATAAGTACGATTGTACACATCTTCATGTGCATCTATATTACCTTCAACAACATCACCAAACTCTTCTGCTAATTCTTCTTCCGATGCACGGTGCGGCTGATCATCTGTAATAAAAATTTGAAAATAATTAAATAATTCTAAAGATTGCGATATGATCTATATCGTTACCGTTACTGCTGTTCCGCACTGGTGGAATGTTGCTCACACACTTGCGTGAAGCGTACACGTCCTTCAAATATGCTAGCGCCTCAAAACTCAACTTCCGCAGTTCTCTGGCATACTGCGATCGCAAGCTTTGCCATTTTGTTTTTACTAGATGAACTGAATCAATAATTTTTATTATTTATTTTTCCATTCATTTTAGATATCTGTCTACTGGCTTGTCATACAGAGCTTTGGCTCAAAGCTTTAAAATTTCTAATCAAACTGTTGGTGTTATTATATATAACACATGTGAAGCTATTTGGGCTACGCCGCAACCAATTCATATGCCTTTTCCAACATCCGACCACCTTTTAAAAGTATCCGAAGAATTCGAACGGCACAATGGGTTCCCTAACGTAATGGGACCTATAGACTCGAGACATATTTGAGCAAAATGCCCAAAACTATCAGGGTCTCAATACTACAACTATAAAAAGTATTTCTCCATACTTCTCCAGGCAATTGTAGATGTGAAAGGGTGATACATTGCCGTAGATATTGGGGATTATGGTAGACGAAGCGATAGCGGCGTATTTATGAACAGCAACACATGCCAGAACATAGAGAGCCATATTTTAAAATTTCCGCCAGTCAGAACAATTGAAGGATGCTCTATGCAGATGCCTTATGTTTTGCTTGGAGACCAAGGCTATCCATTAAAGGAATATTTAATGAGGCCTTATCCTGCCAACAGTGGCGAGGCAGAAGAAGTGTATAATCAACCATACACTACAACCATACCATAACAAAATTAGAAAAATTGTCGAATGTACTTTCGGCATAACAGTTTGCTAGTGGCTGCGCTTGAATACTGAATTGTAACAAGAACCAAAGAATTTATATTGTATATTTATTATATTTGATATTGCAGTAAAAAAAAATGCTTATTGCATAATATATGTATAGATTTTAGAGGCATTAGATGTAGATGTGATATAACCAATCCATCACAACAGGTCACTCGACGCAATAGGCGTTACAACAATGTTACAAGAAGGGCGTACAGAATTAGGGATGAGTTTAAAAATATGTTCATGAGAAATTTTGAAAACAACGAATAAAACATAATAGAAAGTTTAATAAATAAGAGTTTTTTTCTAACAATTATAACAAAAACATTACTACACCATATTCTGTAAAAATAAATAATTCTTATACTCATCTATTCTTCTAAGGCAGCGCGCTGCGAACATCCAAACAAACCAGACAAACACGACACTGTTCGAAAGGTGCTCTGCCAATTGTCGTGCAGAACTGTCACTCCATCGACAATTTCAATGCCTAGTACTGTCGCTAAGCAATCTTATCTCGTTTTATTCCAATTTCGGTGAGTTTCTTCTTCTTTTTGGCTTAACGACCTTACAGGTCACGCCGGCCATTTCTGGCTTACTAGACTTATTTTACCACGTAGCCGGATAGTCAGTCCTTGCTACGGGGGAACGGTCCGGATGGGATTTGAACCCGGTCCGGCCGTGTGGACTGGCGCCGTTTAGCACATGCACCACCGGACCGCCCCTCGGTGAGTTTATGTATGCTAAAAATCTGAAATTCTCTGTTCCACAATAACTGTTTACAAAGCAATCCAGCACACAAACCGCTTCAGTGACATTTTACAACAAGGTATGGAGAGTTTCAAGGTGTGACACAGACATGCAAGACAAAATCAAACTGTTTTGTTCTATGTCGTGTTTGTCTGGTTTGTTCTATACAGGTTGGCAGAGCACCTCAATATGATTGCATGGGTTTGTTCTTGTGTTTTTGTCTGGTTTGTCTCGTTCGAGAAGTGACAGCGCGCTGCCTAATTCTAAAACTCGTTTCGTAATACTAATTCTAATAAAAAATTCTATTTCGACTAAAACCATACAAGGTGATTTCCATGGTTCATCATATGGATTCAGGTGATGAGGCGCTCAACGTTTTATGGTCAAATCTATTTACATTCAATTAAAACTACATTTTTCTCAGTATTTGTACCATAATATAAGTATTACAACTCATGTGTAATGCAATTTAATTTATTAGGAATGTCAAATCTGCCATTAACCGGTTACACAAGACGCAATGTATATGAGAATCTACTGAAGATAACGTAATCGCTGTAAATCAAAGTATTGTACTGTTAAAGTATGGAAAAATTACTAAAGTATAAAAAATTTAACAGCAAGTAAAAATACTAAAATCCTAAAAGAATATTAAAGCTGTTGTAATGCGTTTCTCCTTTGTTTTTCTCCAGCAGTAACCTTTTTCGCACCTAACAAACCAGAGCAGCATCACCAGGTGTTCCGTAGAACACCACAGCATATTTCGCTTCTGCACCATGCTTATTAACATTTCGATATTGATCGGTTCAATTTTCTGTAATAATTGTTTAAATACGTTAAAAATATGCAATTTTAATCATCATTAGAAATATTCACAGTTCTATTGATGGAAATTGATTTTGTTCGAGAAAATTGCGCAACGAATTCCTGCTGCAACTGGTTCGGTAGTAGTGATTTTTATTTTTGACGTTATTAATCTACTCCCCGCCCCCACTCTCCAACCACATCAAAATGCTTGACAGTTGTTTTTGACAACCGAGATGCACTTTTTGAAAGATGTGTATGACGGATGGACAACAAATTTGTATGACGACAGATGAATGATCATGTTTTACAGAATTTGACAGAGCTCCTTCATGCAGCTCTATACGTTTGTATTTGCGTTCGTCGTATACGACGAGCCCCTAACTGTATATTATCTTCTTCAACACTACTGTCTGCTATTAGAAATTGCAAAATTTTATCATCTTTAATACGAGGGCTGACAATAAAGTAAGGTCTTAAATTTTTTTTTATAGAAAATGACATTTATTTACAAAAAGCGATACACCGTTGGAAAGGCCAAGGTCTTGGCTACTTTTCTACATAATCGCCATTTTTTTCCAACACCTTGCGCATCCGCACGATGAACTTGTCTATGCCGGCAGAATACCACTCTCCGTCCGCCTCGCGCAGCCAGGTGTTGACCTCTTTATGAACCTCCGCGTCACTTTCAAACTTCTTCCCTCCGAGATGTTTTTTCAGGGCGGGGAACATGTGGTAGTCACTTGGGGCCACGTCGGGACTATAGGGAGGGTGATCGATGATGTTCCAGCCAAATTTCTTGAGCAGGTCAAGGGTAACGTTGGCTGTGTGCGGGCGCGCGTTGTCGTGGTGAAATTTCACTCCTTTGCTCAGCAATCCCGGGCGTTTGTTTTTTATGGCACGACGAAGCTTTTCCAGGGTCTCACAGTACCTTGCAGCATTGATAGTGGTTCCCCTTGGCATGAAATCCACCAACAATACCCCGTGGCGATCCCAAAACACCGTAGCCATCACTATGCCGGCTGACAGTATCGCCTTAAACTTTTTGGGTTTCGGAGAATCGCTATGGCGCCATTGTTTGGACAACTCCTTTGTTTCGGTTGTGTAGTGATGAGCCCACGTTTCATCCCCCGTAACAAACCCTTCCAAAAACTCATCGCCTTCCTCTTCAAAACGGGCCACAACTTTGGTCGCACATTCCACGCGCCGCGTCATGTGGTCTTCGGTCAGCTGTTTCGGCACCCATCGGGCAGAAACTTTGTGATACTGCAAGTTTTTCACAAGGATATGACGGATTGTTTCGCTGCTACACACTCCTCCAAGCTTCTCTTCCAAGTCCCTAATTGTCGCACGACGGTTTTTGAGCATTTCTGCCTCCACTGCTTGAACAATCGCATCCGAGACCGACGGTCGGCCACTTCTCTCCTCGTCGTGAACATTAGTGCGCCCGGAATTGAACTAGCGGCTCTACTTACGCACGTTTTTTATGTCCATACACTTTTCCCCGTAAACTTCAACTAGTTGACGATGGATTTCAATAGGTGTCACCTTTTTCGCACTCAAAAAACGTACTACAGAACGCAATTCGCACTTGGACGCTTACGCGAGGGGTACCTCCATCGTTGACGGCTGCTCAGCCAAGACTGAGCGGTCGGGGAAGCCTCACCCAGCAGCAAAGTGGTAGTGGGGGAACCAAGGAACACGGCGGTGTTGCCAGATTTCGCCTAGCGTGTGATCCGGCGAAGTTGCAGCGTTGGAGACCTTACTTTATTGTCAGCCCTCGTACAACCGAGAAATTAAGTGCAGTGAACCGCCAAAAACCGTGAAAAACTTGGAAAAAACCGGGAAAAAGCAGAAATTTAAAATCCTGATTTGAGTGGCCACCCTGGACATGTAGTAAAACTGTTCATCCTCCCCGACTTCCTCGTTGTACGAACAAACCTTTGCCATGTGGCCAATACTCTCATACTCACGCATAAACTGATGATATTCCTTTCGTAGAATCGGTTTGCCTTTCATACGTCTCTCAACTGCCAATAATTTCCTTAGTGCTATTGGTCCCGAGACTCCGAGCTTTGCGTCATGTTGAGCTAACTTTGGAAATTCAACTATATATCTTCCGTTGCTCGATCGAGATGTAGCTCTTAAATACCAATTTTCCATTGCTTGTTTTTCAGTTGCTTGAACGCTCTCTTCATGAACATCTTCCAACATAATCAATCGTTCCATAGCTTGCTTCAAACCTTCTTCAACTAGTCCGCAAGATATTACATCATTGTTGGTATCCGTATGTTCGATTTTCTCTCGGCCACTTACTATCGAACCTAATTTTGTATGCAACAACATCGGCAGATGAGGTGCTAACTTCAGCTGGCCTTAATTGAGTAATGCCACGAATATTTCAGCACCAATCAAGAGATCAATACTGTCTGGCTCTGAGAATGATGGGTCTGCAAGCAATATCTTGTCTGGTATTTTCCAATACCTTACATCCACTCGTCGAGGTCGAAAATCGTTGATTACCTTAGACAAGGCCAAGTGATCCAAATACACCGTATAGGGCGAAATACGCGATCGTATTTTTGCCGTAACCACACTGTCTGCCATTAAACTTACTGAACCTACGACACGCAATGGTTTTTTAGCGTGTTTTCCTCAATTGCAGAGCTTGCACTAACCGTTCCAAAATGAAATTAGCTTGTGAACCTTGGTCCAGTACTGCCCTGGCAGGGAACTATCGCCCATCTTGTCCGCGGATTCGAATGATTGTTGTTGAAAGTCAAACCATTTGTTCCCTTTTGCCTATTCCATTAGATGTAGGCCTTATCGTGCCTGATTCTGACGAGGATGCACCATAGGATGGTTGCACAATCGGAGTGAATGCTTGCGATGATCTTGATTCCTTGTTCCATATGAACACATGATGGCGAACTTCACATCTGGTGCAACTATCTCTTATTCTACACCAACGCGCACGATGTCCTCCGTTCAAGCACCTGTAGCAAATACCACCTTCCTGCACGATCTGCATACGCTCAGCAACCGGTAATTTCTCGAAAGCTGTACAAGATGACAATTGATGATTGTTTTTGCAATATGTACATACTTGGTCGCGATGCGTCATCTGTGAAGCACATGCCATTCTCGTTCCTGAAACGTTCTTCAATGATCTGTCTGCTGATACTTGTGAGCAAACCCGATGCGTCGTCGATTTAGTTCCGAACCGATGGTTGCTGTTGCCTTGGGAGCAGAACTTCGTGTCGATTGAGCTGCCATGGTCAAGAACTATGCTGGTTAACATCTTTATTTGTCGTTCAAATAATTCCATCATCTTCTCGTAGGTATCGGTTTTCTCGTCGGCTGACAATTGTTCCTACGCGATTAGTATTTTTGAATGCAGCTTCCATCTTACCAGACTAGTGAGAGGGGTATCCCAATGTTTGATGGGTTCGTTCAGTCTTTCCATGCCTCTTGCTAAGCGATTGCTGAGTTGTAAATCTGGTGAGTTCCTCTGCTGTAGCCGCGTTCATGGTTTCCAACCGGTGTAGCACCTTGAAGTACTCTCGCCGCAGAAATTTGTTGTCATCGTAGGGGTCCAGGTTGATTCATAACTTCACGCAATGAGTTGAACATGATCAAATGGTGCTAGTGCATCGCCCTTCACTGCCTGTTCGCAGAGGCGCGAACAGGGGTAATTTTTCGGAACTTACGAATACTTTCTATCAAAAAAACAGGCGATACCTTTTTAAGCGGTGCTAAAAACCGTACCGTTTTGTGCTTCTTTTCTTTTCGTATTGATCGCACGCAACGAATACGATCCTTTTATTACCTCATACTCTCTCCCATTCTCTCTCCCATTGTCTCTCCCATTACGTAAGTGCGTAGCATCAAATTCCCCGAAGCGCGTATTTGACGTTTTGTCGGACATGTCAACAATAGCGTCGTTATTGTTGACAATGCCGCTAACAAATAATGCAGCTTCATTACTTCGGATAGCTCTACCACCTCGTGAACGAACGAGATGAACCTATCTTTGAAGGTAACCCATTGGGTTATGTCGCCATTAAACGATAGTAGCTCTATCCTGGGTAGTTTTACCGTTGCACTAGAGTTCATTGTGATCTTCTTCTTCTTCTTGGCTTAACGACCTTACAGGTCACGCCGGCCATTTCTGGCTTACTAGACTTATGTTTACCACGTAGCCGGATAGTCAGTCCTTGCTACGGGGGAACGGTCCGGATGGGATTTGAACCCGGTCCGGCCGTGTGGACTAGCGCCGTTTATCACATGTACCACTGGACCGCCCCAAGTTCATTGTGATAGTGTTCGTAAAAACGTTTCCCATCAGCTTCAATCCCTTGTTCGTCACACTCATCCAGGCCAGTTAACACTTTGTCTCTTGTACGCTCAAAATCACGCTTAGTAAAACACGCCTTTAATCGCCTCGCTATTTGCGTTCGGTGCTTTGTTTCATCACAAACACTGATAAACTCGACAAATGCATCGATCGCTCGCAGGCGATTGTTGTATGTTCGCCGCAATTGCCTAATCGCACAATCCGTTAACGGCATGTTGCTTTATCACAGTTTACCTCTTCCGAACAAGGAAGCCGTCAGTTTCCGCGCAAAATCTGTTTCAGGAACGATGTTACTAACACTTCGGGGACCTGCAGGTCAATCACTCCTTGCCACTTTGTGCATGCGTTCACCGAATTTACGCAGCTCTTGATTTTACTCAGACCATACTGGGTTATCTTTGCTCACACACAAATGATCCTTATAACGTTCACCAGCACTCCAGCGTGCACTTAAAACGTTGTTCCATCTTAGTGCCGTTATTCCATACTAAGCGCTCATCTATTATGCTCGCATACAAACCGCACTTAGTACGCGTACTCTTAATAATGCGAGTACGAACTCTCGCACTCTCACGCGTCCTGCACTTCGTGTGCGTATGATTATAAGTGCGTTGCCTGATGTAGCAACTCGTACGCATGGATGACTAGCCATGCCATCCTTTTATCATTTTAGGATGCATAATTTAATTTAATTTTTATTCTTGCATGGCATGGTGAAGAGTTAGTAACCAACAATTAAGTTCAGGTAATCGCATTTTATTCAATTCAAATTCAGTTTAGTTCAACGCATTTCTTTGGAATTCAATAACAAAAGTATTATCTTAATTAAAACAACAACTTAAGTACCTAATCTTATTTATCTAACTTGGCGATGTTTCGCTCATGTTCAGTATGAACAACACTTTTCCTAATAAATTTTGTGTTGCACGCACCTTTCGCATTATAAAGTTTGCATTTAACATATTTTTCAAACTCCGCATTTTCTTCAAATTCTGCAACCGTCCTCAGCACTTTGATTAAAAACGGATGCTTCACTAAACCATTTTTAGTAGCTTATCGACTTGTAACAGCACCGGCCCAATTACTTTGAGCAAAAAAAAACTTGGGTAACATTTTTTTCCCAGCGACTCATGTTCGTTGTCTTGGGTTAGTACTCTGGATTTCCTGCTTAAGCCAATCTTCCATGAATTTAAAATTTTCCGGAACAGAAAGATTGGCTTCTAATGTATCCAGCTGTTCCTTCGTGGCCAATTCCGAACCATGGAACGCCGGTTTCTGAATTGTAAAGGATGGATTGGATGTAGGATTTCTTTTTGCATTGGACACTGATGGTGGTAAATTGCTTGGCAATATATTTTTCATCATCATTTTCATTTCAACAATAGCGGTAGTTAATTTGAATGTTTGGCGGTTGTTTTCTTCTATGCGCTGCTCACAAGCTGCAATAGCATCCAAAATTTGTTTTGCTCTGCCATCTTATATTACCTTCAAACAAATATTCCGTTATAATGTGCATGTGTTTATTATCAGTTTACTTACAATTGCAAAATAAATAAAAACGCATGAAACACCCGGCTTCTATTAGTATTTTGCAACGATTGTGCGTTTTGCTGTGTTGTTTTCACCGTTGAATGTCAAATGCATCTGCAGGGATAGTGTTGTGTATTAATGTGAGGTGAAATAGAACACGATGAAAATGATGTATCTATCGGATCTTCGAATAATACGATACAAAAACAAAAGTTTATAATTGAATTATGGCTGGCACCCCTGCATTGTCGTTAAGAATTTGACGCTTGCGTTTTGACAGCTCCGTCAAGTCAGAAATGGTGTTCGGCGGAAGTGAAAATAGTGCCCGTGGTATTTTATTCGATAATATTATGTGAAATGTGCATAAATCCTGTGTTATCTAGTAAAAAACAGTTGAGTGTAACAATAATAAGTCCTACGACCTCGGAAAATGGTATACTTGTTGTTCTGTTGGCACAAACCACTAATAAATAAGCGGCATCTGCAACGGGATCTGCAGCCGCGTAAAAACTATTGGGTGTACAATTTAAAAACCGGAATTTTTTAGCGAAATTGTATGCTTTATTGTGGAAAAATGTTACAATATATTTTATTCAAAGTATTGCCCGTCGGAAGCTATAACATTTTCCCATCTTTCAGGCAATTTATGAATTCCATCCCAAAAAAATTGCTCCGGCTTGCTGGCCAAAAACGAATCTATCCAATTTCGGATGCCTTGCTCTGAAGTGAAGCGTATTCCGGTGAGGGCGTTTTGCATCGAGCGAAATAAATGAAAGTCAGACGGAGCAAGGTCCGGACTATAAGGCGGGTGGGTCAAAACTTCCCATCCACTATTTTCCAAATAGTTTTTCACGGGTCTTGCAACATGCGGCCGAGCGTTGTCGTGATGAAAAATTATAGCCTCGTGTCTGGTCGCATATTCCGGGCGTTTTTCGATAATGGCACGCTTCAAACGTATTAATTGTGTGTGGTACAGGTCACCTGTGATCGTCTGACCCGATGTCAACAACTCATAATGTAACGGCCCCTTCTGATCCCACCAAATGCATAGCATAACCTTAGCGCCATGGATATTTGGCTTCGCCGTTGATTTGGCTGGTTGGCCGGGCTTCACGTATGATTTTTTGCGCTTGGGATTGTCATAATGGATCCATTTTTCATCCCCAGTCACGATCCGATGCAAAAATGATTTCTTCTTATGGCGCTTAAGCAGCATTTCAGACATACAGAAGCTCCGTTCAACGTCTCTCGGCTTTAACTCATAAGGGACCCAATTACCTTGCTTCTGAATGTATCCGGCGGCTTTCAAACGTTTCGAAATGGCTTGCTGAGTCACTCCCAACGATTTACCAAGTTCTTCTTGTGTTTGACACGAATCCACATCCAGAAGCGTCTCTAATTCTTCGTCTTCAAACTTTTTTGGTTGTCCTGGGCGTTCTTTATCTTTGATGTCAAAATCGCCACTTTTGAAGCGTTGAAACCATTCAAAACACTGAGTTTTCGCTAAAGCATCGTCGCCATAAACTTCTACAAGCAAACGATAACTTTCCGTAGCAGTTTTCTTTGCAAAAAAATGACCCAACAGAACCTCCCGCAAATGCTGTCTTTTTCTCCAATTTTCGAAGTTATTCATCGTGAAAAATAATGATGATGCAAACAAGATAAAATTATTTTGTTGACTGATTTTGATAGCTGTCAAACGTACCTTCAAAATGACATATATATAAAGTTCGAGCTTTCACCATATTTGTTACTACGGACATCTAGCGTCAAATTCCGGTTATTAAGTTGTACACCGAATATGAAAACTTTTCGTTAATGCTTTTTATGTGGTTTTTCTTTTCAGAAAGTGAATTAAAATTGTAAATCATGTGAGTAATATTTTATGTGAAATAGACCTACATTTTTGTCTCATTAACTGGAAAGAATTTGTGTGTAAATTTCATAATATTAATAATGACATTTTGCGGGATGAGCTAGAGTATGGAGCGGGGGGTGGGGGGGGGGGGGAGGGGTTGGGTGCGATTAGCGGCTGAGAATACGCACTAACACATTCAAAAGCGCTCAAAGTCCCTAAAAACCGCTCACAAGAGGGTTCATGTACCTTAACAAAAATA
This sequence comes from Anopheles funestus, assembly GCF_943734845.2. Taxonomy (NCBI): domain Eukaryota; kingdom Metazoa; phylum Arthropoda; class Insecta; order Diptera; family Culicidae; genus Anopheles; species Anopheles funestus. The sequence continues at coordinate 49,204,143 of NC_064599.1, forward strand.
GTGTTGTTAAAGGATATTGTTCGAACCTGGCTATGGGTCGAACGCTTCTGGGGTTCTTTCTTCTTCGAAGGACCAATCTGTTCACTTTGGAGGTTGACACTAGACTCCTTTTATTTGTCACCTTTCACATACAGTTCCCCGCTCCTGTCAATAGTGATGGGCATTGTGTTTTTCCCTTCCGTTCCGGATGGGAACGGAACAGATATGTTAAGGATCTTTTTAAGGGAGATCTTTGCAGCGGGGTTATTTCAGACTTTAGCCGAACGATGTTTCCCTTTCATGATGATGTGTTGATTCCCTCTCATGTATTGATTTTCTGGACATTCTGCTCGCTTGTGCCCGTATTTGCCACATTCAAAGCACTTGAACTCACCTTTCATTCCTGTGAAAGCCGATTCACCCGAATATTGTTGTGAGTTTTCAGCGAGATTTTCTCGTTTTGTCGATTCGTCCATAAGCCGCTTCTAAACGTAATCCAACGTCAACCGCTCCGGCTGTATTGTTTACAGGGCCGTTATTAAGGCATTATACGATTTATCCAAAACAAGTAGTAATTGGCACACATCTTCTGCTTCGGTTTTAACTCCTGCTGCCTTCATTTCTCGAAGCACTTTCACAAACTGCAGAAGATATGCCTTCACATCACCGCCCTCTTTAAGCCTCAGTGCTGCTTGGAACTGCTTTTTGAGTAGAAGTTTGCCTGCAATGCCAACACCTTCGAACGCGTTCTTTAAGGCATCCCATGCCTCTTTCGCCGTTCGCTTATCGTTTGCATAGTCAAGTTGGTCTTCTCCTATTCGATGGATAAGGATATTTTTGCATTTATGATCTCTGTTGATGCGCAACTCGAGTTTTTTATTCTTCTCCGCTTTGACTGCCGCTCTGTCCTCCGGGAGCTCTTTCGCATAATCCTTCGCTTCAATTGCCTTTTCCACGCAGTCTAGCAAACTTTTATCCTGTAACAAAACTTCCATTCGAAACTTCCAGTTTCTGAAATTTGTTCCATCGAACAACCAAAATTTTTCCTCGTTCATTTTGATCTATGTTTCTTTTCGTTTCGCAATTACACAATGCTATTTACTGGCCTGGGCCCATAACCTATTGAAATTCGGGTTACGGAAGAACGATCCACTTCGGTTGGCTGCTTACTTCAAACTCTTCTACTCTTTATTGAGCACGCATGCACAACAGTGACATTTACACACTACGTTTATACTCATAACTCCGTTTCTCAATCAATGTGTCGATGGTACACCTAACACAAGTAAAATGGGTTTACGAGGCACTCGGTAAACGCTGCTTAAAATACCAAAAGCATTTTCTACAGTTTTGCTAGTTCTAATAAGGCGGTAGTTACAAATTCTTTGTGGTGAATTTGTGACACGAACACCCGCAAAAGGGGTTAGCATGTAATGTTTAAGAGCAAAGGCCTTATCGCCTAAAAGCGCGTAGGTTACCCATTGTAATATACTGTAGTGTCAGGTCCGCAACCGGTATCATTGTGAAGAGCTTTCGAAATGTCAGAGTGAATTATGACCATTGGACATGACAGTGTGCTGCGCAACTGTCATGCTGAATAAAGATATTCGTTATTGGATCGTTGTACAAGCAACATCTTCCGTTCTTCCATTCTTCCGTTCTGTCTTCCGTTCTACCGTTACACCTTCCGTCTTGTTATTAGGCTACCAAAGCCTCCTTCCGAAAAGTTAAATCTTCCGTAATACATCCGTATTACACCATGTACTGTCTTGGTAACACCTCGGGTTCAGGTATGTTTAGATTATTGTTTGCTAGTTCTCCGAAAATGGAGCTGTTAGCCAATACACCACCATCTGAAATTCTTCCCTGACATCCTACATCAGCATATATAAAGTTATAATTGCCGTCTACATTACCTAATAAATCTAAACTGTAAAAGTTTTTATAATTGTAATATTCTGCTCCACTACTGGGGCAGATCACGGCTTAAGCTTTTTTTTTGTATGCGTTTTGACGTTTCGAGGCTTATCCGCTGAATGTTAAACGCAACGGAGTTAAATGTATTAAAACGGTATTAAACGACACATGATATAAACTGTGCTTTTAAACTACGAACCTTTGCGCTACTGTATGCTACTGTTTTCTGCTACGTATATTTCAGAGGTTTTCTCATTCTTTATCATACAACAGCAGCTTGGATGCTAACCTTTTGTGCATCATGCAGTACTTTACTTTGATTAATACCGTTGCGTTTACCATTCAGATCCAGATTTAAAACTCAAATTTATTTTCCTCATATTTTGGTTCAGTAAAAAATACCTTATGTTGTTCTTAATGATACAACCCGGTACCTTTTCACTGCTCGATATCTGCTCGATTATCTGACAGATGCCGGCTTACAGCTTAAGCTTTCTAACTTAAACCGTGATGTGCCCCACTCTTAGGAGCAATTATGCTGACATGCTTTCCGTTAATACCTCCGATGAATGGTCGCGGCCACAAAGAGGAAATAGAAAATGTAGATCTTTAGTTATGTGGGAAAGATCACTAATTAGTTTTATTACTCTGCTGCGCTTAATAGAGATCGAAGGCGCGTCCTTCGGTCCTATATATCAGGTTTTACTTTGTCGCCATCCTAAGTGTTGCTATAATGATGGTGGACACTGTCCCACCATCCCACCCATTGCAAAGCCCTACAACGACATCGCTGTTCTGTTTAATTTTCAGAACCTAGCTTCCCAAATGCAACCTGTTGTGCAAAGCGTTATTTGAAATTAGCCACATGACCAGCCTCCTTATACACCTCCTCCTTATGTATCTAGTGTGGATGATGTACTACAGTTATCCACAACTATTGTAGGACAAACGCAGCCTTCAACAGTACAAAACTATGATCTATGTTTGAACGACTTTAATTGTGGAACCAGATCAACATCCTCCTACATCCAATCCATATCCAATCCAATCCTGTCCAATCAATACACCGTTTTCGAGCCCAAGTAAACATTCTTCAGCTGCATCTAAGCACTGTTCAACCGTAAGTAAACATTTGACATCCAACTGAAATGCTGTTGCCTATCTGAACATTGTTCAAACGCAACTAAACATTTGACACCTCCAAGCAGGTACGTTTACATGAAAGAGGTAAACGAAACAGAACTTCGTTTTGTTTCTTTGATTTGCAAAAAACATTGGAATAAAAATAAACAAAATTTAATTCACATAATTTTTTTTATGTATGTAATTCATTATGAAATTCTTTTATTTCTTTTCAGTCTTGTGGTAGGAATATATTTTACTCCCACTTGTAGGATTAAACATTTTTAAATAGTTCATTGTTTGAATAACAAAAAGTGGCCTATCGCCGAACTACACAAGTAACAATTCACCACGGCCTAATTCACCACAACAGCTGCCGAGAAGAAATTACAGCTGCGGTTGCATCATGGGTACAAATTTAATAATGGCGACCATAAAAATGTGTCATGGCGGCCAAAAATGAAATGTACACGTGAAGCAGACTTATTATGTATATTATTGAATTGTTTTTTTTCTCTTCTATCGGCGTTGTCTCATCTTTTTCGTGTATCTGTGGACAAATTGGCTGGTTAGTATGAACAAGTGTTGAACTCTTACCGATTATGTATGTGCAGTACAGTACTCCATGCTTGCCTCACGGCTATACGGGTGTCGTGCTAGCACATTTGCAGTTGTCCAATAATAATAATGCATTTGTGTCTTTTAGACAAGAACAAAAAGGCATGGAGAACGAAAACAACAACAACAACCAAACCAGTATCTAGTTCATCGATATGATTTTATTATTATTTGTCTTAGACCATCCGATTGTATCGCCATTTCTTAAAGTGAATCTAGACGTTATAGTTAATATTACCTCTTTTTTCTATTCGTGACCATTGGTTAAACATTGTTATCGATATTTATATTTGCTTCTAATTCCCTTACCTCAATTAACCCTCTGATTACTTGTGATATCGTCCTAACTAAGACTTTAATAAATTTCTCTTCAAAGGGATAAGGTTGGAAGGGACCCGATTTCATATACATCGTTTCCTATGAGCAACAGATTATGAACATTACTGTTTATGTATGATTTATCGTAATTAAACCTGAATATTACATAATACATTTCATATTATAAAATATTACTTAAACTGATACCGCAGACCTTTTTGTACCTCTTGGTATCAAAGTTGACCACCTGAGAATTAAGCCCACATTCGCAGTTTCATTTTAAACGTCTCATTCCGCTGCGCTTCATCATGGTTTGCGTAAGTAAGCTGGCATTCTTCGTATTCGTCGCTCTCTATAAACAACTGTTCCAGCCATTGGCGTCCGCTGGTTCCTGGTTAGTTTTCAGCCTCCCATTCGCGTTCGCACTGCTCTCTTAATTTCTTGCCCATCTTACTTTGCATTTTCTCACTATTGTTTAAAAAAACAGTATAAAAATGCATTTAACTCAAAACTCGGTGATAACCTGATGATTTTTTGATGACGCCGGTTTGTTTATGTTTACAATTCCAAATTGTCATCGCATCGTTCTCAGTCTTTCTCTTTCTTTTTACGTTCTATCTCTTTCACTCCTTAACCAAACCGTGCATTTAAACTCACCACTGCTCTTCCCCTCGTTGTTTCTCTTCCCTTCTCACCCCCTTTGCCCACGAGCTAGGCGTCGATTGTTACTTGTGTAATCATTAATTGGTTCTTCTCTCAAGCACCGTGGAATGTAGCTGTACATATGCAAAAAGTAATTCTCGCAATCGGAAGATGTTATTAGAGATTTCCCATTTTCTATGGCGTTCATAACGTCCTCCTCTGTTTCTGGATTCGCTCGTTTGCATATTTTCTTCCACTTACTGAATACATTTTCGATCGGATTCAGAAATGGAGAGTAGGGAGGTAAATATTTAATCCGAACTGGCCCCTCGGCGAATAATTCTTTAATTTCAGAGCATTTGTGAAATGGAACGTTGTCCATTACAAGAATTGAGCTGATAATATTTTGAGATCGCAATTTTTCCTTTAGCTCTACCTCTCTCTTCTTGGCTTTTAACGACCTTACAGGTCACGCCGGCCATTTCTGGCTTACTAGACTTATTTTTACCACGTAGCCGGATAGTCAGTCCTTGCTATGGGGGGACGGTCCGGATGGGATTTGAACCCGGTCCGGCCGTATGGACTGGCGCCGTTTATCACATGCACCATCGGCCCGCCCCCATCTACCCCCCTCTACCATGAATATCATAAAGAACGATCTGTCGATCGCCTTATTGCGTGTTTTGTAGTGAACAATGCCTGTCTTGTTCATTGCACATACTACTGAAATGTTCCGAGTTTTTATTTGTGGCACTATTTTCACAGCTCTTTTTCCTACACTAGATCTACCCCGCGTTACTCTCATTCTAATCTTAAAACCGACCGCGTCAACACATACGATAGAATTTTCGGTTACGCTGTTACGAAGTGCAGTGAAATCTATAGCATAATTATTTCGCACTGTTAAATTATCTCCTGCATTCCGTCGTTCTGGGTATAAGTACAACCTATTGAGAGAATAATTAAAAACAGAACTTTCTTTGGCCACTGTAGAACGACAAACATTAACTTGAAATTCTTCGGAAATTTTAGCTGATATTTTCTGCAATGATATTCCACAATCTTCATCAATCCACTCTTGGATTTTTTGCCCTATCAGTGGTGATATTTTTTTTCATGATTTTTCCTCGCTTGTCTGCTTCTATTTTCATGGTATTGTGATACTTTCGCAACACATTATACATTATGGCCCTGTTAATATTTAGTGTCTCAGCAATTGTAACAACGCTGCTGCCTTTTTCTCTTGCCAGCACAATACGTTCGTGATCTTCGTTGGAAGTCGTTTTCAGTTTTCGTGGATTTCGGGACGGTGTTTCTTCAATATTTTCATCTGCCATATGGCCTTCGGTACTACGGCCGGAGCCTTCTGTGTTGTCGCCGGTGCCTTCGGAGTTGGCGCTTTCATTGGTGGTGTTACCGGTGATTTAGATGCTTTTACAGGCTTTGATTTGGTTTTTGGTGTTGGTGCTGTTGAAGCTGCCTTCATCACTCCTGCGTAGGATGCCCCCTGCTTTACCAAGCTTCGCTTGCTCTGCATGCATACCATGCCCGTATGTTCAGGCATCAAACAGTAGCGGCAGTAAGGATTATGTCCACTGTATGTAACAGTGGTACGTTCCTTTCCTACCAAAATTGTGGGTCCGATTTGTAACGTTGGTGTCCCGAGAATAATTTTGACTAGGCGTAAGCTAATCTTTACTCCTGGAACCTTACTCTCCGGTAGATATTCGGTTTCCGTTACCGAAAATACTTCACCAAAGCAAACAAGCGTTGCTTTAATTTCGGCATCGATAACGTACGGGAGAAGCTTGTGCAGCCGCATCTCCGTTGCTCCGTCCTCCTAAAGAATCGGCACTGGGTAAGCCATCCCGTCGATATGCAGGAAGTGGTTTACCTGGTGCTCCTGCACCACTTTCTGCGCCTGCGCAAGCGTCTCTATTTCCACGGATAGAACCACCGTAGACGTGCACATCTGAATCCGTGTCACGATCTCCCCGGCCTTCAGTGTATCGATTATAATTTCGATCACTTCTGATCAAGAAGGGCGTTTTGGGATTCCCTCGTACACTATCTTAAAGGTCTTGTCCCTAATGAGCCTCACTCCTGTTGCCTCCATGGCTCGTCTTGTTTGTAGTTGTATTTGTAAAGACTTGTACTCTTGCTGATACAAAACACGTCTGATCTTTTCGCTATTCAAGAGCAAACTAATGAATTTTGATTACATTAAGATTTAAAACAATAATAAAATTACATAAGTTCTATTATTTTAAGCTTTTATTAAAAATAATACAAATATTTACTTGTGCCATGCCAATTATTTTATGTATGTATGAAGCTGTAATTTCTGTTTCCTTTGTAAAACGCGGTTTTACAAAAGTGCAGCCTAATGTCATTCTTTATGTCAAAATGCTATTACCTTGAGGAATCCTTGCATGATGATATTATCTGTCAACAATTTGTTTTGCTCGATGTTTTGACAGAAAGCTAAAATTTTTAGCCTGGTCTTAGAGCGTGTCATAGACCCCAAAGATATTTTGAATGTTCATAATAGTAGAAACGTTGCTTTGAGCAACCTCATTATTTATAACTTATTTTTACTACATAGCCGGATAGTCAATCCTTGCTAGTTTGAATGGGATTTGATACCAGGTCCTGTCGTGTGGAACCGGCGCCGTGTAACACATACGTATGTGAAAATTAAGTTCTCCTCTATTTTTAGGAAGCGCTAACTGTTGTAGTGGGACTCGTATTCCTCCAGCACCATTCCACAGAAAGCATCCAACTTTGGATACTTGGCAATGTCACTATTTCGTGATCCACAAACCATAGTTTAGGAAGCAAAAACATATTCAATAGGAGCAATTTTTGTATTACATTAAGGTCTCTTATTCTGTGTACCTTCACCAGATAGCGAAAATTTTGAATTACTATATTCCAGTTTTGCGTCATAGATACCCTTACATTGTTCGAAAACAGTAAATCTAGTAGTCGAAGGCGTTCTTCAGTTCGTACCCACGGAATGTTTATCTGGTTGGACGAGGTGCATACTCCTATGTTTAAAGCGACTGTCTTTTCCACGTTCAATTTCGCTCTTGAACATAATTCGAAAGCTTCAAATGTCTTTCTCACAGCTTCTATTTTGGATGAGGAGGTAGTCACTAGTGATGGGTCATACGATTCATTTCATGGCTCGACCCGGAGTCGGGTGCAGCAAAATCGGAATCGAATCCGACCCGTGGGTGCAGCGGGTTCGGGCCGACCCGTAAATATAGGTAGGTTCAGTAGATTCGACACGCACTCGTTGCACCCACGGGTCGGAGTCGCTTATGCTAGCTTGCACCTAGTGGAATCGTTGCACCTACTGAACCTACTTGTATCTACGGGTCGAGTTCGGGTCGCTTATGGATGGCTCCGACCCGGTAGGTTCGGGTCGACCCGCCCATTACTACTAGTCACCACCGAGATGTCGTTGGAATATGCAAAGACCAGATCAACCGAATCACAGCACACGCTTTCTAGTCTGGTGATGAGGGGCACGAGACAAACAAATGCATTGAAAGTGGGTCACCCTACCGGGTGACTATGAACTAAAGGCCAGGGAGTTCATAGTCGCCAGCATACATTTTCTGTCGACTCGATCAAAGGCCTGTGAGAGATCAAATAAGACAAGCTTACCGGCCATCTTTTTTGGCTGAAGGTCGATAATTAGCATCGTTTTAGCATCCTTGAAAATATCTTGTAATCTGTGTTAAGGAGAGATATCGGTCAATAGCCGGTAATCCTGTCTCCAGCCCTTTTTTTCTCCACAAGCACAATGACCCCATCGACAAAATGTTGTGGTATATTCCCACTAAGTGCTTCATTGAGAATCAAAGTAATTTCTCGTAATCCCAATCGTGCGTCTATAGAACTCGGTGGGAAAGCTCGGATCACTCACTTCTTGAAGGAATACGATATCAGCGTCAATTGTTGGAATAAATTATATCAGAGCGGAAAGCTTGCTTGCATTGGCGATCGCGTTTATGTTTATCGATGCGAGAGTTAAACTCACGAAGCTTGTATTAGCCCTCGCATTCAAACCCGCTTGACTCTAAAGGCGATGCTGTGTCTATTTTTGCGTGTTTAGGTGACCGACCAGGCTTTCGTCTTATCGTAGCGCTAATTGAAGCAGCCGGAGCATCGCTATCCGTTCTTCGCTTACCTGTACAAGCTTGGAAAGGAGATTGGATGCTGTGAGGAGGCTTGAGGTGCGGATGAGAGGGACCTGGAAGGTTACTGATTCCTGCGTTGGTGTAGTGGTAACATCCTTTTCCTCGCTATGTGTACATGTTTGTTCCGTGTTAAGTGTCTGGTTCACTAATTGCGTCTGGCGAGTGGTTTGTGTCGTGGTCAGTGTTGGTGCCACCAAGCTGGCAAATATTGCAATCTATCGTTTACACTTTTTGGCTGCAATAATTTTTTACTGGCGGTGCATGTCATGCCATGATGCACTTCCTTCTGGCAATTTCTGCAGATTTTAGTTTGGCCTAATATGTGACCATCGTTGTTTCTGCTTTTATTGAAACGTATGATAGTATAGGTTTTGATACTACCATCGTTACATACCTGTTTCCATCGGGCAGTCCCTTGCATGGGTATTGGGCTCCCCAAGTTCCTTCCCGGATCGAAAGAATTTCTTCATGTCTGGCAAGGTAGCTGGTAATTGTTCTGTCGGATACACTCTCGGACAAATCGTGAAGTCTCACGATAACAGACTGGTCATCCATAGAGAATTGTATATTAAGCTGCGAGGCCACGACAGTTGAGGATTCCCTCAGAACTCAAAACCTCAGGAACTCATGAGTGATTTTGAGGGATTTGCGTTTTGAGGAAAACCTGGCCGATCAACAAAAACCTCAAAAACTTTTTGAGACTTTTTTTGAGGAATCGTTTTGACAGTTCCGATGCGTCTGCCGTTCAGAATGTAAACAAAACATATTTTTGTTTGCGGTTTTTTTCAATGAAAGTACACTTTTCGTGTGCCATTGTTAAAGCAAATACCTACTGAAGAACTAAAATTAACATTAATTATAATTTAACACCGTATTCGTGTGTTTATTTTTTTTTGTTTTTTGCGACGGTAAATTTTTCATTTGTTGCACAGTGTGTGACACAATTTATGTATACGTTTTAATTTAAAAACTAAACTTTTTATGTGAAAGACTATCCTTGAATCTCGTTCTTTTGATTGATAAAATGTTAAAATACTTTCTTTTCTTTAAAACAATTTTTTATTGACCATATTTTCCATCGAATTGATAAAAAAACACCTTCGAACAAAGATTACAATTACATGAAATACGTAGCATTTGTTAAACACTGTTTCTTGTCGCTGACGAAAAGAGAGGCAGCATGAGTGATTTTTTGTGTGACCAAATTTGAGGAAAACCTCAAACGGCCACGGGAACATTGGTTTTGAGACGCTTTTTGAGGGAATTGAGTGACTGAGGAAGTTTGAGGGAAAGTCTCAACTGTCGTGGCCCCGCAGCTTTATATTCCTTTCCATCGCACTGGACGCTGCGCTTTCCCTCGTTTTCCTCTACATTGCTGAGAGCGCTGGCTTGGTCCTGCATTTGGAAATAAATGCAGTAATTTACATCTTTAAAGTGCACTCGAACAACTTTGTCAGCAGCTTTTCCAAGCTTTGGCCAGAACACCTTTAGCGCATCTGTGAAGGCTTTTTCGGCACTTTTCACTTCCGTGATTGACTATTGATTTTCACTTCCGTGAAAATCAAACAAATGGCATGAGGAGAACACATACACTGTGTCAAAAAATTGTCCGTACAGCTAAGCCATAGATAGAAAATATTTGATAAAACATATTTAATTTTTCAAAATAAATGTCGTATATATTTTTCCTATTACTTCAACGTATTCTTATTATTATCCAGCATTGATTTCAAGAAAAAATTAATTCTCTCTGTCGATAAAAAATGCAAATAATATTTTTTTTGTAAATGGACGAAAAAAATTGTCCGTACAGCGATCAAACATACAGTTTATTAAACCCTATAGGTAAACTTAATACTTTGTATGTCCACCTTTAGCTGCAATAACGCTCTGCAAACGTCTTTGCATTGAGAAAGCCAATTTTTTAGTTGTGTCCGAGGAAATTTTCTCCTATTCGTGCATGAGAACCTCTTTCAGCTGGTTTTTATTCTGGATCGGGTGTTCTCGAATTTTTCGTTCAAGATGATCCCACAAATTCTCTATAGGATTGAGATCTGGAGACTGGGGTGGATGCGGAAGTGTTGATTTGACATTTTGCTGCAACCATTCCTTGACCAACTTAGACGTGTGCTTCGGATCATTATCTTGGACAAGCTGAAAATTGGATCCATGTCCTAATTTTAACGCACTTGTTTTCAAGTTATTCTGCAGTATGTCCAAATACTTGAACCGATCCATTGTGGAATCAATGAATGTCAAGTTTCCGGTACCATTTGCACTGAAGGCACCCCAAACCATAACGTGGCCACCACCATGCTTCACAGTCGGGCGCAGATTTTCAGGATTCAATTGTGTGTTTGGTTTGCGCCACACTCTCACCAGTCCGTCTGACCCAAAAAGATTAAATTTACTTTCGTCCGTGAATATCACGTTCTGCCAAAACTCCTCCGGTTTGACCACATAGTTTTGGGCATACTCCAACCGCTTTTTCATGTTTTTGATTGAGATAAACGGCTTCTTCCTAGCAACGCAACCGCGATATCCTTCAGCATGGATAACATTCCGTACTGTTTGGGGACTAACTTTAATATTTGTGTACCGCATCAGACTGTCCGCCAGTTTGGGGGCACTAATCTTAGGATTTTGTTTGATTTCGCGTAGTAAAATGCGTTTGTGACGTTGCGTAAGCTTCTGTTTGCGGCCTCTTCCGGGAGTGATCTCCAGGGATTTTGTCTGCTGGAAGTTGTCAATCACATATTGAACCGATGATCGGGAGCGATTTACTACGCCGGCAATTTCAGAGAGGCTTTTGCCTTCTTTCCTGAGATCAATGATCAGTTTTCGAATTTCAATCGCGATTTTTAAGTGAGAAACGGCCATTTTTCTTGGGTAGTTCACTTAAAATATAATTTTATGAGGTAAAAAGTCGTAATAATGTTTTTAGTTCCGTTGAAAACACTTAGAAATGACCGCTAGCTTCACTTTTAACATTTGTGACGTAATCCAATTAACAAATAACTCTTTGCCCAAATAAAATTTTAAAAAATATTCACTGTACGGACAATTTTTTTGCACAGGTTTGGTGACTGTCGCTGACGGAAATTATGTCCTTTTTAGGAACCGCTGTCCGCGCTCAAAAAAGGTCCCTAGCTTAGGAGAATAGTAGCAGGAGAGCGGACTTAGCCGCTCTCAACGTAAAGATAAGCTAGGAGACTAAGCTTACCTCTCTCGCATCGCTTCACCGTGAAGCGATGAGTGAGAGGGAAGTTAAGCGTCTCTGTCTGTCTCGCTTGCTCCTGCAGGCGCAGACAGATAATGCAAGGACAATGCGGGGATCGGCGCGAAAAATCCTCCCTAAAATTATTACATTTATAAGCAAATAAGGAAATAATAGTGAAATAGTTGATTACAGGAAATTAGAGGAATTAGATAAATTTACATAGTTACAGGAATTAATAATATGAATAAGAAGTAGGGCGAAAGGATAAAGGGTGAATATGTAAAGGGTTGAGAAACGCGAGGAAAACACGGTTATGCGTCGCCGTCAAGGAAATGTATCGCTTATGTATCGCTAAGGCAGCATGTACGATAAAAGGGGGCTACGGGGAGGTAGCCCTAAATAAACAAGCTTTCTCACAACCGGAACAAAAAGCCTTTTTATTTCGGTTGGCCGCGGATAAATTAGTTTAGTTTCTACCTTCTCTCACCCTCGGTCGGAGTTTGATACTCCGGTCCGAGAGCTCAACACGGGTTTATCGCCCTGCTGTGCTGGGAACATTGGTGGCTCCAGAGAGGAAGGTAGTACTTGCTAACGTTCCAAGGCACGAGAAAGTTTCCCGCCACGAGGTAACCGGAGGACCCCATTCCCGGTCGAAGGAAGGAAGACGCCAAGCGCCGAAGAGAACCGGAGGACTCCATTCCCGGTTGGACGGAGGACGAGAGAGGGCCACCCGCCTCTAGCAGACCGGAGGACCGCATTCCCGGCTGAAGGAAGGACGAGAGTAGGCCACCCGCCTCGAGCAGACCGGAGGACGTTCATTCCCGGTCGAAGGAAGGAAGGAAGACGCTAAGTGGTGAAGAGAACCGGAGGACCCCATTCCCGGTTGGAAGGAGGACGAGAGAGGGCCACCCGCCTCTAGCAGACCGGAGGACCGCATTCCCGGCTGAAGGAAGGACGAGAGTAGGCCACCCGCCTCGAGCAGACCGGAGGACGTTCATTCCCGGTCGAAGGAAGGAAGGAGAGGGGCAACCGCCCTGTGGAAACCGGAGGACGTTATTCCCGGTCAGCGAAAGGAAGGAGAGGGGCAACCGCCCTGTGGAAACCGGAGGACGTTATTCCCGGTCAGCGAAAGGAAGGAGAGGGGCAACCGCCCTGTGGAAACCGGAGGACGTTATTCCCGGTCAGCGAAAGGAAGGAGAGGGGCAACCGCCCTGTGGAAACCGGAGGACGTTATTCCCGGTCAGCGAAAGGAAGGAGAGGGGCAACCGCCCTGTGGAAACCGGAGGACGTTATTCCCGGTCAGCGAAAGGAAGGAGAGGGGCAACCGCCCTGTGGAAACCGGAGGACGTTATTCCCGGTCAGCGAAAGGAAGGAGAGGGGCAACCGCCCTGTGGAAACCGGAGGACGTTATTCCCGGTCAGCGAAAGGAAGGAGAGGGGCAACCGCCCTGTGGAAACCGGAGGACGTTATTCCCGGTCAGCGAAAGGAAGGAGAGGGGCAACCGCTCTGTGGAAACCGGAGGACGTTATTCCCGGTCAGCGAAAGGAAGGAGAGGGGCAACCGCCCTGTGGAAACCGGAGGACGTTATTCCCGGTCAGCGAAAGGAAGGAGAGGGGCAACCGCCCTGTGGAAACCGGAGGACGTTATTCCCGGTCAGCGAAAGGAAGGAGAGGGGCAACCGCCCTGTGGAAACCGGAGGACGTTATTCCCGGTCAGCGAAAGGAAGGAGAGGGGCAACCGCCCTGTGGAAACCGGAGGACGTTATTCCCGGTCAGCGAAAGGAAGGAGAGGGGCAACCGCTCTGTGGAAACCGGAGGACGTTATTCCCGGTCAGCGAAAGGAAGGAGAGGGGCAACCGCCCTGTGGAAACCGGAGGACGTTATTCCCGGTCAGCGAAAGGAAGGAGAGGGGCAACCGCCCTGTGGAAACCGGAGGACGTTATTCCCGGTCAGCGAAAGGAAGGAGAGGGGCAACCGCCCTGTGGAAACCGGAGGACGTTATTCCCGGTCAGCGAAAGGAAGGAGAGGGGCAACCGCCCTGTGGAAACCGGAGGACGTTATTCCCGGTCAGCGAAAGGAAGGAGAGGGGCAACCGCCCTGTGGAAACCGGAGGACGTTATTCCCGGTCAGCGAAAGGAAGGAGAGGGGCAACCGCCCTGTGGAAACCGGAGGACGTTATTCCCGGTCAGCGAAAGGAAGGAGAGGGGCAACCGCCCTGTGGAAACCGGAGGACGTTATTCCCGGTCAGCGAAAGGAAGGAGAGGGGCAACCGCCCTGTGGAAACCGGAGGACGTTATTCCCGGTCAGCGAAAGGAAGGAGAGGGGCAACCGCCCTGTGGAAACCGGAGGACGTTATTCCCGGTCAGCGAAAGGAAGGAGAGGGGCAACCGCCCTGTGAAGACCGGAGGACGCTCATTCCCGGTCGGAAGGTATAGTGATAGTGAAGTGCAACGGTTCCAGCGGCAGCAGCAACAGTGGTGCCTAAAACGGCTTAAAAAAAAAAAATAGTGCGACGGTTCCAGCGGCAGCAGCAACAGTGGTGCCTAAAACGGCTTAAGAAAAAAAAAAAAAATAGTGCGACGGTTCCAGCGGCAGCAGCAACAGTGGTGCCTAAAACGGCTTAAGAAAAAAAAAAGTGCGACGGTTCCAGCGGCAGCAGTAACAGTGGTTAAGCCTAAACCGGCTTAAAAGAGTGCATCAGCAGCGGCGGCAGCAGCAGCAGCAACCGGAGCGGTAGCAGCGGCAGCAGCAACGACAGCAGCGGTGGCAGCAGCAGCAGCAACCGGAGCGGTAGCAGCGGCAGCAGCAGCATCAGCAGCCGAAGCAGTAGCAGCAACTGCAGTAGTAGCAGCACAACAAGAAGCGACGAACCCGCAAACAAACCGTGAGTAAAATGGCAAACACTAAAGAGAAAATTACCAAATTTGAGGAGGAAGTAGGGAGTGATGTGTGCGAAATGAGAAAAGAAATAGAGAGGTTGAAAAGGGAATATAAGGACTTATCCGAAAAACATGAAGAAACGAAACGCGAATCGCAAGAAAAACAGACCAAATTAGTCACACAATTAGCGGAAAAAGAGGCAGAATCTAAGAAATTGCGCAAGGAAAAGGGACAGAAACGTGAATTGCAAGATGGAAGTGCTACAGTCGCAAGCGCATCGACAAGCAACTCAAGCCCTGCTTCCGAATTGCTCATAAAGGGATTGGTCGATGCTTTAAACGAGCGGTCTAAAAGAGATTCCTTAATGGAGCTTCCTGAATTTAATGGTGATTTTAAAAAGTGGAACCATTTCAAATCAGTGTTTTATAAAACAAGTGAAGAGGCTAAATTTTCAGATTTGGAAAATCTAAATCGTCTGCAAAAGGCTCTGAAGGGAGATGCCCTGGAATGCGTGAGTGGTTTGATGCTCGATGCACAAAACATCGAAGGAATTTTACAGCGATTAGAGAAGGAATTTGGTACGCCTGATTTGATATACAGTGCGTTATTAAAAGAATTGCTAGCAGTAGAGAACCCAACGATGCAGAAGCCGAAAAGTTTTATAACGTTTATGCATGCGTTAAACAACCTGGTCATAAACATGAACACTATAGGAGAGCCAGAATATTTAAACGACCAACGTCTTTTAAAGGACTTGGAAAATAAGATTCCCACTAATTTAAAACACAAGTGGTACAATCATATCTTGGCAGACAACGAGAATTATGGTAGAAGCAAGCTTAGGACTCTCGAGGATTTTGCTAAGTGGCTTAAGCCCACAGAAAATTTAGCTATTATGCTAACAGCGGATGTTGCAAATGATGTTGTGAACTCACAATCGCATCAGCACAACCAACAGTTAGGTCATAGGAATTTTCGTGCTCAACCACGACAACAGTTCCAAGCGAATATCCAATCGCAACCAAGGCGTAGAATGGGTTGCTTGATTTGTGGCCAAAATCATAGGACGACAGAATGTTTTCAATTTCAAAACATGTCGGCCGAACGAAGATGGGAAACGGTTAGGCGGTTGCGCATTTGCTCAAACTGTTGCAACCAGTCGAATCATGACGCCCAAAATTGTTTTCTGCCACCACAATGTCGGCAATACGGATGTAGAGCGAGACATCATACCCTATTACATAGAGCAACTCCTACTGGCTTAAGACAGGTTGAGAATGTTAATACTCACCACGATTCTGATTTGCCTGAGTTATATTTTCAAATCATCCCAGTAACGCTTCGTCATAATAATAGGGAGGTCGATACATTCGCGTTCATGGATACGGGTTCATCTGCGAGCTTAATACATCGTGAGCTCAAAGAAGAGTTGCAGGTAAATGGATCTCCACGACCATTTTCGCTAGCTTGGACTAACGGATCAATACAAGATGAGCCGGAAAGTGAAACCATCTCGATCCTAGTTAAGGATCAGGATGGGAAATTTATAAACCTTGATGGATTAAGGACAGTAGAATCTATGGTGCTGCCAAAACAAACAGTTAACGGAATGGAACTTAGAAGAAAATATCGCCATTTGAGAGGCATCGATTTACAAAGCTATCGTGATGGAGCTCCGAAGCTAATTATCGGATTACCACATGCGCATCTAATATGCGCATTGCAAACCAGAACTGGGCAAGCAGGCGGACCGATAGCAATTCAAACCCACTTGGGATGGGTATTGTTAGGAACAAATTATCTTAATAGCAAGCAACCAAAACTCTTTTCTCTAATCGAAGCAAAAAATGCTAACAAGGATATAGCGAGCACGATGAGAAATCACGTCCCAAAGGAAGATTTCGGTGTTAAATTGAATTATAAGATACCGCAGCCCAAGGACGAAAAGAGGGTGGAAATAGAAAAAACTATAAGGAAAACAGAAACTGTTCACGAGATAGGGAAAACGGAAGTCGTCAGTATACCAGAAGAATGTGGTCAGTCTTTGAGGCGACTACAAAGCCTGGAAAGAAAATTGACACGAGATGGAACGTCAGAAAAATTACACCGTAAGGAAACAGACGCATACGGCAAAAAAGATTGCGCGCGTGAAAACGATCGAAGTGAGACAATAAGAGATAAGTTTAGTCCCAAGGCTAATTATGTACCAAACTTTGCTATAGTAAAGTACAACAAACCTATACGTAAACCAAGACTGGTCTTTGACACAGGTACAAGAAGTAAACAGCGTTCTCTCGCTATTTAATGAAACCTATATGCAATTCATGATAAATAATATGTCCTGCGGACCACGAAAACGATGAGCCTCTCACACCAAACCATTTCTAATAGACTGTTCTGGAGAAGCAGAACCAATTCATTGTGAGATTTCGGAAGCTGAAGCTTTAAAGACACATTGGAAGAAAGCCCAATGGGTTGCACAAAAATACTGGTCTAGGTGGATAAAAGAATTTCTACCTCGATTGGTAACGCGAGAGAAATGGTTAAAACCAGTGAAAGAATTGCGCATAGGCGACGTAGTAGCATTTCCAGATGAGCAGACACGCGGAAGGTGGCGAAGGGGGATAATTACGCAAGTGCAAGAAGGAAAGGATAAACAGGTTCGATCCGTAACGATAAGAGTAGGAAGTTTATTTATTAGAAGACCAGCGGTAAAGGTCGCACGGTTGGAGGTTCGCGCCGAAGAAGAAATAGGTAGGACATAATTCCGTCAGCTTATTATTGTTTGTAACACCTCTACGAGGAATTACGGGGGAGAGGATGTCGCTGACGGAAATTATGTCCTTTTTAGGAACCGCTGTCCGCGCTCAAAAAAGGTCCCTAGCTTAGGAGAATAGTAGCAGGAGAGCGGACTTAGCCGCTCTCAACGTAAAGATAAGCTAGGAGACTAAGCTTACCTCTCTCGCATCGCTTCACCGTGAAGCGATGAGTGAGAGGGAAGTTAAGCGTCTCTGTCTGTCTCGCTTGCTCCTGCAGGCGCAGACAGATAATGCAAGGACAATGCGGGGATCGGCGCGAAAAATCCTCCCTAAAATTATTACATTTATAAGCAAATAAGGAAATAATAGTGAAATAGTTGATTACAGGAAATTAGAGGAATTAGATAAATTTACATAGTTACAGGAATTAATAATATGAATAAGAAGTAGGGCGAAAGGATAAAGGGTGAATATGTAAAGGGTTGAGAAACGCGAGGAAAACACGGTTATGCGTCGCCGTCAAGGAAATGTATCGCTTATGTATCGCTAAGGCAGCATGTACGATAAAAGGGGGCTACGGGGAGGTAGCCCTAAATAAACAAGCTTTCTCACAACCGGAACAAAAAGCCTTTTTATTTCGGTTGGCCGCGGATAAATTAGTTTAGTTTCTACCTTCTCTCACCCTCGGTCGGAGTTTGATACTCCGGTCCGAGAGCTCAACACGGGTTTATCGCCCTGCTGTGCTGGGAACAGTGACATTTTTAAGAAAAACTCTTTTTGTCTAAATACGGGACTAACTTAATGCCATAACAAGCACTTACATACAAAAAGAAATAATTTAAGCACTGAAAGTAGGAAGCATGAAAAGAATTTTACAAAACTTTAACCGTTTTTCAAATGATTATTTACAAAGATTTACAGTGTACGGACAATTTTTTGACACAGTGTATGTATATGGCACGTAACAGAGTGTTGTTGTAGCCAACAGGAGTACGGAATGGAGATGTGTGCACACTGAGTAAGAGTGAGCGAGTGAGTTTAATCCTACAAAGGAGTTTATGGTTTCAACTCAGCATAAGGAGTTTATATGACTCTTTTACTTACTCCTTCCAGTTTTTACTCACTCACTCTCTCTGCCGACTAATGACTCACTCTTTTGTGTTTCAACGCACACAATAAGAGTGAGTAAGTGTTTTATTATTCTTTTTGGCTTTAAATAACTTTGGAGTGATTAAAATTGTTTTAATATGCCTTTTGGATTCATATTACTCAATAAGACTGAGTAAGCGTTTTGGTATTCTTTTTGGCTTTAAATCACTCTACTGCAGTGATTAAAATGCAATTTCGTGTAAAGCTTAATTATTTAATTTCATTATTCGAAATTTTGTATTTCATGGCTGGCTGTAAATTGTCTGGCGTAAAGTATATTACGACAAAGTAAACAAAACTTATGTTCGAATTCATGAAATATCATTTATTTTTGGGGTTCTCGGGAGCTAAACTATTTCTTTTTTCGTTATATATTTGACCTGCTGTTGCGTTTAGCAACGAACGGTGATATCTTGCACTTCTCCCGAATATAAATACGCGACGGATAGATAGCGTTTTCTTAACAATTCACTTTTTATTGCTCGTCTCGCGTGTAATGGTGGTACGATGTAGGGCGGTGATACAGAAAAGTGGCGGTGTGCAGAAAAGAGAGATTTGTGAGTTAAAAAAATTCCACTATTTTTCGCGCGCGTCATTATGGAAAAAAGAGACCTATGCCACGAAAATTTTGCCCTTATATCCCTTCCGCCATCGCTACATTCGCGAACTTGCGATCCGCTCGATTGTATGTACAGCAGTTCTGCATTCGAACAGTCGCGCTTGGTGTCACGTTTGACACTTACAAACTAAACGCAAAAACAATAACACCTGCCTTAGGCCCGGGTCTATGAAAATGTTGCGGCAACATTTGTTCAATGGCAACAAAATGAGATGGTCTATGAATATCAGAAATGCAACATGCAACATGGCACATTTCTATGTCAAATCGACAGATGACATTTGTTCAAAAAGTCATTTGATTTTTGTTTGTCATCGAAAGCAAATAACCGAAACACGAATACATGAAATAAATCGAAATGGAGAGTGCATCATCCACTTATAATCGATTCTGGTCGCTCTAGGAGGGATCTTCAGCATTAACGGTTTGCTGGCAGGAGAACTAATTAAGAGGACAGGGAAGACTGCTCTGCTAGCAGAGCGTGGTATCAAGTGGGAATTTTCTACGTTGTTCCCGCAATTGCTCCGCGATCCTGTTAAATTCTACGAGTATATGCGTATGGACAAAGGACCGTTTTTTATATACTTGGATATATAAGGAACATCATTGACAAACCGAAGAAGAACCATGCATATATATGCCCTGAGTCGAGGTTAATGATTACATAAAGGTAAATTGATTTGATTAATTTGTCTGTGAGCCAAACAAAATTTACATTTTGTGTGGTTAAAAGCCACTACGAGACCAGGTGGCAATAATGGTCAACATCCAAAGTATAGTAGGGATCTAGAAATTTACGCGAACCCAAAGAGAACAATCCGTGTGCACATGATGTTTCATCTATCCGAATTAAGCTGTATGCAACAGCAACGTGATTATGTAGAACGTAGTATTGTTTACTCACGGGAAAACACTTCTTTACTTTCGGTATCATCAAATCCTTAACCATTTATTCCATTCTATATTTAACTTCATGCACAGCGAATAATGCATACGAATAAGGACAATCTAATCAAATCTAATCAAATTTCACTTCCTTAAACTTAGAAATAACGTCCATTATAGCCATGCGTACTTGGAGCTGATTGTGTTAAGGTACTTCTTTTAAGGGTTCAACAATACTAAGAGCAAAATGGAATTCGCTTTCATTTAAAATGCTCTTTTCTACCTTATCTTTATCAATGTTTAAAAGTTGATTAGCAATGACAACCAGATCTTTTTTCGATGATGTTGTTGGTTTGGTTGGTCCTACTTTCGGCAGTATCTGATGTGGAGCCTGCTCATCTTCTTGAGAAATGGGAACATCCTCATCGGTAGATACATCGAGATATTCTAGAACATTAAAAATTATTTTTAATTATATTTTTGATTTTTTGATTCCCATTAAATCGATTGTTACCTTCCGTTTCTTCCACAATTGGCATATTTCCCACCATTGTACGAGAGGCGAAACTATCCGATAAAAAATTGAGCTGCGCAAAATGCTTCCACATTTTGTGATTGATCGCAGCCGATCCAGTTGGTTGATTGTATTTGTTAAGCTCCCTGCGATACTGGCTTCGCAACATGTGCCATCTTTTCTTTAATATTTGTACTGAAATAATCAAAAATGAAGAAAGAATTGTAAGTATAATAATTTTCTTTTTTCGTTAAATAATACATTTAACGTACCTTCGCCAAGACCCTTACCAGGCACTATGTCAAATATGCCTTTCGTATTAATTGGCGATCAAGGGTACCCTCTCAAGCCATATTTGATGAGACCATACGGTAGCGGTTTGGACGAAGAGAAAGAGTTATTTAACACATCATTGAGCAGAGCTAGAAGGACAGTGGAATCTGCTTTTGGCATTTTGGCCACAAAATGGAGATGTTTGTACAACATGATCCAAATATCTCCAAACAATGTTGATACTATTGTAAAAACAATGTGCGTGTTACACAATATTTGCATTGATAGACGAGCGACTTCAGAATCGCAGCAGTGGAACGACATACCGGTATGGTCTACGCCCTTTAATAGTAATAGAGATTACAATCGAAGCAGCCGCCTAGCATATGCTATTAGAGACGATTTTAAGAGTTACATGGTACACGGAGAAACAGTTCAATTGAACTATTAATAAAACAAATTTAAAAACATCTTTTGAAGTATTTCAAATTTACAATGAATATAGGGGTATACGATATACACTATTGTTAAATATATGCACTTGGAAATGTTGTTTGGTTCAACCTTACATCCGTCCAATTAGACTGCTTGCTTATTTTTTGGTTTGCCAGCACTCGAAAATAGAAGAGAGAAATGCGAAACCATATTTATAGTTGGAGTGCATTATGGCAGTATGCAAGCACATGCACTATTTATTAGGTTGAAAATAAATAACTACAATTATATCTCTATGCACGACACATATATTTCCAAACCACAATTATGATGTGCATGAATCCAATTGCACAACGAAGAGCAATGCCATATGTATTATTTCACCAGTAGGTTAAAATACTAAGAATCAACTGTGCTTCGTAAAATGATGTACCCACAAAAGCTAGGGCGCATGGGAATGGGATCAAATGTGGGAAGCATTCATATCGACTTATTTTTCTGGAATCACTTCATACTTCATTGAATTTCAAAATATTCACTAGTTTTAGCTACTATAAAAATCTTCTTTAAAACAATTTGCACAACAATTTATGTATACATACCCGGAACATGTAATGACTCTTCAAGTTCATCCCAAACTTTCTTTTCCTCCTTGCGATTGGGGTATTCTTTCAATCTAGGTTCCATGTTCAATGTGGTTCCAATGTGGTTCGTCGTACGACGAACGACAACGACAAGTTTTACGGGTGCTCTAGGATTTGTCGTCACACAAACTGTCAAACAGAGAAGGGACGTCAAACCGTAATAATAAGAAGAAAAACATCAAATCATCAAACATACAAAACCAACAATAAAGCGTCCTAAAATCTGAGTTCCATTGCCTAAATTTGTTAGACTGGCCGCTTTAATTAAAATTCAGTTAAAAATGAGACACATCGGACAACTTGCGTCCATTTAATTTCTGCTGCAACTATTTGTTCTGTTTTGACAACCAAGATGCACGTTTTGAAAGATGTGCTTACGACAAGTTTTACGAGGTTTATAGAAAAAACAAATTGGTTTGTATAACGACAGATGTATGATCATGTTTTACGGGATTTGACAGAGCACCTTCATACAGCTCCATACGTTTGTATTTGTCGTTCGTCGTATACGACAAATCCCAGAGCAACGCCTAAGTATCTGTCTAATTCTGCAACTGCAGTATCGGTAGCATCGTATCGCTCATCACTTTCATCAATCGAACAGGGCTATTATGAAACGCAAACATCTTTTCAAACGTCACACAAAGTTGCCTTTCGTATTATGTCATTCCGTTTGACTTTCCGTTTGGCTCGAAAGACGTTTAAAAATCGATGTAGGCTTGTCGTGAAACGGAATGTCAAAAATTTGCATTACATGAGCCAAACGGAAGCAAATATAACTCAAGCAACTTTCCGTCATTTGATTGCTACGGAAATTACTATCACCAGTAGAAAATCGCATAAAATGTAAGTTTAGAACGGAACGAATAAATAGGAGCGTGTTCATAACAGACAGAATACCTTTTTTATCAATATTTTATATTCGATTTTCAGGGAAAACGTTGAAAGACGCACTACTAGAGTGCATCGCCAGATCATTGTTTAAAGGCGATCAAACCCGATTCTGGACTGACTTGGCAGAAAATCTAAATGCATTAGGGCCGCCAATTAGACCCACTGCCACATGGAAACGTGTTTGGTTTGATTACAAGTGTGCTGTGAAGAAAAAATTGCGGCTTAACAACAATTCTATTCATGCAACTGGTGGTGGACAGTGCCGCCTTAAGCCTCTGAATGAGTTGGAAGAGAGAGTTTCAAACCTCACTAACTTAAATTTAACAATAGTGGGCAATACAGGCAAATCACATGGGTACCATCCACCGCCAACAGAGATAAATAACAACCAGAGCACCAATCACAACATCAATAATAATAACCACAAGGAGCAAACAAATAACGATGGGGATAATAAAGATCATTTGGGGCCAATTCCGTCACGGAACGGTGAAAGTGCTAATCTGCCAAAAACATTCAGAAGAGGTCGGAAGCGAAAGAACACCGAAGAAGTCCTCAAAACAAACAAAGCAATGCTTCAGATGATGGAAAGAAGCATTGAAGTTCATGAAAGGGCTATTAAAGCTCAAGAAATGGCTACAAAAGCTCTAGAAGAGTCTAACGAGCACTTCAAAAATGTGTATATCCTATTATCAGAATAAAAATTAAATAAATGTTAAGAAATGAACGCATATAACTAATTTAAGTAATTGTAGAGCATTTAATAAGAACTGAAATAAAGAGCGCCGTGAATTTTTACTAAATTAATTTTTAAATTTATTTTCCATGGATCTATTCGTAAACGTGTCACATTTTCACACACATACATATGATCTAAAACTTTAAATAGAAAATGATTTAAAAAAATAACAAAAGAAGGTTAAGTAGGTACCATTATTTTATATCAATTAACTTAAAATAACTTAAATAACATAGATAATTAATACCAATTTGGCATGGCTCACAAATTAGCATTTAGTTCGCTCGAAGTATGTATTCTCTTGCCGCAGCAGAAGATGCTAGGGAGTTCAAGGCTGTTTTCATTTACTGCTATAAGTTTACGGTCTAGACAAGAATGGTCAATGAAATATCATTGAAAATCCCACAAGCTTTCATTCATCTCACAATGAATGCTCAGGTACCATATGTGTTTG
Source organism: Anopheles funestus (assembly GCF_943734845.2). Classification (NCBI taxonomy): domain Eukaryota; kingdom Metazoa; phylum Arthropoda; class Insecta; order Diptera; family Culicidae; genus Anopheles; species Anopheles funestus. Next base: position 49,228,414 of record NC_064599.1, read on the forward strand.
TACCTGTTACGACAGTGCAGAATTCTTCCACTCTACTGTGGTGCAGAACTCACTTGCATTGGAAATTCTTCTAATTTATATGCAATGCACATATTGTGCAAAGCACAGCACACATTAATGATTTGAGTTGCCTTCTCCGGAGTATAATGTAACTGCCTAGCTCCCAATAGACATCGAAATCGGTTCTTTAGGACACCAAACGTACGTTCAATAATCTCACGACCTTTCGCGTGGTTTGTATTAAACGTCGCTTCCGGTGAATCTGGAACAGCGTTACGTTTTGGTGTCACCAACCAAGGTTTAGATGGATATGCTGAGTCGCCTATAAGAAAAATAAATTATTAAATTTGGTTACACCATACGGCGGGTTATAAGTGACCTAATACTCTGTAGCTAGGCTGCCTAATTACGTTTTTTTGTGCAAAAAAGTTGTCGAGGCCGGTAACGTCCCAAACATGCGCATCGTGATTTGCCCCGCTGTACTTCGCGTTTACATACCGTATGCGCATCAAATGATCGCATACCTAAAAATATATTTAACATGAATGGCGTCAGAAAACGTATGTAATTTGTAATGTCGTAATGTGTGTAATTCATTGTACTGATTATCTTACCATTAACGCATTTAAACTGTAGAAGCCCTTTCTGTTGTAGTATTGATCCCCATCATGGGTTGGTGCAATTATTTTTATGTGCGTACCATCAACACACATCACTACTCCGGGAATATCACTTCTGGATAAGAAGTATCGCCGCGCCTCTTGCTGCTCTTCACTACTCATTTCTACATTAATCCATTTAGGGCACAAAGTGTCTTCTAAAAGTTTTTGCAAAAACGACTGAAAATGTCGGTTGAGCAATTGCTACGTTGACCCTTTCGCTATCACTGCTATCACTATCACTAACGTAATACGCCGAAATCATGGTTATGCGTCGAAATAATGTATTTTGATCAACCCGAATTTGGGACCAAAACTACGCGAACACCAATGTTCACTATTCAACGGTAATTTTTATTTTCATCAGCATGCTTTGATTGCTCATATGTCTAAATAAAATCGATGAAACTTTCGCCGACTCCAACGAGCAACCATAATGCAAATTTGCTTTCCGTTTGAATTGTGAATTTCCGTTTATGAAATTTCCGTTTGCGTTTCATAATAGCCCTGGAAGTAAGAAAATCATAAAATATAGAATCTGTAACGATAGTACTCCTCACTGTAGCAACAGATGTTGTTACACGATACAAAGATGTTAGTTCTGTTAGTATCTCATCATATGCCGCTTTAAATATTTCTGGTTCGTTTTCAAATGCGTGGATCAAGAACCATTGTTTTCGTTACTAGATGGTCATTTTTCATAAGCTCAAACCGTGATTCAATGCCCTGGATCAGTTTAGATACCAACATATCTACTTCTTATTCTAAGTTTGCTGTTCGAATTTGAAAGCCTTTACCCTGTTTTAGTAAAACTCTCATTAGGAGCCCCCTTTCCGACAATGTAGTAGACTTCTGTGCTGACACGTGTTTGAATGCTTCATCAAAAAACTTAAGGATGCTTACAGATTGTTCCATAATTATGTGAATAATTAATTATTATAAAGTATCTTTACAGACACCAAGAGCTACTTTTTGTTCTTCAAACTTAGCTACTTTTTGTTCTTATCAAGAGTAAGCACGCCGTTGTACATGACTTTCCACAGGGTGCGACCAAGAACTGATTCCTGTGGAACGCCTGCCGTTATGTTCCACATTCTTGTACCAGACGTGTCATAAATTCGCTTCCGCTCGTGGAGGTAGCTTCTAAGCAGCCGGCACAGGTACGGGGGAACCTTCATGCGCTCTAATGCTGCTGCGATCGCCTCCCAACTGGCGCTGTTAAACGCGTTCTTCACGTCAATCGTGATGATCGTGCCGAACCGTTGTCCACATCTTTTCCGGTTGAATGCTGACTGTCCCTGTTCCAGGACGGAAAGTATCGCGTCAATTGTGCACCGCTTGTTTCGGAACCCAAACTGCTTTTCAGACAGCTCAAACTGACTTTCGGTGAAAGCAGCTAGTCTAGAGAGAATCGCCATCTCGTTTACCTTGCCAAGCAGTCTACAAGGCCTAGAGGCCTTAGGGCTGACGAGTTACCTGGAGGTTTCCCTGGTTTTGGAATGAGTACCAGTTGCTGTCTCTTCCATATATCTGGGGATTGACCCGACTCTAGAATGTACTGCAATATGACTTGAAATACCGCTGGATACGTCTGCGTGGCTATTTTAACAGCTTCGTTTGGGATGCCATATGGGACCGGTGCCTTGCCTGCCTTAAGCCGATCTGCGAGTACTAGTACCTCATCCGTGGTTATGGGTACAGGTAATGATTCTGGGGTACTGAAGATTTGGCTCAGAACTGGAGCATCATGGGTTGGAAACAACTGCTCTATGATTTCTCGCAACTTCAACGGGCATCGCTCAATGGGGTCATTTGTCAGTTTTGCTCTGTTCATCACAGTATTATACGCAGATCCCCAAGGGTTTCGGTCAATTTCTGAACACAGATCTACAAACTGCGGTCTTTGTTGGCTTTAATTTGCCTTTTCAAGTCCGATCTGACCTAAACGTATACAGCCCGTAGCAGTTCCCTTGTTATCGGACATCTTTCTCGCTGGTCTTTCCTTCGTGCTACGGAGCACGCTTCTCTGCCGCATTTAACCCAAAGGTTCAACCAGTATGCGGGGCGCCGTCTACGATTTAGTGGTTTCCTTCTGGGCATTGTGGAATCGCATGCCCTGGCAATGGCTGTGGATAGGTCTGATGCATTTCGAGTGTCTGCAAAGTTACCAAATCTGAGGGCTTCTACAAATGTTTCTCGGTCGAAGAATTTGTTCCACCAGCCTCCATTATTTGAACTCGACGTAGCTGTTTATCGTTCCTTACCGATTTTATACTGGATCACTCGATGATCGCTAAGTATATGTATAAGTTTCGCTAACACGCCAGTTTAAGGTATGTATCAGTGCTGGGCTGCAAAACGTGACGTCTATGATGGACGTTCTACCGTTTCTACTGAACGTGGGAGTCGCACCAACGTTGCATAGCACCACATTTAGGCGGGATATGCTATCCAGAAGGGCATCACCTCTGCTGTTAGTAAGCCTGCTGCCCCAGGCAACAGCCCAGGCATTGAAATCTCCTGCTATTACTACTTTAAGAACATCAATCTCCACTGTTTAGCATCGTTAGGAATCTGTCTATATCCCAACTTGGAGAAGCATAGCAGCTGGCCAAGAATACTCCATTGATTTCCAGTACGACGAAACCTTCGTATGCCCTGGAGATAATTCTTTGTATAGGGTATTTACCCACCGCCAAGATTGCCGCCATCGTTTTCTTATCCGAGACCCAGTTATTTGTACCATCGGCAGCACGACAGGGTTTAGAGATGATAGCAACGTCTTCCTTTTCCTCTATCATCGCTTGCCACAGCAAATCTTGTGCCGCTTCACAGTGGTTCAGATTTGCTTGGCATTTTCATGCCGCTTGTCTTATCGCTGGGCATGCAGCTGACACAGTCTGGTGAGAGTTTTGACATGGTGCACAAAGTAGGCAAAGTGGGGGTTTGGTGCAGCTCCGAGCCTTATGGCCTTTTTCCCCACATCGCAGGCTCAGTTCCGATCTATCTGGACCATTGCAGTTTCGCGAGAGCTGATAAAACTCCCAGCATCGGTAGCACCTTGTTCTTGTTGGTACGACTCGCACAGAGCAGACTGACCAACCGATTTGAATCGTATCTGATGCTGCCACTAACAACGCTACTTTTGATGGCATTTTGATGTATGCTGTCTGCGTGCGATTAAACGCTGGCCTCAGCTTTGCCTCCAAAGGAGACTTTCCCATCTCGAACCGGTTTGGCAGGCATTGTTCAAGTTCCTCTGCGGTCGTAGCGTCGTCAATATCTCGACATTCAACTGTAGTTTCGTTCCCGAGGACCTTCACTTGGCCAGATTCTCCAACGGTCTCCTGGAGCATGCTTAAAATCCGCTCCATTCACACCATCCTCTGTCTTCAGTTCAAACAACATGTTGCCGTTCTGTGTTCGTCTGACTTTGGAGACACATTTCCCCAGAGCTTGGAGGCTTGGGTCATCTTTGACTTTCCGCAGGATACTAGCGTAGCTATCGGCTTCTCTTAATCCAACCACTATCGCCTCTGACCTTGGATGTCTCGGGAAAGGCTTCGGCTTGGGTAGGCTGGGAGTAGCTGGTATCTCACTGTCGGTGGTTAGATTGTTCTTCTGCTGTTTTCTTTTCGCCACCGGAATCCATTCTCCATTGAGTTGGGTTGTACCTTTTTCCTAGTTTCTGGCTCTTTGTGGATTGCCAGTAAATTCACTCTTCTGCTTTTTAGTCGTTTCTTCTTCCGCATCCGGCGTTCTCTCGTTCCTCCCTCTTTTCGAAGATATAGGTATATCCGAAAGGATTAAAGGCGCCAATGAAAGGGCGCTACTGTTTAATGAAACGCCTTGAGCCTTTTCCGCCCTCTCGGCCCGTAGCTTCCACGTAAGCAGCTCGCGTTCCACACAGGTAAGGGCTGCGACTTTCTTCACCGCCATTCTTTTGATAGGCGCATGCACGTTGTCGCGATCTTTAGTAAAAAGATGCAACTCTTATGCCGTCGACAATGCTTCTAGGAGTTTGTTGAAGTCGTTGGTGAGACCCTGCTCTTACGATGGCATGCTCGACACTTTCGTTAACTTCACATTCGCCCCTTACTCCTCAGCAACCGTTTCTGAGTTAGCTGGAGCTTCATTATTGGCGTCACTTTTAGCTTTCCAAAAAATGAACAAGCTTAGCTTGTTGCTGTGATAATCCCTCTTGCACAATCGACTGGATCCTGATGAGCAATGCTTTCGTTGATGACCGGCTGATAGACAGTTGAAGCATAATTTACCCTGCCGCACTAATTCCTGCCGTTTGTCAACAGTTGCCTTCCGAAAGACGTCACACTGATACGCAGAATGTACAATTGAACTGCAAAACGGGCATTGATGGCTTCAACACACTGTAAACATCGTTGTTCCGGTTCTTGACTTTACCAGCAGAGAACGGGCTCTCTGCAATCCGGGATTTCTCGTGCTGTGTTGCCTGACGTTCATGTGATGACGGAGAAACTGTAACACGTCCTCGTATTTAGCAACCTCCGTACTTTGGTGATTAGTTTCCCATTGTTTAGGAGTTGTTACATCTAGTTTAGCGCAAAGCATATGAGCCAACAACTCACTCCAGCCCTCGGCAGCTACTCCCATTCTGGACGTCATCTTAACACCGCGTTCAAAGTTGTCGATCAGCGAAATTTAAGCATCGTATAATTCCCTTTTCATTTGAGGGATCGAAAACAGACCATCCTGGTATCTCTTCACCATCAGCTTTTTATTTTCGAACCGTGACTTCAACATCTTCCACGCCACTGCATAGTTTGTCGCTGTGATTTCGATATCGGCTATGACATTAAGAGCATCCCTTTGCAATGAACCCTTATGGTATCGCAACTTATCGACGTCGGATAACTTCTTATTCTCGTCTATGAGACTGGCAAAGGCATCTCTGAACGAGAACCAATCCTCCTATTCGCCATCAAAGGTTCGTACCCGTATTTCAGGGAGTTTTTGCACGCGCATCTATATCCTTAGTTGGCACTACAGAGGAGGCCATACTTCTTTCAATCTCTAAAGATATTTCAAAATAGCGTTTTTCGAAGGATGTGTACTCTAATTCTTCCCTTTCGAACTCATCAGTGGACGAAGCGTCTTAACTTTTCACGTGCCAAGTTTCATTCTCTGTCATTAAACAAGCTTATCGTGCAACACACCCTTTGAAGAAGCTTTCATCGGTAAGGGTTGCATCTCTTAATACCTGTTCATAGTGTTTTAGTTTCTCTTCGAAATGCCTACGCATGCGTTTTTTCTTTTCATCCAAAAGACTCGTATTCGCAGTTTCGAATCCTAAGAACTCGGTCGCCGAAGCTGACATGGTAACAGCTTGCGTTTGACTCGATTCGGATTGCTCCTCAGCTACGCCCTTTTTTGTGGGAGATCCCATCACCGGCATTTTCCCTTGTTACTAAGCACCGCTCGTTGTCCGAGAATTGATCACATGTAAACCACTACACACAGCACACGCCAAGATTTGATTGTTCACCAATACGATGATGTATGATGAGGAAGATTTGAAAACGCGATTGTCCACTGTTTCGCGAATCACGACCACGCCACTTACGGCAAGCCACAATGCCGACACTGACGAATCACTACAGATTGTATGTGCACGTATCCTGCGACGACGCAGGACCCTACAGGTACAGGCGCACTTATTGTAACCCTAACGCCTACACGAAAGAACCGCTAGGGGTCTAAACGTCTATGTGTCCACCGTTTCAACTGAAAACCACGATGGTTTGAACTACGCGTACGAATTACAACGACGCTTCTTAAGGAACTGACTGACGAACCGCTACGGGTTATCTATGCGTGTTGCGTCCAGCAACAAAGATTGCGTCCAGCAATCATAAATTTCTTTCCCTTTAATATATTGAACACGTGTATTTTGTGTGTTAGTGTGGTGTGTGGATTGTGTGGTGAATTGTGTGCGGTGTTAAAAAAACCTCTGCTTCTTACTGAGTCGCTAGGGAAAGAGCCCTGGCGCCAGCTTCGGTGGGCTTTTATTCAGCGGCACTCATCTCGCTCAGCCGAATATCCTCGCTGAGCCGAAGCTCCTCACTCAGCCGAAATCGCTATCTAGCGTCATCTAGCGGGAACGCGACGTGGCAGCGAAAGTTCAATTGAACTGTTTTGCAGAACAATGCGCGTGTCCTATGACGACGCCACTAGCTAACACTGAAGAACCACACGGGTTTGCATGTGTGCGTGTTCTCGTTCCGCGAACTATGTCCACGCCACTTGCTGATGACAACGCCACTATTTTCCACTGGCTAACCACATTGATGCTGTACGTACGCGTGTCCCCGCTCCGCAAACTCTGACAACGTCCAATATTTTTAAGCCAATACAGGGTTTCGAATCATATAATTGAACATTACAATCACTCCGTTTGGGGGCGGCCCGGTGGTGCATGTGATAAACGGCGCCAGTCCACACGGCCGGACCGGGTTCAAATCCCATCCGGACCGTCCCCCCGTAGCGAGGACTGACTATCCGGCTACGTGGTAAAATAAGTCTAGTAAGCCAGAAATGGCCGGCGTGACCTGTAAGGTCGTTAAGCCAAGAAGAAGAAGAATCACTCCGTTTCCGTTTCAAATGAACAGTTGAACATTGCAAGCGTGTGGTTGAATTTTGCAGTCATATAATTGAATCTTGCAACTGGATAGTTGAAGTTTGCAATGACAGCGGGGAATTTTGCAATCTGTTATGGAGTGTTGAATGAAGCTTTCGTTCTGCCCTGCGGGTGTCAGAACGCAAAATGTCAAAATGTCATTTGTTCACATTGCTTCAAAGCTGGCTCACAAGCATTCGAATAGGTAAACAGAAAGGTGAATAAAACTACTAATTATTTTTACTTATTGAAACATCCGCTTTATTACAATTGTTTCCCACATATTCTAATCGTATATTATGTATTTGCATCCACAGATGGTGTCCCGTATTCACATACAGAGACGGTGATTTGTTTCATACCATAAGCAATGAATGTTTGCAACAATGACGACGATGTTACGCAAAAACAAAACAAACAAAGATTCATTCTAATCTGTAGGTGATGTTAGTTCCTCGTTTTTTATATGACAGACAGTGTTATATATCTTATATGAATAACAAGAAAGAGCACCTTCGGAGATGCTCTAACATTCAAACGATTCCGACAGCATGTTCGCTACTCTCACCATGCACGGCATGTGGTTTCGCTGCATGATCTTGTATATCTCATTCCGATCTACGCCGATCGTAGGCTGCCTAAAAGTCGATGAACAAGTGGTGCTTAAGGATCTGGCACTCTCGGCACTTCTGGAGAATCGGCCGTAGAGTGAAAATTCAGTGATCAGTAGTGGATTGGCCTTCAACAAACCCAGCTTGGTAGCTATCGACGAAATTTTTAGCAGGCGACACAAACCGGCAGAACTGGATCTTATAGGGGTTATTGAGTACTGGGTTTGTACGTTCAAGCATTCCATTTTGTCGCTGATGTTTTATACTGGGTATATGACGGTATTTATTCCCGCTCCCAGATTCTCATGATCAGCTGGTGCATCAGCTAGTGCACGCCAAAGTTCATTTCAACTATACAAATATAATTTAAGTGGAATCAAAACATTACATAATAAAATAAATAATAAAAAAAGTTTAAAACACATAAATTCATTTGCATAGAATTCAATATGTATTTGGTACGATTTCCCAAATCACAACCCTCAAAGGAGACAGTTCTTATTTTAAATATTCAATCAATTTCAATTCATTTAATTCCGGTACAATATTTCTAACAATACAAGGCGCGTCGTACTATTTCCTTCCATTTCGAAAACAAGTTTTCGATTGGATTTAAGAAGGGAGAGTACGGTGGAAGGAACTCTAGCCTTATACTATTTTCATCAGCAAACTGTTTCACCATGTTAGTTTTATGAAAAGCTACTTTATCCATAAAAATGATAGGATTTGTTATGTTATGAACAAGTAGCTTGTCTTTCAATTTAGCCAAAAAATCCAAAAACCGATTTTGGTTAAACGCCCCATGGGCTGACTCATATAAAACAATACCGTTCCTAGTCATGGCACAACATATTGTTATGTTGCGACTTCGAATTGACTGCACTACGTGTGTTGCAGGCTTCCCGGCAGCAGACCGGGCTCTTTTACACCGCAATGATACATTAAAGCCAACTTCGTCAAGGAACTTATAGTTGGCATCGTTCAACTCTGACTGCCAGTCCATAAATCGGAGAGCGTATTCTTTGCGAATTTGAATATTATCAGGAGCATTTCGGCGCACAGGTAAGACTTGCACTCTTTTTAGAGTGTAGTTGAAATTAGAAAGAAAATTTCTAATAGTAGAAAGACACACGTCTACACCAAATTCTTCGTTACACTTTTGCGCCATTTTTTTAGGCTCAGAGAGCAGTCTTCACCCACCCAACGCTTTAAAATTTCAAGCTGCTCATCGGTGAGATTCTTGGAGTGAGCACCGCCTTTTTTGTGTGCATTATCTTTGACTTCACCATCTTTAAGGTATTGCTTTACAATTCGGGACACAGTTTGGATTTTCATATCCATGATTTTTCCGATATCAGTCATCCAGTGTTGGTCAAAATAAAGCTTCACTATTTTCTGCTTGTCTTACAATGAATTTTGTTTCCGTCCTGTCATCTTGTTTGGCTTGAGATGTGATATTTTTACGAAGCTACGATTAGAAGATGTGGAAAACAATTGTAATGAAGCGGATGTTTCAATAAGTAAAAATAATTAGTAGTTTTATTCACCTTTCTGTTCACCTATTCGAATGCTTGTGAGCCAGCTTCGAAGCAATGTGAACTAATGACATTTTGCCATTTTGCGTTCTGACACCCGCAGGGCAGAACGAAAGCTCCATTCAACACTCCACAACAGATTGCAAAATTCCCCGCTGTCATTGCAAACTTCAACTATCCAGTTGCAAGATTCAATTATACGACTGCAAAATTCAACAATATGCTTACAATGTTCAACTCTTCATTTGAAACATTTAACGGAGTGATTGTAATGTTCAATTATATGATTCGAAACCCAGTAAGGACTAACTTCGGCTACGTGGTAAAATACGTCTAGTGAGCCAGAAATGGCCGGCGTTACCCTTTTTTTGTAAACGGGGAGGGAACCTTCAAAAGGTACACACCTCGAAGGGCGGCTTGCGGCTACAAACCAATCCCTCCGAGATGGGTTATGTGGGATTCATCGTGACGCTGGACCCGTGAAGCGGACTCCAGTAGTAGTACTGCTTTCCAATGCTGCTACTGCGTCATCCGTCCTAGTTGTCTCAGCTGCTGCTGCTGCTTCGTGCCTTCCATCCGCTGCTGCTACTTAAATCCGCCCGTCCGTAGCCGCTACTTCCGGTAGGGTCTTATCTCCTGTTGCTGGTCTGGTTACTCATCCGTTATTTCGTTATTGTAGTCCTTTGTTGCGGTTGCGGCGGCTGCTATTGCTGCCTTGTTTGATCCGTGTTCCTCCGTCGTTGTTGTCGTCTCCGTCTGGCCGTTGGTGGACATTCCTCATTACACCTCGGCTGCTCTGCTCCAGCAGTCCATTGTTGTTGTCAGCGTCCCCTGGTTTCTTTCCTTTGTTGCTTTCGTGTGTCTGGTCCTGGTCCTTCCCCTCGCTACCTTTTCGTCGTGGCAGCGGATATCCTCCTCTAGGAAAAGGGCTAACGGGATAGTACTTGCGACCACGCAAGCGGCATCGTAGGAAACCGTTTGGAAGGCGCTGACTACTCGAAGAACTCCTGTGCGGTGCGTCCTCTGAACATTGGTCCGGTGAATATCTTTCTGAAGAAACGTTCGTCACCACGATGGTGCCGCGTAACGGACAATTCCTATTCTTTTAGTTTGCTATTCCCAACGTTAACCAAGGATCTCCTTCTGCGGCTTTTTGGGCCACACTTATTTGGTATCAGAGCGGTCCAGGCATTCGTGATACGTGATGCCTTGCTGCAAACCTTCTCCAGATGCCGGCCATGGTGTTGTTTGCGGCAGAGCTTGACCCCCAGGTATTTGAGCGATTCCGTGGATACGATCGTGTGTATCCCGCAAGTAGTTGACCTACTTGCGGGTTGTGATGAGTGCAGAAGATCATTTAGCCGGTCTGATGGGCCAGCTTCAAACCCACTCCATCCATCCAGTGCTCGATCATCTCCAGGTTCCTCGTAGCAAAGTTGATGATTTCCTGAGGGTCCTTCCCGATGAGGGTGAACGCCACAGCACCAGCAAACCCTATAATGTCCGTACGCTTTCCGAACAGCTCCAAACGAAGAAGGTCATCGTACATAACATTCCACGGTGTTGGCCCTAGAACCGAACCCTGCGGGACACCTGCCGATACTGGTAACGAGACCATTCCTTCATCCGTTTCGTAGTGGAGCGTGCGATTCGTGAAGTAGTTTCGCAGCAACGCCTGGAGGTACGGTGGCATGTTCCTTCGCTGCAGAGCTGCTCCGATCGCTGTCCAGTTGTCCGTATTGAAGATGTTCTTCACGTCGATTGTCACCATTACACACAGTCGTTCATCCTTGCGCTTCTTGTCCAGCGCAACCGTTCCGTTGGCGATCACCCGGTTAATGGTCGAGCGTCCTTTCCGGAATCCATATTGGGCATCAGCGAGACCGCCCGTTGCATCCAGATGCTCCGTAAGTCTGCGCTGTATGAATCGCTCCAACACTTTTCGCAGAACACTCAGCAGGCAGATTGGCCGGTACGACGATGATTCTCCGGGTGGTTTCCCGGCCTTCGAGAACAGCACTAGCTGTTGCCTCTTCCATTCGACGGGGAAGTGGCCGGAATCGATGTAATGCTGGAACGTTCTCATGAAGACGCGTGGAAATGCCGCCATCACCGCAATCAAAGCCACGTTCAGAATGTTGTCGTCCCTAGTTTAACCGTAAAACAGGATAGTAAACAGGAATTTCTGACCAAAAAGGGGTTACTGTCGCCAATTGTTCATTAAACTTACCGCCAGTGTTCTCGGTACGTGGGAACCTTTGCTGCGAAAGTGGAACAATCCGGTAATAGCAACTTTTCGGATGGGTCAGAAGACTCGGATGAGATTCAACGCAAAGCCCAAGGAGAGATCAAGAAAATTCAACTGAGAGTCGAGACGTTCTCCATTCAAGTTCTGAATTAAATCTAATTTTATTAACAAATTTCTTGGGCTTATATACTAACAATGTTTGAAAGTGTTTGTGTATTATTTATGCGTATACGCCTACGTATTGTGGCGGTATTAGTAAGTTAGATCGCATTGGTCTTTTTCTATTTTCTTCTATGTTCATCCTAAAAAAAACGCATGGTGGCTAGGGATCTGTTTTGGTGCCTTGTCCTTAACATTTTGGTTTTACTGCACCCAACTAATTGAATGTTGACATCATTGAAAGCAGCTCATTGTGCTGCACGTGCATTCCTTTCCCAAGCTGTTTATTTCTCTTGAGTCGGTTGTTTTAATTTCCCATAGACCTCCTTCGCATGACCTACGCAACGCATGATTCATTTACCAATTCTTATCGATGGTACCGTGAAAACAAACCTTTCCAAAATTCTCTGTTTATTTCGGTCTAGCTCAACGATCCCATGTGATAAGTTACAATTTTTAAACAAATATTCAAATCTAACGTTGCGACCGCAACACTGGGGATTGAGCGATTTTGCAATGCTCATCAGCTCAACCTCAGTAACGGGATCTCGTGCCGTGCCGTTGTTCTCCAGAATCCGGTATGGATCGGAGATCAACAATATGCCCTAGCCTTCCTTCCGAGCAGTCTGCAACAGCATGTCCTGGGCCAGCTGGCTGTGATTAAGGTTCTGTTGAAGGACATTAATCATTACGAGGCCGGATGTTTACCCCTTCTCCTACTTGCTTTCAGTTACGCTGTCCGAACGAATGCCCGATTGCTTCCGGGCCCTTGCAGACGAGACACTTCCATTCCTTGGTGCACGGTCCTGAGTGCTTAGGCACCACACATCGATGACTTGCTTGTCTGATCCTTCCCACGGCAGTGAGTGGCAATGTGGCTATCGTAGCACCGATAGCATTGGCGCTTCACCTCAACCTACTTGAACCGGCAGCACTGGCTGAATCCGACAACATGCTGTTTAAGTAGCACGTCGTCCGTTACTGCCACCTCCAGGCATCCGAAGAATGCGACCAGCGTTCCGTAATCGTACTTTACGGCGGTGATCTGGTCAGCATAAATCGTAACTCCCAGGGCTGTACTGTCCGTGGTCGGGCTTTCGTCTTGCCCTCCAGTGCTTTGGACACTTTCCGCAACATCTCAATTCCCCTGAAAATTCATCCTTACACGCTCCACGTTCTGCCGATCATCCCCCAGCTTTTCCTTGAGGATGCACATCATCTCGTCCTGTGTTGTGTTGTCTGTTGTTTACAACTCCAACGCATCAGGGACGCGTTGCGCGCGCTGCTTCGGTTGTTTTGGTTGCTGCTGATGCTCCGGCGGCTGCGGCTGCTGCTGCTGATTCGCGTCAAGCGCCGTTGCTTCCTGCTTCCGCTGCTTCCTCCGTGCTCGTCGCTTATCCTGTTTGCTCAGAACTTTTGTCCATTCGGATGCCGGTTCTTGAGACTTGTCCTGGTCCTGTCTGTTGTTCGCGGTTTTGTGTTTGTTTTGTCTGTTGTTGTTTTGTTGTTTGTCTCATCGTTTGAGAGGGTCAAGGGTGCGTCCGTGGTCGTGGGGGTGTCTGTTTCCGAGTTTTATGTGGTTTCGGTCTGTTTGTTTGTTGTTGTTTGGTGTTTATGTCTTTTGGTGTTTTTGCTTTTGTTTGTGCGAGTCGAAGGGTTGTCTGTTTGGGTGTCTTGTGTGTTTGTTGGTTTGTCTGTTTGTGTGGTGTCTTTTGTGCTTGAGTTGTCTGATGTTTGGTTTGTTTGTGTTTGTCTTTGTGTTTGTTGCTGTTTCCACTGGTTTACGATGTCCAACTTAAGCAGAAGCTTATTGTTGATCTCCAACATCTGTTCTATCATGTGTGTCAGTTTTTCTGCCTCCTCTTTGGTCGGCTCGGCAGGGAGCTGTTTTCCGGAAGACTGGGGTGCAGGCTGGGCCTTCAAGAGTGAAGACCTGGCCACTTCACCCACATTACCCGTTGACTGCCACTCAACTATTGCCGCAATGAGTTCCGGTAGATCGTCGTCAGCACATGACGGTGAATCGGGAACGTCCGTCGTTGTTGTGTTGTCCTGATTTTCCGTCTCGTTTTTGTCAACTGTCTCGGCAAGCATATTCAGCACCTTCCTGAAGACGGGTGCCCAATGTCTTGGCAGAATGGACATTCCTTTTGATTTCTGTCCGTCCCGTGTTGAACGGACTAAACCAGTCAGCATCGCGATAGTCCGCTCCACCGGATCCACGGGACTGATGCCAACGGGGTACCGCTGAAGGAAGACCTCCAAGCCGCGCCCGGCCGTAGATGTAATCAGCGGTCCAGTACTCTCCTCGATGACCGGCTGCAACGTCGACCGGTTTGCCTGGCCCTGTCCAACCTTCGAAGTGCTTTTCAAAGGTGCGGAAGCTTCCGCTGATGGAAGGGTTGGCACGGCCGGCGAGGAGCCTCGTGTCATCCGGCAAGTGAGCAGAGCCTCTTGTTCGATTAACATCAACGGGGTCACTGGGCTTAAGGAGGCACGTTCTCTGGCGGTCACTCGGGCCGGTCCCGACAGTCGCTTGGAGGATGCGGTCAGTTGCGACCTGGAGGTACTGCGCGTCATTGGAGCCATATTGGAAGCAGATGCAGCTTGACCTGGAATTATAAAAGCAAAGGGAAAGTGTAGTATTGCCTTATGAGGGAGGGGGATTAAATTAAAAGATTTTCTCCTGAAATAAAAGAGATGAAAGCGAGTGTAGTATTGTTTGATTTGGGGTCGGGGAAGAAAGAAATTTTCCCTGGAATTATAAGAACAGAGGGAGAGTGTAGTATTGTTTATTTGGAGGGGAGAGAGGGTTTGAATTGAGAATAGTTTTCTGAAATTAAAACAACAGAAGGAGAGTGTAGTATTGTCAACTCGGGGAGAGGGGGAAGCTTTAAATTGAGAATGGTTCTCCTAAATTATAAGAACAGAAGGAAAGTGAAATATTGCTTTATGAGAGATAGGGATTATATTTACGGGTTTGTTTTGAATTTAGAAAAACAGAGGGAGAGTGTAGTATTGTTTTGGTTTGAGATCGTTTAAGGTGGTGGGAGAGTAAATTTCACTGAAAGATAAGAGGAGAAAGAGAGTGAGGGATCAGATGACCTTGGAGTAATTTGTTAAGTATTTGAATAATTAGATTATGGGATTTTTTATTTTGTGGTTAATATTGTATATTAATTAGGATTTTGTTATTTGATTAGTGAGGTTTTTAATTTCACTGTTGATTATTTTAGGATTAATTACTAAGCGGGCGAGCGCGGGGATTATATAGTTTTAGAGCAATTTGTAATTAAATTAATGTAAAAAAAAATTTGAAGATAATAAATCTAAAAATTGTTGTGTTAATTTTGATTAGACTAAGTAGGAATTAATATTGTAATTAGAAGGACAAGTGAGGGACAAGTTTGTTTGTATGTGCCGTTGATTAGAGGCTTTCGGAGAAATTCCGTCAGGAGGAAAAATCGGTTTTGTATGTCTCGTCGATATTTTATGAAGTATTTAATGATTAGGAGATTATCTACGGGGTTTTGTAAAATCCTATGATGTGTTTTAAGCAAAGCCGTATACGAGCAGCAAATAGACTGTCTATGGCAAGAAAAACAAACCGTTGGGTGTAAGAAAGAGATAGTACTATTGCAAGTGTTAGTGCGGGTGGGAAAGGATATTTCTGGATGGCAATGGGAAGCAAGCACAATAAACTTTCCAAATGGATTCTATGGCCAGAAAAAAACCCGTTGGGTGCAAGAAGGTGAGAGAAATATTATTCCGTTTTACTACGGATGGAAGAGGTGAGAATGGAGAATAGCCAGGGATGCTAGCTGGTGGGATTTTCCCGTTACAGGTAGAAGGTAGCAAGTGCGTACGTGATCTAGCGAGGGGGAAAAACTACCTTGCGCGTGCGAACGGGGTTCAGTACGTACAGATAAATATTATTTTAGAAGGGTGTGGCAAGTGCAATGGGGAAAAATATTATAAGCGTAGGTAAGCGTGGGTTTGGCCCGTGCAGTAATAATTTATTTTCTACGGGAGTGCAAAATTTAGTACGAGTCTGCAGAAATATTTTCTTCGTAGGAAAAAAGGGGTTTGGTTCGTGCAGATGGAATTATTTTGTACTGGGATTTTTTGGATGCTATGTTAATATGGGTTAAAGGTTACGGATGCTATTTAAATATGGGTGTGTGAATGGGTTTTTTGCTTGGAAATTTCTGCTATGATTAGATTCTTATGAGTTTTCCTAACGGTATTTATTACGGGAACAGGGGATTTGTACGTGGGAAGACGAGATTTTGGGAATGTATGGCTAATGCTACTGGGTGTTAGTTCAAATTTTGATTCATAAATTATTCCTATCTTAAATGTCTAGGACTTGCAGGTTTGAATCTACGCTGAAACTTGTAGGATGCTTTGAAGTTTGAAGAGCAATCTCCGAAGCACACAAAACGCACGCACAAGCACTAGGACAATTAAGTTAGGACTGGTTTTAGCAGAAGGCCGCACCAATTTGTGGCGTCGACGCCGTCCGTCGAATATCCGCGTATTTATTGTAAAAGACGCGGTCGCCTCCCAATTGATCTTAATTATCCGTTGATTCAATACACTGGCACTCACTAAAGTGGGACAACAGACGGGGATAGAAACTTGAAAAATTAATCAAGAGAGCGAAATGTAAGATGATTGAGCCGATGAAAATTAATAAAAAGCAAGAATTTCACATAATCAAGGGTTTTAACCAATTTAACAATCTTATACCGTGACGCAGAAGGCGATTAAAAGTGCCGTTGAAAAAAGAAAAGAAGCTAAACGGCACTTAACAGTTAATTATGATACGCGGAAAAGAAGAAAACTTCACTGCGATGACGCGAGATAAAGAACAAATGAAGCAAATGCGTCGGTGGTATGTCACAAGATTCACACGCAAACACCAAGTTTATTTGATTTCACGCACCGAAAATAATCCAACAATTTAACTGAACTAATCCACGGTGTGTTCCAGTTTCACACGCAAAACACCTAATTGAGCAAAATAATCTACGGTTTGTCACTGTATCCACACGCAAACACACCGCAAAATTTAACAAAAAGCAGGAATCACGCTCACGGTGATCGCAAAGCACAACACATAAAGCAAAGCCACATCCAATCACAGAGCAATTCGGAATGCAACACCACTTCACTGTTATTAGTACGATCACACACACAAGCACAATATTCTACCTCCAAGTCGCTGATGTAACACCTGCTGTGAGCACTCCACTAATTGCTCCCAAAGGCAAGCCAAAGGAAAAAAAAGCTTTGTAGAACTCCAATATCAATGCGAGAGCAAAGTGAGAACATGTGTGCTCCGGTCGGCTGTTCGCAAGCGTCTGATCGTAAAGCTTCCTGGGTATAAGAAGTTACCTTTGTCGCTTATAGCTACCCGTTCAATTTTGATGTTCAGTATTAAGTAGTTCTGCATGCATGGCAAGACTATTTAAAAAGACCAGGTGGTGGAATGTAAAGCTTTTTGACATTCAAGAAGACATCGTTTGACAAGGTTTGCAACGGTATTTTCATTTTAGATAAAAATGTTTAACCGTAATGTCTACGACCAAATTTACACCCTCAAGTCTACGACCGGCATACCCGGGTATGCCATACATTTTGTATGGGGAATGAAACATTTTCTTCTTAAAACTGTAATAACTCAGGCTGTATAGAATATTAAAATTTTTAATTTCGTACACAGCTACATACATTAGTTTTCTTTGTTTTGGTATATAATTGGAATTTTTGTGACTCGTTTATTATAGTGTTTTTCAGCTTTTTCTAAATGACAACCATATTTTTTCATAAGCTCTCAATGACGCGTCAAGGTGAAGGCTTGAAAAATTATGTTGCTTTTGTTACATTAATGCATTTCATATGATATTTGTTTTTTTTTTTTGCTCGGTTAGAACGGCCTGGCCGTATCAAGACTTATTTTAACACGTAGCAGGATAGTCAGTCCATGCTACGGGGAGACGGTCCGGATGGGATTTAAACCCGGTCCCTGCCGTGTGGACGGGCGCCGTTTTTCACATGCACCACCGCGCCGCCCCAAAAAGGTATTAGTTATTATGTGTAAAACTAAAATATAAAAATAAATCAAATCCAGAGATTTTTTAGTTCTTGTTTATTTCTTATTGGTTTGTTAGCGATAATAGCTATTTGTTCAGCGATAAATTGGTTAAAAAATCTTCTAAATTTAATTCGAACTGCAAATATGACATTGTGGCATATTTTGTGAATGTTGAGCACAGACGGGTTTTTTGCACTCAACACAAATTTTTCGAGAGGGTCGCCTTTTATCGCACAGATAGCAATTTCCAGTGTGCTTTAGTCTACCGCTAACGTCTCGTTCAAGGTACATTACTGCCGCAGTGTTGTTTGTTGATTTGGAAGGACCTTCTATCATGGCTTCTATTGCACTACGAGGTCTAAAATGACGCATGTTTTGAACATTTTTCGATCGCGTATGGATTTCTGGATATGCCAACTGTTCGCACAGCTCCTGTAAGAACATACAGTAGCAGCCACTCATTTCCGGACACCTGTATTTCGGACACTTTTTTAACTTCACGCGTTTGCTAGCAATTTTTAGAAAAACTTAGCGATATGAATCCTTGTCAGGTAGCTCCTTCTACCTCTCCTTAATGTGAAAATGCAAAAAAAAGCACCGAAAAAGAAGTACTTGCGGAGAAATATAGAAAGAAACAGAAAACCAGCCTGATTTTGTCGCGAGCATTCAAATCCGGACAGTTCCGTTCCCCTAAGAAAGTTGTTCTATTAAACTGTTTTAATATCAACCAATTAACTGCATCAGTTATTTTTAATATTTTTTTATAGAAATTCAACATAATTTTATTAATCCATACTATTCTTATTAATATTAATCTATCATAACTTATTAGAATTTCATGAGGCTTGTGTAATATTCAATTATTCAAAATCAGTTAACTGTCTTTATTTGCAATAACACTTACAGGTGAATCTGCTTGAGTTTTATGAAAACATATAATAATAACTTTTCAGCATTCTGCAACACTTTTTTTTCTTAATAACACGTACCATTGCCGTTCACATCTATCACAGCCTTCAAACGTCTGGGCATGCTGTTAACTAACGTGTAACAAAACTCTGGTTCCAATTTTTCCCATTCTTCTACAACTACTGTTTCCAATTTTTTTTAAACTAGAAGGATAGCGTTTTGCCACTCTTTTCTTAAGTTCCCTCCATAAACGCTCTATAACATTTAAATCGGGTAACTGTCTAAAAGTCCGCAGTTCGCAGTCACAGTTTTCGCCACCAACAACGTGTGCTTCGGATCGTTGTCTTGATAAAAGCCAAAGTGATTAGTTACACTAATAGTGGGGTCTATGATACCTTAAGTTAGAAAGCTAAAATTTTTAGCCCGGATCTGTCAAAACATCGAGCAGAATCGAGCGGGAAATTGTTGACAGGTAATATCATCATGCAAGGATTCCTCAAGGACCTAGCATTTTGACATAAAGAATTACATTAGGCTGCAGTTTTGTAGAACCGCGTTTTGACGAAACAGGAATTACAGCGTCGAAATGTAGTTCGAAATAAAGGCATAGCACAAGTAAAAATTTGTATTATTTTTCATAAAAAGCTGAACATAATTAAACTCATGTAATTACATTGTTGTTTTCAATCCAATTTCAATCAACATTCAACCGAATCAAATATGGCCTAACCTGTTTCAGACCTGCTAGAAAAATGCCTTGTTTTGACATTTGTCGAGCAGCTGATCGAAACTAACATTAGAAAAATTTTCTAATCTGAAATACGCAGGCTTATTTTGCTGAGCGGTTTGTATGGAAAACATGCAGCAAATAAGCCGCGAAACGTCAAAGTCCATATAAAAAAACTAGTTGAAGGTATCATAGACCCCAGTATTGGTGTATAATGTTGGAGTAACTAATAAAATTAGTGTATAATTGTAATAATTTTGCATTTTATCAAGACAACGATCCGAAGCTCACGTTTTTGATGGTGAAAACGTGCCTTTTTATAACTGTCCAAAAGTATTTGCCACACCTCTATTATGGAGGGAGCTTAAGAAAAGAGTGGCAAAACGAGATCCTTCTAGTTTGAAAATTTTGGAAACAGTGGTTATTCAAGAATGGGATAAATTGGAACCAGGGTTTTGCTACAAATTGGTGAACAATTTGCCCAGACGATTAAAAGCGGTGCAAGATGCGAACGGCAACGCTACGCGTTATTAAGAAAAAAAGAGTTAGATAATGTAAAAGAGATAATATTACATATTTATTCCAAGAATTTTTACTTTACTGTTTCCAAGATTTTTTTTTAAATTTTACTTTAGGATTAAAAAAGAAATTAAATGGATTCGAATAATTGAACATCACACAAGTTTCATGAAATTCTAATACATTATGATAAGTTAATATCAGTTAGAATAAAATGGAATAATAAAATTAGGTTGAATTTCAATAACAGAAAGGTTAAAATAATTATTTAATGTTTAACAACGTTAATTATTTGATGTTAAAACGATTAATAAAACAACTTTCTTAGGGGAACGGAACTGTCCGGATTTGAATGCTCGCGACTAAATCAGGCTGGTTTTCTGTTTCTTTCTGTTTTTCTCCGCAAGTACTTCTTTTTCTGATCTTTTTTTTCATTTTTGAGGTATTTTCATTGAGGTATAAAGAGCTACCTGTCAAGGATTCATGTCGCTAAGTTTTTCTAAAAAATACTAGCAAACGCGTGAAGTCAAAAAAGTGTCCAAAATGCAGGTGTCCGGAAATGAGTGGCTGCTACTGTACGTCTTTTATTGGTGGCTGTAGTGTTGGGAAAGTTTTTTTCCTTGTATATGAGATAAGCAGTAAGCGCTGCAACATCCAATACGTTATAAAAGAATGCCAATGGCCAACTGTTAGTTTTTCTTTTTGTTGAGTATTCTTCAAGATACTTGTCCATATTGTCAACTCCTCCTTTTAGCTTGTTGTAGTCTGAAATTAATGAGGGTTTGTTGTTGGGAACTGTTATTGCCTTGTCATAATGAAATGTGGACATTAGAACCACACATTTTTTTTTTGAGTATAGGAACAAAGACAGACGTTCTCACTTAATCCAAAGATTGTCGTTTTTGGCGTTCTTCCTTTAGGGTTGGAAAATTCGGCAGGAACAAATTTTGGATAGCTTGTAGTCCAACATCAAAGCATCTGCCAAATTGTATGATGTAAAAAAACTATCGCATACCACATTACGGGCACTGCTCCGAAAAATGCTGCAAATCTTCTACCACACGCTCTCCCTAGTTTTGTTCCCTTTCTCCAGACGGAGCCAAGCCAGTGTAAATCTGTCCTTGAAGCGGATACGATTATAATGAATCACATACCCACCAAACCTTTATTCCGTATTTTGCTGGTTTGGAGGGTATGTATTGCGTATGAAAGCCTGTGCCACCACGGTAGCGATATAGTTGTTCATCAGCAGTGATATTTGTTCCAGCTACGTAGCATGGCTTTAGATTGGCGTTGAGCATTCGAAAAATATCGGAAATCGCTGTTGCTTTATCCTTTTGTTTACGTTGTTCACGTGTTTGTCCATCATCAAAAAGCATAAAACGAGTAATGGCCCAAAAGCGCTTGATACTCATTGTAGCCCGGGACATGGGATGAGAAAAAGTTTTCCACAATTCGTTGATCGGCATATAATTTGAATGTGTTACTCCCGCTAAAAGTAGTAGGCCTAAGCATGTATGGAGTTCAGACGTCGTTGGCATTTTACATTCCCAAGAATTTGTTGCATCACGTTCTTTTTCAGATTGGATGTATAGGAGTGCTTTTCTGTTCGTTTCAAGGATGATGATGTGACACATTTCACCAGATAGTAAAAGATTGAATGTGTGGAGAATACCGAGTCCTTTTGGTTTTTTTTGTTGGGCCGGTATTATTTGTTCGAAGAATATTATGTGCTAAAATCCTTCGTGTTGATGGAGAACAATCAGACGACCAAATAGTGCCATTTTTCGACTTATAGGTGTTGGGAGAACTTTCTAAACACTCTTCATAATCTTCACCGTCAGACCCGATAGCGTTATATTCTGGAACCTGTACGTCTTCTACATCGGAATTCTGGAGGTTGTCTGGAATGAACACGCAGTTACTCTCCTCACTTGAATCTTGCATAATTAGAGAAGGAAACACTAAAATGTCTTCCTCATATCCTTCTTCCTCCATCTCCCGCAATATGCGTTGATTGTAGTCCTGTCTCTGCTCAAAGCTAAGGCTAGCTAGTTCTTCATTAGTCAACCAATCTGAACTATCCATTCTGCTTGGATAGAAGAAGTTGTAGTTTTGTAAGTTTATGGTATGATACTGGCTTATCCGAAAAGAAAATATCACGACAAAATGAAATGAAAATGCAACAGGATTGCTGAACCACTATTGCTGTATCAGTTTGATCGACGAGTGTTGTTTACTTCTTTCTGATTTAGCAGAAATTTGTGACAGGTTGTCAAATGTCGAAATATGTAAACAACATTTTGTGTAAAATTACTCACATATTTAGTAATTTGTTATAATAAATGCTTATCTGTTTGAAAACTATTCATTTTCAAGAGTAACATACGATACTGAATGAAAAGTTAACAAGATTTTTGATAAATAACATCTTGTTATTGACGAGCCATACCATGCCCTCCAGCTTGACTTCCATATCGTGACGCGTCATTGAGAGCTGCCTATGAAAAAACATGGTTGTCATTTACAAAAAGTTGAAAAACACTATAATAAACGAGTCACAAAAATTCCAATTATTTGCCAAAACAAAGAAAACTAATGTATGTAGCTGTGTGCGAAATTAAAAATTTTAATATTCCATACAGCCTGAGTTATTACAGTTTTAAGACGAAAAAGTTTCATTCACCATACAAAATGTATGGCATACCCGGCCGGTCGTAGACTTGAGGAGTATGAAAAGAAAATCACGAAAAAAAATATTTGCGATTAACATAACAATAAACTGAAAATGCATTCTGGAAGAGGATTAAATTTGCTAATGGTACAGAAAAAATCAGCAGTGTAATGTGCGCGGCCATCACCAGTAAGTGGTGACAGTTGGCGAACTGTCAGCAGGGCCCACTGTCAACGAGACGGGGAACAAGTACAGATGGCGTTTAGTGGAAAACGAGAAGCGGAGAAGAGAACACTGATAAATTTTATCCTTGTGCTTGGCTCCGTTTTAGCGTTCAAAATAAAGAGAAAAACCAAACTACGACTTTGCTTTTTTTTATAGTAGACGTGTACGAGCGTGGGTTAAAGTCACAGTGTCCGCCGATTTTCCACAAGCAGGATATCTTTTTTCTGGAAAAAGTTATTGATGTTTGAAAATGAAAAATATACCCGGGTATGCGGTCTTACCCCGTGCCTACATGCTTAGCAATTGTCGCGTTTGCGAACGCGACAATCGTAGCACAGTTTTCCCAAAAAATTTTGCGACTTTCGGCGCGACTTCAAGGTTGTTTAAGTTTTCTCGTGCAAGGTTTGTTTATGTTTTCAATCTGGCCGGTAGCGGGAAATTAATTTCGAATTAAATTAAATTAATTTAAACAAAGAAAATTATAATAAATAGTAAATTTATTGTTTTGATGAAGTTGATGAGAAAGGCAAGTTTTTTAAGCCCAGTGACG
This sequence comes from Anopheles funestus, assembly GCF_943734845.2. NCBI lineage: Eukaryota > Metazoa > Arthropoda > Insecta > Diptera > Culicidae > Anopheles > Anopheles funestus. The sequence continues at coordinate 49,251,985 of NC_064599.1, forward strand.
ATATTTCAAAACAATGTACCATCAAGAAAGCTCGTGGCAGGATGCTGTTGACTCCTGTGATACAAATAACAGCTGTTGCTTACAGTACCGCAGATTTGTCCGTTTTGTTTTCTTGTGTGTTTGTTATAGTTAACGGTGGAAAATATTGTTATATTTTTTTCCGGTAGCCAGAAAGAATTGTAACAAGATAAATAGGTGAACCTCAATGTGTTTGCCCACCGCGTCATACACCGGGCAAAATAGAATTGGGATCGGCAGCTTCGAGTAGCATAAAGGTAAAAATCTTCGAATACGGGTAATCAAACGTGTATGGCTTTTTTCTCATTTCATGACCATCACCGTACCCTCAATATACAGGTATTCATAACCACGATTCCAACACAGCTTCCAAAAGGGATCGAACACTGTGCTGTGGACTATCTAATATTTTTTAACTCTAATATTTTTTCTAATTAATTAATTTAATTAATTATTAATTAACTATTAATTAATTTATCTTGTTCAAGCAAGTTCAACATACAAGTAATAAATTCATAAATAATGCAGCCATGCATTTGTCCACGATATGGGATTTTTGTTTTGAATTAACAGCGATTCTTCTGTTTTAAAAATAATATTGACATTCACAATAATTATATACAAATCCTGCGTACTTTTAAAAAATAAATAGCACTCGATTTGTTAATTTAATTTACAATATTTAATAACACTCAAAATATTTAATTTTTTAATTTGTATTAGTTTACCTTGGTATTGCCATGTTTACCTTGTTATTACAGAAAACTGTCATGGCGTCAAGTCGCGCTTCGAATCGCGATTTTTCGCTGAAAATACACGTATAGCGACTTTTCACAATTTTTTTTATATGGAGTTTTGCAAAATTTTTCTGATTCGCGTTCGCAAACGCGACAATTGCTAAGCGTTTAGAGCCGGGGTTAGACATGACGGTTAAGGGATAAAGTGGCTGGAGGGTACGTTCGATATGGCTCCAAACATGTAAACCTATAAATGCCATATGGTTGGTTTGGTTGGTTTTGCGACAAGCATTGGCATAACGCCGGTATGATCGAGGGTCACCTGAAAATCTAAACTGAAGGCGTGCTAAGTATGACTTAAAGCATGCCCTGTTATAGATACGGTATGCAGTCGAAGCGTATTTATAGACTCGTGCATAGGCCACTACACAACTTTACTTTTATTACTTTTACTCGTATCCCTCTACACGCATGCTATGCCTACACCAGAATAAATCCATCATCCTTCTTCCATCAATCCCGATCGATCGTTCGCCTATCAGCCGCCTTCCGTCGTCCCGATCGCTCGTTCGTGTATTGTGCATTATAGCAAATTATGTCGCGTCTACACGTAGCGACAAGTGGTTGCGGCCAAGGTCGCTACATCTCCTTTTACTTTTTTTTTCTCAACTGCCTATTCGTCTCTATTGATCTGCTGCAAGCAAATCGCATCATGCCTCTCTTTTTCAAGAGAGAATATTCCATCACACGCGCATATAAACTCACTTCCGCAGGTTTACAATTGTGTCCTTCTAGCTGAATTCCATCATAAGGTTCTACCTCCGCCGGATCACTATCGTGTCTTGGTTTGTAATCAACACCGCATGTACACTCTGATTCCGTCCTGCAACAATAGTATCAGTCGCCCTTCACCGCCTTTATATAACTGCAGAATTCAGCTGTAGCGGCTGGTAACCAGGCGTTTGCGATGCGTCTACTTTCCGCCTGAACTCCGTCGTTATCGTGTGGATGTGGTCATGCCACCTTCGTCTATATTCAACGAAGTTTCCGGCTATATCTATTTGTGGTCCCGTCTCTCATCATTCAACTGTTTCTTCAATTCAACCCCCTGCTATCATCAACTCTTCGGTGCAATGTCGTGTTTGCAGCTTTGTTTTGTGTATGGTGGAGCGTATTTATCCTAGTGTTAGTGCATAGTGTTTTAGTGTAACATCCGTATTACATCCGATTATCGTGAAGTCGCCTCTTTGTTTTTTCATCTTTCCTTAATGTGAAATTATAACATTAGAAACTTACATACTAAACTTTTTTAAATCTATAAATTCACATGAGAAACTTACATATTAATCTTTCCTTAAATCTATAAATTTACATTAGAACTTACATACTATTGTTTTTGTTTTTACCATACTTCACTTACTCTACCAATTTCTTCAATCTATTGTTATGAACTTTTTACAACTTTCTTCCGTTTTTAATTACGCAAGTTAGTTCACTGGGTATTCCTACTACTTCGTACGGCCCTCTCCAAATACTTTGTAATTTCTGTCCTATCCCAGTTTGAACATTTCTTACTTACACCATTTCTCCCCACATGGGTTGCCATTCGTTTGCGTTTTTGTCGTAATTATCTTTTCTTTTCTCTTTGGCTTTTATTTGATTCCTTTTTGTTACGCGTTTCGTCGCGTTTGCGAGATATAACTTTATAACCGTTCGGGGTCTGAATTGCAACTGATCTATATTCTTAATGCTTTACAATATGTGTGTTTGTATTTGTTGCGTCTTCGCAACAGACACTTTTCTTTCCACGACTTTTAACTATTAACACGGCACAGTTTCCTTTAACGCTATTTATTTGTAACTTCTGTAGCGAGTGGTTAAAAAAATCACTGTGCTTTCTGATCCGCGTTCTGATTGAAAAAAGTGCGTATCACGCTCCGACGCACACTTTTATTCATCCTCGCGCTGGTCGTCAACCCCTCTCGCCGGTCATCGCTCCAGCGCTGTTTCGGTTCCTTTCGGGATCCTCTATGCGCGCTTACCGCCCTCTATGGATAAACAGCGCAAGCTCCGATGTGCTCTATCCATCTCGGTCGGACTGTTTACATTCGTTAACAGTATTAGTTTACTATAACTGTATCTTAAGGGCGGTCCGGTGGTGCATGTGATAAACGGCGCCAGTCCACACGGCCGGACCGGGTTTAAATCCCATCCGGACCCCCGTAGCATGCTACGTGGACTGACTATCCTGCTACGTGGTAAAATAAGTCTTGATACGGCCAGGTCGTTCTAACCGAGCAAAAAAATAAATAAATTAAAGTTAAATAAGGTTAAATCCCATTCGAACCGTAGCAAGGACTGATTATCAGACAGAAATGGCTGGCTGGCGTTAGAGGACGTTAAGGCAAAAATAAACAGAGAGAGAAGTAAAAATCCATGTTTAAATATTTGCATGCTCCAAACAAATTTTACATAGCTAAAATAATAACAATTTCGTTCCAATGATTTAAGTATTTTTTATATTTTACCATCCTTATTTTATTATGCATTACTTGTATGACACATTGTCTTTACACTTAAAACCAATGTTGTAAACCTGAGACCCCCACACGCTTTTGTCAAAATATCTGAAGAAGAATTTTGGCAAAACTCGCTACCTGGTCTCCTTAATGGACCAAGATGCATGGAATCAGAATGACGTTTAATATTTCGAAATGCTTATGGGAATATATTATGGTGTATTCGGATGAGGAAATAGAATGAAATCTTACACGTCCGGTTTGCTTCGTGGTCAGGATAACAGAGAGCGTTATATTTTTCTTTGACCTTCCTGGTGAGTATCGACCGCGCAGTTTTCCTAGACCGGATATCCGAACTCATGCAGCTACACTTCGGTGTTTAGTACTCGCCGCTGGCTTGCGTGCGAGTTTGCTTGCTAGTTACACCACATGCTTTATTTTAAACAAAGGGTTATTAAATGAAAATTTACTTTTCGAAAGAACCCTCTCCCACACTCTGTGCCAATCCCGCGAGGGTTCTTATTGCATGAGAGTGTTCAAACTGCTCCGCAGCTTTCTATTACCGTGCATAAGCACCTTCTGATTTATTCTTAGTTAATCATTTTAGTTTTTCCTCTTATTTATCGCACTCAATAAACCGTCACGATGGTTTCTTCTTTCGCGACCTCAACGAGAAGCAGCTTCTCGTGCAGTCTCTGCTGGTCATCAAGCAGCATCGCTCTTTCCTCAGCAAAGCGCGGGCATTCAAAGAAAGCATGCTCCTCTTCTGGCACTCCAGGGCATCGCCGGCAGTCCGGGGACGGCGTGAAGCCCATCCTGCTCAAGTAGTCCCGGAAGAAACCGTGATCGGACAGTACCTGAGACAGGTGGAATGGCACGTCTCTGTGCTTGCGTAACTGTCAGTCATGCACGTTGGGAATGACTCGGTGAGCCCACCAGACGATACGGCTCGCATCTGCTACGGCAGCATCCTCGTCCCACGTTGCCTGCCACTCTGCCATAGTGCGCCCACGCTCCTGGCGCCGAATCTCATTACTGGACTCAGTGTGGTCTCAGTAAGCCAAGAATAGACCCCTGCGGAACTCCAGCGGTTACCCAACGCTTGACCGGGCCCTCGCTCGTCTCATTGATTAGGCAGCGATCGTGGAAGTAATTGCCCAGGATCTTGAGCAGCGGTAGGGGCACTTCTTTATCCCGCAGAGCTTCCGCGATCGACTGGCAGCTGGCCGTGTTGAAGGCGTTACGCACGTCTAAGGGCAACAGGTATCGCTTGTCCCGCTGGTTTGTGCGATAGTGGGAAATGGCTGTCCGTCCCGCTATGATGACCTGTTGTCTCGCCTCTTGAATGAGGCTGAGACACCCGAGGATCAGCAGCCGTTCGCCGACTATCTTAGCGGCCTTCGTCCGTGGCAACCGGTTTCGCGCCCGCTTCGTGCCATTGAAAATGGTCCACAGATGGACTGCAGTGGCACCAACCTTCGTGCAAAGTTTCTCCTCAATAGCAGCGAGAATGTTATCTTTTTCGGCCAGAGGGTCAATATGACTCAAGTAAATCTCCCCCCTCCTGTGATGATGCGGACCGTCCCGTCGTCGCCGAAAATGTCCTGCTCAGCTGAAAAAACCCTCTCGCTATCGGAAGTTCTGGACAGGGGCATCTGGAGATATGAGAGTTGGGTCCTCATTCCCATGCCTACATGCTGCGCCACTTCGGTCCCTTCGAGACCCACGCGCACCTTTCGGTAAACATCCATCCAAGCTTTACCGTTGGTCGGTGCTACCTCAATCAAGTCCGCCTTTGCCTTGCGACGTGACCCGGTGGCGTGATGTTGCTGCAGCTGTTGTTGTGATCGCTGCTATTGCTGTGAACACTGCTGCTGCTGCTGCCGTTGCGCAGGGTGTCGCTTTTCCACGGTCGTCCATCCGTCCATGGGTGGGCAGGCAGGCAGTGCTGCTGAGCTCCTTCACCAGGGAGCATACCTGAGCTGTGAGGCGGGACAGCTCCGCCTGCATTTCTGCCTGTAGCTTATCCCGAGCCTGCAGCTGTTCCAAAAGCTCAGCTACAGACGCCTGACGGCTCAGCTCGATTTTGTTGTTACCCGCATTAGGTGTGGGTGCGTGTGGCGTTAGCAGCGCGGCGGCCTCGACGACCGTTTTGTCCAGATCGTCGTCATCGCTGGAGGAGAAGCTGAGATTCTCCTCAACGTTAGCCCGGGAGCGCTTGTCTGTCGCTCGAGCTAATTGTGATGGTGGTGTATCTGTCGTGCGAGAGGAGGCTAGGGACACCGTCCGTGTTCTTAATCTCAATACCCTCTGCTGCTCCATGGGTGGTGGGCATCATTGCCCAACCCCGACTCCATGGTTTTTTAATGCCCAGGGTCCGCCAGCTGTACGTTGGACACTGAAATTTCCGTCGGCTTCTTATTATTCGAGCAGCTGACGAGCGCGAAATGTCAGGTTTTCTCTATGCACTGCACAAACACGCTTGTTTGCACGATTTATACTCACTTCCAGGCCAAAAACGGTGACATTTTATCCCGTCAAAAAGTGAGTGCTCCCGCATGGGGCAAAAGGACGCTACACATATTAGAGTTTTTGACCAATTCGAACGCGTTATTTACTCTTATAGCGTGAAATCCACCGAAATCTACCACGATAAACACTTTTCAGCTAATACTCAAGGTTTTACACGAATTTTGAACGCTTTTGCAAGAGCGCACTGCACACACGTGTTTACAGGCCAGCTGTCAACTACATTTAGTTACGCCACATGCTCATTGCTAATTATTGTATGTTCTACGTCAGAAATAATCTCTCCGTTTGTGACAGCCTTGTTCTTTACACGAGGGCGTTTCAGAACTTCGTTGTTCGGTTAATTAATTTTCTTATCTCCTTATCTTATCTTAAGTTAATTTTCTATCTCCTTAATTATGGCATTCTCATCTTCGTTTGTTAATGGGCTGTCGGTAAGTGCCTTATACTTGGTTATAATCTAGTTTCACTGGTTTCGATCTTTGACTCCCTTCCGAAGCAAGGAGGGCGATTTCTAGTTCTTCGGTGGGTTTCAACCATTTGGAAAATTGAATAATCGTTTTTGCTTCCTTCGATTCGGATTTCAATGCTTCTTTTAACCGTTCATTCCTCAGTTCCGGTGATATCTTCGCTACCAAATCTTGGAGGAACCTTTGGTCCATTTGGCAAACAATCGCAATATGCTCAATTGTGTGCGGTACAGAACGGCACACTACAAATGGTACAGCTGCCACAGTACTCCCCCTCTAGACTAGATTTCCCTAGTGATACCTCGCAGAGATAACAACTCGTCGACCCGAACGTGTGACTCTAGTCGGAGGAATCGTAGAAGTTGTGGCGGCGGGTGTTGAATCGGTTGTCGTTTGATGCTCATCTAGTTCGTTTGCTGGTTTCAGGCGGTCCACCGAAACGTTAATTGTGCACCCTCGAATGTTCAGCTTGAAAAACTTTTCGGTTACCATCTTGAAAGGTCCTTCGTATGGAGGTGATAGCGAGGGATGAACCGAATCGTTGCGCACAAATACATTCTTGCACGTTTGCAGGTCCTGATGAACAAAGACGTTTCGCTTATCATGTCTGACGGTTTCTTGGGGACGAAGATCACGCATAGCTTTTCGAAGTTGAGTAACAAATTCAACTTCGTCAGTACTCTCCGGGTTGGTGATGAAAATCTCGGAAGGTATTCGGAGTGTCGTTCCCTATACCATCTCGGCAGGCGATGCCTTGATGTCTTCCTTGTAGGTTGTCCGCAGTCCGAGCAAAATCACTGGCAGATGATCGCAACAGTGATCAGGATCGTGGCACAGGATGGACGACTTGAGTGTTCTATGCCATCGTTCGATGATACCTTTTGACTGGGGATGGTATGCCGTCGTCCGTAGATGGCTGGAACCGAGCAGACGAGTAAGCTCAGCAAACAGCGTCGACTCGAATTGGCGCCATTGAACGGATGTAATGTAGGTGGTAACGCCAAACCGAGATATCCATCCGGAAACCAGTGCTTCGGCGATGGCTAAAGTCTAAAATAAGGACCCCCTCTCACGGTCACTCACAATAGTCACTCAGCTATTTTTCGTACAGGGTGGTTCGCAATCGTAATTGTGACAATTGCGTGTTTTTTTATTATGTTTCGAGGCACTGACACCTGAGGGCATAGCCGTCCAAGAAGAAAATGTAGCAATTGACGCCATCTATCGACCACAGGTCAAAGATTGGTCAAAGATTTTACCACCATACCCTTCCAAAGTCCGAAGAGTAGTGTGTTTCGTCACGGGGGCAAATACTTCGTCATAGTCTGTGCCGAAATGTTGATTTGTCAACAAATCTGTGCGCTTTCTGATCCGGTAAGTATTTTACGAATGTGTACGCAAGCTGCAACCGCAGACTTTAAGATGCTTAACATTTGGTTTAACTCCATGCCACAACTCCAATAGTGACCGCTCTACTGCTTTCGTTGGTAAAATATATTGGAGGTAGACTGCGGTATTCAGAGCCTCCGCCCAGTACCATTTGTGCATTTTAGAATCAGCGAGTAAAAATCTCACCATTTCAAGGAGGGTTCTTCCGCTCTGCCACGCCATTCTGCTGAGGACTATATCCTACTGTGAATTGCTCCTGTATGCAGTGATGTTTATAAAAGTTCTTCAGCTTATGTTCACGGTATTCTCCTCCTCCGATCCGAGTATCCGATCGGATACTTTTCGGATTGCGACCGAAAATATTGTTAGCCATCAATACGTATTCCTCGATCTTGCTAGCAATATCTGATTTGTGATTAAGGAAGTAAAGAACACAATCGATATCGATATCTGGTAACGTAAGGTGTCTCTACTGGTCCACAGACATCTGTGTGTACGAGATCCATCGGAGCCTGTGTCGATGATAAATATTCCCTCGGGAATGGAGTACGCACACTTTTAATTTTCATGCAGCATTCTTAAGGTTTTCTCTGGCCAGACGGTCAATAGCTCAATTGTCTATGTTGTGGTGGCTTTGAGACGCTATCACTGCCCTGAAGGGTTGCTTCAGTACATATAAGCCGTTAAGCAACGGTCACTTTTCCCAATGTGATTCTACATTCTATTTGATCGTCAGACGTCACTGTTGCACCTCTCTGGATGATTTGCGACACCGACAGCAGGTTCAGAGTCAAACTTGGTGTATATAAAGGATCGCTTAATTTAACCTTCCTGGGCTCTCCATTCTCGTTGCATAGTGCTACCATCGCGGTACCCTTGCCTTTGACTGGAGCCTGTTTTCCAGACTGTTGGTAGTGTTAGGTAATGTGCTGCTGTGCACACAGTGCGCACAGCACAGTACACCTATTACTGTGCTAGCACACTGCTAGCACAGCGTTAGCACACTACTAGCACAGTGCTAGCACACCTTTTTTACAAGGAGTTTAACCTAGCACGGACTTAGCTGATAGCTGAACGAACGAACACTCGTTCTAAGAAATGATGATCAAAGAAACCGAAAGAGAGCGTGGGGGGAACTCGTTCGGATCCGATCAAATCAGAAAGGCAAACTTCAGTCAGATAGCGAGAGTGTGATGAAAATTTGTTGTATGAGATGGATCTCTTTCTTCGTCAGCTCTTGCGCGCACAGGTTGTCCACACATATTCCCAGTAATTACATATAGTGTTAGTTCTTGGTTAGGTTTAGTTTAGGTTTAATGTAGCATAAGTTTAGAATAAAATAAACATAATTATATACTTCTCCACGTATAAATTTTGTCAACGGTTCCGTGCTTGTGGAGAGATTCGGAATAAAATGACCAACGAAATTCAGCAGGTCTAAAAAATTGCTCAATTCTTCCTTAGATGACGGTGGTAGGAAGTGCTTAATTGCCGCTATTTTCTCTTTAGATAGGCTGATGCGCTTACTTGAAATCCCAGAATTTCTATCTTCTCCACACCGAAAACGCAATTACTTCGGTTAAGCTTCGCATTATTTCCCTCTAATACCCTCAAGACTTTTAGTAATCGCTAATCGTGTTCCTCCCTGTTGCTACCTGAGACGACGATATCATCGATAGAAACAATAACAACGCCAATGCCGTTTGACATGTCCGTCATGATTCTTTGAAAAATTTCAGGCGCACAGTTTATACCAAACATTAAAGGCTTACAGCACACTAGCCCCGTGTTTATCATGAATGGAATGACACCTCGCGAGTCAGAGTGAAGCTAACATGGTAGTATGCTGACGTTATATCGAGCCGCTAATAAAACTTGGAAAGCTAAAGTTTAATTAAGAACGTGTCGATAAAAAGTTCCTATAAACATAGATACTGTTTAGTCATTATGAAGCATTTCCTTTATTTTATTGTTCACCGTCAGTTCAATTGCAGCAGGGATCCTCAAATATGCGATCTTGTTCGGAGGTATGTTAGGGTCGATAGAAAGCTTCACTTGAACACCCAAGAGTTTTGCGAATGGCTTAGTCTCTTTGCCTGAAGATTGGTTAACGTGAAGTACATCAAGACCAGTTCTTAGTAATTTCAGATCATGCGATGTCCGTTTGCTGAGAACACGTTTCACAGCATACTACCGCAAAAGCGTCAATCGACGATCCCGAGTCAACAACACCGGCACATCATCAATCATGGTGGTTATCGAGTTTAAGGATGTTCGAAAACCCGTCTTCCAAACGCGCCGACGACCCCTGCTTCGAATGCGTTCCTAGAGCAATAAGTGCGTTCTTGTCACCTGTCAAAGACAGAACCGCGTGGGAGAGAGTTTCCGGCGTGGATCCTCTCTCTGCTCCTTTAAAAGCGGCTCCGTGCGATCAATCGCTCTCTTTCTGCGCGTGTCCTTCAGCGATTCGGTCTGTGCGGCGATCCGTTTATTGGTAAAGTATCAAAGCTGCGTGCGTCTAGATAGTAAAGATTATTATTTGTGCAAGTGTCAATAAAACTTTAGAAGGAGTGTAAACAATATTGACGGCTTCGTGTGGTATTTTTACGGACGGCTACGTGCGTGAAACACATGGATAATAAAATTGAGTTCCAATTTTTTCCAACAGCTTACATTTGTAGAACAGTTGTCGCTTACGATTGCAGCAACATTCATTCCCCTAAAACTTAATTTTTGAATAAATTCCATTAAAATTTCTTTCGTCATTTTTTTACCGAAACCTATATACACTGGCTGTTTCCATTGTTTGAACAGTCCTCTTGCCATAACAACTTGTATATAATCGTGGGGACCGACTGCCTCATCAGCTGCAGGATCGTATTCTAATGTGTTCTCTACTTTCATCTCGTCAAAACTTAATATGCATTCACAATATCTCTTGGTCAATTGTTTTGCAAAATTTTCCATGAAAACAAGCAAATCTTCTAAAATTCCTTGCTTGAGATCAATTTTTTGAGCGTGCTTTTGAAGCGTCGAAATTGATGGTAAGGGATAATTCATGTCCTTGGCTATGTAGTGGTAACCTCTTTTTCCAAAATAACGCAAGGTGAAAACAGAACTTACTTCCTTTTTACTCCATTAAACACGTTGTTTTTTCCTTCATAATCAAGTCAATTTGATTCGAAAACAATGTTCCTTTCAAAAAACCTTTCATTTTCGAGATTAGCTCGCAAGGCTGAATGCTATTTTTTTTGTATCTTTTCAATCTCTGTTTTCAATACTTTGTTTTCTTTTTTAATTCATTCCATTTTCAGATTTCATTGATTCAATTTTTTCCTGTAAAACTTTAATTGCGTTGCGTAATAGATTGTTTTCGTCTAGAACATTTTTTAGCTGATTTTTTAATTTGGCAAATGGCCCATTGTCTGAAACGTTTGGTTTTTGGTAAATGTCGGCGCCTACAGTTAGGCAATTAGATTTCAGCAATAATTTGTGCGTATGTGTAATGTGTAATTTAAGTAATGTAAATATGTAAATGTGAATAGGGAACTAGGATAGATGTAAGTGAATTATGTATAATATAGAAGTTAGTCTAAGTTGAAACATCACCGTGTGCACATCATCATCCAGGAATTCCATCCGAACGAGCTATCGAACATTTGGTCCTTCGAACCGGATAGGAGGAGCCAAACAGTAAGAAACCCAACGGTCTGAATGCTGAATAACGATCTCAGGAGGACAACTGTACGAAACGTTGCTTATGAAGTGTCGAACTGGGAAGAGCGCTGCGTACGTATACGAGGTCATCGATCGATCACGCTGATCGACAGTGCGTGCGTGTTAGGTTGCTCACAGAATACGAGAAGCTTCAAAATTGGATTGTTTCAAGGAGATCATCGAGTTGGGACAGTGTCATCATCCGTAGGCTGAAGTACAAGCGTTGCGCGTGCATATCGTGATTGTAAAATTTGTCCATGTTAAGCGTACGTAACATAAATATTTGTGTGTAACCAAGTGTGTAAGAAGCGTCGCACAAACTAACACTGTGAACAAGCATAGGATTAGTCGGAGAAGTGTGCGTGTTACTACGTTTGCGCGCGAATTGAGGACTTCGGCCATCGCCTTTCACGCAATTGCGTCGTTACGAGTAGTGGTGTAGGATCACAGACGGGAGACGCTACAGTGTGGCACATAGTTTCCGCACAAGAGTGAATATCTGCGAGTAAGAAAATGAGTAAACAAATACAGACGGTGAAGCGGAAATATCTCGATACGTTAAGGTGCGTTGATTTCTTCGTTGAATTCATAAATGAGTATAATGCAGAGGAACATGCGTCTCAGCTGGAAGGTCAGTTAGGAGCGTTGGAAGAAGCAAAAAAGACATTTGAGAGTGTACGCGAAAAATTACTGGGTGAAGACGAGTGCGATATTGAGGCCCTATGTACGGAAAAACGAGAATATTATAAAAAATACCAACAGGTTAAAGGTTTCATTGTGGCTCGTCAAAGGAGCGAAGAAGTAGGCTCGTTACCAGCAGCAAATAGCACAAGCGTAAATCAATCGATGTTATGCCATCCCAAATTGCGTTTACCGACCATTGACCTTCCGTCGTTCGATGGCGACATCACAAAATGGTTAACGTTTAAGGACAGATTTACGTCAATGGTTCATGAGGCGGTTGAAGTTCCTGAAGTTACGAAGTTGCAATATTTGCTATCTGCATTAAAGGGAAATGTAGCAACCCAATTCGATCACACGCAGTTAATAGCCGACAATTACGAACCTACTTGGCAGAGTTTGCTTACGCGATACGATGACACAAAGACGATTAAAAGAGAATACTTCAAAGCGTTGTATCATCTAGAAGCAATGAATGATTCCTCGGGAGAAGAGTTAGCGCGGATTGTAAATGAAGTGAAACGATTGGTTCGGGGAATGGAAAGACTCAAGGAGCCAATAGACAAATGGGACACCCCCTTAACAAGCTTGATTATGTTCAAAATGGAGGCTACTAGTTTATTGGCATGGGAACTAGTTTCAGCAGATACAAAAAACGATACATATCAGGGACTAATCGAATTTTGCGAAAAACGAATCAAGGTGTTAACTAATTCCAAAATATACAATGTGCGGACTATCGATACGAGACCAGCCAAGGTGATGAGTAACACACGAACGCCTGTTATACGTAAAGAAGCTAAGTTTAATATAAAGGGAACTCCTACGATGGCACATGTAGAACAAACGGATGAAAGGTTTAAGACAGAATGCCCGGTGTGTAAAGAAGATCATACTTTGTTCAAGTGTTCGAAATTTGAGAGCATGAGTCTCGAGCAACGGCTCAATATAGTAAAAGAAAAGAATTTGTGCTACAATTGTCTTAAGCGAGGACACGGAGTGCGTCAGTGTAGATCGTCTTATCGTTGCGTTCAATGTAAAAAGCGCCACCACACCATGCTATGCAGCCGACCAAAGGAAGCATCAGTAGCAGTACCACCAGTCGTAAATGCCACTATGCACAACAGGAATTTAGAGAAGCGAGAGACTATTTGGCTTTCTACAGCCCAAGTGCTTCTGTTAGATTCATGCGGTAAAGAAATTCCTGCCAGGGCATTATTGGACATGGGAGCCCAGTCCAATTTCATGACGGAAAGATTGGCTCAACAATTGGGACTGAGTAGACAGCGGATGCTAAGCTCGTTATCTGGAGTAGGTGCAATGGCATTAACAGCAAATAGTATGGTAACGGCAACAGTAAGATCAAGAGTGTCAAGGTTTTCTGCAGTACTAGACTTTGTGGTGTTACAACGGGTAACGGCAGATGTTCCGGCTCAGACAGTGAATGTAGATCGATGGAATATTCCAAGTGGGGTGAGATTAGCAGATCCTACATTCTTTAAGTCGGAAAGAGTAGATCTATTAATTGGAGCTGAGTTGTTTGCGGATCTATTAGAAAAGGGCCATATTAAGGTTGCACCTCATTTGCCAAGCCTGTTAAAGACCAAATTTGGGTGGATTGTGAGCGGACCAATGCGAGACAGCATCGAGTACAGTAACAACAGTGTTTTGTGTCATTGTGTCCAAGAAGAGAATCTGATCGATTTAATGAGACATTTTGCCGCCCTTGAAGACATTCCTCAAGAAAAGGAAACATCAGAAGAAGGCTTGAGTTGTGAAAGGTTCTACTGCGATACTACGATCCAAAACGAAGAAGGTAGATACGTGGTACAGTTGCCAAAGGTGAAAGAATACGAAAAACAATTGGGAGACTCAAAGGAAACCGCGTTGAGGCGATTTTTATCGATTGAACGGCGACTGAAGAAAGATGAAGCCATGAAAAAGGAATACGTAGAGTTTATGGAAGAATACGAACAGTTAGGTCACATGACGAAAGTGGCGAGCTACAATAATGTTGAATTGGAAGTTGGAAAGGACTATTATTTGCCCCATCACGCAGTCTGGAAAAGGGAGAGTACCACTACTAAGTGTAGAGTGGTGTTCGACGCTTCGTGTAAGTCTAGTTCTGGGCGATCACTGAACGACATTTTGCTGACTGGTCCAACAATTCAAGAAGATATTATTCCAATTCTGTTGCGTTTTCGAATGAAGAAAGTGGCATTAGTCGCAGACGTAGCCAAAATGTATCGTCAAGTTTTAGTAGCGAAAGAAGACAGAAAGCTGCAACGTATTCTATGGAGGAAAGAAAGCGAAGAACCTATTTCCGTGTATGAGCTGAATACTGTGACTTATGGCACAGCGTGTGCACCATTTCTCGCCATAAGAACTTTGCTACGAGTGTTTCAAGACTATGGTCGTCACTATCCAGAGGCTTTGAAGAGTAAGGACGATTTTTATGTTGATGATCTTGTATCAGGTGCAGACTCTATCGAAGAAGCAAACCAAATAGCAAAGCAGTTAGATGAGCTTATGAACAAAGCAGGATTCAGCCTTAGAAAATGGGCTTCAAACTACCCAGAAACGCTAGAAGGTATTCCACAACAAAGGCAATGTGAATCAGTTGCAGTTGAGCAAGCCAGCAAATCATCAATATCCCTTTTGGGGCTATTATGGATTCCAAGATCTGATAGGATGCAACTGAACATAAAGGGGATAGAACAACAAACTAGCTACTCCGGGAAGCAAATCTTATCGTGTATTGCTCGTATGTACGATCCGCTGGGAATCATAGATCGTGTAAAGATGAAAGCAAAGATGTTCATGCAGCGTGTGTGGTCGTATAAAGAGTCACGAGGCTCTGGTTGGAACTGGGATAATCCCCTCCCTGATGAGCTGCAAGTAGAATGGAAGAACTTTTACGCTGAGTTGAAGTATTTAAGTGATTTTAGTGTTCCGAGAACAGTGATCGATAGAGCAGAGGACAATTATCAGATACACATATTTTGTGACGCCTCAGAGAAAGGCTACGGCGCTTGTTGCTATATCCGTAGTCGGAATAGTCATTCAGGAGAAATAGTGGTCAGATTATTCATATCAAAGTCAAAGGTAGCGCCTCTTTCAAAAAAACTCACCATTGCAAGGCTTGAACTGTGTGGGGCATTACTAGCAAGCAATCTGTACCAGTTAGTGCAACGTGCGGTTGCCAAAGAAGTTACATGCTACATGTGGACAGACTCGATGACGGCATGGTATTGGATAAACTCTCCTAGTGACAGGTGGAAACCCTTTGTGGCAAATAGAACAAGAAGGATTCAAGCGAAAACTCAGAACTGTATATGGAAACACATTCCTGGTGTTGACAATCCTGCAGACTTGGTATCAAGAGGAACTGATGCCAAGGCTCTAATTGATGCAAGGCAATGGTGGGCGGGGCCCTCATGGCTCCCCTTAAACGAGGATATGTGGCCAGTTTCACCGAATCAAAAACCGATAACCACAGACGAGGAACGAACATCAGTGTTACTAGTCTCTTCACCGGTTGAAGAGTCTTTTAGTGATAGGTTGTTCGAGCGCTGCTCAACATACACGGCTCTACGCAAAGGTGTTGGTTATTGGTTACGTTATTTAAACCTCTTGCGTGCTAGAAGAAAAGGTGCCAAACCTCCAGGGCATACCAGCAGTGGTCTAAGTACGGAAGAATTGGTAGAAACTGACAAGTTCTTATACCGGCTTGCACAGAAGGATCAGTTTTCAGAAGAGTTTAAGGCAATGTTAGCAAAGAAATGTGTACCAAGAACTTCTCCCTTACGATTCTTGAATCCGTTTATAGATGATCAAGGCCTAATGCGTGTTAACGGACGTTTAGCGAACTCACAGCTTGATAGTGACATGAAACAACCGATACTTATCCCGAAAAACCACCGTTTAACGAGCTTGTTAGTACAGCATTATCATCTAAAGCTCTTACATGCGGGTCCACAATTGATGATTTCCACCATAAGGCAAAGTTTGTGGATCATAGGAGTGAGATCGGTAGCTAGAAGTGTTTACCACAAGTGCATGCGTTGCTTTAAGGTAAATCCAAAACACATCAATCAACCCATGGGAAACTTGCCTCCGAGCAGAGTAACCGAGGCCAGGGCATTTGCAGTGTCCGGTGTCGACTATGCTGGTCCGGTTTACGTCAAAGAAAGGCATCGCAGAGCAGCACCAACGAAAGCATTTGTGGCAGTGTTCGTGTGCTTCGTGACACACGCAGTGCACTTGGAGCTTGTATCGGATCTGAGTACGGCTGCATTTATCTCCGCGCTAAGAAGGTTTGTCGCTCGGAGAGGTCTGGTATCAGAACTATACTCAGACAACGGAACCAACTTTAAAGGCGCCTCGAATGAACTGCACCAGTTGTACCAGCTCCTTCAATCAACCCACCATCGAGAAGCCGTAACTACCTGGAGTGCTGACAAGGGATTCAAATGGAAGTTCATACCGCCCCGTGCACCGCATTTCGGAGGTCTATGGGAGTCAGCTGTGCGGTCCATGAAACACCATCTCCAGCGAGTTCTTGGAACAGCATCTACATCGTTTGAAGATTTGGTGACGTTGTTGGCAGAAATCGAGTTATGCCTGAATTCTCGGCCAATAACACCGTTATCACATGATCCATCTGATTTACAAGCACTAACCCCAGGTCACTTTCTTACTGGTTACCATTTGCAGGTTATTCCTGATATCGCATTGAAGGACATTCCGGAGAACCGTTTAAACCACTGGCGCGTGGTACAAAAACGTTTGCAACACTTCTGGGCGAGGTGGAGTACCGAGTATTTACAACAGCTCCATGCCAGAAGCAAGTGGAATTGCGAAGCAACCGAGATCAAACCTGGAATGTTAGTGATAATACGCGAAGATAATGTACCCCCCTTGAAATGGCCTTTAGCACGAATAACAGATATTCATCCCGGTACGGATGGTGTGGTTAGGGTAGTCACAATGAAAACGGCACAATCAAAAGAAGTAAAGCGTCCTGTAACAAGAATATGCATCCTTCCCATTGACAGTAATAGCAAACATGAAGAAGAAAACACAATAGATGAAAATAAGCGGAGCGAAACTTAAAAAAAAAACGTGTTTTTTGGTGGGCGGGAATGTCGGCGCCTACAGTTAGGCAATTAGATTTCAGCAATAATTTGTGCGTATGTGTAATGTGTAATTTAAGTAATGTAAATATGTAAATGTGAATAGGGAACTAGGATAGATGTAAGTGAATTATGTATAATATAGAAGTTAGTCTAAGTTGAAACATCACCGTGTGCACATCATCATCCAGGAATTCCATCCGAACGAGCTATCGAACAGTAAACATTCGTTTGATTCGTAAACATTGAATTAAAATGAATGTTTTCGATATCACTATCACCAACATTATCACCCACAATTAAATTGTTCATGATATCATTACTTGGAGTACTTGGAACACAACGGATTGACGGAACAGCTGAAAAACAAATGATCGTATTAGAACATTATTCGTTTGTAGATCCCATACATTTATTATTGAACAAGCTATTTATACATTTTCTGTCATCTAAACTGTATTGAGTACCTATAACCTTGCACGCTTGCACGCTTGAAAAAATAATTAATTCAAAACCAAGAGTAAATTAGCTCTAAAAATATAATTTAGTATAGCCATACTGCATAAATAGAAGAGCATAATGTTATTGCGTGCATTATTTGGTTCGTTTTTTTAGCATAATTAAATATTTCAAAGTAATTTACACCATCTAGCGTTTGTATTTGTGTGCTTTTTGTTTTTCATGAATTGTAACTAGATCCTCCTGACAAAGTATTTATGGTTGTTTATACGAACATATGAGTTTAACCGAACAAATTATAATATTAATTACACGTATACACGGGGATTGACCGTATCTGTTATGTAACGACAAACACGTTTATAAAACTAAGAAGCATATTAAATCGCCAATGATGAATAAATATTTACCATTTGGGTAAAGTTTCGCCAATCCTGTATTGGTCCCGCTTCGAGATAACATTTGGTAATCCTCTTCCCGAAAATGTTTGGAACAAATAACACCACATTTCAAAGGTTGCCAATTTGCATCCCGTTCGCAAAATTGTATCCATTTCACACGTAAATCACCATGCGTAGGAAAATTTAAAATTTTACCAAAATTCCTTGCCTTTTAACAGAACCAGGGGTGTTTTTGCAACTGCAAAATGTCAAAACGTACTGCTTTCCACCACCTGGTCTCCTATAATAACCTTGGTGGCCTGCTAGGAAACATCACCAAATTAGGCGAAGAAAGTAAAGAAGTTTTTATAATTACATATTTACAGTATTGATTGTTTCAGCCACAATGGAAAATACTCAAATTGACGAGGAGCAGCTGATCGACATGGTCGAGAACATTCCTCTCCTATGGAATGTGCAAGACCGCAATTACCACAACCGTAGGATGGAGAAAGAAGCATGGGACCACATCAGCGATGCGTTTGGAGTGAATGGTGAGTACAAGAGTCGTTTATTTACATATTATAGGTAAATTTACTACAACTTTTACTGTTCAACTTCACCGTTATACATATACACATCGATTTTCATACACAAACGGAAATGTCTCAAGTCAAGTGAGCCAAGACAAACGGAAAATAGATTTGTATTATGAAACCATTCTTGTGACAAGACAAGATTCGTCAAAATTTTTGTTTCGTTAAAGCTGTATCAAAGCAACCATGGATGTGTCAAACTGTTCAAAATCAACACAAAAAACCGTTAACAACTCTCATTGCGGTTAGCTTGAGAAAAGATTGTGTATTAAATAATTGATTAAAACATTAAAATGATTTTCTCCTGCTACGTAAGTGATACAACGGACGATCTGGCATAACAAATACGACTCCTTTGAATTATTTCTGATCCTTTGCCACTTATCACACGAGCGCGTGTTAAGTATGCGAAATATTTGTGCAAAAAATATTTAACATGTTTAATGTCGTGTTTTTTTCTATCTCTGTGGTGTTCGCCAAATGTTTGGGAATTGTGAAAGAAATTTCAGAGTACAAATGGATATGCGAGGCTTTTTGTTGATCCTAAACATATGCAATATAATGAGCGAAAACATGAAAAATTATTCATAAATTAATGTTTTTACAAGAACATTTACTTATTCCAATAGTTTATGCACTAAAATGCAACAAAAATATGCCACGCGCTCCGAAATTGGCACCTTTCCGTGAGAAAAAGCTGACGGAAAGTTGTTTGAGAGTTTCGGGTTTCCGTTTGTGTATAAGGATGCAAATCTAGCCTGCTTGTTTGTAAACTTTCGTTTCGTTAAATTTGATATTTCCAACAGATCACAAACTTGGCTGTCATAATACAAATCTTCCATTTTTGACAACTTGTCTTTATAATTTGTGTATGATAATTGAGGCTATAGTTCTTAAAATTATCCATATTGTTGTAAGCTCCCTAGCAACAAAAATGACCACAAATTCATCCAAACTCCATATAAAAAAAACGCCGACCCTCTAAAAATGTCCGCGCTGTCCCAAAAATTCACGATAAGAGCAAAAACCTTCATTCGAGAACACGAAAATGTTCATCGTCTGCTCGGCCGGTCATTTGCTCCTACTCTTGCTTCCTCTTGCCTTGCTGCTCGTACCAACAAGCGTTCGTCGTCACGACTACGATGAATTTTGCACCCTGCATTGCTTCTTGTTTCACACCCCCCTGACCCATATGCATTGCACACACACGATGTCCCTTTAAATTCTCGTACTGTTGCCTGCCCTCTTCCGCCTACATACTGTTTAGACTAGATATTTCCCTAGTGTGTATAAGGCAAGTAGACGTTATACTACTCGCTCTTTCCCACTAATTGTTTGAAGATATTTTCTTTCGATCATATTGTTTATTCTCACATGGTTCGAAACGGCATGCTTAAGTTAAAATCATTCTCATACTGATTCTGATTGTGATCATAACTCATCAAATCATACGAACATTTTACTTAATACTGTGATCAGATTTTTATTTGATTAAGTGTTGATAAACATCATAAATCGTGTTAATCGTTTGATTAGCAAAATGTCGGAATTCGTAAAACAATTACGGCAATCCAACAAGCTGTATAGGCGAATTGCAGTGCGACAATCGCGTTTTCAAATGCAGGAGGAAAACCGGCTGTCTTCTCAGTCAACTACAGCGGCTACTTCGAGTATTGTGGAAATTGCGAACGAAGGACAAGCACCAGAACACCATCTTAATGTTGTTCCTGATGTGAACACGTGCATAAGTGTAGTGTTTGACGAAGGAGATGCTCCGGTACCCGATGATAGTTCGGCGGAAGAAGATGATGACAGCGGATCGTTGGAGCAGCCGGAAAATTATTCTGAAGAAAATTTTTCATTGTCTTCGGATGCTAATCAATTAAATGAGCTTCCATTTCATTCCAGGTTGAAGCATTTGGTGCTGTCCACGAACCTCACGCATGACACGACGAATAAACTAATGGCTCTGTTACGTGACACTACTAATTTCCAGCTACCCAAAGATGCCCGGACGCTCTTGCGCACTCCTCAAAACATCGGATCACAGATAGTTCCTATTTCAGGAGGAGATTTTTGGTATCAAGGGATCGAAAAAGCACTGCAATGTTACTTTCGGTTAGTAAATTAAGTTATACATACACGAGTTTACTTTATATATGTCCCATATAAATTTTAACTTTACCGTCACTTCTATTACAGTAATTTCAACAGTGAAATAAACACCATTGAGGTTACACTATCCATGGACGGGCTCCCGCTGCACACAAGTGGAACGACATGCTTTTGGCCTATACTAATGAGAGTGGAAGGAATACCTCAAGCGGCAATTAGAGTGGTTGCTATTTTTTGTGGATATTCTAAGCCGGAAAATGCAGAAGAATATTTAAGGCCTTTAGTAAATGAGTTAAACCATTTACATAGAAATGGCATTACTTTAAATAGTATTACAAGGCCCTTTAAACTTCGCTGCATAATTGGTGATGCTCCAGCACGTGCTTTGATTAAAGGTAAAGAAAACATAGTGTGTGCAAGAATCGACTGTATGACTGACTGTTTATTGTAATCTTTTTAGGAGTAAGATACTACAATGGCAAGGAAGGTTGTATGAAATGTACTTGCCACGGGGAATATTTAGCAGAAGAAAGAAAGGTTATTTTTGTGGGAGTTGGTGCAGCAGCGCGCACTGATTCAATGTTTAGGATGCAAGGATATGGCAGGCATCATAGGGAACCAACTCCTCTCACAGAGTTGGATGATTTTGATATCATCAAGAATGTTGTGACCAGTGACAGTCTCCATTTATTAGACCATGGAGCAACAAAAAAATTTTTAATGCATTGGAAAACTGCAAAATTTAGCTCGGATGAGAAATGGTCTCAAGAACAGATCGATAATATTTCCACATTCATTATGAATATGAAGCTTCCATCGGAAATAATTAGGCGGATGAGATCCCTCAAATTTTTAAAATATTGGAAGGGATCAGAATTTAAATATTTTCTACTTTATGGTGGTATAGTAATATTACGCGATTATTTGCCTGAAGAAGAGTACGACCATTTTTTGAAATATTTTTGCGCCATAACGATATTTTCGACAGAAGTTTACAAACCACTGTGGGTAGAAGGGAAACGTTTGATAGAAGAGTTTATTTTAGAGGTGCCTCGTACTTATGGACGGGAGCATCTTACAAGCAACATTCATAACTTGCAGCACATATATGATGATATTTGTAATTTTGGTCCACTCCCCACAATTTCAACGTATCCGTTTGAGGGATACCTCCGCAATATAAAGCGCAGTATGAGAAGTGGTTGGAAATGTTTAGAACAGGCAGCGAACCGTATTTCCGAACTAAATAATTTTGAAACCTATAATCCTCCTACACATCCAGAATATCCATTAATAGAGCAAAAATCCCAACTCACTATCCTACATATGTCCTCAAGTTTTATACTAAAATGCACAGAAAATGATCAATGGTTTTTAACTGATTCTAACGCAATTATTAAATTTAGTTCTGCTACACGCTCCCCTGACTCTTCTAGAATCGTCATTAATGGATTCCCCATACTAAAATTTAGAACTTACTTTCAAATCTCTTCCTTATCTTCAGCTAAAATTAACATATTTCATGCTAACATTTCCGATCTTGCACTAACAACAGCAAAAATAACAACTTCTAATGTAAAATGTAAATTAGTAGCAGTACAAAAAAAGTCTGGCAATGGATATGTCTTTTTCCCATTACTTCATACTTTAAAATTGACAAATTAACATTTTTTTGCATGTTTAACACATTTAACAATAACAGTAACATAGTATTAGACTGAAGGTAGCATGCGGATTTTTTTAATTAACATATATATTGGTGTTTGGTTAAGAATAATGGTGATGGTGATAAGATGGATGGTTATGGTTAGAATAGTGATGATGATAGTGGAATAAAAATGATGATTATGAAAATATGGAACTACATAGCACTGAAACACGCGCGCGTTTAAAGGGACTATTGGTACCCATCCTTGCTTCCCTTCGTTTTCAGTTCTAAAATCAGTCAAATTTATTATATGTCCATTAAAATTTCGTTCTTTTCAATGCTATGTGTGGGTATGAGGTGGGATCCACTATCATCATCATTAAAATGTATTAACTCATATTTAAAAAGCAATAGTATTCGGTAGGATGGTGGTTGCACTTCAAGAATAAACATAAAACAATACTTATTTTTTTAATTATTTTTATTTCTTTATTTCTTTTTGTCCAGGAACCCCAAACCAGAAGAGAGAGTGGAAATTCTTGAAAAACCCGAAAACTAAATAAAATATAAAATGAAAAAGAAAATCTCTAAGCAAAATTATTTTTTTTTTCGATTTAAACAAAAGGTTTTCCTGCCTTTTAAATGGACTCGGTCCGCAGCATGCTTTAATTTACTTTTCAAAAATATTATCGCACCATATTCAGATAGCGTCATTAATGGTGTACTGCCCATTATACGAAATATTTCCACTACATTTTCGTATGCAGCGAAAGGGATTTTGGGTCCATTTTTTCCTCTGCCTCTCCAGGAGCATTGAGCAAAAAAATCGTTTTCAAAAATTAGGTCTCTGGTTTGGTGCATCCTATTTTGGCTATCGGTTTTGCTCATATGACTTTCAAGCCAGTCAAGAAATTGTGACTTAAAAGTTTCATTCGCTAAATTAATGTTTAAATGGTTAAAATGTTCCTCATTGGCAATCTTTGTGAACTGAAAATTTGATTTTTTAGAGGCATATGGCACACACACATGTTCCCCTATTACTTCTACCATTACTCCTAATTCCGCAAGTTGTCTGCGAGTTTTAGCAGCCTCTTCTTTGATCAGTTCAGCACATGCCGGATTTGTTAAAGGCTCCTTGATTAAGGGTTCTTTAACCGATGCTTCCGATGTTGCGTTTTCGACCGCATCCAGCAACCATACATCTGTAGGGATGTTCGGTGGAATAGTCGGTACAATGGTCACTGCAGGTTCAAGCAAACCAGGGCATACGAAAGGTTTCGATTCTGAAGAAGTGCAAGTAACTGTTACGTCACCTACAGTAAAAGAATCTCCCACATTCATGATGCAACTACAAAAAAAAACAAACAAAACTAATAGATTCATATATTCCTACACTCCCATACAAAAAGGTACTTACTTGTAATTATGTGTATGATGTGAATATGTTAACCTTTTTGGTATCTTGTCGCTTCGTAAATGCGTGGTATAGCGTCTAGTTCGGTGGCCGTAAGCGAATTAGCATGTGTCGCTAAGGACAAGCGCTTCTCTAGCCTTAGTTCAATCCTAACTAAAAAATCCTTTCTTCTCATTTCCAAAAAAATCAATTCGCGCCAGTCAAGACTTCGTTTAAAAACAACCGTCTGTTCTTCCCTTTAAATATAACCAACAAACAAATGGAACGACCGATAACCTCCTCCGCTCGCATCCTCGAACTTCCCTCGCTCCCACCCTCACACTACACTCCACCGTCCAACCAAATATATACCTCTACATACGAGTAGACAGTGCAGTGAAAAAGTTGTCCATAAAGGAGTAAAAAAATAAAAGTTAGCTAGAACTGAAAATGCGGCGGTAGTGGTAAATACACACACACAACACACAACTTCGACAGAGAAGAGTGGGAAAAGAAAATGAACCTAACAACAGTTCTATCCATCCATTCCTCCAAAAGGAAAGAACTAAAAATAGAACATATGATGGATATTACCACCAATCAAAACACGCGACTTGGAGGGGGAAAACTACCCAGATAACAAAATTTTTGCTTTCGGTTCACGGCAGGTTACGATTCATTTTAGTACGGGTCTTGTTCACTTTGCCAAAAGGTCGAGGGACCACGACACGTCGACCCTCGCCTCGACCCTGGCTCGACCATTTTCAAAATGAATATTTTGGGATGAATTTGTGGTCATTTTTGTCGCTAGGGCTGGTTGGCTTGACCGATTATTGCTTCTTGAATTTGTTTGATTTACAAACGATGTGTTC